>NC_091972.1:31255000-31880000 GCF_036711975.1 Onthophagus taurus | reverse complement strand
GAGCGGACCGTCGGGTCGCTTGATTAAAAATTTTTAATACCACCGGACAGGACACGTTTCCATTCGGGTCGTCGGTTTTTCGCGCAAATTGTGAAATTCCGTCGTGTTTCGGTCAATTTATAAAGGCGGCGGCGTCTGTGCGCGCACACCGTCGCCGTTTATTATTTTCCTCCGCTGAAATTCTAATTCCGACTCGTAGTCGACTATTTGGCCCGTGTCTGTCCGTGTTAATAACGCACGTGCCAGCGGCCCACCCCTCTCGCTTTCAAAACGCCCAACCCCAACGGCGGCGTTCCTACTCCCCTTTTGCGGCAACGTTATCATCGCCGCGCCAAACGTGAAACGCTTAATCCGGTTTCTTAATCAAGACAGAATAAAAGTTATTGTAGAGAGTAAATGTTTGCCAAAAAAAAAAACACCCTACAAAAATATTAAGTTGGTGGAAAAAATATATTAAAAATTTTTTAAAAGATCAAGCTCAACAAAAAGTTCTCCACCACAGAAATAATATTTTGTTAAACATATAAACTAAACGTTGATTTAGATATATATTGTATATTTAAACAAATTAATAATAATTTTCTATTGACATTTGCTACACAACTCGTTTGACGACTCGATGTGGTTTCCGGTCCAAACGTCTTGCAGTCCACAGTCTAATTACTGTGGACGTATAATTCTCGTTGCATATTACATATCTTCACCCTCGGCTTCGCTACCGACTAGATCGTCCTCGATCTTGTTGTCGTCATCGAGTTCTTCAGAGTCAGTTGAGTCTTCATCTGTATCGTCACATTCAAGCAAGATACACCATGGCTTCATTTGATCAGAAGCAAAAATAGACTTAAAAGGTTTCTGGTTTCGCGTTACGCCAGGAATATCTACCAATTCATATCGATCATTCGGTAGTACGTGCTGTATGACGTATGGTCCTTTATATGGTAACATCATTTTTCTGGATGTTTCTGTTGAGGGAGCCTCCCATCTTACTGGTACCATGTCACCTTCCTTGTATATGTCGCAGGCCATAACCATTTTATTTTAGGTAGATACCTTTTTCCTAGTCAGATACTGTCTGCCTAGGCAAACAGTAATTCGTTACAATTTTATCATTAAATCTCTAGGCAAATACTATTGGACTAGACAAATAGTATCTGTCTAAGCGTTATCTGGTCGATAAGTTAGTTTATACTTTATTACAATGTACGGATATTTTTGTCGGTGAGATTATCGGCAAGATAACTTATCGGGTACTCAACGGTGCCGATAAGACAGTTATCCGGCAGATATTTATGGTTACCAAGGTTTTTATATAAAAACTTTGTATGGTTACTGCATAGGTTAGCCTATAACATTAACCGTTAACCCTATACGCACGTTATGTCAGTTGCCTGTCGTGAAACATTTGTTTAAACAATTGTTATTGTCAAAATCGTAATTAAAACATCAAAGAAAGATGTTAGAGTTACCAACCTACGACACAAATCACTAGATATGGGGAAAAACTACTACTAACCGACTCTTATTTCGCCGATAGCAATCCTACCGACAAAAACATAAGATAAGTTTATCGGCCAGATAGTTATCAGGTAGATTTAGCGGCATATTGTACAACCGGTCCTGCTGCTATTGCTTGTTTTAAGCAAATACAATTTTTTCGATACAACAATGCAATATAGAGTAGGTACCTGTTCACAATAAAATAAAGTAGTACCTATCATTATCAACCTACTTTTCTTATATTCAAGTCACTAATGAGTGTCAAACGAGTCAAATTATTTGCGTATCATTTTAAAAAAAATGCATAGCAGTTTCATATACTTTTATTAAGTTTAATAAAAATACAAATAAACGTGTTATTTTTTGAAGACTTAAATACTAAATACAAAAATTTACTTAAAAATTTACGAGTCTCGCCTCATCTCATCCCACCAACACATCTTTAATGCGATCTTAAAGATTTATTCAAATTTCTAATTTTTTAACATTCCACATTTTTAACGTCGCCATTTGTATTTTCAACTTTATCTTCATTTTGTTTATCCATCAGATAGCAAAATGCTTTACTTTCTCTTGATTTCCAGTCTGCACCTTTTATAGCTTCATTGACTTTGTCGCTGATGATGGGGTAACCCGAAACTAGTACGACTTTATATAAATAAACGCAAGTTCGAAGTTTTTATATGGTTTTTATTTGATCATTATTCTTGCAACATGGATAACTCTTTCAAAAATTTACTTGTTTTGTCAAACAACAAATTAATGCTTAAAGAGCTATTTGCCTGAAAATATTTTAGCCATATGCTATTTGCCTAGGAAAGTAGAATTTAGACTGAAATAAATGGAATAAAACTATTTGGCTACGCAGATAGTATCTGACTAGGGAAAAGCTATTTACCTGAAACAACCATTTGCCTGCGACATATACATGAGGAATGAATGAAATGACATTTTTCTCTGTTTATCGAATCGTTCTTTTTGTTTGAGTTGTTGTTTTTCCATTTCTTTCATTCCTTCTCTTCGATTTACCATTACATCTAGTTCTTCTTCTCCCTTATCCATTAACGCCAAAATCAAATGGTTTTGTACGGCATTACGAGGCTTATAGGCAAAAAGTAATTCATGCGCACACTTCTTTGTAGTTGCATTCTCCATCGTATTTAATGTAAATTGTATATCTCTTAGTTTTTTATCCCAATCCCAATCTTCCTTCTTCGTCCTGACTCGTGGTTTTTATGGCTGTCATTATTGTTCTATTGTGCCTCTCGACTTGGCACGAGGAGTGGCAGTAACATTCTGGATATGAACTATTTGATGTTCATTACAGAATGTTCGGACATTATTTGAAGTAAACGCAGTTCCCTTATCGCTTATAATTCTATGTGGAGGTCCAAAGACCGAACTGATCTCTTTCAATACTGAAATGACTGGTGCTGCCTTAGTACTTTTTACAGCTCTAATTATGATATTATTGTCACACTCACCACTTTGGTCTATTGTTTTCAGTTCATTCAACATACTCCAACAATTATCATCTCTCATATCGAACTCGCTTTTCTCTGGATTTGTCATCTTTTTTTCGTAACTCTTTGCAACACGTGCCTTCTTTTATTTTTAACCCACTTTTCTTTTCGTTACTATTCACCTCTCTCAATTTACTCTTCAAGTCTTTTATCCCACCGCTGCTCTGTTAAATATATAAACTAAACGTTGATTTAGATATATATTGTATATTTAAACAAAATAATTATAATTTTCTATTAATAATTGCTGCACAACTCGTTCGAGAACCTTCTAACTGACGACTAGATGTGGTTTTCGGTCCAAACCTCTTCCGAGTCATCCACCTGCACCCTCTTCCATTCCACAGTCCAATTACTGTGGACGTGCAATTTTAGTTGCATATTACATATCTTCTTCTAAAGCTGTGTTCTTCCCAACCTTTTTCATTCTATTACCAAGAAAAAATAAAATGTTGTAAAATTTCGTTTTATTTTCCATGTTACAACACTCTTAATTCATAACGAATAACAAAAACATAATCGTAAAAAATCTAAACGCAAACTTTACATTAATAAAGACTAAAATAATAGACACAAGAAAATCAAAACACAACAATCAAAATCAATCTAAAATCAACACTCTTAATGAGACACTTGCGCCTGTTTGAAATTCAAAGTTAGGCTCAATGTCTGACAGTTTCAGTCTTAAATCAGGTTCTGCATCTGTTTCTGTATTTATCTTTCAAGTAAGTATATGTGGAAAATCCTTCCTCACATAGATATGTTCTGCAAAATGGTAATAAAACTTTGATAGTTTTTTCTGACAAAATGGCGTATTCATTTCCAATACTGAGCCAAAAGTCTATTAAAGAGTGGTCTTTAAAAGTCGTTTTTAAGGAGCTATCACAGGATAACTCAATAAGTTTTTCTTTTTGCAGTAAAGTTAGAGAGATCTCCAATTTAGATCTTTTTGGAAATGATTACAAATCCAATTATTTGTTAGAGATGCGTCTATTAGGGAAGTATTAATCAAAATTAATTGAAGATGTTCACAATGTTGTTTTAATGTTTTCATCAAGTTTAACTGAATTTTCGGATAAAAAGCTGTTGAGAGAACTAAAACATTCGTACTCATTTATCTGCCGACATTGGATCCAAAAGTTAAAAAGATAATATATATCAGCTAAATATGCAAGCTTTTGTAGCCAAAGAATATAGAAGATAGACAAGAAGATAAATGAAATGGATGTTCAGTAAGAAATGCGTGAACTTCAGATTTTAATTCAAACAAGCGTGTCAAAACTTTGCCATAGGAAGGAAAACTAACTTCCCTGTGAACTAATAAAGCAATGTGAAGGCTTCCAAAGTTTTGACAAAGAACCATGAAATAGACGGGAATTAGTAGATCGCGATTTTATAAAGTTTACAACTTTTACAGCGTGACTTAAAGTAGTAGATAGTTCAGTAAGAATACGGTTACATGCCAATGCATACAGTAATGTGTCCATTCAATTGTTTCGTTGATCTTCTTTATCCGTGCAATAAAGCCAGAAAATTTTCCTGTCATTGATTTTGCACCATCTGTGCACACACCCACACAATAAGACAAGTTTATTGAAGTTTTCTCCAGTTGTATGAGTATAAGTTTTTAAAGGTTTTGAAAAAAGCACATCTTCCTGAATGGAATTATCTAAAGTGTATCTAACATACACACGCAATATTGCAGCGTTTGCTACATCGCTCGACTCATTCGATCGTCGAAAGCTTTACTTGTCATAATCAATATTACTTGTTATATCATAAATTTTACGCGATACTGTATTATTTGATAAAGAAACTAAGTGAAATTTGTTTCATGCCTTTTCTCCAAGCATACACTTTGCACTATCTTTTGCACACGGTCCAATTAAATTGTCTGTAATTGTATGTGCCTGTCCAGATTTTGCAATTCTATAGCTTACTTGAAATGATGCCTCAAGCGCCATTTTACTATCTTCGTTTGGAGCTGACAAAAAAGGAGATACACTACTCTTTCTATAATCAGCCAATTATCTTCTAAAATACTCGACAGGTTTATCTTTGTATGTCGGATGTTTGGTTTCAAGGTGTCGACGAAGAAGTGATGGGTTTGAGCTGCTGTTAGCAAGCACTTCATTACAAATTACACAAAACGGCTGAGGTTCTGATTCTGCCCCAGTAAAGTAAAAACTCATTTGTAAATAGTCACTGTCATATTTTTGCCTTTTTCTTTTCTTCTCACTAGTTTCATCAATTTTTTCTTTGTATTTAGTCGGCTGAAATGGTAAGTCAGTACAGTTCTCAGTATCATCGTCCTTTGTTGTTCCGAAAATGTCTGTACGAAGCTTTGTCGCATTTCAATTAACTGGGGGAACTCCCCATGGGGTGTTCTCGTACTGTAAATTATGCCGAACCCGGTTTGAAACTTTGCTGTTAATTGCCTATATACTCTTTAGATGGCGCACACATCTACAAATAGTTAAAGTCTCTAGATTTACAAAGTACCGCGGTTCATGACGGCTGTTTTCGAGCCAAAATGGTGGTTTGACAACTTGTCACTGCATCTCACCACGTATTTACAAAAATGTTGCCGTCTTGTTGCTTTTGGAGTTGCACAAATAGCAATAAGAAGGGCTTTCGACTCTTCAGAGTACCACGAAAAAAAAGAAAGGAATTTTGACGTAATGTTATCAATAGAACAGCATAGTTTTAAATTTCACGCTTGATTTTCGAGCCAAAATGGCGACAAACCGCGGTACTTTGTAAATCTAGGGACTTTACAAATATTAAACTTTATTCATGAATCTCTATCTTTTATTATCTCTGGGAACTTCCTTCTGCGATACCCGGAGATACGGTTTAATAAATATTACAGACACAATACAAGAGATGCATTACTTTGATATTAAAGGTATTATAGTTAATAATTTTTCTGGTCGTTCTATTATTTTGTCAATTTTTACTTTACCACTACTTCTATAAAATTCAGCCGTTATAATATTATTATTGCGAACCCTTTTGAAACAGCTCGCGAACCATCAGTTGGGAACCACTGTTCTAAAGCAGAGAAAGATAGAACAGAAAAAAGCTACAAACTTTGCTGCTAGTTATTACTGTATATTTTTGCGTTGCATTATGAAACCTAAAATAAAGAACTGTTGGTATTTTTTGTTTGAATAAGTCGACTATGTTGACTATTTCCTCCACCTCCTGAACAACAATTTTCGACGGCGCTTACATTGTGTTGGCGACCCAACCCAACAATGGCTCTCGCCCGGTTTTCATTTGTTTTGATAATTGCTGACTCTCTCTGGGTAGGTACCGCTTTGTTCGCCGTTTTGAAATGTGCGGAACGTTTAATTGAAAATTCCGACGATTTGTTTGTCTTGCATCCAGAATATATGCCAGGTGACGATAAAATACATACCAAACTTCGTCGCCCCAATACAATACCATCACCTTTGTCCGGACAGTGGTCAAAACAAAACGTTTTTGCGCCGAAAGAAAACACGATTTAATATCGCGGTCTATTGGACATCCGGTAATGTGTTTCCTGCGAAACCTGCCCTTTCGAGCCATAAATAACAATCAGCGGGAGCTGCGACAAGCCGACTAGATGCGGGTGTGTGTAGCAGCGTTGGTTGGTGCAACTAAATATTCATCAATTTAAATTCAAGGGCGTAATATCTGGCATCCTCAATTTGGTAACACGGTTGTTTACAGGACAGAAACCGGCGAAAGAATTCCATTACCATCCCACACGATTCCATTTGCGTTTCCACATTGCATTACGAGAAACTGAATCATCCTAATAGGCAGATTAAAAGAGCAAAAAGGAACGAAAAAAAGTGTAATCGACGAAACGAATCCTTTGGAGTATCCGAAATCCGACACCCCTTCCATTTTAAATGGACGTTGATTTCCGAATACAATGCCGCTCTTTCTCCAACAGTCAGCGGGGTGATGTTTCGATGAATTCTGTCATTAGAGCTGCCACCATTGTCCCCCCGTTCAATTGAAAACGACCATTGTGTTCGGCGGCCTCGTGGCTCCGCGCAAAATAGTTCCAATTACACGACACGTTTTCTGTTGCCCCCCTTCAATAGTTCGCCTGGTCGGACTATTAGTGATGCCAGAACAGTTTTGACGTGCGTTATTTCCGATCGATATTAAAATTTGATGTCCTCGTTAAATGTAATGAGATTATTAGTGATAAAACGTACGTTTTCAACGTCAACAATCGCTTATTACCTACATTTACATCCACGGGACCATATACGAAATATACTAGGTGATATGATGTCGACCATCTTCAGTTAAGAACTAAAAAGTCTTTTGGGTGAGATCTCCGTAAGAGCAATCCCATTATAGAGTCTCAAATAACGCGTGTTCGGTTCCACGCCCGCCGACAATATCACGAAACCGTTCCGTTAAAAGCGTCGCGGCGACGACACTAGTGTGACCCCTGCCGGGTAAATTTATTCTCGTTACGGGAGGATTTCCAATACCAGGTTTAAATTATTTCCCTTTCTCGGCGTTCTCGTTTGCGAGTTGCGCGTGCACAAAGCCGACGCGAGAACGTTCCATTAAGGGCCTCATAATGGAATGTGCCGCAAATTCTAAAATCTTAAGGAGCACTTTTCGTTATACTAATGGCTAAAAGTGTATGGGACGAGTAACAGGTGTTATGCATTTGATATTGTGTATTTCGTAATATCCTTTTAAAATTGAATTCGTACTTGTAATACCTATATATTAGGTTAAATAAATGTTTTTTATTTTTGTGTAATTCGAGTAAATCAAGAATAAGTCTTTTATAAAGTTTCTGTTTATTACCAATTCATTTCTCCCCACTTACATCACATATTGCATGAGACCTGGTAGACTTCAGCAGACGGTGGCGCCTGAAATTAGGTTAGAATACATGTCTTGCAATATTCAGCACTGCGTCGTTGGTGGTATTGGGGCCAGCAGATTGCACGACGTTTGCTTAATTATGTTTGAATGTTGAATGAACTCGTCGCAGTTCGGGGAGCGATGCTTTCTGCCACGAGTATGTATATGTTAATGGGGTTCTTTCGTTAATTTTTAAATAAGTTTCTTGGACAGTCGATTTTGCGATTCCTTGTGGTTGGAACGAACGAGCACCGATACAACGACGACCTCGATTGCTACCACTACTTTAACGACGTCGGTGCACGAAACGACGCGTGACGACGTCATCTAACTTTATTGCGAAGCAATGACGTGACCTATCTTGTTTTCTTTTCTTGAATCCTGTTGATTTTCAATTTACATAAAATTAATAATATTTCTAATATACTTTTCTTTTATTGTTTTAGGTAAGCGATCACATTCAACTTAATTAAAGATGGGTGAGTTACGACTGACATCATTAATATCCAACGCAAGGGATTTCCACAAATTCCAGTAAAACAACAAAGGCGGAAAGGGGGTTGAATAAAATTTCCCGTTTTCGTCCGAAACGTAAACGAATATTTAATTAGGGAGAACGGCGCGTAATTCATGATCCCGCCGGCGTCGGTTTCGGTGGGGTTAGGTCGGCCCCCAATTAAAGCGCAGGTTGACCCACACCGTCATAACTTGTCCCTTTGCGCGTCCTTCGGGATTACACGGTAAAAAATGGGGGGCATAACAGCAGAACCCGACAAAAGCCCTCGCTAAGAGAGATCGAAGAGACCCGTGTCGATATTTATATAGGGAGGTCGCGGAAGCGTCCCTCCGAGAGCCATCGGGGGCTCCCCGAACTCAGCGCGGCGGTCAATGGATCCGGGAAGCCGTCATTTCGGAGCATGTCAGATTACCGACGACCGGCGGGTCGAAAGTGTTACGAGGGCGCGAAGTTAGTGGGTGAATTGAACCGGACTTCGTCCTGGTTATAATCAACAATGAGAATAAAGAGCTCCCCTCTTCTGTTATCAACGGGTTCTTGACCTTCTTTGTTGAACGAGAAGAGTATCCTTTACAAACAACCTCAAAACTCATCAGTACTAATTTTATTACAATATTTACTATGAAAATATTGAAATTTGAATGAACCTCATTTATTTATTAGGATACTTCAATTAATTTCTAAGTATTCGATTTAACTCAACATTAACATCATATGTATAGCCAAAAATTAATGTTATCAAAATATACTTGTATAATACTCAAGGTCTTGCATAACATTAATTGACTGTTAATGCAAGAAGTTTCAAACGTTTTATAAAAGCTAAATTATATGCTAATGAACGCTTAACCTCTAGTTAACCGATCGAAAAACTGTGTAACCGTCATCACAGATGAAAATAGGTTTCATCAGACGTTAATTGAATATTCACAGCATCACCTTAACAATTTATAAAGCTTGATTAGCTCTACGTTAACTTTAAGTCTCATGACGATTTAAACTGATCAAATAATAATGTTATTCTCTGCATTTATGTCACATTAGATCGAAGTGGTTATAAAACTTAAATGCAATACTAATAAACTAAATTTGTTGTTAATTGAGCATTAACTTTGGATTAGCGTTATGATAAATCAATGATGACTTTTATAAACTTATATGATTCGCTATTGACCTTCTTTGTTGAACACTAATTTTGTTGAAATATTTACTCAAGACATGATTAAATACTATTCGACGTTTAGTTACTAAATCACAACTGGTTAGGTGTTCATTTTTTAACAGTCAAGTTAACTCGGCGTTTACATCGTACGCAATCTAACAAATTAAAAAAAAAATCGGAATCATGTCCTAATCATCGCTTAACCTTAACTTAATCGAGTTTGAATTCTGTGTGGGCATCATGATAAATGGGTTTAATTGCACTTTATTCGAATGTTTATCGATAAACAGTACCACCCATCTTAACAGCTTTATAAAGCTTGATTAACGCCTCGTTAATTTTAAGCAAAAGCAAGATGATAGTCTTTGTTGAGTTTTTAATAAAAACGATTCAAACTGATCAAACGACGATGTTATTCCCAGCATTTACGTAATTTTGGTTCGAATTTGTTTTTATAAATCAAAACTCAAATACTAATTAACGCTTAATTTGTTGTTAATGATGTATTAACTTTGGCTTAGCCTTTTGACCAATCAATAATGGTTTTCACAAATTTATTTTAATCGTTTATGACATTCGTTGTTGAACAAAAAAAAAAATTAAATCATTCTAATTACCTTAATAGTTTTATAAAGCATCATTCGCGCTACGTTAACTTTAAACGAAAGCTAGATGGTAGTATAATCGTTTTTAAATTAAAGTCATAATAAAGATGATTTCAATTGATCAAATAATGATGTTATTTCCAGCATTTTCATCGTATTGAATCGAATTTGTTTTTATAAAACCTAAATCTAATACTAATCAACGCTCAATTTGATGTTAATCGGGCATTAATTAGTGGCACGATTAATAAAAATTACCTTTACAAAGTCTTAATCGAACTTTCCCTGACGAAATATTATCTCATTAACGTCTGCACGGTTGTATTAATGTATTGTTTGTTTTTGTAAAACAACAAGGTGTTAATAATTGCGTTATATTTATAAAGTTCATTATTTGGAAATATGTGGTTTAATGAGTGAATTTACAAAAGCAAATTGATATTTGGTTGCTGTGCATGCCAGCAATAATATATTTAAATGAAAATTATGAACTCTCATTAACATTGATAGTTAACAACGTTGTCATTTATGCAAAGTAACAGTACAAGATTTTAATGACATTAAAAAGAAATTAATCATCCGGGCCATTTTACTTCGATATATTCGTTAATATTACGTTATTTTTTGAATAATGAAATGGCGGGTGCTATTAAGTGAGACGTTTGTCGATATAGGAATGTAGACGTGGAAGAGGGGTGTAGTAGCCAAGGGATCCAGAAAATCGTGATAATATAAAAATCATTATTTGTGTGCGGTTTCTGGGTAAAGGTTACGAAGTATTCTGTATGGATTAAATGACTTGACTAACCTTATAATTACATTAATTCAAATCTATTATGTTATTCTTCTCAATTTTCATAAATAGTGTTAGTGATGGTATCTCATGTAACTATCATTTGTATACAGATGACCTTCAACTTTATATTTCGTCAACTGTTAACAACTTCCCAGATGCGTTGTTGCAACTTAACAACGATCTCACTAGTGTGCTTGACTGGTCTAGACGTCATGGACTTAACCAGAATCCAGGTAAAACGTAAGCACTCGCCCCTTGCTGGCGCAATTTAATTCCTTAACTACCCTTCAACTGAGGCTTGGCGACACCATTATTCCGTTTTCTAATATGCTCAAAAATCTTGATGTGATCATGGATTCGGCTTACTTCTGTTTCCATACTTTGAAAAAACTTCAGTGCTCCCTTCCTCCTGTTGTACATCGTAATCTTTGTTATTCTCTCATTTTCCCACACATTGAGTATGCCGATGCTGCGTATCTCGATCTGTCCGCAGCCCTTCGGGGTAAATTGGAAAGACTTCAGAACAATTGTATACGGTACATTTTTGATTTAGGAAAGTTTCAGCACATTACTTCATATTGTAACAACATGCAGATGATGACTTGCCAGAGTCGTAGATCATTTCGTATGCTTACTATGTTGTACAAAATTGCCTTTCACATTTTAACATCACATGACTTGCTCACTCGATCAATGTCGGACTCTACACTCATGTTTCCAGTCCATAGTACTGAAATCTACCACAGATATTTTACAGTGCAGTCGATTGCGTTATAGAACGATTTGCCTGCCGTTGTTCGCAATGCAGCTAGTTTAATACGTTTTAAAAATGCCTTGAGGTGCCATTTGCTATCTCTTCAACTATCTTCTTCTTGACCTATACGTGTTTGTTTTCTTCTCTAGTCTGCCTTTCATCAATCTTTTACTGCACTTTTTTGTGTCTATTTCCTTCCTTGTAGTAACTGACTGTCGATCTGTTTCATAACTCAAATATGCTCATTCGCTCAGTCCTATTAGCACATCATTTAGTATTACCTTTTTGGTAGCCATAATTATTTATTTGAAATTACATATACACTGTTACCAGTTGGGTCTCTGGGAAGATATCGCTTATTTCGATAAATTGATCTGTTTGCCTTAATGTCTATATTTGTTATGAATGTATATATTTATGTAAATATTTGTTTTTGAGGCAATAAACATTATTATTATTCACAAAAAAGAACTTAAACAAAAAAACTAGTTTCGGAATAATGTTTACATGTTTTTCTGCTTGTGTAGATGAATAAAGGGATAAGGGATGAAATGAAAACCTTTATGTCAATCTTTTCAGATTGACTTAATAACACTTGGTGATAAATAGCTAATACGATCTATAAATTTTTAATAGATTACATTGTGAATGAAAATATTGTTGTTTGTTGTTTTTATACTACTGCGTCAAATATTAAAAGGACGTTATTGTAACAAATATTGGAACAATCATTACAGTTTCCACATTCTCGTCATATTTATGAAATACTACGAGGTGTATTTCGGTAATTACTTTATCGATTATTACTAATTACTTTACAAATTGGTTTAATTTGTAAAATATTTAATAGGTGTTTAATTCAAGTGCTTTAATGCATACAATATTATTATATAGGTTGATAATACAAATGTTGAGATTTTATTTTAAATGAAGCTGTATTTGATGAACAATTTTGTCACACCTAAAATTTATAAAAAATCATATCTCCCTTATCTGTAGTAATAAAGAAATGATTATTATACTTAACTAAAGCTTAAACTGTGTTGTTTTAAACCATCTATGTGTAAACTGATGTTACAAAAAGTTGCGAATTGTTTTTTAAGTAAGCTTTTTTTTTTTAGTTAAGTTGGTGAGACTTGTAACTATAAAAAATCATATCTTCTTTATTTATAGGTGTGAAGGAATAAATTTTATATTACATCAAAGCCTAGATTGCCTTCTTAAAATCTATGTTATAACATTAGCTTCGTGATAAGAAAATTGAGAATTTTTTTTTAAGTGAGGTTACATTTTGATGCAAGCTTTTATATACCAACATAAATAATATATAGATATCTAATAATAAATAAATATCCAACTAATGAAATAATTGGTATTCGCTAATTACTGCGTTTAGTGTTGGATGGTTCTTCTTCTTCCCAATTAATATTGTTCTTAAGGCAGCAAATTTCTAGAGTCTCTTTGGTCATCTTCTGAATAGCGACGGTTTTTGGCAAATATTCCATTTTATGATATCCGTATGGCAATCCTCTGCGACTACTTGATCATCTTTGTATTTCTTTATCCACATTTGACACTAATTGTTTGGCAGCAATGCGTTTCGTAGATTGTTGATGCTCCATGTCACAAAACGAAACTTGAAACAAAGAGAAGACAGATGAAACTAACATATTGTTAACTTATCATATTTGTTTTCTGTTACTTCTTTGATTGCAATCGATGTATAATCACTACTTTATAATCACCACGTGCGTGTCACAGACATTGTGAATTTGACACATGAGATTTTGTGGGCGATGATGTGATGAAGCTTGTAGATACTTATTCGTTCATTTCTTTCCGGTACACTCCTTGTTTGAGTTGTGCATTGTTGGATCTTATTACGAGGAATGACAACTTTATTGTCCTTTTTATTGCCCATGTTGAATTTTATTATTGCCTTTTAACATGATTTAAGAAATTCTCAAGCACTATCAAATGACCGAAGTGTTATCCGCTTATCATTGTCATATCTTTCTATTCAAAGGACTGCTTCTTACAGCACTCCTTCGAGAACAATAGTAGCCAATCTAACATTATAATGTAGGCTTTCACCTATTGTCATTGATTAAATTATCCATTAGCAAGCTTTGTTTAAGTCAATTTAAATAAAACAAAATTTTCATATTGCGGTTGCAATTTCACCTATTGTGGTTGTGACATAAATTTGACAAAAACAAAAACAATTAATTTTTGATTGAGTTGGTATTGGGAGCAAAACTGTTTGAATCGACTGCGATGAATCATGGAACGGCTCTCAAAGAGAATCCAATATCCTGTAAAAATTTGTAAACATTCCGGAATGTGTCAGAAATTGTACCCAAATTATCATTTGTGGAACTTTTCTACACCTTTTAGTGTACATATTAAATTTTTTTACTTAACTCATTCTTGGAAAATTATATTTTATCCATCTTAGAGTAATAAGCATTAAAGCAGAACTTTCAACAAGTGAGAGCATCAACAACGTCTATTCATTCAATTTGCAATTCAGGTATTTTCCAACGATGTTTTCCTTTCGACGTCGTTCTTTGTTTGAAAAATGTGGAGTGCAACTCCATTTAAATTTGTTTTTACCGTGGTAGTAAACTGCAGTTTTTCACTTCTTTATTATTTTCTTTTTTACCTTTTACCTCATTATTAGATACTCAGGAATAAATTTACAAACAATTGAAATAAAACTTCGTCAGTTTACGCTGTATGGCCGTATCGATTTCATATTTCCTATTTACAAAAAACATCGATTTTGTTATCACGCGATAACAAATGATAAAACTTGATAAAAGAAAAATATCGTTTACATTATTTATATATTCAAAGTGCGACATAAAATGGAATATTAAAGATCAATTAATACTAAAAAAAAAAGGGACAAGGGTTGTAGCGTCGGCTCCTTTTCAGTTCTTTGTCAGTACACGTTTTGTGCACTTAGGCGAAGAGGGTGGAAGGATTGCACACGTTACGATGACACTGCACTCTTTTGACGGGTTTCTGCGCGTACATCGTTATTGTCGCGAGAATACGATCGTTGTTTGACGGTGATGTCGCAAAACGACACACGTCTAGTTCGTCTGCGCGAAAATATTACCCACGGTAATGTTTCCGAATTGTTTTGCACTCAAGTTTCATTCCCTAGGTTTTACTTTAGCACCATCTCGCGTCAATATATCAATAAAACACACACTTCGGTTTCTATGCATACACATACATAATTTAAAAATTTTTCAAAAATTTTTTATTCATCTACAAAACTGTCCTGATAGTTTTAATGATGGCACTAATAAACTGCCCGGTATTCCCTTGTTACGAGGTCCTTTAACCTCATAAACATGCAATTAAAATTCCACAGTAGCGTACACCAAAAACGACGCCATCAAACATCGGAGAGAGTCCCCGTTAATATTCATCGGTTCGACGGCGATAATTTTGACGATGGTATCTTGGTAAACGCGAAATCAAAATTATGGAAATGTAATTCGTTACAATGCTGCACAGAATTGATAGTGGACTTGTTTGCCGGGAGCGTAGAATTCACCGGCCATTACGCCCAGCGAATTTAATAGTACTATCGGACGGTAACATCGCTCAAAATTGTTGGCTCATGAATACGGATCCGTGTTACATTCAGTTTTAGCACTAAACGTAATCTCTTTGACGATTCTGTCGCTGCCTTTCATTTGATTTGATACCACTATGATATTACTGTCGGTCTTTGATTTGATGTCATACTACAAATTTAAATTAGAATACATTATTTAGAATTTCTATTACTAAATTATAACAGATATTAATTGAAAAAAATCTTTTATATTGGAAATAATAACTCGATATACAGTACGCGTCAAATAAAATCTCTCCTCCATCTAATTTAAAAGTGGTTCGAGATGTCAGAAAACAAAGTTTCGCATATTAAACACCTACATAAAATCTATCCTATGGCACAGAAGTGAAATATGGACATTTATCCAAAATATAGAAAACAAGATACAACTATTCATGAACAAATGTTTTAGAAAGATTTTACGAATAAAATAGTCAGAAATTGTACCAAATGAAGATCTACTACAGGCGAAGCAAGAAGACATGAAACTAGAGATAAAAACTCAACAATGTTGCGAAAAAGGCACTAGACTACTATGAACTATGAATGAGTTGGACGGACAGAGAAAGACGTAGTGGGGGAGAATTAAAGTTGATGGTACGGAACATAGGTCGAAGGGGAATTAGAAGATTTAATAAAAAAACATATTTTAACATAAACTTTTTGTGCAATAACCAAAATTGCCTTTATGTCACAAGAAATCCTTAACCTCTTAATTGTTCTAGTTGAGTCAAATACTACAAGACATTCTCTAGTGATAAAGTCTGTCAAAATATGGAAAAATTATTTCTGTAAAATAATGTTAAATTCTTCGTCACATAAAAAAATTTCTGCATCCGGCAAGAGGATAGTGTTATCGAAAGACCTGTAAAGTACATTTCTGGAAACTAGGATATTTTTAGAAGGTAATTATATACATATAAATAACAAATTTGTTTCGACGTTAAATCACCTTCTAAAAATATGCTAGTTTCCAGAAAAGTACTTTACAGGTCTTTTGATAACACCATCCTCTTCCCGGATTAAATTTGAAAAAATTAGCTTTATTTTTCTATTTGACAGATATCTATGAATTATTGAATAATCTACATCTCCAGGAATCTATAATGTAATTGAATCGTTCGTTTCAAAAACGGCATAAATCACTTTTTTATGAAAATCACTTTTTACCACGAAACGCCTCTACATTAGAAGGCGCACGTTCCATATAAAAATGACACAAGTCCCATTTAAATTAACAGAAATATCGCAAGGTTATATCCTATGTTTGTTGCAAAAATAACATCATAAGTTTTTGACTTATGTAGTTCTTGCTCCAAACGCTTTTGTATACGAGTGCTATGGTAATTAATATTCGAATTTATTTTTTATTGATTCTGTTTCGGCCGAGATTGGAAGGAGACCTGAGAAACAGTAATATTTTTTAATAATATAGAATTGAAATTTCTAAGTTATAGTTAATTTAAACATACGATCGTATAAATGCTGTGGTAATGAGAATTCGTTTGGACGTAATTGTTGAGATGGTTTAGAACGTTTCCTTTTAGAAGTTTTCAGTGATTCACTGAACCATGGACCATTATAGGCAGTTTTGTACCGTATAACATCAGAATCTTCCTGGTTAATATCTATAATTCTGACGGGTCTTGATTTAAACGGTAATTTTTTTTTATAAAGAGTGTCCAAGTAAACGGTCCAGCTTCGAAAGAAATTTTGCTGTACTGGAATTACATGAAAGGGAAATGGCTTCCTCCGTGCATTTTTAAATACTTCCAGCCATTCATCGGGATGTTCCACCCTAATCTTTTGATTCACAAGAGCCATGTTCTTATCACACTCTAGGTATGAGTGTCCCCTTATGGGAAATGTCATTTTCAATTATGTCAATTTGCGTTCTTCGTGTACTACGTGATGTAAAAAACGAAACATTGTCACATTTTTGTTTTGGCCACCACAAGAGTCACAAAATATCTCAAGCTCTTTCACTTTAGTGTCTAAAATGTTATATATAAAGTGGTGAAGTAAGGAGCAAACAACATCGCAACCTTTTTTACCAACAGTTTCTGGGTAGACGTAAAACACGCTTTCACCAGTTGACAATATGTGGATATTGAAAGCAAATACAGAAAGTTGTCGTTTATAATAAACATCATTGGTCGGTATATTGGGGACTGGCAAATTTTTACCAAAATCTAAGCAGATTGCTTCTCTAGTTTCAGATTTTTTACACGACTTCCTAGAATTTCGCTTTTTTCTATAAAAGGTATCTGCGTTTAAAAGATGAAGTTCATTTTCTATTGCTATGCGATCGACTTCAGTTTTAAGTGTTAAATGTTTTTCCCTATCCGTTTCATTGCTTATTTGTGATAGTAAACTCTTATTAAACACGTATCGGTACGTGGGTAACCAAACGCTATGTTGAAGTCATTATTGAAGATTGTTCTATATGTGTCATAAGAAATCTTCAGTTCGCCATGAATTTCTTTAAACATCAAAAACAACTTTTTGATGTTTAATTCTTCAGGCAGATATGTCTTAGTGGAATCGTGCAAACTGTTGTGACTAGATCTTCCTTTCAGAGATTTAATATGACAATGAACAGCACTCTTGACCTCTTCAGAAATTTTGTTGGGGCGATTTTTGTGTTTGCCTCTCTTATCCTTTGGTGCTGTTCTGTAATTTTTTAACGATGCTAGTATATAATCGACTTTTGATCTCCCTATACCATGCAGAGCCATAAATGCTACCTTACAGACAACTTTTTCTTCCACATTTTCATCCATGACTACGCGGACTTTATAACAGTAACTAGCTTCCCGAAATAACATTTCTGCTTCCGGTTTTCTGTTCCTTCTTCGCCGAATTGGCAATATAGATATTAATCCTGCCAAATGCAAATTTTGTTCGTCATTTGACTTTAATTTATTGAAATGATTAATAATTTTTTCTTTACTTTTTTTAGATAATAGTTGTTCAAAACATTTTTTCTTGCATGTGCAGGCTCTTCCTGTATCATGGGTTTGTAACCGCAATTTCTTACCGACCTCAGTAATTCTTCCAAATATTTTTCTTTTCTTTGTCTTCAACTCTTTACATCCACCGCTATCATCTTCACTTAAACCTACAGATGGACTTTCAGACATTTGAGATATTATACAACACAAAAACCACAGAACTACTATATTGTTACTAACAATGTGTTGATTACGTCGTCAAGGCGAAAAAGAACACGTTTTGGTGCAGCAATAATAGTTATTTAGGGCTTAATGCCTCGATACACATTATATTTTTTCTGCAATTATTACAATTTTATTAAAGTATTTAAACCGTTTTGAATTACGTTTACCGACTGTCATAAATGACAAGTAATACCAACCTAAATATTGTTGTCATTGTATATTTTTTATTCGTTTAAATGGACTAAAAAAAGTCTGCTAACATATCTTGGGTTACTATTAACCACAAAGAATTATGTTTTTTTTGGACTTAACGGTTTTTTATACTGTTTTAGATGGACTTACCATGTTTTTCCCCTGTACATCTAAACTTATTTTGTGAATATCTCAAAACTAAACATGTTTTCATCTAAAACTCATTGATCATCTTGTAGGTCGTAATTTTTACTACAAGATTCAATCATTTAGATCAATTAATGAAATATTGGACTTATCACGTTTTTCCCCTGAACCCTTCATATGAGTTTAATAGGTCTAGTTCCACGAAAGACGAGACACAAAATTCTGGTACTTATAAAAGAAATGTTATAAAATTGGCTAAAGTGAAAGGACACTAACATTCCAACATAATATTACCACGTAGAACAGATGCGGATTGCAAGTAAGTCATTCAAAAAAATTATTTGTTAAATTTTGCTTTCCAGGATTTTCAGAAGAAGATTTGAACTTTTGCTTAACAAAAATTAACGACTTTAGTACAAAAGACTAGCAAGACATTTATCTTCAGCAGTTGATGGAAAAAGCACCAGTAAAGAAACATAGGCTTCGAAAGCAAGACTCAGTTCCACGTTAGTTCGCATTCAAGTACTTTATCGATACACCCAGCAAAAAAGTTGTATGCAAAAAGGCATTTATTTCCATTTATGGTATAAGTCAAGGACAGGTGAAACGTCTATGTATCTTACAATCACAGTCTCTTACACCAGGTGATATGCGTGGTAAGCATCCAAAGGCAAATACGACGCGACGAGTATATTCTGGGCGAAATATTCAATATCTTCATGCAAGATTAGATATAAAAACAATGTTTTTGCTATTTCAGTCCAAATATCCCAACCTAAAGGTGAAATATCAATTTTATGCGCAATATTTCAAGGACAATTTTTCGTTACGATTTGATAAACCTCAAGTTGATACTTGTAGTACATGTGAAGAGCTAAAAGGACCGCTGAAGCCGAGTTAACTGTACACAAAAGGAGAGCCAAGAAGTTCCACAACAAGATATAAGAAATACGAAAATTATGTGAAACTTGAGATGACGTTGCATCATTTTTATTTTATGCAAAACTTGTCGCTATCACACATCCCAATCCAAGAAATATTTTATTTGCGGCAACTTTGGGTCAACAGTTTCGGTGTAAAAAACTTGATAACGAATAAGACTGTATGTTATGTATTTTATGAAGGTGTAGCGAACAAGGGAAGTATTGATTCTGTTCAATGTTGCTGTACTACATCGACAATTTTTTGAAAGGAAATATTTTTGTTCTCCGATAACTGGCCTTTACAGAACAAAAACCATACTGTCATAAGATTTTTAATGGCATTAACAGATTATTAAAATATTCGACAAGTTCAGCTTAGCATTCTTGACGAGTATAAGCCATTTTATCAAGAAATTTTGCGATGGCCAACAACAGATATTGTAGAAGAGGGAGAAGATATAGAAGATGATAATGAATATGATTACGTTCTATAGTGTACAAACATTATTGTAATAATAATACATCGTTTGTTGTACCTAATTTTTAAGAAAGTATGAATGGTTACTTTTATTCTTTGCATAAACTGCATAAGTCAAGATTACAAAATTTTTTTTTCAAAAACAGGGTTGGCAAAAAGAACTATTTTTATCAAAACCATGTTGTCACATCAATTTAAAATAGCTTGGGTGCTTGATTTATCAATTTTATTTAATTATCTAGTTTTTTGTCTCTCCTATCAAATTGCGTTTTAGTGACTTTTGCTGTTTTTGAAACGACCGATTCAATTTAATTTAACACTATTTTATAGACAATTTATTTTTATAATTCTTTCATATTTTGACAGAGTTTATCACCAAAAAATTTCTTGACCTATTTGACTCAAGTAGAACAATTAAGAGGTTAAGGATTTCTTGTGACATAAAGGCAATTTTGGTTATTGCTGCTATTATCCGGTGATGTTGAGCCGTCGGCTACTCGACTCCGATAGTTTGAGTACGATCCGGTTCGAGCAAGTGCGCAAGTTGTGCAGTAACTCGCGAAGGCGTAATTTAATTTACGGCTGCTTCACGGGTCCAAAAGCCTTCGGCAACCGACCGCGCCGAACTGCTTCCAGTTGCAGCTCGAACTTACGGGTCCCACTTAAGATAACGCCCTTAATTTCCACACTCTTATTTTCCCGTAAACTTGCGGACCACGGTTTATTTTCCTTCTCGAGATTATGCCGCCTCGCCTCAACTCGCCACCAAAGTATGCATTCCGTCCGGGGCCGATATTCAAAGTTTCACGGAATGTTGAAGCAATTAGGATGGTCCTGTCGTTTAAATTCTTCTAAGCTCTCCGTCCGAGGACGTCCCTTCTTCCTATCTGGACCGAAACACGCCACCCTGTGAAAATAAATGACATGCACCGTCGACTTTGGAAGGGTGTCAGGCGTAATTACACCATTTGTATGCACGGTTGTGTCCTTATTTTTGGGGTCGGTAAAAAACGGGTGAACGCTTGCAAACACAGTTTATTACGATCTAAGGCGTAACTTAAAATCCTGAAAACGGAATCCCTTTTTCGTGCCAAATCCGTGAAATAGGATCAAGAAGATAAAAGAACTCTCTCCCCTCCTAACATCGTTAACCGGATGGCCCACGAAAAGGGCGGCCGGAAATGGGATCTTAGCTAGCCAAGACTAATTATTCGAGGAAAAGTGTATGTAATTAAGAAGAAACACCTTTAAGGAAACAACGAATTGCGTTGCTTGTTTGGAAATTGAGTTAGAATTGTGCTAAAAGGAAACTAATTATCTACTTGGAATTTCTTAACTAAGAAATTTTATTTTATTCAACAAGTACTTGTCTTCGAGTATCTCTATGCCTATCATTCCATTCAACACAACGTTTCAACAAAAAAAAGATTTCCAACATTCCCGCGGTAAATCCGTGAATTTTTTGAGTGTAACGTTATCATCGTCTCCAATCTTTAGCACCGTCAAAGGTAAATCGCGCCCAAGCCGTTAAAGCACGCCTTCGCCTCTCATTATTAAATATTGAAATTCGAATTAATTAGGCGCAGAGCCGGGATAGATGGCGAAAGCTGTCACGTCCCCTAAGGGTGAGGTGGAAATTCAATTCAGCTCGGGTTTTCTTCCCTCCACGAAACCGGAATATTAATTTCTCTTTAAAAATACGCCTCCGCGAGCTTGAGGGTCATTAGTAGTGGCGACAATGTCCGTAGAAAAAAAATCTATCTATAAATTTTCATGAGAGACGAGCGACTCTCGACTACAGACAGAACGAAGGGGTGGAAAGAGGGTGGAATTGTACGAAACCACGTCAATGGCTTACCGGTAAAATGCAAAAATCTCGATTCTGTGTTAGAAATTTATTCCGGAGTTACTGCATATGAAGTTCTCGTCGCGGCTCACGCCTCAGTTCGAAATCTTCGCGCATATTTGGAAGTTATCGCCGTGATCGCTGAATAAAGCCGTGTAATTCTCAGAAATTTTGTTCCCGACGAACGATCCGCTCGGGAAACCGCGTTCACGATGTGCATACAAAAGATCGCCCCCACTATTCTTTAGAAATATGACAATTTTACTTGAGGGTAATGTGACTGGAAGTCATTTGGTTTTATGTTATCATATTTTTTTAAACATTATGGTTTCGAAGGGAATTTGAATTTTGCAGAATCAATAAAGATTTTGTTTCTGACAGTAAAGAAATTACAGATTCAATTGATTTATTCATAATCTAATTTTGGGAATATTAATAAAAAGTGTACTTTAATACAAATAACTACTATTCAAAACTATTACTGTTAAATTTTATGTTAGTATTTATCTATAATTTGTTGTTGTATAACGTTTTTTATTTAGAATCGTCATTATAAATAACACGAGGAACAAATTATTTTCACATTTTTAATTCAAAGCTCACCATTAATTGTGGAACATGAAGTTCTGCTGTTTTTGCAAATGATCTTTTTTTTTGAGGATATTTTTCATCACATTGTGCGATATTTTTGGGCTTAGTTCATGAATATCTGCTCTCATATTCTTTTCGAGGTGTTTAATTGTGGTTAAACCGTAGGAGTAGTCGTTATGCTGCTTTATATAGAACCAAAGAATGATGTCTATGAAGCAATCTCAAAGCCTAATCACTAAAAGTTTATCGAGAAATGACATATCATGTAAAATTTGTAAGCAATAACGTGATTGTTTGATGAGTTGTGTAAACAAGTAGTATCCATTTCAAGGCAACAAACAAAAAAATCTGTCTACAAATCATCATTTCGTTTTATATAGAGAATTAATCAACCACAACAGGTTTTACAGTTTTTCTAGGATTTTCATACCCCCAAAACCAAGGACAGTAGAATCTAACAGGACTGCTGCATCCATTGCGGGCATAACCTGCCCGCAAACTACGTCATACCATTTGCCACGCCCAGCTCTATGCGTTTGCTGTGGTTTTAGAGGTTATATCGTAGTCGTATTCATATTATTTTTGAAGTTTTATTTTTGTAGACGTATTAATGTCTATCATGTAACCTCTAAATCTCTAAAAACACACAGCAAACGCATAGTACTGAATGACAGTTAACAGGGCGTGGCAAATAGTGTGACGTAGAGTGCAGGCAACCAACCCGTAGTGGACTACAAAAATACAATGCATGTAGCAGTCCTGTTAGATTCTACTGTCCATGCCCCAAAACGACAATTTTGCTTCTTACCATGGCAACACGAAATGATTTTCTTGGAACATTTAACGAATGTAAACCGTTGGGCATAGTCAGCATTAATTGTTGTGTTAGCTGGACTTTGTAAACCTTTAGAGCATGATTTGCACCAGTTTACCTGTATTCTGGTTTCTAGTATATCTAGTCCTTGTAGGATTTCTTTATAGTATATTTTCATTGGATCTTGTTGAATGAACATTAATTGTTAATTAAATCCATTATAGTAAAGCGAGCTGGTTTTTACAGTGAATTTTCAGTTATACTATAGAATAATAGCAAAGGCAGTTATATTCTTTGTAATCTTTATTAGTTTCTTTTTGATTATGCATTGATTTTTTTCTGGTGTATGTCAGGTGAAAGGTAGAGAGAATCCAGGAAGAAGATAAAAGACGATCAACCATTTCTAGGCTTTTTCTCTCATTTCTGTCTTCTTATTGTTATTTTATCGTTGGCTTATTTCTCTTTTATTTCTGGTTCCTTGATTTGCCTTATTTACGACATTTTTTTATTGCTTAAAAATATGATAAGCTTCTTTCTGGTTGACATCTCTCTACTTGGCCCCTATCGTTTTTGCTTGTCAAAAAGGGATAAATATAGTCAAAATTCAGAGTGAGAAACGCATTTACAAAAATCGTAAATTAAGAAGATCAAATAAATTCAATTCTTTTTTTGCAAACTCTCCAACATTTTTCTTTGGTTTACAAATTTTATTTTGACTTTATCTATCATCTTATTGGATTTCCTATGACATCTCTTTGGGATACCCTTGCTTTAAAGCAGAAAGATTTCTGTGTTCATTAAAATGTTAGACGTCTAATATTGTAATGTCCTTACCTTGTATGTATGAATGCTGGAGATCGTGCGAGAAAATTCCCTCTCCGGAGCTTCAGGCTTTTTTGATCCATCATTGTAGATGGTCAGCGTTTTGCCCGTGCTTAAGTTGCTCTGAGGTATCGTTGCAATGCCAAAGTGTGGCCTCTTTAAGAAAGTAGGTGTGATGTAGTGTGTGCGACCTTCAAGAAGGAGTTGTTTACGAACAGCCTCACTCCAGAGTTTGCTCAAGACATTTCCTATTTTTATAACCTGCTTATTATCCACTAACCGCAATCGAAGCAACGCCATCACAGCCACCTCCCTGATAAAAATATCGTTGCTTTTTTGGTTTTGCAACTAATGTATGATTTCCAAGTCAGTCCTTTTTCCAACATAACACCAAGATATTTCACCTCTGGAGCAAAGGTTAATGGACTCTTGCAGAAACCTGATTGCCCTAACTAGTAAATAACTGTTGTAATTATTATAATATTACCTTTGTTATGGGACTTATGTCTGTTGGGGTAATAAAGATTATTATTATTAACTTATTTCTGACATTGGTGTAAACCTTTAATCTCTGGCATAGTTTATCATTTTGATTTACTCAAACCTTTCAGCTACAACGAACGCCATACGAAACGGGATAAGCTCATTTATAATTTCTATGATTTATTAAGGTGACAAGAAATCAGAGAAATTATAGACTGAAGAGCGAAAACCTGGCTTTTTTCTTTGTAATACCATTGTTGACAATGTAGAAGTTGTTGTGCTTATAGTCAATACTATTAAATCCAGAGAAATACCATAAATTAAGATTTAAAATATTGAATTACATGCTTTTTTGACTTGAAACTATAATTTATTTTAATAACAGCTTCCCAACTTATTTATTGTTTTATTTTTGAAGATTTCAATATCAATTTTATTGACAAAGTTTCTCAAAAACGAGAAGTTAGTACTAACCCACGGCTTTGGAATGAATCATTAATTTTCGTCATCGTCAAAAATATCAAGTAGGTCTGGTCAATATAGACAATAGACAATATATTTTCAAATTATTGTTTACCTACATTTATGGAGTCAACTATAGAATTGCAGGTTTTTGATGACTGGGGTGAGGTTGTGTAAGTGTACATTCTATAGATTCAATTGTGATTGCGCTTAAAGGTAAAACCCAATGCAAAAAAGTGGATACTAGAAAATTTGGTGTTGATTTTTTGGTATTATAGCTCTAACTAGGCAAAATACTGAACATGCTACAGTCTCTGCTTTACAAGAGTATGTTAATAAACAAGATATACTTAAAAGAAAATAAATAACAACTATGTTAATTCGTGTTTTTTGGAATGATTGATAAGACCGTGGTAGCTGGTTTTATCAATGATAAATAAGATGTTTATGAAAGTAGGTTAAAAAAAGGTATTTTCCCAAACAGTTTAAAAGTAGCTAAGATCAGATTTTCTAAAAATATCCGAAGAGACATTTTTTTATGAAAATTAAAATCGAGAAAGAAACACAAAGATATAAAATGAATGAACAAAAACTAGAGAAAATCTCCAGAAGAAAATTAAAGGAGAAAAAGTGGTGACATAAATAATAATTTATTATTCTTCTAGATTGCATAACAAGATGGCATAAATGATTGCCTCTTGACTATCTTTTATATAACATTTTCTTTTATCTTTGATTATAAACTTGTCAGTGAACATCACAATGCACACCATGCTAAAATTGATGAATATTCAACATTTATGCATCCCACACCTGTTACATTATTTAACATCTTTATGCACCAATTATGGTAGATATTTTTTATGTGCAATATCTTTGATATATGTATATTTCAATTAATAGTTATTTATATTACAAGTGGGCTAGAAACATAATTACAGTACGAGTGTGGAGAATTGCACGACGAGGTCGTAGACCGACGATTACGTGTAATCACATGAGTTCTGTAATTATGCTCTAGCCCACGTGTGATATACAGCATTTTATCTACGACTGCTAAAAATTACTAAAAAATCAATTTCTTTAAAAAAGTCTATTTGACGTTTATAAATAGTATATTGTTTTATATGGAAGAGAAGCAGTGCTTTTTATGGCGTGGTCTGTCGCTTAGCAACGAACGCAGTGAGTCGCTAATGACAGATGAGCCGTTAAAATCGTGGCGTGTCCGACAGTTTGCCGGACGAACGAAGTGAGTCCGGCAATGACGGACCAGCCACAAACGAATCTGCTTCTCTTCCGAATAAAACATAGTATTTTTTCTTCAAACGTTGCAAATAATACGGCGCTAAAGTGAAATGTTCTTCAACGTTATGGCGCTAAAGTGAAATTTACTTTAGCGCCATAACGCTGAAGTACTTTTTTTCTATGTTGATCTTAGCAACCGTCGTTATGCAACAATGACTTACTTCTACCGCGAGTAAACACGACAACAAAGTTGTCATTTAATGACGTTTGAAGAAAAAATATTTTGAAATGATTGTTGACAATTTTGAATTGTCAGTTTCAACAACATATTTACTCATCTGGAATAAGTGTTTTGAAATGTAAAACCATAACAATTAATGTTTATAATAAATAGTTTCTCTGTAAGTAGATAGCACTTTTTCTTTTGTATTGTTACTCGTTTCAATAAATTAAGTCTGTTCTGATTAGGCTAAAAATGCGTTACGTAATGAAACCAGTGCGGTAATGAACTTCATTACGTAACTCAAATCACAGCAAATGAGTGCGGTAATGGTGACTTATCTAAACAGTCGTAGATAAAATTTATTTATTGCCACAAATAATGACATATTTCTATTTTCTTATTGTAATTTTGATTTGGCTTCGACTAATAAGAAGAGTACTAGAAAATTAAATCACTGATGAATCAACTTTAATGTGGTATAATCGTCACATTCAATTGTAATACCTTGTGAACGAGATCTTATTAATACCACTTTAATCAACGGATTATTGTGTGGTACTCATCAATCAAATATTGAAATGCATACATAGCTACGAACAGGACATCGTCTTATTGTATGATTCAGACAGGTATGTTGTATCCGGCCATTATCCGTTGAACGTTGACCGTCGACACGCGTCTACGTCTCGGAACAATGCGTCCGAACCTCTATCAATAATACGTTCGAGGAGTGACGTCCCGCGGCCATACCACAGGCCCCACCAGACAATGCAGCCCCCCTAAGTGACGCGTATGATTGAATTGTTCCATGGAGACGATGCCGTCTCCGTCGGGGTCTTTGGGATGTTCCCTCTGCCTCCCACCACGCCAGCGGCAGCGTCGGGGTCTTCGCTAATCCTTGAGTGACAGCCCCGGATTTCATTGTCAGAGGCAGAATGCCCGAGGCGCTCCTCATCCTCCATCCATTATCCGCTAATCGAGGAATCCGCGCGCTTTTTTCTCTCTCGTCCAGATCCTTTATTCTCGGGCGTCTCGCACGGGATAATCGAGAATTCATTAGTTATGCGGCTTATCCGGGGTTTATCTAGTTATTAATTAACCGACGACGGGCTTTGCATGCGGATGCGACGACACTGCGATCTATCATTAGAGGGCCAATCCCCAAAAAGGGCAGCCTGCACGACGTGTAAGTCTATGGTTGAACCAGACAGATATTCCAATTAGTTGGAAGGTAATCCGGAGGAGAAACGAGGATGCCATCTCGGTACGGTTTCTTCTATTTTAACATTTCCCGGCGTTCGTAAAATAATCCGGCCAGTATTACGGGACGGATTTTCCGTTCTTGCCGTCTTTCTTTTCGGCTGTGCGCATCCAGTCGTAAAGGGCCGCCATTCACTGGGAAATATTCTAATTTGATTTCGAGCATTGTAGCTCGAATGGCGCACGAAGTGAGATCCGATCGGTAGCTGAGGCCGATACGGAGCTGTCCGTCTCCAGGGAGACGATAGTGCAAAAAGGATCCATTGTAGGGGCACGGACGGCCCCCGAGCAGCTGATTGACGCGATGGGGCTGCCGATTGATTGCTCCCCTTTCCGGACTGCACGTTGAATACGTAATAGATGGCGTACGTTGCTTTTTATTGAAATTGCTCTAAGGATTGCAATGTAGAATTTTAAATCAAAATTTTTTGGAGAAGATTCTTCTATCTCATAACATAACCATTCGTTATGTGTTACTTTTAGGTATATGAACTTTAAAATATTTGTAAGTTTTTATAGTGATTAGTTTTTCAACGATTTATAAATGTACTAAAAGTAAAGTTATTTCTTTAGTAGAAAGCTTTGGAACTAAACATCTTGAAACCTAAAAAATAACATTGCTCCATCCTAAATTTAACGTCTCCCTAACTTTCAAGAATAACAGTCGTCGGCTCGAATATTAAAGATGAGAGAGCGTGTCGACGAAGATAAGCGCTACGAAAACACATACACACAATGTTCCTCGCCTCTCGTTTTTAAAGTAGGTCCCGCGGAATCTAGCCGAAGAATCTCGTCGAGTGGCCCGCGCCATACTTCGTACATCGTTCGCCTTCTTCTTTATTCATGAGCGTCTCTATCGCCTCTGCGGGCGTGCATAAAGGAGGAAGTGCGCTTCGGTCTATGTGGGGCGTCGTGGCAACGACGACGTCGTCCCGCGGGATGAGGGCGTCGCGGGAGCCCCGGGACGCGCGGCTGGCTGAATATTAATCCGGGAAAGTCGTTATTTTAGCGCGGTGTCGGTGTCTTGGAGCTCGGAGCTGCTGCGGTAATGACGGAGAAATTTAGTCGCGGCTCCGCGATAATTACGTACCGGGGATATGACGAGACGTCCCGTGGGTTAGACGAGAGTAAAAAAGAAACGGGACAAAAGCGATCGTCGCATGTATTTGCATCTGATTATCTTTATAAGGAGAACGCCAATCTCATTTTCTTAACTAATTGCTAACTTCTTTCGTAACGTCTTTATGGTATAACTCGTGTGATATAGTGTGATATCATAGATTAAGAAAAGTGTTTTGTATCTTTGACACTTCCTTTTTCAAATAAAGAACCGAACCAAGTATAACATTAAAAAACAATAAATATTATAGTGATTTTCAGTATATTTTCAGGATAGTTTGTATCTTTTTGAGACACCACTTATGGCAAACTGCCTTGACATAGCTGGTCACGTCCACAGCAGATTATAATTTAATTGGAATAGACTTCCAATCAATTAGTAAAGATAGGTTTTTATTGTTGTATAGAAACATCATGGTAACTGCAAACCTCGTTCTTTTTAAAGAAGAAATTACTATGCCTCTTACTTCTTTTTCTGTAATATTCCCCTTGTGTACTGAGTGCAAGTAGCTTCAAATTGGCTTTGTGACCGACGCAATATCAATGAAGTCCTTGTCATGCAACCGTGTCTTCTCTTGATTCGTTACTGCAAAACCAAAATAGTGCAGATATGCCAGTTTCAGTGTTTCTTATATAGATCGTCCTTTCTTTTTTTCAAAAATAAACTATCCAGAAACACCACACAAATGAGCTCAATCTACTGCTACACCTAATTTGTTGATAGTTGAAAAAATTATTGCTAGAGCGAATGGGAGGTAGTTAATGAAGTAAAAAGAAATAAGTCTACTACTGTTTGTTGAATGAATTGAGCGACTTCATGAATCTAAGAAGTTAAAGTTGAAGCGAATCTGGAGTAACTCTTGAAAATAAATGTCATCGCCTAGTATCCATAAAAAAGATATAAAAACAAATATACCCCTTACTGTCAAGTTTGTCTCCTATAGGTAGGGATTTCTGGTTTGATCTAATAGGAAAATCTTTAGAGATACCAATACTTTTGTCAAATGTATTTTCAAGGAGAATATCATTAAAATCATCACGCTTCTTGTTCAGGGTCTTACCTGTTATGGAGCAAGAAGTATTGCATATTTGGGGGGTGCTGCAATAAACTTACAGCTGGAAAAGATTAGATTCCATTATACCGTAATACCCCAAAGTTACGTAATAGGTGGGACCGGGTAGGATTACGTAAGTCGAAAATTATGTAAGTCGAGTATCTGGATAGGTTGAAGCAAAATTTATGTACAACAAAAGGTAAATCGGAACCATATTCTAAATCAAATTTATTTATGTATTATAATAACGGTATGAAATAAACCAGAAAAAATTTTTTTATAAAACTGGTGATGGTAGTTTGGAGACATAAATTCTTTTTCTTCTTACGTAGGATTTCTTGATAGCAAACAATTGATTGTTCTATTCTTCTCTTTAATGTCATAATGCGTTCTTCATTATTTCTGTTTTTTCTAAAACCTTTATACCATTTTGTATGCAATTAAGCCCTTCTGTTAATTTTCCGATGGTTTGGGTATTTTCCGGTTGTGCTGGTTCAACATCACTTTCTTCACCGTCATTTTGTTGTTGCATTTCAATCAGATCTTGCACAATAATATTTTCTACCAAATCGACTTGTTTCCCTAAAGTAACAATATTTAGTACTACTTCGGTTATGTCGTTTTCTTGCGCCGTTTCTGGTGAGTTAGCGAAAAGGCCCGGGCAAAGTTTTTTCCAAACCCCATTCAGTGTATTTAAGGAAACTTCGTCCCACAATTCTTTTATCAATCTAATAGCTACAAGAGTATTAATTGAAGTGAATTCTATGAATCACATATTGTGATTCATAGGGGTTTTCAGATGAATGCACCAATAATGGTTTCAATTTACTATCGCCAGCAGCGTTTCCACCGAGCATAAGCGTTAATCGATCTTTTGCTGCTTTAAATCCTGGAAACATCTTTTCACATTGAAATCATGTTAAAATATAGAATGCATTGTATCAACATCGATTGTTTAGATATCGAGATATTTTGTACACAAATTTGAAAAAAGTAACTTATTATATACAACAATTAGACAATTATACTTATCTATCTATAGTCTATAGTTTTTGGACTATACATGAGGTGTACATCCTTGGAGTATCTAGACTATCATATTGGCTATCATACTCGATAGGCATCCAACTACGCGGCTAAGTTTACGTTTCTTCTAATAACTAAAATATAATAAACCATCTGTTTCGTCTCATCAATAAGCTGAGCTATCCTTTGCCATATATACCATTGAGGTGTCGCGCGAGCATTTTGCAAGTCTAGTATCCGAAATTGATGTGCCGGATGCTCCTGACCCATAGAATTGATTTATAGCTATCCGATTTTCTGCTTTGTGGGTAAAAGAGGCTATGTTGCAGAAATGTGTAGAAATGACTTCGGCTCATCCATTTCATCAGACCTCGCCGACGGATGGGGAATACGCGTCGTGATTATTTTAAGGTTCTTATCAACTCTCCGTATAGTTCGATTTGATTGCGATGAGAAAGTTTAACATTTCGGCAATTGGGAGTTGAATCCACGCTAGATCATGACAAAATAATCCCGTATGGTCGAAATACTGTCTCATCTCGTATACTTGAGAAGGGGTCTAGAATTCCTTAGGAATTCTAGGGAATTACTTGGGGCGGCTGTAGTCCTTCGGTTATGTTGCCGAAACGTTTTCGGAGGTAGTTCAACTATCCTGTTTTACTTTGCCTAATTAATACGCTTTTGAATTCTTTCTTCATATCGATTCAATTCTGCTATAAGTTATGTTGTTTCAATCACCTGCATAATTATTAATTAATTAGGACTTTTTAGGTAGGTTATAAAGTGTTTAAGATCTTTTGAACGTGTTAACTTTGAAGACTTTTCGTCATCCAGACGATACTGATTATTGGCAAAACATTGATCTGAATTTTACTTTACAGTACGAGAAATTAACTATAAGATTAATAACTTATACCACCCTTGGTGTTCTTTGCGAATATACGCGTACTAGTTTTTTGGTTTTATACCAATTCATTGGGTTCATCGGTGTCTTTTTTATTCACTGGGAAGGATGTCCAAACATTCCTCTGTCACCTTTTTTTTTTTAATCAAAAGTTACTTTTTGGCAACGTTGGTATACTACTCAATGTAAGTCTCGCATGTTTTTGTCCTTTGCTTAGGAGTAATCTTCCACTCTTATTTCAAACTGTTATAACTCAAGTTACAATTCGACTTTATCATTTAACACTTAAAATGTTATTAAAAACAAAAATTTCAAATCTACCAAATTAAGTTTTGGCATCACATGGGGTGTCATCCTTATTACAAGATTAGCTGCCTTCATATTTCCCAGTGTTTTCAGGATAATTTGGATTAATCGAGCTCATGGACTATACTTAATCCATAAAAATTGTCGTATTTCTAAATTAAGCTGTTTGCAATATTTAATTAGATCTGGGGATAATATTTGATTGAGATTGGGATTTATCTTGAGAGTTACATTAAGATTTAGATGTTTTCAAAATTTTGTACCCTATCGTTGTTTTGAGCAAATTCTAATTTAACTTGCTATCCATAACATTCTAATGTTTTAACGGACTTTTTCTAAATTTTAATCATCGTTTTCAAGCATCTTTAGATATCATCACTTACTTAGTTTATGAATAGTTTATTATTATTTGAGAAATATTTTATTATCTCACAAAAATTTTTACAACTTGCTAATTTCCATTAATTATTTGTTGCTCCCCTGAATATTTCGCGTTTTGCTAACAGGATTTGGTTGAAATTGTGAGTTGTAATCCTCAAGCTCCATCAAGCTCTCTGGTTAGTCTTCTCAAATTAATCCTTTTTCAAACTTTCCTTTTTATGAATAGTGGATAACTTTAGGTTAAATATTAAAGTTAGTGTAATATAAATACACTTCCTGTTGAAACTGTTTGTGGTTTCGAATAGTCAAAAGAATTGTTTGAGAGATATCTACACGAATGAGTTTTAATGGACACATTTTTACGTTGACTAAACGTAGGTTTGGTGTATAATTTCTAAAGATATAATCTTAAAAAGAAAATGACATTGGTGTAGTGTAGTTAAGATTGTAATAAATCTCGTTCTGTTTTCTTATTTCATTAAATTTAGCCGCGAAAACATCAAAGAAGTTTTCTTTCGTGCTGCAGAATAATACATACTTTTTAAGCATAAGGCAATTACGTGGCGCTATCAATTTCACGTCCACGACATGAAACATTGCGTTTTAAACGCTTGTTACCCGTGGAAGAATCAAACTTTCCCCTTAACTACGGCGATCACTGTAATTTACATATCGGTGCCGTTTTTCGTGTTCGGATATCGGCTTTCCCGTGGAGTTAAATTAAAAGGTGCCAGGTAGTAGTGTTGTACCGGTTAATATTAACAGTTTTCATATGTCTTTTTAAAAAAAAAAGATTGTTCTGGTACATTCGATAACCGACAGTGTATTAACGACTGTAGAGAGACGTTGGTAATGACATTGTTCCGTGACGCGAAAAGTTACTTGGCACACGCGGATGAGAGAGAAATGGTAAACGAGAACGAGCGAGAAAGAATGAACGAGAGTGTAACTGCTCGCTTCACAAGGGGAGGTCGATATTTGCTATATTTCTCGCAAGTTTCCCCCCTCTAGCGTTACGGGGCATCGCGATAACTCCCGTTATATTTAGAACGGCCGGGTTCTGTATCTAGATCGGGGGGAAATTTGATCTGGATCCCCCGTGGCGTGGTGATACCCCCCTCGATCACAGCCCCTTCTGCGTCTAATTTTGAACGTTTTTTTTTAAATATATTTTTCGCACTTTGCGGATGTTGTGTTTGCATATTCGTAAGTTTATGTTACGAATAATTATACGAATAATTAATGTTGGTAAGGATTACTTTAGAGCTGTGCTGAGCTAACGTTAGTTCTCGAGTTGCGAATTAAGGAGAGCGAACGCGAACTACTGCAGAGAGCAATTATAAAATAATTAATGTGGACTCGTTAGAAGGAGAAAGCCCGTTGTGGTACGAGAACGCTCGAACTTTTTCATGTAACCACTCTATACACTTTGTTCGGAAAATATCAAAGTAAAAACCTTTGATTATAAACTTTGCATACGCAATGTTTAGCTTAGCATAGCATAAATTTAGCTCACTTAAATGACCCAATTAACAATACACTTTTGTTTGGTATTAAATAATTATTGTTCGAGACTTCTACGTGAATGTTATTAAAAGAGACCAGGTGAAATGCCAGGCACTAAACGACCCTGCCCTTCTAATAAGTCATTAATTTCGATTTCTCCCCTAATTATAGCAATCTAGCGGGTGGCTCTATGCCGGATAAAGGCGGAGGTGGTCGTTGTTTACCACTCGATGGATAATTAATCAAATATTCTGTCGTACTTTCGTGGCGTCGCAGTGCGCATCTGCAACTGACGTAAATTATTAAAATTAATTAGCGGCTGGCAGGCTGCGTGTCGGCCTTTGTTCCTCAGGGACCACAAGAACCTTCAAGCAACTATTTCTAGTTTGTACTAGAGGAACAACTTATTAATAGCAACTTGTTGTTGGTTTAAGCAGAGATCACACATAGACCATAAAATTTACTTAAAATTTTTTTCAAAAATTGCTTATTACACACCGTTTTATGTTACTTTAACTTTTTTAGAGTTGGTTAATTTTTTGTTGAAAGCAGCATTAATAATGCAAATCCGAGCTTTCGATCTGACGTTCTGTCAAACGTTTCCAGACACCTGCGAAATTGCGACGGCAACCGCCATTGTTGTTATTACAATTTTCAACCCATTAGTATTCATAAAGTACGCGCTTTGCATAATTCCCTTTATTATTCCGCCATGTCAATGTTTAATTTCCGAGCCAGACGTCACGGGGAGAGGCGTCGCAGCAGGTTTTGAACCGCGTGACGGCTCCCCACGTCATTTTTATCGCGAAGCGTCGCGACGTGCAACGACGTTGATGTCAAAAAGTCGACAACCAGTTATTATTATCCACCTAACTGACCCCAGATAACAAATCGTTACGTATATAATTTTTTAACCCTAACACGCTTAACACTAATGAGTGTCTAATCACCGATTTAAGATAAAACTATCTCATATATCTTAGTTTCCAGACTAATGGGGTTCCGAGAAATGATTGACATCCCATTTATGAAATTCTTTTTCTTATATTTTACGCCTGCCTGAAAAAGTATTACTTTTCCTATCTGTCTCATAACTGTGTTCTCATTCTTCATTCTCGTTTAATTTTATGAATTTTTGTTATGCACTTGTGTTTCAAAGATAATTGGCGAATGACTTCAAAATATCAATACTTTAACAATTAATGTAACTGAACCATGAAAATCAAATAAAAGAACTAAATCAGAAAAAACTTGAATGAAAATCAAGTTATTCCATACAACTTCATGAAAACATCAACTTTCAGCATAGAAATTCTAGTTGATCAAATGTGTCTAAGTAAGGTACAGCCGCCGATGAACGAGAAAATATGAGTTTAAACTTTTCTGAGAAACATTTGAACCTCAGATTAACAGCTTGACACTTGTTCGTGAAGTTTCGCACTTGCATACTCCTTTGGTGTAATCAGGTGAAATATCATAGTAATGCTATATCGTACAAAAAGACAAGTGTTCACTAAATGCAGAAGTCTTCACGCTTGGTTTCAGTTCAAAAACTATGTTTACAAAAAATTCCGGATTTATGACTGTCAAAGAGCGTCAAAGAGCACGAAGGTAAAACAGATTTCATGTATAAAAGCTACCAAATGATCAGCTCATTACTAGATAATAATCCGTGAATTAACTTCAATGTGCAACCTCTATATCAATTAAAGACCACACTGAAAGACTTGATGAAAACCTTTAACCAAGCTATTCAAGAAACTATTCCTATCACCTCGAAGAGTCTTTGCTCCAAGAAAAAAGTGTACTAAAGAGCATCTCAAGACGAGGTTTGTCTGTTAGTGTACAGGGTGTCCCAATTTCGTTGTCCGCATAGGCTATCTCTGTAACTAAAAGACATAGACAAAAAGTAAGTTACATGTCATGTACTTACATGTGTAATGTCGTTTTTTGTTTTCGCCCTACCGGCAAAAACTGAAAAATTTGCGAAATTAACCTATCTGTGAAACTATATCAGAAGAACAATGTGGCCAAATCTCTATTTAACAGCAATAACTAAGATTGATCAAAGCAACTACAGCAAATCCTAAATTATAAAATTGACAATTCGAATATAATACAAGAAACTTCTTGAGAATATTTTTAACTGATAATTTGAACAAGATTCAATAAAAACTTGATATTAAAATTAAAGAAACTTCAATATAACGTTAGTTTAACTTAATATTGAATTAAACAATTATTTGAACCTGAAGTTATAATTAAAAATCAAATAAAAGATCTTCATTGAAATTAAACGCACTCCACAAAACGTTATGAAAATCTTAATTTTGTACTAATAAACAAAAATCATTGAATTTCTTTCAAAATTTGAAAGAGAATTTAGTATCAATGAAATGAACTTCAAGGATGTTATATTCAATCCATAAAATTTTATCCGAAACTCCATTAATTTCAAAGAACTATATGGAAATGTGTCAAAAGTTAAGAACATCACTGAAATTTGATCAAAATCGCAAATCAAAACCGAAACTTTAAGAATCAAACGATCGAACTTCAAATACAATCCACACAACTTAAGCAAACTGTTAATTTTGATCACGAAACTTAATGTGAACCCAAGAAGCTTCATAGAAACGCAACCAAATGATACTAAAACACTCAAATTTTAGCAGAAACTTTAATATAGAAGTAAGAAGCTTCAATTAAACTAGAGGAAGCCATGTAATTTTTTTAAATTTTATGTTTATTCAGAAAACTTCATCGAAACCTTTTTCAAAACCTCAAATTATAACTGAATCTTTAATATCAAAATAAAGAATTTTAATGAAACTAACCTTCATTCAAATCTTAATTTTAATATGATTATTTCATATTAACTTAAAAAGCGTCATCTAAATCAAACCATATTGATAAAGCTTCATAAAAATCTGAAATTATAGTCGAAATATTAGTATCAAATAGGAATAGTTCATTCAAACTAGAAATTTCCTTAAATCCTAAATGTTTAACAAGAAATATAAGCATCAAGAAATGTGTTTTGCATTTTAATGTAAAACAAGCCCAACCCATGAAACTTTAACACAAATTTTTAACCAAAATTTCAATATAACACAAGAAACTTTAAAAAATACTCAGATATAACGGAAACTTTAAATGAAACTAAAGATAATCGACAAAACTTTATCAAAATTCTAATATTGCTATGAAAATTTAGTGTTAATTAAAAAAACTTCATCAAAACTTGGAAAAGCTATCATCTAATATCCGTTTATATTCATAGATAATGAGATTGGTGGTCGATCGTCAAAGTAAACTGTGAATTAGTGAATTAAAAATCGCGCAGACTTCCATAGTTTTACTTCTCATTTCTCCCTTTTTCAGAAAGAGCTAGTTTTTATTTCAAATTATTTGTGGAATTAAGTACTTTTAAAGTAAGTTTGATTTTTAATTAACGTTAAATAAAGACAGACAGTAATACATAGTAATTTTTCCAACTCTAATATTTATCAACAAATAATCGTATTTCTAAGAAAGCTTTGTTTATACAATCTAATATAAAATTTGTTCTACAATTTTCAAAACATTATCTTTAGATTACTGAATAAAAATAAGGATAACCATTTAAAAAAATTGTTCCCTCTTTGACCAGTGCAAACGTATGCCATTGTGAAAGAAAGTTTAAGCACATGAAAAGACGACAAATAATGGTGTTTGCCCCTTCAAGGCTTTTTGCCAGAAGGAACTCTTTGAAGATATTGCAGGTGTTCCAACTGATTCCACGCTATACAATAATCAATAAGAAACTCACAACATCAAAAAAGTTTTTATGAAAATCACCGTGGGGATTTCTATTTTCGGTAATTATGTAACCTTAAATATTTGACAATATTTGTTACTATACACATAGAGTTACAAGTTTTTATTGAAGTATTCATCGAAATATTTATTTATAAAGGTGTTTGTACAAATAACGCGTTGATTTATAACTGCACAGCAAGATAGACATGGATTCTCGGTAGATACTCGCACTGTTTGGTTCACTGTATGTATTTATGGCACTTTATTTGATTCACCAATGAAGAGCCCAAAATTTCTTGTTTTGATGTTGATGGTTTCGTTGTCGTGTGGTGATGAAATACTGTAAACACCTATTTTGTTTGGTTTTAAGCTTATAAGACATCAAAGTTATGCTGCTGTCAAACACGAACGTGAGCCCCACGTGTTAAGGGCTCACCAGATTAGTGAGATTTATGACTTCACGATTTAGCAGAAATTTCCGATCTGTTTTTTCGGAAAGCTTCAATTACTGCCAGCTTATATTGTTTTTCTAACAACTTATTGTAGTTCTAACAACTTAAAGTAACGTTAATATTCACATCTCTGTAGAAGTCGTAGATAAAATAAATCAAAATTAGATTTAATAGATCTTGATTGATGAATAAATTCAGGAGTAATAAATTACAATTCAGGTATAAATGGATGTATTATGACTAATTCAGCTGGTAAATTATGGTTCAAGACAAGAACATATGAAAAACACATAATTGAGCACTAAGAGGCACATCTGCTGAAGTGCGTTCGAAGTTACCAAGTAATGATGAAAATACATTGCAAACTTGCAAAGCTATAAATCGCTGTGAAATTGAAAATGATACAACCAATTTGTATACATTCATTCCCTCAACTGGGATTTGTCGAAATAGATAATCGAGTGGGGCAGGTTAAACTTTTTAAAACCCAATAGTTAAATTTACATTTTTAATCCCAATGAGAGTGTCACCTAGTCGATGCGTGTTTAGTCATTTTCATAAACCACAAGAGTGAATTTATTGTTCAATAAATTAATCTGCCACATTTTCTCTTTCGCATGTAAACTTAATTATTTCAAAGCACCACTTCTCCAAAAAGCTCTAATAATGGTACCAAAAATATTGATCGAATTGTTTATTTGTTTATATTCGAAGTGATTGAGATGTAAACTAATAAAATGAGTTCACGTATATAATTCCTGGTTAAACCTAGTCCATTTTGTTTTTTACGACTACAATCAAAATAAAGAGTCGTTCGTTATTCAATCGATTTCACATTCAATTACCCAAAAGATGGACCGTAATTTATCGTTGATTACCTTCCTGCCTCGGCTACTACCTCTCGACCATCAACTATAAACTTTCGCTGCATTGTTATACAAACAACTGCTTCAATAAACATTAATCAAAGTTTAATTTACTAAAACAGGTAATATCTCCCAAAAATAATAGAAAAATTTTGTTCTATAAGAACTTGTTTGAGCACGCTGTTTCATTTAATCAGTAAACCTTTATTTTTGGGAGTTGAAGAATGATATATGTCTTCAATTAAAGCTAAAACGTTTTAGTTTATGATCATGTATAGAAATAAGTAAGTGTAACTAAAAAATTTCTAAGTCTCTGAAGTATTAAGAATTTTAAAAATCACTCCAATTGAATCAGTTATTAAGCTGGCCCCTAAATGCGAACAAAATGTAAAGAGGGCACATTGCAGCAATGTTATCACTAATTTTTTACAAGTAAGATTACAGCTACCACGCTCTCAGTCTTTAATAAAAAAGGCATTTCTATCAACTAAAGCATTTCTGAGGAAGGATAGAGATGACCCTCTCTTCATCCTAAAGGCTGATAAGGGTCAAGTTACTGTTTGTATGAATGAATCAGAGTACATACAAAAATCTATTAGTTTATTTGGCGATCAGTCCACATATATAATTTTAAGTAAGAATCCTCCATACAGAATAGAAATAATAAATTCTCTAAGTTACTGCTAGAAAGGGAGTACATTAACAAAAACATTTATATGAGATTGATTTGTCATAATGGTGTAGTACCCAGATACTACGGACTTCCAAAAATTCACAAACATGACTGTCCCGTGCGCCCTGTTATTTCTTTTGTTGGTTCACCTACATATCAACTGTCTAAATTCTTAGCTGGAATTTTGAGTCAGGCCTTCAGTGAAAGAACCACCTATAACATTAAGGTCACGTTTACTTTCGTTGATAACAAAGGATTTTAAGTTACCACAAGGTTATGTATTGATTTCACTTGACGTAGTTTCATTATTCACTAACATTCCCTTACAGTTGGTAAAAAAATTTTCACTACAAAGTGGGACTTTTTGGAAATGAAACATCTATTGCCAAAGAGTTGTTCGTCGAATTGATAGTGTTTTTGTTTGTATCATCTCATTTTATTTTTGATAAAATGTATTACAGCCAGAAATTTGGTACTCTAATGGGAAATCCTCTCAGCCCCATTTTAGCTACTATGGTTATGGATCATCTTTTGGATGAGTGCGTTCCTTTACTCAACTTTACTTTTTCCTTCATTTTTAAGTATGTAGATGATATTATCTGTGCGGTTCCCTCAGACTAAATTGATAGTGTTCTTGACGTATTTAATGGTTTTGATCCACATTTACAGTTTACTGTTGAGACCGAGGTTAACTCATGTGTACCTTTTCTGGACACGAAGGTTGTTAGAAATGATGACCAGACCATTATCTTGGATTTGTACACTAAATCCACATACTCGGGTAGATTCATAAATTTTTATTCCAATCGTCCTATCAATCAAAAGATTAATACTATTGTCGCCATGTGGGATAGAATTAAATTAACTTTGTTTCTTTGGGAAAGTAATAGAAAAAGGTTGTTTAGCATTTTCATTAATAATGCTTTCCACCTCGGCTTTTGAATGGTATCGTTAACTACAACAGTAGTAAGATTAATATTATTGACATGACAGCGCCACAACATACTGTTAACCCAACTAGGATCACTAAATATATAAAAATTTGTTATCTACCCGGTTTCACTAAACAACTGAATTCTCTACTATCCTCTGAAACTCTGAGGTTTTCTAACACCAATTTTTTACCTCTTTCCTGTCTATTCTCAAGAACTAAAGAACCTGTACCGTTGTTATCCAAGTCAAATGTCATCTATAAGATCCCATGTAGCAATTGCGATGGTTCATATATAAGAACTACTTCTGAATACTTATCTAGCCGTATCAACTAGCATAAGAGGGATTGTCAAGCACGCCAAGAAAGAAAGAGTAAAGCACTCTTTCTTTCTGATGCGTGTTGCGCATCACGTTAAGGAAGGGCATCACTTTGATTTTGACAATATCTCTATCCTTGAAAAGGAATTGAATTACAATAAGAGACTCTTTCTAGAAATGGTTTATATTAATAGGGATGTTGGATCGGTGAATTTTAGAACGGATACTGAAATTTAAGTTCTGTATATGCCTTCTTAGTTACTAATAATTGGTCTTCCAGTAACTACTCCAGAGATAACTCTAGTTGTTGTTTTTTTTAGTTTTTTTTTTAACTTTTTACTTATTTGGCTTTTTTAATATTTTTACAGTTGTAGATATAATTCATTTTATTGTTTTTTTTATTATAATTTTTGGAATTGTAATATTTCATATTTTTGACACAACCTTTTGTTATTTTTCTGAAATAAAGATCGTTTTTTCCCTTCCTTGTCCTTTTGGTTCTTACATGTAAATCTGGTTTTTTCAACTTTTAACGTGGCTCGTGCCGAACTTTATAATTTAGACGTTTATAATTTTAAATTGTAGTTTAACATTATCTTGTGCTTAAGTTTTGCAACTTTGATAATGTAATTTTGATTTTTCTTTAATCATAAGTCTTGGCCTTTGTTTTGTTCCACCTTTGTTCAACTTTGTTTTAATTCCCTTGTATAGTCGATTCCCAGGATTTCCACATTTACTATATTGTAACGACAAAGATTCTTTTCCATATATTATTAATGTAGGAATGGTTTCAACTGGTAAGAAGGTGAGACCAATTACTCTCTCTTTTTGCCACTCATTGTATTGTAACAATCTTTCTACTTCTTAGAGTAACTATTCCTTCATGTGATATCATACATGTCCCCTAGATCTGCTTACTTGGCTTAATAAAATAGAACAAACACATTTATTTGCAATACATGAAAGTATAGAAAGTAGTGTTTGCTGCAATCTCAGTCGGTGAAATGTACTAATCAAGAATACGACTCGTCGTAAAATTTAATGGCAATTACTCGGACGGTCGTATGCCGTAATGGTCTAACGACCTGTTAGGCCAGTTCTTGTCGTGAATAACTCGCAAAAGTAATATTGGTACGTAATTAAGGAAAAACATTGGGGTCCCGTTCTTTCGCGGAAATCTAGATTTCTAATCTCGAATAATGAACGGTTGGAGCGCGAGAAATGGCGGCATATATCGGGAAAGGTCGTGTACCCACGGTAATTCCCGTAATAGTAAAATAGACGTGTTATATACACTGTTGTTCACGCACCGTTATAAATTAAAAAATAGTTATATGTTCAAGTTATTGTTCGTAGTTACTTTACAACAGACTTCTACAACACGTTAATTATTCAACAACTGCCCATCATAGTACCTCAACCGTCTCGCCCTTCATTAGACATTAGCATATCCCGTCATCCCCCTAAGACACGGTACTTAGATGCCATAACGAATTTATGAAGGAGCAGGAGTTGGCGACATCACCCGACGAAACTCCGTTGCAGTTGCATAAGCCCAACTTCCGCCTGTTTAAACCTGCTAGAACAAGGGCCAAGTTAACGTGAAGGAAAACGTGGTCTCCATCCAGTCGGAGACGCAGCGCCGTTTCGCGTTTCGTTACAGTTCGGGCGGATGTAATTCGTAATTCGAAAACTTTCGGACACCGCGAAGTTGTACAAATAAGGGGGGAAACGAGACGAGGTCGCAACGGGGGCGGGTGGATGATGGGACGAGATTGTCTCGGACGGACGAAAGAGCCTCTTAATTATTCATGGGGTCGTTATTACGTGTGCCTCTAATCTTAACGTGGTCGTGATGGAAGTTTCTAAGTTTATTCTTTTTTTTGGGTCTCTTGGCAGAGATTGAAGATAAGCCAAGATGTTTTTAGAAAAGGAAAATAAATTTGTTGTAAGTTGATTGAGATTTTTTGTTGGTTACAAACAATAATATTTTTGCAGATCGAAAATTTCATCACTTATCCACAAAAAGAAAAGTACCACTTTTGCAATTCGATAAATTTAAGTCTGTAGCAACGCGAAGAACTTCTTTGGTTGCTCTCGAAAGTTCTCTTACGCCAAACAGATGGTGGCATCGGAAAACGCGCCAAGGTGTTTTATCCCTCTTAAAAACTTTCGAATCCGTTTGGAAACATCAGCATCATATCGATTTTACGTTGGTGTGAAAGGTGTAATGTTGAGATTTACCAGAAACGTTATAGTCTTTATACTCTCCCATAATTTTATTTCTTTCTTTTCTCAAATTACACTTCCAGTCATTCATTTAAATACAGAACAGTCACGCAACTTTTTCTAGATAAGCTATTCCTTTTCTTATTGTTACTTACACGTATGCTAATTGCACGTCTCGAGTATGCTCGTTTCAGGTGGGTCGACTGAAATGAACCGAACGATGCATTTGACACGTTAATTGACACCACCACGTTCTACGTTGTTCGTCGAGACGAGAAGAACGCGTATTGTAGGAGCACGTATAGGGTGCAGCTACAAGTGTGCATAATAATATGTAAATTGATAGGGATGATTGATGAGAGGGCGGTACCGATAAAGTATGAAAAATTGATGCATTTTTCAAAAAATGTCATGAAAGCGAAGAAAATAATTTAAAAACAGCCTTAAGTGCAGGATCGTGCGCGTGGTCGATTAAATTGAAGCATATCATAAAAAAAGTGTGAGAAAGTTCTAATGTAGCTACGTGCAAAGTAAATTTGACGTTATTCGCCCTACGGTGGGTAAAAAAGTTGGCATTAATTGCGACGAGGCGATGGGGTCCATTCGATTTTATTGCGTTTAATTAAATTCTCGCGGAACCGGCCGGCCGGCGCGGCGCCTAATTAAATGCAAAACTAATTTTGCGTGTTTTTATGCGCCGCAATTAATTCTTGCCAGTGTTTACAGAGTTCCCGGTCGGTATAACGGAATTACGCAAAAATTATCCGTACGAGCCGTATAGTTCTCGTACAATTGGCCAGTTCTGCAAATGTTTACTTTGCGAAGCGGGTTTCATATCGCACCCGTCCCTAGGGGCACCCCGAGCCCAATTTTAAATGAACCGAAATATGTTTGTGCTGTGGGTGAATCGATTAAATTTCGTATGGTTCGATTTCTGATTTTGAATTAGTCAGCTTTTCTTTTAGTAATACTAAAACTTAGTTTGTTTATATTACCAAAATTTCAAATTAGAAAGATTAGGTGTTGTATTAAATTTCTATCACAATTTCATTTCGTACTAAAATATTTTATTACATGACAATAAAACAATTCCAGGTAAAAGTTTATGGCTCTATGTGAATCTATCTACTTCCAATCTTTAAGCTATCTTGATTTCCTTTGCAAGCCTTTTTGCTATTCTTCTTTGTTCTGTATTTTAACTGCAAATTAAAGGACACTAGTAAGGCCACCGTAATCCCTTCCACTCTGGTATGTCACTACACTAGTATATATAGTATATACTTAAAGCACTTTATCTATCTTTAGTCTATGTATTTATCTTCTTGTTTAACTCTGAAGAGTTTATTCGACATGTGCGATACTAATATATCTACGTATTAGTTTGGGAGCATTTTGTTTAGTTTGCGTGTTAAACCTGGATGGCAAATTTTATCAAAGACTTATACGGCATCCAAGGCCCGTTCAATGGTCAAATTGATAATCTGGGATCAGACCAATAATAATTTATCAGACTAATAACGTGATAACGTAATTAGCCTCAGTATTTTGAGTAGTAGTTCTAATTGTAGTGATGGAACGGATATTGATTTTGCCAAAAGTCGGATACCGGATATTCGGCATCCCTTTCGGCCGGATATCCAGTTATCCGGCATATCTATCCGGCCATTATGGTTATAATTTCTGGTACATTTCTGAAGTGATACCCTACATTGCCATATTATACAGTTCAAAACGACTGTTTATATTAAAAAGAGGATACTTTAATTAATTATTGGTGATATTTCCACAAGAATCTTTCAAGAAATTAATTTTATAGCGATTTTTGAAAATTATCAATAAAAATTGCGACATCGAAAATTTTATCAAAACTTCAAATATTGTCTTCTCAAAAACTAAAAGTTATTTTTCAAAACGGGTTTGTTCATTGAAAAGAGGACACTTTTATTAACACTTTGGGAAATTTTCATACTCATATTCCAAGAAATGGATTTTATACGAATTTTTAAAACTTAATCGGCGAAAATTGCAAAATTCGAAAAAATTGTCGATCATTTCAAAAATTTATTTCTCAAGAACTAAAAGTGATTTTTCAAAACGGCTTTTTGCATTAAAAAGAGGATACTTTAATTAATAATTGGTGATATTTCCACAAGGATCCTTCAAGAAATTAATTTGATAGCGAATTTTGAAAATTATCGATGAAAATTGCAACATCGAAAATTTTATCAAAACTTCAAATATAGTTTTCTCAAAGACTAAAAGTTATTTTTCAAAAGGGGTTGGTTCATTGGAAAGAGGACACTTTTATTAACACTTTGAAAAATTTTCATACTCATATTCCAAGAACTGGATTTTATACGAATTTGTCGATCATTTCAAAAATTTATTTCTCAAGAACTGAAAGTGATTTTTCAAAACGGCTTTTTGTATTAAGAAGAGGATACTTTAATTAATAATCGAAGCGACAGTTCTGTTAGTAATGAATATTATTTATTATTTGAAATTGTTACAATGAGGTTGCTAAAGACAAACGTGATATAAATAAAGCTGTATTCAATGAAAAATGTCCTGTTGGGGTTGAACTTGATTATTATCTGCAGTGTCCAACACCTAAAAGAGATACTAATTCCTGTGAATGGTGGAGTACTAAGTAATAGGCTGGATTTTAAAACATGGCCGGATAGTTGCCGGATATACGTTCCACAACTATCTGATTGTAAAGAGTTTTGAGACTATTGGTAATAGTAAAATCTATTTGTATAATCTTGGATAATCTCTGAAACTTTCTAGCATGGCGGTATGCTGTGTTGAATTTATTTTTCAATTTTCTTCTAACCTCTTCGTTTTTCTTTGACAACTTCCCAAGATCTTCCATAGAAGATCCCATAAAGCATATATTGTCCCTTGATCCCAAGTAGACAATATATACTTTTGGTTCCGTCTGATCACTGTAGAGATCTACAATATCTTCGCAACCGCTCCATAAAAAAAATGCGGTAAAGTTTGTTGTAATCACTGATTCACATATGTTACGTAGAAATGTTCAGTAATTACAACAAACTTTACCACAATTTATTCATCGAGCAGTTGCAGAGGTATGTCTAAAGTGAGGGGCCTTGACTTTTAGCACGGATAGTAGTGTTGTTCTGCGGTGCTGATTGAATGTTTGGTTGATATTATTCTGGAGGTCCTCTCGCTGTCATTTTCATTATCCTTTCATTAGTATGATGGCTGAGTGGTCGGAGTCCATGTCTTCATTTTGTCGGTAGGCCAGTAATTCGACGCATTTCTCTCTTGGATTGCTTTCCTCAATCTACCTATTTTTTGTTGTAGTCACCGCCTGTAATAAATCTTTCTCTTAAATGTGTCAAGTGAGTTAGGTATTTACTTTTTTATGTTATACCTTGATGGGTTGTAAACTGTAGCCACAGTTAACTTTTTGTTTGATGTCTTTATTCCAATTACTGTGAGAAGGATCTCCTCTATTTGTAGATGGCATTCTTTAAAGTGGTTGAATTTCCAGGTTGCAGCTTTTGTTTAGAATGCTGTTAGCATTCCAGTCAGCATAACGTATATTCTTTTGGTCATAATTATTTTATTAGGGATATGGTACCAGCATCCCTGACTTCTAACTTGTCAGGTCTTACATTTATTCGATCTAATGTCTTCATCGTGTTCTGCATTATCTGCATCATAGATGCGTCGGATGTCGATTGGAGAGTTGCTCACATTTTGCAGGTTTCTGTTGCATGCTCTGAACATGAGATAACTCATGCTATCTTGGTCTGAGCATTATCTCTTCTTTTCTGCTAACCGGATGATCTTTTTTAGCATTTGATGATAGTTACAATGACTTGGAACAAAATAATCTACAAATAGAATCGATGGAGCACTCAAATGAAATGGATTTTGACGATCTTGTAAATCGTCTCAACATGGGACTTGTAAAAAAAACAGTTTTTGGTAAAAACAAACATTGTTAGTCTGAAGACAAGAACCAACAGAGTCATATTTTATTGGAAAAGGTGCCAAAAAAATGGCAAAAACAAGTTCATGGTTAAAATTAGGTGAATCACTAAAAAGTTCAAATAGAAATGTGACTGCAATTAATTAGTTCATGTCAGCAGCTTTAACTAACTCTCTAATAACATATATGGGTGTGAATCAAGTTGCTTAGTTATTGAATAATTCGGAAATAATATGAATTTTGAAGACAATTTCTCTAAAATCTCTTAAAATCCTTATCTATGTATTACGCTAATAGAGGACAGTTTTTGTAAAGTAAGATAAGCAGATTATAGAATTCGATGTTGCTTGATGAAAAAGTAAAGAAGAACACTGTGGTGAAACGAAATATTCTTGTGCTGCGAGCGAATTGTTAAAATTTTGAACGGTTCGTTATAAGAAAACTTAATTTACTATTTTTAAGGTGGTTTTGTAAAATCGCCATGAAAGATCATTTCCGAAGATGTGCTCGGCTGGACGGAAGAAGTTATTAGGATCTATGGGGTAAAACGCGTCCTAATATAGAGCGTGCATTAAATTTATAGTTTCTTTATCTCGAGCTTTCAGCTCTTGGAGCCGAAAGCATCCCTACCTCGTATGGAGCTTTATTGCCTTTGCGCATCTCCTCGTTTAGGTTCAACGTACCGGCAGCGGCCATAACCAAAAATCATTTTGTAATCAACTCTTAACACGTATATCTCTTGTAACATCAACAATTTATTTTACACCAATGTAAAAAAAAATGTGTTATCAAATTTTTTTAGACTAGGTTTTATGTTCATACAATTAAAAATGAACAAAAGCACACAAAGTTGGATACGATATGTATTTTAATGTTTACATTCAGGAAATTGTTTAAAGTTGGCTGGTATTGAACAGAAAAAAATGATATCACTATTTTGTTTGCTCATATATCTATATGCGGTGAAATTATCTATTAGTATTAGTCCTCTCAGACTATTTTCTATACATAAATTCTAAAGCTTCAATTCGTTATCGTTTCGAAGTGGAGGTTGGGACTTATGCCGCAAACCGAGTATATAAAACAATCGCCGCCAGATGTCGGTAGGCGGAGAAACCGCAGGAAACGGTTTGGGAGCTGGATGTTCGGACCAGCTATAATTAAATGACCTTTTCGCTTCAGTAAACTTAATTCTATACATTCCCAAACAGATCTAGCACTTCTTCTTCCATTCGCTCCCATAGACTTACTGATTTAGTCACTCTACTATCTTTTCAATTAGTTAAAACAACCCAATTAGTAACTGACACAGTAAAATGAAGTTGTCGTAGTATATCGTTGAGTTACAAATTGAGGAGAGGAGAAAATAATTATGAAATGTTAATAGAAGTAAAGTCAACGTTTTTTAATTGTAAGATGATTAGTTAAAATTGTTTTAGGATTTTGTTTCCAATTTATTTCTGCTAAAAGGTTTGTACTAGGGGACAAGAGCAATCAATAACCATTACGATAATTAAACAGTTCTAGGTCGTTAAAGTGGAACGACAGGGTTCGATTTTTTTTATTGGACGTTCGTTTCGGATCACTATAAATCGGAAAGTCGATAAATTTTGTCTGGAGATATCGCGGCTTTCCGTTCGATGGTGGTCTCTCTGTTGCCTTTTTATTGGTTCAATTTGGTACCGGGATCTCAACGACCGTTCTGAAATTAATTCATCATATATAACGCGAGAACTCTCTTTGAATGTTAACGAAAAATACACTTTGCTTTCGATTAAGCGATAGGATATCAAATTATAGTATTTAATTTCCGGAGAATAATTAACTTGTCCATAAATAGGACGTCCAACGTGAGATGAGAAGAGGAACGAACGCGCCCGTTATACGAGGGGAAAATGGGAAAACCCTGTTCAGTTTAAATCCTACCGCCGTCATCGACGATCGCGAAAATAGATTGAACGTAATCGACGGACTCGACAAAACCGATTGTAGCAATTCGAACGGTCGCCAATTTACGATTGGCGGTCGTCGGTCGAGCGATTGACTGTACGCTTTGATGGCATTCAGGCGTAAATCGTATCAGATCGTATTTATACGTTATATAGAGAACTATTACCAAAAGTACTCGGTTGTAGTTATTTTATCAAAATATTTATTATATGTCGCTCATACATCATACTGTATACATAGGTACTTTTATTTTTTCGTACAATTATTCTGGCATTGATTGCATTTAATTCTCCCTCATTAACTAAAATCAAATGGAGGATTTTGATTTTAGTTAGCAAAGTGCATAATCATTTATTAAACCAGATCTACCAAAACAGTAATAGTTAGTGTTCTGCAATGAGAAATTCTCTCGGTGTGAGTACCATAAGGTCAATAAAGTTATTAGATATAGGATAGCACTTTCATGGAATCTTTACCTTGGTAGTTTCTCCAGAAAGAATAAAGGTAGGAACCGCAGTTTCAAAGAAATCGCTGAAATTAAAGAAATTAGAGATCTTCAAGGATTGCACAATTGGTCAAGCAAAATCAATGCTTTCACTACTTTGACAATATTTTCCTTTCCGAGTTAAAATCGAAAGCATACACAACAGTTTATCTCTTAATATTTTCATCAAACTACTTAATAGTCACAGTGACCATAAATGCAGATGTTTTAGATGCACTTTTCTTATGATTAACTTGGTTAATTTTGATGCAAAGGTAGTAAAATTTTATTTTTAATACTGACGTGATAATTTCTTAGATTTTCGTTGTTTTTATTATTCCTTAGAACGAAAGTTACTCAACTTCATTACAAAATGTCATTGAAAAATATGATAATGGCATTATGACTTGACAATATGACTCGAGAACCAAACTCAAAAGCAAATTGCAATTCATATGAACTCAATTCTAAGTAAGTCTTTGGGGATTTTTTGGAAAAATACAGAGTTAATTACTATCTCCTTTAACTTAGAAAATGCCAACTTTTTCCACGAATTAACTCCACTAACTGACATTTTGAAATAAAATACCAGAAAGAACAAGTTTGCCCAGAAAGCCGACAAAGCATTAACTGTCCATAATTCATCTAAAAGTCGTATAACAGTTCTTTGTTAATGGTTCAGGGATATTATGAATCCATTGTTGCCTCTTTTCATATACCAATAGATTTAGAATAAACCATAAACAATATTGAGGTCCTTCAGGAATGGTACCTTTTAAGACTTATTGCACAAACCTTTGTAAATGCTTTCAGTATCGTGATATCACCTATTTTAAATGACCTATCTCTTTTCGAATCTATATTGCACTACTCTTGGTTTAAGTTTTAAATATCTAAAACGTTTTACATTCAATCAGTTTACTTTTTGACCTAAAACATTCGTTTAGCCTATTTTTTAACAGTGATTTTGAAAGCTAAATCATGAACATTGAAAAATGTAAGTTCTCTATCAATATACATATATGGGATTTTGTTAGTCCTCCATGTTCTGATCATGCAGAAAATTGTCAACCAATTGAACCAGTTGAATAGTATACACAGGAACATACATTTGGGCTCTTTCTATCACATTGTACCTGCTATCTTCATAATGTTGGTAAGCTAATAAGTTGACCACTGCAAGTATTAGAAAATAGAGCCAGCTCTGTAACTATATCAGGAAGCATAAGCATAAGCAAGTTTAAATGTCCAGGCTGCCTCTTTTACCATTCAACTCTATCCGCGCATAGCAGAAAGCAGGGTTATGTGGAGCTAATTCATATATCGTAAGATTGTATATGCTAATTTTCTTGCTATACTACATGGGACTGCAGTATTCTTGTTTAGTTACACGTTCGTGGAATTTAGTTCCGTTTTATCTCATCCATGAGATTTGTAAGACATACAAATTTGACTTTGATCTTTTTTGATTTAAAAAAGGAGTACTTATTGCTTTGACAAAATATTCGTCTGTATGTTATAACTGATACTTGTTTGCAGGCATATTTCTTGCAGATTTTTTTATAAGAGGAATGCATTTCTGCAATTGTTAGTTTGTTATTTAACTAAGTGGAAACTAATAATATTTTTACTAAGTGAAAACTTTTAATGTAGGCTTTGATTTTCTCTATATCTTCAGATTTTGTTTTATTACGTTCTATATTTTTACCTCTTTTATCATCTCATCTTTTTTGTCAAATATACTTTCTTCTCCTTTGTTTTTGAAAGCATGTTCTACTGTTTTCTTAGAAACACTTCTTTTTCCATTACTAGCAGCTTCAACAGCAAAAGGTATTTTATAGAATCAGATCTGGGCTTATTTTTACTATTAAGCATTTGCCTACGTCTTTCAGAAATGCTACTCACCACATTATTCATGATAAAATCCTTTTTGTGCTTAAAAGCACAACTCCGCTAGTTTTTGCAAAGTGAATTTCGATTTTCTCTTTAATGATTTACTTATTTAATTATTAACAATACATTCACCAATCACTTAAACTGGCATTTAGAGCAATCTGTGTGTTTTGACTATTTCATTTTAATGTTTACACGTTTCTTTTATCCACTGTCTTCGGTCTCAACTTTTCCATCTAAATCTATTTTATACCAGTTGTCATTCCTAATTCACTCACTATCGCACATCTTGTCGTGTATCGTCTGTATCACGCCCATAGTCTGTTCACAGAGCCATCAAGTTCTTAATAATTTTCAGTGTTTTCAGCGATTCGCGTTCAGAAACAATTCCTGTCAATCAATAAAGTGGGATTCAAAATCAGTGGTTACCATTTGTATCACATTTTTACTATTGCAGCATGCAGCAAAATCAACCTATTTGAAATAGACAACTTTAAACATACCACGCGTTTGTCACCTTAAAGAACATTTATTCATTGTGATGTCGACCACTACTATAAGAAGCATTTTTCTCAGCTTCATAATCAATTTTAGCTTGCTTATGGGTTTGAGGAATTCACACCTTGTAGAAACTTTTTCTACTTCTGGTATATATCAGTTTTATTTAGAACATCTTGATTCGGAAGTAACGAATCGAACAGCCGTTTTTGCTGTTTCTCACTAACCAGTCGTGTATCGCAATGTCGCAAGGCATTCTTGTTGGTGTTTGATCCTCAGTCTCCTTACTTCTGCTCGTTCAGAGATACAAATAGAAATTTCTTTGAACGTTGTAATATAAAACAAAAACCAATAGAACGAAACTTATACTATTTTCAAAAAAAAGCAACTACATTTAAACATTTACGATTTCGTTATTTACAACTGTGTCGTTTCACTGCCGTCTTCAGTTGCGAAAGGAGTATCTAATTTTAATGCCTTGTACAAATATAATTAGTTTTCATACTTATTTTGGAATCTTTAGCGTTGGTGGATTATTGTACACTGGTTGTTGGCATAGAGATATAACGTTATCTATTTTTATCCATTCTGTATCATATATGAATATCTGGTGCTTCATAATTATATATTTGTCTTTCCTTTCACTTTAATTTCATGAAACACTCATTATCGCTTTAATGTTTCAAGTCTTGCTTTATCTTTGCTCCAGCCAACCGAGTTCTTTAATGAACTTGTCACAAGTCTTGTACTTGTCAGACATTGGATGGCCAAATTTGACATTAACGTTTGGATAAAAGTAACGTTAGTAGGAATGAAGACTTTACGTTTACCTTTATAGTCTGAGTGTAGATGATATAAGGTTTATATTGTCGATTCTGCTGTAATAAGATTGTATGGTAGGATCTTTATGTGATTATAAATCTTCTGACATGGTTCATTCAGCGATTTTGTATGGTTTGTTCTGCTTTCTTTACGAGACAAGTGTTTCGCAATCAGTGACGCAAAACCTCTTCCTCGTACTTGCGTAGTTTCCTAACATTTAGCTAGAAAATAAGAAATTAATTCACTCCCATTAGCTAGCCTATATTGTATTTGTGAAAAAATTAATAGTCCATAAACTCAAAAAAATTGAGCTGTTCCTTATTGTTGCCGGTCTGCATTTCATAATCTAAGATACTGAATGGATTTAGTGCTTTGTTAGGATGTTGTCCACATCAATATTTTACACGTTGTTGCCATAGTTTGCACGTTGTACTAATCACTTTGAGATTCTAAGTTCTTTGTGACGTGATGACTTGCTTCAATCTGTAATACATTATTATTACTTGTTGTAGTTGATTTTCGTTCTAAGTTATAAAATCTTTTGCTAAGTTAAGAATTAAGCCCAGAAGAAAATCATGAGAGGTCTCATCTAAGGTTCTTCCTGAAAACCTTTAAAGCTCTGCTCACACTCAAGCTTCTCCAAACTTAATTTCGTTTCATCCCTGGATTCTACCATTTCTTTCAACTTCCGTTTCCAAAAGTAAACAAACGTTTCTTTTATCTTATTTTAATAGCACGAAATTCATTATCGGTGGAATCAATCGTAATAACAGTCTGTTTTAGTGATTTTTTGTTCTCTCTTCCTTGCTTTTGTTTCTCGTCTTTTTTCTTCTCTCCTCTATTTGAATCTCGCTGTATCTCTGCATGATGTCCCTGCCAAATAATTTAATATAAACACCATAGACTCGAGTTGAGTTGTATTTCTAATTTTCTTAGAAGCTGAATAAAAAAAATTGTTATTCAATTTAAATCTATAAAGTTTTCATAAATATTTTTGTAGTAAAATGTATTAAAAACTGTTGGTAAAAGTGATAAGAGAATAATGAAGTTAAAGTTTTGTAAAAGGGAATTAACCAATTGGACCGATTCGTTACCCGCTGAGAAGAAATTGATTCGTCGGTTCTGTCGATCCGAAACTCGTTGAATATGCATGTGGAAAATAAGTTAATTAAGGAGAGCTCCCAGTGAAGGGGGGTGGAAAGTAATTAAACTACCGCGAGGTGGAGCCGCCGTCCTACTTTCCGGACCAAGCGATTCTAATAAATTCCCATTTTTCTACGACTAATCCTTGCCAAGGAGAAATTCCCACGGCGCGAAGTTCCAATGAGGAAAACCAACCCGTGACGGAAATGCGAATTTTCGTCCGAAACCTTTTCCTTCTTTCTTGAGCGCCTTAAACGACCTAAGCGCGGTCCCAAAAGTAAGTTTTAATAATTGTGCCTGGTTTGCTATAAATTTTACCCTCGATCCTAAATCCAATATAAATCATCAAACAAACTTTTTCACGTCAACAAACAAAACAAGGATAATTCTTTATCGATAGTTTGGACTTTTTCTCGATACATTGGTTGTTAGAATTATAAACCGTTTAGATCTGTCCAAACGTCAATCAGGCTTTAAAATCAAGTTCAAAATTCAATTTCGGTCGTCGAACGCCACGCCAACCGATTGAATATACGCAATTCGATGGTCGAAACGTCGAGTCGTGTCGAACAGTGCTTTAGGGAACAGAGCGTTCGCCGCGACGCCCGGTGCGAGGGCCATTTTAATTATACAACGCATAAATACGGATATCGGTCTGCGCCTCTCTAATTGTAATTCATTTCGCAACCGGCGAACGCATATTGGACGCCGCCGGTGTTCGGGGGCTCAGTCCTGCCTAATATATTTGCTCGGCCCACACCAGAATTGCGGAAATAAATCCGCGGGTGTGCAATTCACCCTTTGCGTATAAATATTCATGCTCTTTTGATTCATTTCTCCATAATCAAGATTTTGATATAGTATATGTTACTGTAAAAGCTCGAACTACGGTAAATCCTAAGATTTTCCGGTGAAACCTAACATTCACCAATTCTGAATGGTAAAAGTCCGAAATGTTCTGTGATCATCCTTCATTTCGAACTTTTACCACCATTCTCGGTAAATCTTAGGTTTTACTGCAAAGACACGGTAAATGTCGAAAAATAGACACATATAGACGTGCTACACATATCACCTCCCTTCACCATCCCCACTCGTCTGTATCGATCATTTCACACATTTGAACGCGCACGTTTGTTTTTGACGTTCGAAAGTAATTTATGAATCGAAAGTGATATTAATTCGATATATGTGGGTATCCTCGTTGTCTAAAAGTAACTTATCAATCAAAATGAATGTAAAAAAGAAATTTTATGAAGTAATGGCCGAGCTTGTAGCAAGCAAGAACGATAATAATTTTTATATCGACGAGGACAAATATGCAAAGGAAGGAAGCCGTTCGTTATAGACGATTAAAGTGTTATGATATTTTGACTATAGGCTAATTGCGCCAATGAAGGAAGGAAATGAAGAAATTAAGCATTACGTTTGTTATGGCTTATTCAATATTCTCGATGAATCTCATGTTGCTATTGGACACGATGGAAGGACAAGGATGCTTAAGGACTGTAACCGCAAGTATAAAAATGTAACAGTTGAGGCTATTATGACATATTTGAACCTATGCCAACTTTGTCAAAGAATAACAGAAGACTTTGAAAAATGTCATCAAGCCTATACTTCATAGTGAAATGAAACTTTCGTTCTAGAATACAAAAGTGTCATTTCGCTATCTTGTATCAAAAATAACTATATTGTTCTATTCTCAAAACCAACATTTACGAACTGTTATTGGTAAAACTGAGCATGTACCTAACTCTATCCAGAAAAATTATCTCTTGTGTAAAGAATCCTCACATTTACCAACTCATGTTGGTAAATCTTAAGATTTATTAGTTAAACCTAAGATTTACCATAGTTCGGGCTTTTACAGTAACATATTTTTTTGCTTATATTTATGGTTTTAATTCTTGCAAGAATATGTTTCGAAATGAGATTGGAATCTCATGATATAAAATTATGAATAAAATCATGAGCGATATTATTAAATAAATATATAAATAGAATAGAACAAGCCGTGCGCACGAGTTCAGTTGGTCACAAAGTATAAAGCTCGTACTGTTTCCGAATAATTTAACCTAAAAATAAACATTAATTATTTATACGTAGTTGCGCTTTGTTCCGCGCAAAGTGTTCGTCGAAAAACTCGTGAGCATTTTTAATGGATGATTCGATGTGAAAAATTTTATTTTAATTTAAATTTTCCGAGCGACGCAAACCGGGCGCAGTGTACAAATAGTATCGAATAAACAATAAATAAAATAGCGCACGCGGGATATGGAGGCACGTGCAACAATTCATTTATTTTATTGAAAATACATAAAAATAACGTTCCATATAAAAATACCTCCTTTTCACAACCGATTAATTTTAATACTTTAAAACTATTCCGTTCGCACTTAATTACTATTATTACTTACCAATTAACATTAATGCTAATCCTATTTCGAATATAATAATAATTATTAACAAAAATACATACTATCAAAATCACGTGTTCTCGTTCACATTGATTTTATAAAATAAACGAAAATAAACCAGAACTGTATTGCGGTTGGAAAGCAGAGGTCACAGACCTCGAAGCGCATCCGCCAAAATTGAGCATACGCCGCGTGTTTTAAATTTAACGCGAACACAAACCCGGTTTTATTTAATTGACGTGAAAACCGAACAGAAGTTATGGATGCATTAGCGCAGTAGAGCGTCGCGACGACTGTACACTGTACAGAGCGTAATCCCGATGTCAATAAATTAATTACGTTCGTAATTAGACCCATTTTAATTAAACACACATCTAGTATACATCTCGTAGCACGCAAACGCAATAACATCAAAAACAATTTTAAACCTCTATTAAGTACTGTACTAATATAATTACAAGGAGATTTATTAAAATATTAAGTTATATTTTTAACGAGATTTTAATTAAACTTTACTATGACATAGATATTATAAATCAACCTCAAACTTACGTAGAATAGCTGTTACCTACAGTATTAGTAGTTTAAAGTCTTGAAAGCATAAAAAAGCAACAAGTGAAATTTCTCCAAAGTTAGAGTCATAGATGGGTCAATATGATGTAAACAAGATTGTAGATGCTTTTAGAATTGTGCAGGCCTAAATACATCTAAAAGGCATATTTTATAATTGCTTATTAGTTTAAAAACAACCTTTTAGTACCTTAAAAACTTAAAAGCATAAAAAAGGCAAGAAGTAAAATTTGTCCAAAGTTAGAGTCATAGAAGGGTCAATACGATGTGAACAAGATTGTGGATGCTTTTAGAATTGTGCAGGGCTAAATGCATCTACAATGCATTGTTTATAATTGATTATTAGTTTAGAAACAACGTTTTAGTAGCTGAAAATCTTGAAAGCATAAAAAAAGCAAGAAATGAAATTTGTTCAATGTTAGAGTCATAGAAGGGTCAATATGATGTAAACAATATTGTGGATGCTTTTAGAATTGTGCATGCCTAAATACATCTAAAAGGCATAGTTTATAATTGCTTATTAGTTTAAAAACAACCTTTTAGTACCTTAAAAACTTAAAAGCATAAAAAAGGCAAGAAGTAAAATTTGTCCAAAGTTACAGTCATAGAAGGGTCAATACGATGTAAACAAGATTGTGGATGCTTTTAGAATTGTGCAGGATTAAATACATCTAAAAGGCATATTTTATAATTGCTTATAAGCTTAAAAACAACCCTTTAGTACCTTAAAAACTTGAAAGCATAAAAAAAGCAATAAGTGAAATTTGTCCAAAGTTAGGGTCATAGAAGGGTCAATATTATGTAAACAAGACTGTGGATGCTTTTAGAATTGTGCAGGCCTAAATGCATCTAAAAGGCAATTATTGGCTTTTCAAATGCATTTACATGTTTTAAAAAGCTTTTCAGTAATTTATCCTATTAGTTTAAAAAAAATTCTTTATAAGGCTCGCTTTTAGCATCCGCGTCTTCGTTGTACGATGATGCGATGCAGAAATTGAAGAAGAAGAGCATTCCACATTTTCCCTGTCCGGAAAGAGGAGGGTTTCTTTTAAAAGATGACAATTTACGAGATTTTTTCGCATTAACCCATTTAGTTTCACGCTGCTTTATATTAAAAAAACTCTTTTTTTTTACAATTCTCCATGATATACGATGAAATGAAAAGTATAAAACTGAACTTATCTCACCACGCACTGGTAAGATAAACGAACAACAACACAAACATATTTTGATTATCATTTATTAACTAAGTAACAAATTACTCATAAATAAATAATAGTAATACAACATAATACTAACAAATACAGTATGAAATTTAATATCAAAAATATTTATACTAAAATTGGTGCAAAAACGCACCAATGGGATGAACAGTTCGTGATACTTCGCAAAGCACTGTTCATGTAAACTTACTACACATATATTGACACACTATGTCCATAAACGATTATTTCTAGGGAATTCACCGAATAAATGCGTCTAAACTGGTTTCTGATAATACGAAAGATGATGTAATCCTTATATCTCATCATACATCCCAATAGTGTGTTTTCGCACCATTCATGTTTCAAGAAGTATTTTCAGAATTCATATTTTTATTTCGCGTTTCAAGAATTTTAAAGAATTTTATGCACTAAAAATAGTTTTATTTCTATTCTATATTTTGAACACATTTTCAATAAAAAAGAATTGATGCAAATATGATTTAAATAGCAAGAATTATGAAATATTTTAATATGTATAGCCTAACAACCTATATGGCTGTAAAATAATTTTAAAAACGCTTGTGCTTATTCACACCAGTGGGACTAAATGGGTTAACATCAATTAATTCAATTTTATATCAGCTCTGATTGGGAATGACCTCAAAAAACGATCATGTGGACTAGTTGAAAAGACGATAAGTCCAGAAGAGATGATAAGATCAACGCTAAACAAAATTTTTTAAATTTTTATTTTTATACCTATTTGTACACTTGCAATTAACGTTTCTGTCATTTAAAATTAAAATGGGACCGGATTGGATTGAATAGCTATTGTAAACGTGAGATGTCTTGGTATTGATATTAACAGTGTAATGCCATGGAGGGAATGGTAGACTCAACAGATGATCTATCAATTCCAACTCGCCTATCTTACAAATATTTATTTGTGTTTTTGTTTCATTCAATCGCCATCGAGAAAATTTTGCTTGAAGTTTTTTGTTGCTTGCGTAATTTAATTGATACATACTTACTGGTCGTTTATAAGCGTTTTCATTTAATGTATTGTATATGTATTTTATTTGTTTTATATGTATTTTAATGTATTTTAATGTAATGTATTAAGGCCCGCTTTTACCACCTCTAGTTAAATTGGTCGTTAGTCTAACTATAACTATAACGTTTATCTATTAGTTAACTGCGAAACGACTTTTACCATTTCGATTTAACTAATGGATAGGCTATGTAGTAGTTAACGTAAAAATCTAGGGGAATATTATAATGACTGTTGGTGACCACGTGTAAAAGAGGTATTACAGGTTTCTATCTCCTTTGTCCGTCGGTAATGGTCGGTAATTCGTGGGTAATTCTCATAAACCTGTCAGTTCTGTTAGTGGCAATTAACGATCACGAAAAAATAAAAACCGCAAATCAGACCGAAAAGCGTATTCGGGGGGCAAATTTTAAACCTGAAGAAATAACACTTTTACTTGACTTGGTGGCGCATCATAAAAATGTTCTCGAGAATGAAAATAGCCACGTTAGTACGTGGAAAATAACGTTAGGGTTTTGCAAACAAAAAGGAAAGGTTGACCTGAAGCTAATGATTCGGTGATTCCACAAAAGTCAGCTACATCCAATAACATGTTGCCTGTAGCAAAAAAATCTTAAAGTAAGCAACAATCTATTTGAAACAGGGACTGCAGAATTTCTAAAAAAAAATAATTACAACACTAACACTAGGTACTATACATATATAATACCTCCTCGTTCGTGGTTTGATGTCATTATCAATTTGTGCTAAAATGTGGTGAAAACACACATTCCTTTGATAATCGAAATCTTTTAATAAATTCATCAGTTTGATGGCGGACGTGGTTTATTCTGTCTTTTATTATGCGTCCACCCCAAATGGGAAATAGATAATTAATTTCCAAGGTTTCTTGCTCATCAATTTCAAACCTTTCGAAATCCATGATTTTTTATTTTATCGCTGTGTAACACTGTTATAATACGACAATAACACCGTTTTACTCACTATTAAGGAGTTTTGAGCGAATGTAAGCGTTTATTATGATTTTAGGTTAGATTTATGTTACGCCATCTGGTTAAAAATACTTTGAACCAAGTTTATCAATGAGGTAAATATTTAACCGGACCCCCAAACCGATAGTTAAGGATAGACCGAAAATAACTATTAGTTAGCGCTATCAACAAGGTAAATATGGTGGTAAAAGCCGATTTTTGAGCTAACCATTAGTTAAAGTTAACAACCACTTTAACTAGAGGTGGTAAAAGTGGGCCTAAGTGTAACAAACTTTGCGGTTTTCAATAATAATAGAAATTTCATTCGACTTTTGTAGTAATCTTCTGGTAGGCCGTTCTTGTTATTATTACAATTCTCTTTGCCCTTCTCTGATTAACAGAGGAGCAAAGAGAATTATAGAACGGACACAAGGACAGAGAACTACACGAAGTCCAAAGAAACAATGAAAGGATGATATTAACCGCCGTTAAGATATTATTTGGTGTACGAAGAAACTGGAATCGTACGGCGTGTGACAGATCGGAATGGCAGCATAATGTGAAGCAAGCCAAAGTCGACAGAAGACTGTAGCGCTAGAAGAAAAAGAAGAGTACCTATCATAAGTCACAAAAAGAGTATGACTGAATGTGTATGACAAATAGCAAAACTGTTTTTTTGTTGAGACTTCACTGTTTGATAGATTGTTTGAGGAGACTAAAAATACTTCTTCTGCTACAGCTCGCCTAACATATTACATACTTCTGCATTCTGTCGTTATAGCAACTTAGCTTGGAGAGGAAGTATTGCTAAATTAGTTGGATAAAAATGATGTCCAGAATATGGGTTATACAAATAGTAGATTTTTTGTGTTCACAACAATTAAAATATTTCTTTATTATCTGAAACTTTCATAATTTACAAAATCAATAATAACTGCTAGAAAATAATAATATCTAAATAGATGGTTCTGCGCGATAAATTTAATTCAACCCAGTAATAAATGATCCTTAATAATAACTCAAATTGTAAAGAATAAAAAGCTTTGATGATACGTAAATAATTCTAAAATCCATGTTTATACCATGATGGATATCAGTAATCCCATTGACGGATGGGAACCGTATCGCGTGACCCAGCTTAATACCCCTACATTTCTTTGCAGAACGGGATCAAGTGCGATTATGTTGTCGCGATAACGCGGGAATCACGTTTCTGCTTCTCCTCTATCTTTGTAGTTTCTAATATAAGTGACGTCGCGCCGTCTTCCCGAGGAATCTTCCCAGTTTTACCCTTCGTCTCTCATAATTAATCGAGGAGACGTTTGAATAGTTGGGGTTACTCGTCTCTCGTCCCCCAAAAGCATACCCTTAAATAAATCACTAGTAGCACGCCGCTTTTACTCGTCCGGAATTTATTATTGGGCGTAATGAATTCGCCAGGCGGTGGCGATTATATTGGATTTCTGGCGATTTGTACCAGAATAATGCATGACGGACGGTTGTAAAAGACTAATTGTTAATTAATTTTAATTAGAGTATAGACTGGTAAATTAATTAATGCGTTTCATCGGATCTAAACGCGATTGTACACAACTGCCATTCGCGTCTCTAAAGTTGAACAAATTCGCGGGATTTCGCAAACAATTTCATTGTAATAAGCTCGTTTTGATAGGGAATACAAATTGATACAAACGTAGTCATTAATTGTACTAATACCAAATCCATTTTAATATTTTTTTAATCAATCAAATAAAACATCAACGTTATTTTCTTTTTCATACTCTATTCGTATTAGCAGATTAAGTAAAAACATGTTAATCTCGTTTAACGTGCGGTGAACATAAAAACCGTCGTACAACGGGATTACGCCCCTATACCAAGCGTTACTTTCGTGTTTCATATTTCCGAGCTTTACATTTAACACGAGCGCGCTCCGGATGCATTTCCATAAAATTGTTTTAGTTTAACGTTAAATCTGCTATAATTACGTTGGTAGTTTATAGTTTCTTCCACGCTACTGCTGACCGGTTGCAATGAGGTCAATTGGTTATTAGCAGCACGTACGTACAGCGGGGCCATCACCCCTAACACTACCACCCCTGACCCTAATTACCATGACGGCCAACACACCCCTCTAAGTTAAATCTTTAAAAAGGCAAAAAATTACCCGACCCATTTTCAACTGAAAAATGTGACGAGAATAGGTGGTTGTTTGTAATTAAATGTTACGCACGTACAATAGCAAATTGGAATTTGCTCCATCAGTCAATTACAATAACAACGCTATGCATGCATCCGATGGATTTCTGAAATGACAGAAGCGACGTTGCTCGCATTTGCTATGTTGGTCCATTTTATTTTCGATACGGACGTATATGCCAAATGAGGGTCCAAATTGGCTATTTCCGATGATCGATTGATGACCGGACATGAAGGAACTAATTACATGGGGTGAGTTAAGTGTCAAATGAAAAGCACTTTTTGAGCTTACAACGTCTCAATTACTTTAGTAGCTTCAAGTTTTCAAATTGGATCTAACCTAAATAAAAAAATTAGATGATTTTACAATTTTATCACTATTAAGACGAATACGCAGAAATAATAGTTAATGTTTAATTGCACGTAAACGTATTTAGAGATTACTCAATTGAAGCCCTCAGAAGGACCCTTTCAAATAATTCCCACTTGCAAATTCGGATAATGCTTATTCAAACAGCAAACGGGGTTTGGTTCCCAATACAGCTTCCGTCTCGGTTCTGAGACGTTGATATTCGAACTGTTCGCATTCTCCTATGCATTTCGTGATGTGGAATTAATGCCCAAACAGTAATTGTCGATTCCATTATTTCGGACGTTGCGAAATCCAGCAACTTTCGTCATCCTCCACCGGATGCTAGTATAACGGAGGAGAAATTGTCACTCTGCAACGGAATGGTACCTGGTGCTTCATCTGGTGTCGCGACGCGGCGTCTATTCAAGTTATTACCTGGCGATAGTGTGCTAATGAAACATGACTAACCTGGCGGTTCGCGTTTTGCAATTACTGGGTTGGGCGTCCTCGTGTGGAAGTTTTAATTGGATCCCGCGAGGTAAATACGGAACGAGGGCACCGTTGCCGCTACTGTGTTTTCTCTCGCAGCACGTTCGTGATAAGTTTTTAAATGGGTTCTAACGTACAAATTGAAAAATAAACGACAGTTTCCCTTACGGAGGAATTATATTACGGCATTAACGGCTAGAAATTCTAATATCGTATAATAGAGCGTTTCATCATGAAATAATTGCACCCGCGAGGAAAAACGTAGTGTGAAGTTGGGGTAAGGTAGTAGGAAGGGCGGCACACGCGTCCCGCAATTTAATAATGCAGTTGTGTGCATTTTATTATTACCGCAGTTGCAGAGTGGTTGGAGGGCGGCGCGATGGAGAAAACAAGTCATTAATAATCCGTATCTATGGGCAGCAAGGCAGGTATGCCGCCATTTTTACACCAGTAGAGGTCTCCGAAGATTGCATCGTTACGTCTCACACCACCAACCCCCTGCACTTTCGCGTAGTAACTGCAGTTACCGCCGCCGCCGCCGGTTCAAGTAAAAGTGGCGAAGGCGCCGGTGAATGGCGTGTTTGCGTTTTCAATTTCCATGCGGTATTTATAGAAAGCGGAGCGCGGACGGTTGGGCTTTAATGCAATATTTATGGGCTGTGCAAATTCAATGCAATCCAAGTTTTACATACGGAAATGAACAAGAATATTTAAGCCGACATCTAAAAAGTTTACCATATACATACAAACAATTTAATATATTTATAACATCTAACACTGAAATTGCTTTTTTTTGTATCGGAATTTTTTCACAGCAATAATTGTTTTAATTATAATTTCTGTGCTTTGTATTAGATTTGTATCATTGTATCAAAAATATCCTTATGACTCATGCAAATCTAATGAGCAACTCTCAACCTCTATTAGCCTATACCATCGATGATAAATATGGTGTACTGAAACTATTCATAACCTAAGAAAATGACAGTGCTGCAATGTAACAACAGAATGATCCAAGTTTATCCATGGTCCAGGTTATATTTTAAACTAATATTTATTTGGTTATTTCTTTCCATCTCAATTTTAATATAATTGAAATAAAACTATGTGTATTTATAGATGGATGGTTTTTTAATTTTTAACCGGTTTCGATCGTTACATTCAATCATCTTCAGGAGCAACGTCATTAAACATATTTTTAAAAAACATATCTTGTTTGTTATTTAAGCTGTTATCTTCTTGATCTTGATTACTTAATTCTTCTTTTCTTTGTTACCTTGTTATCCACGCAATAACCTTTCCCTGCAGCACTATACGCCATGTGTTTCTTTTCGTTTATTTTTGAGGTTAAGATATATAATAATAATAAAACCATCCATCTATAAATACACATAGTTTTATTTCAATTATATATTTTAAATGTCTATGAACCTATAATGTAAACCGTAAAGATTGTGTCAATTCTTGTTGATTTTAATTACAAAGCCACTTGATGATGTAACAGGGACTGTATAAACCTTATCAACGCAGCTGGCATTAAAGCGGAAGAATAAGCAAACTACAGAATATACAGCCTACAGCATTTTCGGAGCAAACAACTGGAATTTTATTTGCAATAACCAAGTAAAGAATTGGACAACGACCTATGGATTCTGTGGATCAATTCTCTTAGTATGAGTCATCCGAGAGGTTTTTTAGTATCGTTATGGTCAAAGACGGAAATAGATTATAACTAGCTGTGAAAATTTTCAGTACAAAGCTTCTATTTGAAGGAGTCATTCACAGCCACATCAACATGGACTGATAAAAGTAAATAACTAAATAACAGAAGTTTTTTCTAGACATGAAATAATCTTAATATTTCATGAATATATAATTAAAGATGACTATTAACGTTTAAAAGAAACGAATAATAATTATAGAAATTCGGCAATAAATGGAAGATCTAATGTTAATAATTAAACTGCTAAAACTTTCTAAGGTTTGAATATCTGCGTATATATCATGGTTTGATAAGCAACGGGGCTTCGTTAAAAAACTTAAATAAAACTCGCCGAGTCAATGACTGCGATGTAGAGACCTTTTAGTACCATTTTTGTATCCTACAAAATTTACTTATCAAATCTGTGAAGCCTTATATGTTTCAATTTGATCTGCTCGGAAAGATGATTCTACAATTCTCTCATTATTTCTCAACATTATTACTGGTATATGGCTTCTGATGCCACCAATTCTAGTCACTGGTCTTTTTCAACATCACTTATTGTATCACTCTATATTGTTCCTGGCATCTTTCAATATTGTCATGTGTTATTCCAATATCTTTTCCATTATCTTTCAATATAGCACTTGATATCTCTCAAGTTTGTCTCCAATATTGTTTCAAAGTTATCAACATCATCACTGAAATATCTTAACATTGTCCTGGGTTCATTCAACATCTTCTTTAATGTGGATCAACATCGCCCTTGATTGAACTAAGCATCATCATTATTACTTTACTTTTTAATGTACAGAGTGTTTTGTGAAAGTGGTTCATAAGCAAGTCGTTCATCCTCTAAAGATGGAAACACATGTACTCTATCTTATACAACCAATCCATCTCCGCAAACTAACACTTGCGGGAACAATCTTGAAACTTCCAGCTAACACAGAGAGTCTTCAAATACACATCGTATAAATAAAAATGGTAAAAGATAGAAATTGGTAATATGTTTTGATCATTCTGTAACGACAAAACAAATCTGATAATGGGGTACCTGTGCTAAGTCCTCGATCTCTTCGTCGCAGTAAGACTAACTCGAAATATTTTAATTCCCATTCTAATAATATCTCGCATGTCAGACACACAACAGGCCACACATCTGAACGCATTCTACGCTAGAATCTCGTATTGTACAGAAGAGTTTTAAGACCATCCAAACATGTACTTCCTCGTCCATTCGCGAACCTTGATGGACCCGATGAGACTAAACCCTCTACGAAAAGAAAGATATATGTGTAAACATAACGATAGAACTTAAAATTTACAGATGATATTGCAGAATAAAAATGTTATGTGCATGTGGACTAAAAATGTCGCAAAACTATGAGCAGTCTGGGAGTTAAGAGTGACAGATCGTGCAAATTCACCATATTTATGGTTATTTGTCTTCCTGTTATTATAATAAATGATATACACTTACAATATGACATGATACTTGATGACCATGATGTTGATTAAAGCAATTAATGATTTTAAATTCTTGTAACCTTGTGTTTGGTGTTATAACGACCACACTTGTATACCAATAACTTTCCTGAACTAAAGCTTTTGGAATTGTTCCTCCTACCATCATGCAAATAGCCTCCGTTTGCCTGTAAACCTTTTATTACCTTTGCCTTTTGTATTTCTTTTATACAATATTAGCAAATGGTGGTGAGGTTGAACCTTTTTTACCGGAAATTATTCCAATAAATGTCATGCTGTTTCTGCTTTAAATCAAACATACTTTGCACATAAATACAGTCTTGGACAAAAGTATTGAGCTTGGACGGCGTTAAGTTTCAACAAGAGCTCCTGGACTGGCCTTCCCAATCTCCGGACTTAAAACCTATAGAGCATTATATGGAGTTTATACTATCGAGTTTATTGAAGCGTAAAGTTAGACGTCACACTATTCGTTCAAAGAAGCGCTAAAAGATCGCTTGCGCCTAGAATTGAACGCTATAAGTTCCGAAGTCTGCAAAAAACTTGTGTCCTCTTTACCAAAAAGAATTTTGGCCCTGATTAAGGCAAAAGGTGGGTCCACTAAGTAATAATTTTTTTTTTACAATAAACATTGTAAATGTATACAAGTTGTTTTAATTTACTTTAATTTGATATTTCCAAAGTTAACCTGGGTGCTCAATACTTATGGCCAAGGCTGTACATTTTAAGCTGCTTTTACGGTTCGTTTGCCATTATTATTAATAATCTAATTACTTAGTACTGTTTGATTAGTTACTGCTTAGTTAAATGATGATGATGCGATAGAGTCGGCTAAAGGGATAAAGGATTTAAGTTGGCTAAATTGCAGCTCTTATTCAACTTTTAAATTTGTCTTGATTGTTGTAATAAATAATTGGTCATAAATTCCTCTATCAGTGAGATGTATACTTTTCATTCAATCGTAGAAAATATTTCTTTACTACTGTTTAGTCAACCGTACTTTTTCTGTTACAAAAACTTTCAAAGACTCTTTAATTAATTTTCAGTTAATTTTCAATGGTCTATAGATCTATATACAATAGTCGTTAATTATGTCAATCTATTTTATAGTTGTCAAGTATCAAGTGAGACAATATAAACAAGCGATATTATGAAAGTAGATCCATTATTGTCATTAACCCTATGAAATGTGTGAACTTGGTTAATAAACAAGTTTTCTCGTATAGTGAATACACATCATGTTGTTATACAACTATGTAATTCAACTTCTGCTAAAGTCTCGACGAGCATTTTAAGAAGGTAGTATTGGTATCTAGACAACATCAATCAGTATATCTTGGGCAACTTCATGGGATATTCTCCAAGAACAAGCTTCTTGATGTGATTTGTAAGTCTTTAAATATTCTTACACTAACTATTATGTCTTCATATTTCAAATGCAACAACTAAACGATCGAGATCTAAAACAACAATTTTCTTAGGGCGAGCTATAAACTATAATATCTCTTGAACAAAACAAGATATTGGGAAATGGATTATACTATATAATTTGCTAGTTAGACTAATACATAATGACTAATACATAACCTAAACTAAAAATTAAACCTAATCTTGAAAATGTGTACACCCAACTTCTTACAGAGATACAAATTTTGCACGTAACTCAATATTTTAAATTTTAATAAAAATAAAACCGTACAATTTCAAATTCAAACATTTTAAATTAACATTTCCCTTTTATTCCAAACATACAATGTACACCAACAATAGTTCAACAACATTATCTCAATGAAAAATATTCGCATAACGCCAAAGGCGGTTTAATTTATTCACCAGAAATGGAATTCACTAATTTGCGACAGAATTTCGATGTTGTAAATTTATCACGTGGCTTTCACGGCGTGGCACCGGATCCGCTGCTAGCTCCATGATGAATTCGACAAACAGAACAATGGCGCCCGAATAATTGAATCTTTCCCAGTCCTCCCTCGCGTTCCCTCCACTTCCCGGTTCCAAAACCCGAGCGAAACATTCCTAGTACCGACACAGGTAATTTGCCATTGTTAGTTTCAGCACTATGGGCTATGGTAATTAATTTTTAAACGTCGTATCGCGAGAGCGGAAACCGCTTGGGTGTGGGGTTAGAAGGAAACAGGGGGTTGGTGGGTACCCTAAATGGCCTCAGTGGTAACAGTACCTAAGGTTCATCCACGGTTAACCCGATACCTTTTATGCCACGTCTTTAGGTAGAGAATGGAGGAAAGAGGGTGAATGAACGGAAGGGGTATGAAGAGTACAGAATGAATTTACGTTGTGAACCCAAGGGAGTGGAATCGAGTATTTATTTTGGCACCTCGGTCGCTCGCTTCAGCAGTAATTGTAGCGTGGAGTAGAAGAGTAAATAGAGCGCGATCTCGCTATTCTCGCACCCCTTTCGCGGTTTAATTATTGTTTTCGGATGTCGCTACCGCCTTTGACAACAGTCCCAAGACAGCTACGACTTGGCGATTAATGAAACTCCATTCGAATTAGATGTAACAAATGGTTTTTAAGAACCTTGTTGTCTTTAAATAATCGATTTAGATACGTCTATTCGGTAACATTCCGCATCGTTACTCCTTAATCTCCCCCTTTTCAAATAAAAATCCAATGAACGTCAAATTATTCATTCACACATAGACGGGGCCTTCACGTCTGGTAAAATCCTTGCGTGCTGCTGCTGCATGCACCCTTTATCCCAGTTTAAATTAATTACGATTGGACGTAGGGCAAAGCGGGTGCCCCCCAATACGCGCCTATTGTAAAACCCGTCCCCTTCAACCATGTTTTATTTATTATGGTAATGCATCGCAATCCCGGATCAATGAGGGCTTGCGTCTCAAATTGTTCAACTTGTTAGGGTTAAGGCTGATCCTGAGAACCACCGGTCGGTTTTATCGACTCAATTCGGACGTAATTTATTTTCAACGAAGTGAAACGAATCAAAAAACTTTTTTAAAAATTGTAATTAAAAATTTTTCTCCTTTTAACTATCAAGTCAACGGAAATTACGTTAGTGATTAATTTAACCGTACAAGGAAGACCATTAATTTTTCACTTCAACTTTGAGGGCGAAAAAGAGGTAGGTTTTGTTCAAATGTAATTATTTAATTTCTAGTGAAGATAAAAGAATTTACGCTGATTGAAACGGATTCATCGTCAAAAACTTATCTAACTTATTAAAAATGTTTGATTTAATATTGTAAACGCTTTTTTACATAAAAAGTAGTAAGAACTTGTAATATAAATATATTATTAAGAAAAATTAAGTTATAAATTTTAGATTACGAAAATACGTCTCCATTGAAAATCTCCTTTCAAACGGTAAAGAACAGTGCAGGGTATAGTAACCATTATAAAATGTTAAGAAAGCGGGTTCTCAAAAGGACGTTGTAACCTATTTCAATGCAATTTTGGAGTAATTATGTCAAAATTGAAATAATTACTAAAGCCAAAATTCTTGGAGTGGAATAATTATTTTTCATTTACTAAACAACCATTACAATAATCATTATGGATAAAAACTCTTTCATACGACATAACTCTGCTTATCTAGTAATGCAACGAATGTTTGTGCAGCAGACCAGATGTGAAACATAATTGGGAGTAATTTAAATTAAGAACGATAGCTGAACTAATTCTTTCGCGATGATATTATGATGTTTGTATAACTCAAAATTAAACCATCTTTTATAATAGAAGGGTGGCACTTTGTACCTTTAGTACGTATAGGAAAACTTTCTTTGAAAAATGTTAAGCAGTTTTATTGTATGTAATACAAGGTACTCTAACAAAACATTTAGAGAAATGTCACACTTTTGAAAAGTGTCCTCAATGTATTTTCTTGTCGATCCATCTATCACTGGAAGACATAAAAATACATTTTCGAATCGTTCAGATAGTCTTCCTTTCTTTGATAAACATCGCATAGCTGCCGATTTTCTTTGTTCAGTTATCATTTTGTCCGTCAAGGACATCAGAAAGTGCAGGAACGTAATTTATTTCTTTGTCTTCTGTCCACCATTTGCTTAATTTACGATCTATTTCCCATATTTTCAACCACTTCTGTATGTAATTCGTTATTCTGTATGATGCAACCATTTCTGGACAAGGAACATTTTTGAAGCAAATGCTCAGCATAAGAACTGTTGTATCTTGCCATTTTATCTTGCAAGGTCGTCCGCGTAACCCACCAAGAAAACGTTTGTTAAGCATTTCTTAGCACGACGATGATGGTGCACCCTGTCATAGAAGATGTTCTGGACCAAGAACGGCCCCTGGACGTTGTGTCGTAAATGAGCATTTTTTCGGTGAAATAGGCTCTCGTGGTCTTTATGAAGTACTCTGGGGTAGGAAAGTCAGTTTTCAGGGCTTATAGAATTTCTTCCCAACGCGCAGAGTTAAAAGTATTGCGTATATGAGCCTCAGTAAAGATGTTCACAATTTCGAAGATGGCACCGATAGTCGATGTGGCTTGTCGGAATCCATATTGTTATAACATAGGCATAGGTTGACACCAGAGGAACAAAAGCTTTTCAAAGAGCGTCGCTGCTGAGACTAGCAACAAGAGGGGTCTAAATAATATGCTTAATGTTATCTTAGGTATAAAGATAAGACATTCCACCTTTTGCAGAAGACTGCTCCTCTCAAATAGATGTTGAATGTGTTCAGTAAGAGTTTTAGCGTGCGCAGCTATGGCCACCTTCAGGTCTTCCACCGAGACACGGGATGGACCAGCTACTTTTCATACTTTTCACCGTCCACTGGCATGGTCCAGTATGGTTGTTATACTTACCACATGGCGACCTGGAAACAAGTCGTCAACCAATGCTGACTCAATGTTTGGCCTGGTTTTTTCATGACGAATTTATAACTCAAAACCCAAGGATGACGGTTAACATCTCTCATTTCGTTCCATTTCCTCACCTTGCTTCTATAGATGGCAGATTTAAGCAGCTTTTTGGCGCTTTTAAGCTCCTTCGACTGAATTCTCTGGGTTTTTCCTCCTAATCCAGGTGAGAGTCTTTCTTTTTTGTAGGTATATTTTACGAAGGTCTGCAATCTCGGCTGTTCACCAGTAAACTGCTGATACGTTGATTTGAGGTGTACTTTTCCACGGCATTGCAGAACTCCATTTTTAATAATATCCATAGTGATCTCGACTACTTCTTCAGCCGGGCCAGTCATGCGCGTTGCCATGTTACAGCCAGAAATTATCGCGGTGGGAAAAGCAATTTCATTCAGTTTTACAGTGGTTGAACAAACATTGGATTACGTCATCAATATCATAAGTTTTGGAGGTTTTTAGTAGTTACAAAATAAATTTTTTAAGATACTACATATTTTGAATCCAGGTACAACTTGTAGTTCACCTTTATTCGTTTTTTCAAAGAAGTGTGCCTCGATCATATTTTATGTATATCCATTGAGAAATATAGTATAAATCTACTAGTAAATAAGATGGAAATAGTTTTTTTTTAAATTAACACCGTCCCAAATTATCTTGCATATCAGAAGGTAGAGTACAAGTGCGTCTACGACAAAATTTTCACCTGGATTTAATCATAAATTTAAAGAACCAGAGGAACCTGAATTTTCTTCATTTCATTTTTCAACTTGATCATTACTTTTGGGTTGGATATTTAATTCTGTTTCTTCATCAGAGTCACAATATACATTTTTTGCCATCTCCTGAAACTCTTTTTCTATGAGAGACCTTTTCCAATTCACGCCTAAATAATTACCTAATTTTACAAAAAATATTGAGTTTAATTGCACTCTCCTTCTAACCATCCAAACAACTTATTACTTACTTAGTGCTCGATGGTATACAATGATGCTCGATGACGAATACAAGAGTGATGAGCTTTTTAAGTTGGTGAATACGACTACGGTTCTTGGTTGATGATCGGAATTCCTTCTTGGCACTTCGAATTCCTTCCTTCAATGATACAAAAGTTGTTTGGTTTATTCTCATCTTCGGGTTTTAATATGTTATCATGTTTCAAATTCCACACACCTAAAGATCTACCTTATTGAATCAGAGGTTGTGGTATATTTTACCGATCTTTGTCCTTGATAAGATTCCTCTTCAAGGTAAGTCTAAAGTCTAATTCCTGGATCGTAAGGTTAAAATGTTTTGAGTCAAATCTTCAGGTTTATTATACAGTTGGGTTCGAATACAAAGATCTCCAGTTGAATGCGATCTTTTTAGTCTTACATCATGATCATCGTATTCCTCAAAATATTTGATATTTTAAATCTACTATCTTCGTTCCCATTACATGGTTTAAAAAACATTCTTTTTCACTTTTATGTCGATCTAATATATTTAGATCTACTTCTACGTACCTCAAGTCTATTTTCTTGATTGATCCTCCGTTTTTGCAAAATAATATGTGTTGTTAAAATAATTTAAATAAAATGATTTTGCCACAAGCAAAATATATGTTTCTGAAAGAGAGTTCTTGCTAATGCAACATATGTAAAGAAATTGCATTAATATCTCCTTCAACGAATCAGATAATTTTGTATGTTAAGTTACATTTTAACACTTAACTGTAAAATAATTTTATTACTTTCTACCGGTTTCAATGAGATTCTTGTATCATCTTCAAGATATACAAGAAATGTTTGTCATTTGGATATTCCTTCTAATTTTTTTCTCCATTTTCTCTCATTTTTCATTTTTCCTAAAAATGATCTTATCAAGTTTTTGATTATTTTCCATATTAATGGTCCGATCAAATTTGTAACATACACATGTAAACTTATAGCAAAGTTTTTTAGCGAGTCGGGTGACGTTAAAATCTTGTAAAAAATCACGAATTTATCCTGTTAAATTTAAAAATTAATTTGCAGTTGAGTAACAAACTGTAAAATCGGCTTTAAATGACGAATTGTAGGCACCGTATAAAATATACGCTGCCTATAATTCATTTCATTTCCGCCTTGCTCCATAATTTACGCATACCCCGTTGATGAAGGAATTTTTGTTACAGTCTAAAAAACATTTGAATTTACGCGAATTTCAAAAATAATTACAGCAACATGCAGAAAGTTCTAAAAATTACTCCACTCATTCAATATAATACAGTATTTCATTTCCAAAACAACACAATCATTATATTTTATTATTATATGTTCCAATGAAGCGAAATCTTATTTGATTATTTAAAATTTTTATTTTTTTTAACTTTTTAATTTCGAATTCTATGTAAAGTAATCAAGTTTATAGATTGAGTATCGTCTTTGAAAACCAATATTTTCAAAAAAACTAAATTCTGCTATATTACCAATAAAATTAAATTAGTGTCGCATCATTGTAACATTTCTTTGATTATATATTGACTTCAACTGAAAAGTAATCAACGTTATTGAAAAGTATTACTAGTAAATATAAGTTGACTGTACCGAAGCTTTTTCATTTGAGATTCTTAAATGAAACGAACGAGTAGTTGGGGGAGCTTAAGGAGTCTGCCACTGTACTGTAGAAGAAAGTCTCTCCGGCAGGAAATAAATATCCTGGCCTCTTAGTATTTTACATTTCGCGGTGGTCGCGAGTGCGCCTCGGCAATTCCGGTTTCGCCAACATAATTTAAAAAGTAAATCTCGAACGAAGTGCCCGCCTTAACCCCATAAATAATGGGGTGCGGATTCTAAATGAAATTGTGTTTCGCGTTCCGGCCGTCTCATAAATTCTTTAAATGCCAGCGCAATTAAAGCGCGTCAGGACGGGCGGTCTGCGAATTTATGGTACTAATAATAACGGTACTTTTTAATTTTTTTATTTTTCGTTATTGTCCAAAGGCCGGACACAATTGCTTGCCCGTCTAGATAATGAGGAGAGAAAAGTATCTTAGAATTTACAATGGGTTGGTTTCGGAGTAGACAGCTGTAGGCGGGGGTCGTATTTATTCGGCCAATTTACGGACGGGGTCGGTCGTTACCAGACCGACAATACATTTACTTAGTAAGATTGCTCACAATAATCATAACAGGAGCGCAATCTCCGGATACAAACGCCGCCGCGATCCTTTGTTCACGAAGACAGAGGCGAACCGGGCGCGGTGCTCGAAATTAAACATTAATTACCCCCGAGGGCTATTGGGGAATCCTCTTTCCACCAGGTAATGACCGCCGCAGACAAACGACTACTAGTAGTAGAAGCGTGTGTGGAACAAACACAAAAGGACCGAAGTGGTAGTTATGGAAGAAAGCTCGCGTCCAACATACAGAAATGGAAATATAGCACCCTCTTCAATTATGTAAGAGGTATTCTAGGAATTATGATTAATGTTAATTGCATAAGTCTCCTTTGGTGATTCACTTTATTAAACTAATAATTTTTTCTATTTGTTTTAGGTAAGAACTTCTTGAGATCTTAACACAATTTTGGTAAGTTAGTTATATTTTGTGCAAGTCAGAAAAATTTATGTACCGAAAGTGTTGTTAGTTGACTAACTACAAGGAGCCAAATTAGATCGTTGATAATAGGTGGTACTTGTGAATACCATTCAACACTGAAAACTTGTTGACCAAACTCGAAGTGCGATAATAACTCGAACCTAAGTAGAAACTTAGCGTGCGAAACTATAAAAGTTGGCAACGCCGTTGTATTGAAACAGTTTCCCGCGAAAGTGAAGGTCGGTCGTGTGTATCGACGAGATCAAAAACGCAACTACGACACGAAAGTTTGTTCGACCGTCGCAATTCCCCAACGGCGTCAACGTCGGTTAGGACCGAATTAATTCGCTTAGAATAATAATCGACCGGACGTAACATCGTGTATTAATGGATGTAAACATGATTTATGCCGTCGATCTAATTACAATCGACATGCGAAATACATTAACTTATAATGCGGCCCGCGGCGCGGTTCTGATCGGCGCCGGCAGACGTGGACAGCGAACGCGCGGACTACATCAATCATTTTCACCTGTCGACGGCATGAAAAACACGGCCGACGTTCGTATTGTCGAGCGACGTGTCGCAGATTTTATCTCCATCCTGTACCAGGCGTGTTTCCCATTTAAAGTTTAATACGGGAACTGGTAAAAATAAGCCTGTCATATTGGTTCAGTTATACCCGACCCATCAATCTTTGTATATTTCGGAATATCAAGTTACATTGGTACAAAAACTTGATGGGCTACCATTAAAAAGTTACCAGTGTAAATTTCTATATATTATTCTTTTTTTATATTTTATTGTACTTTCGAAACTACAAGTATGCAACCAATATCACAGTATTGGTATTCCAATACGCGATTTGCGTATTTGGTTGCATACTTGCAATGATGACATATTATATTATATTATATACATATTATATTGACAAAAAAACCAAGTGGAAACACCAGGCAGTGTGTGCTTTTTCACAAGTCTATGATATAATTTAAGGAATTCTTCATACTATAGGCTTCTTCACGCTACAGGAAAAAATCAGTATGAGTAAATATTTAGATCTAATTCCAAAATCAAAATTCCTCATCCAGTCTCCGAACGAAGTGATTAATTAATTTTAGTATAAGCAGACTTCGTTTAATTTATAGTTAATATTCATTTCACCCTTTCCCGCATAAAGCTGGTAATAAATATTTATTTACTAAAGTGATGGGCTAAGCTTAAAACATCCATATCCACCACATAAAGGATAAAGAACATTTTAACAAACGAGAGAGCCTAGTTTGGTGGCGACTAGTGCTGCTGCATTGTTAAAATGGAGAGGCCCCATTTTAGTTAAAATGGAGAAGATTAAGTGCACGTACTTTAACTTAATATTTTTAATATCACTTACATGTACCTTTACATTTTGCTCAGATTGTACACTCTCATTAACTCTATTTTATCGATCAACACAACCTAACCCCACTAAGAGCTCTATTTCCCGCTAAATTACAATATCATGTCCGTTCTGATAAAAATTAGTTAACTTTTTAAAATAGAAATTTAACATGTACAAGTTTGTTTGTGAAATTTGACGTAAGTTTGTACTTGAAAGAAATTTTAATTATGATTTATATTTAGCCTAAATTGTACGTTATAGATGTCTTCTGAAGACCAGGTGTCTTTATTAATTTCGGCCACTAGGCCGATTAACACAAAAAAAACCCATCACCTTAGTAAATCAATATTTATTACCTGCTGTATTCGTTTAATTTGTCCTCTAGGATTGAACACCCAAGTGTTGTCGGTCAGATAAAAAACTTTTAAATAGTTTTATGGCATTCTTTATTCTTTGAATTGATATCATTCGAGATTTTTAAGAGAGTTATAGAATAAATTTATTCATTCATTCGAGTTTAGTCGAATTTTGAATAAGAGTTTCACTTTGCAATCTATCGGACAGAATCATATTGAAGATATGTAACTGTTGATAATATAGCAAGAATGTTTTACCAAATTCATTTAGACCAGAAACGGGCCGTTTACTTTCATTAAATTTCCTCCGCTTATTATTAGTAAAGTGATTTGTGAATTACATACATTCTACTCCAAGAGCATTTTTCTCTTTTTCAACAACAAACAGTGATTAATTTCCATAATGAATTACAGTAATTTCAATCAAAGTAACTTCCAGAAGGTTTTGTTGAATTAAATTTTTGGAGGTGCTTGATATTGCATTTCTATCAACAACTACAGTTTGTCAACTAACTAAAAAAATAGGGCAAATCCTAATATTATTTACCCTATTTTGTAACTTATCTGACCATCATAATAGGTATGTTTGGGTTATTAAGCAGTGAAAGTCTTGTTTTCACTACAATAGTTAAAAATACAAGTATGTACAGGGTGGCCAAATAAGCGTGAAAAGTACAGTATCTCGGATACTACTCATTATAGAAACCTGCGGTCAAAAATTTAATGGCTAAAGTGACTAATACAAAATCCTGGAAATTATTTATTTTTTGTTTATAAGACGCTTTGTTCTTACAACTGGACTGTTGTCCAGCACATTTTGTTGTAAATGTGAGAAACCATCTAAACTCATTGTCAGTGTTTCAAAAACGATCGATCGGAAGATCCATAAAAGATCCCCATACTTAACTTGTTTGGATTTCTATTTGTGGGGGCGGTTAATGGTGTTTCAAACTCAACCCACAACGAGAGAAGACATTGAAAATACGATTCGAAATGTCATTCACAACCTACCAAGAGCCGAAATTCAAAGCGCAGTTTTTTCCATGCAAGAAAGTCTCAAAGTCATGGACGTGATGGACGCCAATTTGACCATTTAAGGAGACATTAAAAAAGCTTTTAGAACCTCGAACTAATTTCTTTATGGCAATTAGTAGTAGTTAGTTTTACAATTATTATGTTTTTAAGATTATGTTCATTTTTGTGAAAATACCAAATTTTCGCTTCTAATTGGACTAAAAAAAAAAACAATAGAATAAGGAACGCTCTCAAAAGTGAGGTGAAGTATCTTCTAAACTAAGTCACATTAAAAATCGGATTCGAAATCCATTGAATTTTCTCATAAAATTTCTTTTCACCGATATTTTAAATCAGGAACAAGATATCAAGGTTTTCACTAGCTTGTTTGGGCTTCATTTTGCTATTTCTTCATGAAAAGAACGCAGTACCAATAGATTTAACTTATGTAAGAAAATTCACAATATCTATTGTAATGACGAAAAATGCGATCCAGTGGCGACGTGCTAACTTACAATCAGTACAAATAAGGTAGGATTTGTAGTCCAAGAAAAGCTCTTTTCAACGATGCCAACTTTATTAAAATCTGTTTGGCCATTTTGAAATTATTGGCATTTGTCTACAAACATTTCCCACCACTTTATTTTTAGAGATGGAGCAAAAAGTATTTTAGCAAAAAAACTATAATTTATCAAAACTTTAAAAGGCATATACCCTTTTATAATGTTAATACAGTAGAATTCCGAAAAACAACATTTTTCAATTCAAGATAGCGTTTGCGCCCCCTAATGGCAATCTTAGAAACTTGAAAATAATTTCTAGGATTTTCTCTTGGCCACTTTACCAATTACATTTTTATCGCAAATCTCTACAAGAAATAGTTCCCGATATAGAGTACTTGCCACTCTTATTTGGCCATCCTGTACAGTAAATAGCATATTGTTTCATAGGCAATAGAAACAACACTATACAGAATGATCCTTGCAAAGATACACTTTCAATGCGTAACTCCATAATTATCCATCCCCATTTAATAGCACCGAACGCAAACATATACATGTACTTAACTTTAAAGTAACATAAAGATCCTGCATCCAAGATATTAAAATGTGTATTTATAGACCATATTAAAATGTGTAATTATGTATTTATTGCAATATGATCCATTCTCATCTTACGGTCACGTCCTTCACCATGACGTTGTTGAGAACTTCTAAGTTCCTTTGGCAGGGCCAGGGTAGATGGTGGGTTCCTGCAAGGTTGGTTAATCTGAAGTTCTTACTGGAAAGTTAGCACTTCAGGTACTTGGCCTGGGTACATCGTCGTTCGATTCCTATTGCCTTGATATGTTGTAAACAGTGATGAGACTTAGTACTTTGGCGGTGGACGTAATGATGTTTACGCTGTGATAGATTGAAGTCTTAATAAGTACCAGTTATTAGATTATAGTATCACATCAGACATCAGTTAAGTCTTCATCAATATAAAGATTACGGTAATAGTACCTAAATACATTACTAATCGTTTAACCATGATCAATTCAGATGATGCATAAGGTATTTATGGACGAATTCCATTATCTCCTCCTTCCGTTCTAAGCCGTTGTCAGTTCAAAACGTTGTTCCCATATATTTTAGTAAGACTCAGTAGTCAATAAGACGTCAACGTTACCGAACCTGCTAAAAGGCAGTGTCATTTCTAGATTCTTTTCGAGCTTCATCAGGATTACTATAACGCTACTTCTGTTTATTCACCAGTAAGGTAAAAATTGTTCTCATCTGACATACTCTTCTCTTGTGAATTGAAGCTACATCTTTGTGATTTAGTAATTCTCACCCATTTGAATTTTATAACTTTGTATTTATTATATGTTTATTGTAAGTGGTCGCAAGGTGCAGCTTGTTCAAAATTCTTGCACACGGTTTATTTATGACAACGGGTGCAGAAAACTTGTGTGGCTAAAAATGGCGCAAATTCAATACATATTATCTCAATTATCACAATCACAAATCATCAAAATTCAAATCAGCAGTGTTGCGAGGTAGGTTTTATGGTCGACTGACTATGAATTGTTTTCTGTGCTTTTTGATTTATGGCTAGTATGATTTCGACACATTTAATAATGTTTGGTGTTTTACTTCACGAAAATTTGCTATTCAAATTTTACTAAGTGGTATTGAGACCACAGCGTTTGCTTATCCCTACGTTATAAGCTTCCAATGTTTCGATCGAATGTTTCAACCCGGCTTTACTTCTAACAACGTTATCAGCATGAGTCACGTTATCTGCGTCCCATAAATGTTACTTAACCTTTAACCACTGAATTTTGCGTTTAATGTATGTACTTAGGCTAATATGAATTTTAATTTACACCTTTAGTTTTGTTGTAATATTGTATTATTTCAGGTCACCATAATCACATGTTGTTGTCTTTGTACCTGATACCTTGACAAAACTAATGTAACTGTTTTCTTCTGATCAATATCAAACAAATAACAAATTTGACACGTTAACATAGCTATTTTTATTCTATATATTCATTCAAAACATTATGCTTATTGGGTTATGTGGAGAAAGCATCAACACACACATTCATATAAAAAGTTTGCAAAGGGGACAAATCTATATTTGACATAAATATTTGTATTACAACGTAACGTTTCCTGTTGTTCAGTAAATTGTGTGTTGGAACAACCCGTTTACAAACTTCTTTTACAAAAACAACACATTGTATCATTGTATCGATTGAGCAATGCTTACATTGTGTTAGAATTGTTGTGAACCAATTTCCTCGTCTAGTTTGTCATCTTTGGCTACATTTGGCCATTATTTTGACAAATTCTGCATTTGACACTCTTCTCCTACACTCCTCGATGATTCTGGCACAAAAGACAAGTTAGATCAACATTTCAATTCGTGCACTTTTATAACTATTTTAATCTACTGCATAATACCTTATTACTGTCACAAACTGTTTTTTTTTGTATTAATTAGGGCATTAGTATAAAGAATGTGAGTAAAGTATAAGACAAGTTTTATAAAAAGTAACTAAGATTAGACTTATGTTAAAAATAATCCAATCAAATTTATTTTTATCCCCATTTGTAAACACAAAATGTAGTACATGTCGTATAAAATATTGTTACAAACGATGTCATGGATGGCCAATATTCACGTATTACTTATCTGGGTGTAGTGTGTTAATTGACCCGGACCGTAGATCACAGAGCCGTATCGTACGGTCGACATCAAAGTACCTATATTTTATGCATTACGGTTAAAAGCGATAACGCATTGACACGCAATCAACGGCAGCGTATTGCCCAGTTCTGGGCCATAAATAAAAGCGCGCGCTAGTAATGCCGAATTATAATAATTCCGAGAGTGACAGGGCGATTTGTTTTCGTTAACGCGTCGGCGTCGCGACGCGCTCCGCGTAACAATCTGAAAACTGGCCGATAAATCTCCTAACCCCGGACAGATAATAACGCTGCGTCACATTATAGATTTACCAAGCGGAGAGGGATTATTACCGATACTCGCCAAACGATGCTCAAAATTACATCGATTAATCTCTCTGATTACAGGAATAATTAACTATTTAATAAAGAATGGCATTAAACAAAAACCGAAAGTACATTTAGTAAAAATAAAATACTGTCATTATCTTAACAAATAAAAAGACATGTAACGAAAACATTTTACGCTTTTTGGACAGACAAACGACGCGTTCTGTGTAAATCTGAAACTGATTTTCTTTCTTTTCCTTTCTCTCACGTCAAGAAAACGACGCTCAAAGACGCCCGGTGCACGCACGCCCGAACCCACAGGGGCGTCGTTTCCCCCCTTCCAACAACCACCGTGTTCGCCGTGCAAAATGGAATAAGAAAGGCCGCATCTTCCTTCTCGTTGTCGGTAAAAGTGAATGCCGAGGTGCGAGAAGAAAAAGGCGTCTGACACTTTCCGCATTTTTAATGCCTCCCGAGCCCAGCAATGGATGTCGACCTCGTCTCACGACATTAAGGTTTTACGTTTATACCTGTTATGTTCTCGCGTGTCTACCCGCAAGCAAAAACGAAAGAAGCAAAAAATAACATGTTACGAGACGTGTAGTTTGTTTGATTTTTTGCTTTTATATGCATAATGAAGTTGTAAAGTTATTATCGCAAATCTGATGACGTGTAACATCAGATTTGGATATTGTGAAGATGTACTTTTGTGATTTATCACAAAAATGTAATGATGTGTCAACGAATCGATAAAGTTGAAAAGTTGTTAGACTATTTTACTTAGTTTTCATAAATTTGTTAATTAATTCGGGATATAATGGGATTCAGTTGTAACAGTGCAATGGATTTTTGTGAATGGCAGAACTAAAACGTAATACAAGCATTCTAAATAAATCAACATAAAGAAATAATATTCCAGAATCATTAGCATTAATTAGCTAAAATAACTATACGAGTACTACTCTATTTCCGGATTATTCGAAATATCGGTGTATATCTCTCCTGATTTCTGTATTTTGAATTTTGCGATAACCCTTCATAGAAGGACAACTACTCTGATTTGATTGGAATGTATGGAATCTATGAAGTCTTCTAAGAGTTTTTTGACAGCCGCTTCTTTAATAATTCCCTGGGGGGTTTCTTCTTCCCTCATTCTATCCTTATAACTCATTTAGCGCAAACAGCCGATTTTTATGAATTTGACGATGTCTAGATGTTCTATCACGCCTCCTTACATGTATTGCAGGATCTTTCATCTTCTTTTACATTTTGATTTTCTTGTCAAAATGACAGATTTTAATTGGGTCATCAGACCGTTGTAAGTTTTATTTGCTAGACGAAGTCTTCTTCTGATCTTATTTGCGGTGTTATTATCCGAAGTGATCGTATCAGTGAGCTCAAATATACAAATAGCTCTACAGTATCGATGTTATGCTATCCTATGGCTTTGTTTTGCAGATAAGTTTTGCAGATATCTTGTCGATGAGTTTGCATGTATATATATTTTTTTGATTTGGGCTTATTTTAAGCCCATTATTGTGCGCGGCTTTCTGTAATAGGCAGAAGGTTTCTATCATATCTTTTGTTGACTTTGTAATGATGTCAACATTATCAGCAAAAGCCAGCATTTGCGCGCATTTGTTAATAATTGATGTCCTCGTCCCTTATGACCCTCTCAGGATCTAAGGACCTTCTTCTTCTACCATGTTGAAGATAGTGTGATCATCAACCCTTTCTTTATTCTTATTGGTATTGGTTCCTTTTGTATTCTTACTGCACTTTTCACCACCAGTGTTTGTTCTACTAGCAAAATTAGGTGTGTGATATGTATTAAACTCATGCATGGCTTTTAACAAAAGTTTTCTGGAATTGCTGTCGTAGTTACTCTCAAAATTTATAAACAAATGGTGGGTTTCGATGTAAATTTTTTTGTCTTTTCGAGAATTTGACGTAATACGAATAATTAGTCGATTGTCTACCTATAACTACAGAACTAGTATTACCTACGATTTTTTTCAGAACAGGGTTTTAGTCTTTTGCATAGAATAATAGATAATATATTGTAAGCTGAGTTCAACAAAATGATTAGTCTGTTGTTGAAATACAGAAGTTGATTGGCTTCCTTATGTAATGGGACTATTATGCCAAGATTCCATTCCTCAAGTATTCGCTTACATGCGCTTCTGACAAGTACATAAAACATCTGCATTAGCTTATCCCTCCTTTTATTAATTCTGTGACAATATAATTCGTTCCTGGTGTGTTATTGCTTTTTAGTTTATTCATTGCTGTCATCATTTACCTCTATGTCGGCAGTTCTTGTTCTTTATTTCTTCTTATTCTGTTCCATATTTCCAGCCTCTTCCAAATGTTGCCCCTCAGAATTCGCCCCTCTTTGTCCATGTATATTGTTGTCCTAGGTTTAAACACTTTCCTATTTGTATTTAAATTCTCATAAAATTTCTTCATGTCCTACTGTGTTCTTAGTTTATCGTATTCCCTAAGTTCATCGTTTATGGCCTCTCTCCTTTTCCGTCTGTGAGTTCTCTTTTCTTCCTTCTTTCGTGCTCTGTACACCTTCTCCATTTCCATAGTATTACGCTGGTGTAGTATTCTATAGGCGTAAAAAGAATGTATCAACTTCGCCAAATCAGTCCATTGGTTTTCTTTCAAATCATAAAGCTTTTTCTACTGCCTCACAGATAATATTTCTACATATGTTCCATTCAATGTTAGCATTTTCACTCTTTTGTCTGTTTCCAAGCTTCAGGTTTATATTCTTTTTGTATACTTTATTTCTGTTGTGATCTTTGAGGTTATATAAGTAGAATTTCTCGCGTTTTTGTCGTTTTTTCCTGCTCTGATTCAACTCACTTCCAAGTAGTGGTCAGAGTCGATGTACCTTTATCATCTATTATGTCGCATTTGTATTTTGCTTCAACAATGAAATGATAGTCAACATGATAGTTGACATATCGTGAGGATTCCCACGTTCTCTTGTGTATGTTTTTGCGCTTAAACCATGTACATACATACAACGACCATGTTATGGGAAGCCAGATTTATTAATCTAGTTACTAGACTCTAATGCCATTGTCATTAAATTCCTTGCGCATGCTGAGTTTACCCATTATGCCTAGGTATTCGTTCTATTTTCCTATTTTATCGTTAAGGTCCCCCAGGATGATCTTAATATTGTTTTCTCGGGTATGAGTTATAGGCAGATTCTGGTTCTTCATAAAATGTTTCCTTTTCATCCTTCTTTTCTGCCGCAGGAGTATGTCTGCATATGAGACTATAATGAAATATCCTTCCTTTGAGCCGCAGCGTGCATAATCTAGGATTGTATGCCTTCAAATTTCTTATGAGACTTTTTATTGTGTTTATAAGGAAGACTGTACCTACTAGTATATGTTCAGGTGGCATATAGATGTACAGTATTGTATGATTTCGTCCCTCTAGTATTCCAGATCCCGTCCATCTCATCTCTTGGACGTTGACGCCGGGTGCATATTTATCAGTTCCTCCTGTTGGGTTCTGGGGTACGCCCAGGCAGCGAAGGACTGTCTTTTATTGTCTTGTGTTATGTTCGTGGTATAACAAATAATCTTATTTTTAATTAACTTTAAACTTTTTACTCTTTAGTTCCAATTTTGTTTAATTGTTATGATCATTTGGCTGATGATGGCATTTTAAAAGGACGAAACCGGGCCTGAGGAACTTAAATAAAGCGGGGAAGTTTATTTAATTTTATAATTAAACTTGCAACATGAATATTTTCAATATCATTATTATTGATTACACAGTAGGAACATTGACAGTAGTTACAGTAACAGTGACAACACTAACAGACACTACAATGTTCAAATCAAGTATTCGAATATAATGAATTTGTTCAAGTAGTCTATCAGAATAACTTTCTGTCGTAGGAATTTTTGACTTTAACATAGTAATAGTGGTAGGTGCTTCTGGGTGGTTGGAAAGGAGATACGCACGTCGTGGGTTTGATTTATACGCGACTCTCTACGTGGATTGACTACGCAGTCTAATTCCTACGACCGAGTCCGGTCACATACACATTATATTTTTTCCCTTTTTGCGCTGTCTCGTATGTGCCGCGGGGCACGAATAAATTATTAGAGTGACAGGTTCCGTATGGGGAGCGCACGAGGGAAAGGGGCGCGGTGACAGGATGGGTGGTAGCGCATCCCCCCGCTTCGGATTGCGTGTTTTACATAAACGGAGGCCGTCAGGGCAAAAAGGGATGTTATGTCGCATTTGTGCGTGCGTTTCACGAAATACAAATTGGGCCACGGGGCGTAATAGATTTTTTTTGCAACGAAATAATTTAATATAAACGAAAATTGGATATGAAGGGTAAATATTGATTGTTTATTGTTATAGGAGTGAAATTTGAAATTATAAAAACACTTTGATGTTTTGATTAAATATTAAGTTACTAATATGTTGATTTAAGGTTATAAGATGGGGGTAATAAATATAAATTGGATAATATTGAAAACGGTTGACGTTTAAAAGCTGTTGGAATAAAGTGAACGTTCGTTAGCTAAGAGGTAATTTTCACAAAATCTTCCTTTTGCATCTCCCGCAGTGTCCGGGAAACTGGTTTTCACTCGAAACCGAGCATTAATCATTCTCGGGCCACCGGAGAAAGCGTCCGACGGGCACGACTTCCATAATGGATAGTTTTATCGCGGCTGGAGATCGAGATTTTCTGATAGTTTGGTAATTTGCTCGCCCTCAGGTGACGCAGAGAGGGTTTGTGGGCCGTCCCATTGTTGCCCAACGGGCTTAATTCCGAACTTGTTTTTCGATTATTGGAAACCGATTTGGTCCTCACAGTGGATGCCCTTCCGTATTACAATTTGGAATTAAAAGGGAAGGGTCGCGCGGAAAAATGTTTAAAAGGCAAAAGGGTATATTAAAGATATGAAAGGACCGCTGCCGGTTTAAAGTTTATTACTTTTCGCCGTTATTCCCCGGCGTAATCTGGAAGCGTCACGCGGGTGAACGACAATAACTTCTAAACGGCGCGGCGCTAATGAAAAAGCAAATCCCGCCCCAGTCAACAATAATGTTAATAATGTTTGCGCTCAGTTCACCGCCGCGGAGCGGAGCTGTGTTAATTGCACACCTGTCGACCCCCAGCGACGAACAGGGAACGAGCTTGGTCGCGAATTACCCCCTTTTTCCCTGCCTCCAACTCCCGCCCGAACGCAAACAAAAGGGGTCAACGTATTCTCGTTCAGAACTAAAAGGGTTGAAACGTTTCTAAACAAAGCTCTATAAAAATTAAATTATTAATATTTGAACGAAGAAGGTCATTACGAGCGGGTGTTGGGGGTGGTAAAACGAAACTGCGCAAAATATAATACTCCACGTATCCGACACGTATCGCGTTAGCCTATTTTATATTGAATATTATTGCAGTGCCAACCCGTGCCACCTACTGTAAAACGAGCTTTGCTATCGTGAGTCGGTATAATTTATTTCTCTGTTTACGATTTTATGTTTTTCATTTCGCGAAGTTTATGGCTCCTCCACCAAAAATTATTCAACCAAAGAACTTTTGTTCTAGTTTTAAAATCTTGATAATTCATCTTAACTTTTATACGGTTGAATGAATATAATTTACCTACTTTTAGATTTTACATTATTAAAAGTAGTTTAATTAGTAAACTTTAAGTTTACAAAGTTATTATTATCGATGTTTTATGGCGTATCAATGTCTAATAATAATCATTAAAAAAATTGGCTATCTATTTGGCATAAGATAATAGCTTTTCTTGACAGAAATGAAAATAAATTTTAAGACTTACATCCCATTCCGTTAAGTAGCATAACCATTAAGTAGTTCATTTATATGTTTTTTGTATATATCGAAGAAAATTCGCTAAGTAACTTGAAAATGCTCCAAGCTCATAAGTTTGTTTCATTTTGCACATTATGACAATACTCTTCTATTTCTTTAAAATTTGTACATATCATGTACCCATTTAAACCCTATTCAATATACAAAAATTGAAGAAACACACACCTTAGTTCATTGATAAATTTTTTAGACTGGGGTTACAAAAGAAAAGAAAATTATTCGGTAACATTGCATTCCAAGAAAAAAGGTAAATAAATAAATTGCGAAGAAAGCAATGTGTAAGATCTTTTTATATTCATCTCTAGCAACAAGTGGCTTCTTTAAGGATTCTTGAGCGCTTACCGTTTTTTGAAAAGTATTCGTCCATTGCTAAAAAAGTCTAGTCTTTTTTAACACAAACCATCGATCTTCTTCTTCCCTGCAAAGTACACCCAAGAAAGAACAAAAAGTGTCGATGAAGACGAAGAACCAAAGGAGGAAAATTTGTGTGACGAATCACAATAATTTGTGTTGGTATCATACTATTTATGATAAATATCCCGATTTGTGTTAATTTCTTGTTTTATTTACGTTTGGTATGTTAAAAAGAACTTATGTAACGATTTTACTAACAGACTCAACTTTTGGTATCAACATGTGAAATGGTTCTAAAGTTGTCACGTTATCAATAACAGAATTAATGACAGTTTGAAATCTGTTGCCAAGAACTTTGGTCGTATATCTGACTTATGGTACCTCTGTGGGCTGAGGAATGAATACTCATCGTCAGAGGGTGAGATTTGCTCGGTACATGGGATTTGTATTATCATTCGCGTTAGATTCAGTTAAATTACCATCAACTTTTCAGTCTCTTTTCCGAATTCATTATCTTTGTGGCATCCTCGCTATCATTCATAACAAAAAATACAGAATATGTTCTTTGTATGTCAAACGTTCTGTCATTGTTCTAACTAATATGTGTATAACTATTACTAGTATTATAACTTGATCTAAGACTATCCTTATATCATCACTTACTAAATACTTGTTTATATTTTTTTTCGGTTGCGTATAAATGCCTAACGTTGCTTGTAACTATTTAAAATGTATTGTGTCAACTTAAGTTACTATTTGTTGTCTAACTATTTTTCTTAAAATTCCTGGAAACTGGAAATTTTGGGTTAATATGGTATTAATTTAATCAGCAGATACACAAAAATCAACAAATTGCTCAAAACAGTCAACTAGCAATAAAATAGAGTCATCAAAACAGCGGGAATATGCTTTACTATGAGTACAGTGGGAAATAACTCCGCATTTATCCATACAGATTTGTTTCCTAATTCAAAAGTAAGCGTATATCTTATACATTTCACTTCCCAGAACAAGAAAAAATCATTCAGACAAAATTTGTATCTTTTTAGATCTTTCCCATGGTTTTCATAAAACTGATTCGGTTTAAATTTATTAAACACTATACCCCTCTTATACTGGTACTTTCTAGTGCTATAAACCTCTGAAAGCATCCATCTGTTAAAAAAACCAGAACCAATTTTATATACTGTATTATTGACAGCAACATGTATCTGAAGTTTTGTTTCTTTGAAAATACGTCTTCACCCTCTTAGATGTAGATTTTTTTAAATAGTTTTAAATATTTTTGTAAAATATACAATATTAACAAAATGTGCAAAATTAATCAGGTTATACGATACCTATACAATTAAGATTATAATATTTATAAAGATTGGTTTTGAGACATCTTTAACTTTTTAAATAACTTCTGATGTACAAAAAGGAATCACCATCCAAATAAAGTTTTCAGCGTCACTTGTAAACCGTTTATTTCATTTCATCCTTTTTTTTTGAGACATCGCCGAGACGTCAGGGGCCCTTAAGAGAAAAGTGCCGAGTTTTAAGCGATCCCCTATGCCGTTTGACGACAAGCTTTTGCAAGTTTCCCCCCTGTCTATCCAGCACAGATTTTCCGTATACCTCTGAATCAGAACAAGATTTGGCACTTTGCAGTCCTCGCGACGCCTGCCGTCGCACAAAACGAGACAATTTTCTCCTCACGGCCAATTGGATCTCAACGGGGGTAATCGATTGGCCCGTGGGTTGAGCCTTCGGCCCTTCGGGCTGGACCTCTAACGGTTTCAAAGCGCTGCCTCGGCGTTATTTTAAAGCCATTCTGTGCTCCCGGTAAAATTATTTCCATTGGATCCGGACCGATCCGGCCAGCAGCTTCGGCCTTGGTTCGATTGACGTCCGGTTTATGACCAGAACGGAACGTTTCCGCACTGCTACATAAAGCTTTAGTTTCTAGCACGATCGATTGGTCAAATTTAGATGGAACAAAAAGATACAGCAGTTGATGAGGCTTCTTTTATGAATACCTCTTATCAGTTCTTATTAAAAAAGGTACACTATCCCCATTTTTTCCATAAAACCTTTTTTAAAAGCACACAACTCCCTATTCTCTACGCTAAAGCGGCTTTTTTGTTCTGTTGATATAGGAGAAACGCAATAGCGCGTAAAAGTGGGGTAGAAAGAGAAATGTAGGTGGAGGCCACAAAAGCAGGCGTGGAGGTGTTTTTTATCGCGTTTAACCCGGAACGAAATGACAATTGTCCTTATACGGCCTCGGAGAGTACCTGGATCGTAAAAAGGACGGGCGACCGATACTTACGGTCGCGTGATGCGCTCCACAAAGGACTTTTTAAAGCCGTTTAGACGCTGGGACCGGTCGTAATAAGGCCGTTGTACTGGGGCGCGATAAACAACGGTCCGAGTGCCTGTTTTACGCTGTAAATAACGGCTTCTCGCGTACGATGATATCGGATAATTCCGCGAAACGACCTCAGAAAAAAGTGCTAATGGAATCACCTTAATTAACGGCCACAATTAGGCCATTCTATTTGCATGCGAGGTTAATAATAGCCATTTCGCGATTTTATACTCTGATATTTCTTGATTATGTTCTAAATTCTTTTTGTTTATTTTAAAATTACTGGGGAAACAATAAATATAAAGATAAACCTCGATATAACAGACTAAGGTCTAGTATTATTTCTAGTTTTAGAACAATCTAATGCTGAATAACAACTAAAAATAGAACTAACACTAGCATTAGAACTAACACTAGACCTAGAACTAGAAACGTTCGGGTTTAGCCGAGCGTCTCTTAAAACGGCTAATCCCGAATGTTTCTAGTTCTAGGTCTAGTGTTAGTTCTACTTTTTCTTCAATAAAAATATACAACAATCTAGCTCTGAATAACAATTAAAACTGGAACTCCATCCTTGATTTATGCGTCATATGAACAACACGAGGAATAGCCCGAATTTATCTATGAACATTGAATAGGGCAACTTGAGGAATAACCCGAATTGGATTCTATCTATGAGCCCTAATATTTATATTTAAATATATTGATGTTTTAAATAGATAATATTAATAGTATGAAGTCCTAGAATAAAGGAAAGGCTAAGATGAGTAGTGGAAGATGAACAAGCAGCAACCCGCTTCCTGACCGGACATTGCAGGTTACATAAGCACATGTTCTACATGAAGCTGGCAAATACATCCCTCTGTAGAGGGTGTGAAATGAAAGACGAGACGGTAAGTCATATTGTTTGTGACTGTCCCAACCTCGCGTACTTAACCCTACAGTGAATACGTTGGGCCTGACAGGCCTATGACTTATGTGTTTTGCTGTAACATTTTAATCACGTATTCTCTGTAGGGTTAAGGGAAACTTTTGGCGTACCATGGCTCCAAATTTCGGATATAAAGAACATACCTTTCTGTTCTATATTAAAACCTTGGGCTGGTTTTTTGACCCCTGAATGAACTGTAAAATGTGGGGATGTACAAAGGGGCCGCTGGGGCCTAAGTGCTGTGAATGAATTCACCGCCACTTGAAGCTACATACATATATTCGTACAAGCAGCATACAGAGCAAGCAAAGAAACGAATGATGAACATACATGTAATCCGAAATATCATTGAAAGGAAAATAGAGACGGACAATGAACTATACCTAATATTCTTGGACCTAAAAGTAGCTTTTGACACATTTAATCGTAGTATTATATGGAAGTATCTAGAAAAATAATTAATGGTACCACAAAAACTAACAAAAATGATAGAAAACCTGTACAAGAAAGTAAATGGCACACATGAAAGGAGAAACATCAAAAACTTTTAAAATAAGCAGGGGAATAAAACAAGTCGATAGCCTAAGCCTTTATAGTACTACTGGACAGAATAGTAATAATTAACAATCACACAGTAATAGGTTATAAAAGTTTTGAACCAGTACAAATAGATAATTTACTATATTCTGACGACATAGAGCTGATAGCAAAGAACCATAAAAAGGCAAGGAAGTTGGTTGAAATATGAACAGAAGAAATTGAAAAGATGGGCATAGAATTGAACGTAAATAAATGTAAAATCGTGAGAGTAAATAAAAAGGAAATAAGAAATAACCCGAACAAAATATATATTAAGGAACAAAACATAGAAGAAATATCATCATATGAGTACTTGGGCAGTATAATATCACAAGATGGAAGGATAGATTTAGACATAAATGTAAGAATATGGGAAACAAACAACGTATATCATACTATAAACAGAGCGATTTTTAAGAAGAGGGAGATAGATAAAAAGATAAAACTGAAAGTGTACAACTTAGTGGCCATCCCAATATTAACATATGCCAGTGAGTCACGAACACTCCAAAATAAACAGGAATGAAAGATAATGGCAATGGAAATGAAGTTTTTACAGAAAATAGCGAGAAAGGCGAAGCGGGATATAATCAGAAATTTGAAAATAAGACTGGGAGTGGATCAAGAGGAGATAATCAGCAAAATAGAGAGAAAGCAACTAAACTGGTACGCTCACATAATTAGAATTGAGCATAACACAATAGTAAAAAAGGTGTTTCAAGCAAATAAGGATAAGAGAAAGAGGGGAAGACCTAGGAAGACCGAGGAAAGAATAAGTTGGGAAAAAGACAGGGAAGACTCTAGCAGACATAAGGGAATTAGCCAGAAACCGGAGGGAGTGGAAGAGGATGAAGGAATAGGAAAAAGATTTATCCGACGCTATGAAGCAAAAGGATCAAGAGAAGAAGAAGATGATATCAGAAACGAGATGCGTTATATCGAGGTTTTGCTTATTTTATTAAAGAAATATGATGATATGACAAAAAACCATGATAAGTTTTCCTTGAATTTAATAACGAAAAAACATTAACACGTGAATAATTGTATTGATTAGATCGCGTGACCGTTCACTGTTTGTATACGAAAAGCAAAGTGCATAAGTGTATAAGTAGATTCATGTGTACGTACATAAAATATAAGCTTACTTCATGTAGACTATTACGTAGAGAAAGATTGGTGGGCGTCGCTAACGAGGTCACGCTTGTATAAGATGTTCCGTTTGATAAGAGGACGGTATTTTAAGCGGTACTTATTTCTGTGTCGTACTCGAAGGGCTTCTATGTTGGTAAAAAGGTATAGGTGCTAGTAAAAATATCGCCACTACCACAACCCCGGTTAGATTTTTCCCTTTATTGTTTCTTTTTTGTGTGCTTTTCCCTTTCCGTGCCGGATTTAAATACATTAGCATGGGATATTGGTTTCGCGGAACCGGCTGCAGGGAAGCAAACGGGATAAAAAGATCTCTCCGGATCGGGTTCGGGTCACGGTAGAAAGGAGTGGCCGTTATCGGTTTGCAATTCGGCCGGATATTTACGATTATTGGCGGCGGAATGAATTGAGCGCGAAACTGAATTACCTATACGGGCAATAGTTTCCCGGAAAATACGTTTGCAATCACAATCCGGGCAGTTTTGACACCGCTACAGCTATACTTCCTCGCTCTCCTACGGCGATTACGCGAACTTTACGGCGAAGTCTTGGCCCAGAATCAAACCTTTAATTTTATTTTCTTTATATTGTTTTTTTTTTGGAGGGTTTAAAGTTTGGCAACGGAAACCCGCAGTAGAAGGGCGACGAAAAAGCAGACCGATTAATTTATATCCCGTATTAGGATAGATTATCGTTTAGTCAGGTCACGCGAATCGTAAAGCGGGCGATTTATGTCCCAAGCGAAACTGTATAAAAGTCACAAATTACTGGGTATTAGCGAAAACGGTAAATCTTAATTCTAACAGTCGACAGGACTTTGACTACTTAATAAATTGCTTTATTGTGTGAGTAAAAGCACTGCTCCACGATGAATCGATTACTGAAAAAATATAAACTTTAAGTTGAATATTTATTATATACATTTTTTTTTGATTTTACGATATTATATCGGTTTATTTTAAACAATTAATAATTTAAATGTAAACAGCAGTATTATATTTAACACAACTGTGCACGCTAATCAGCGGTTACTTTAAAAGGATTTGCATGTAGAATATACAGCTAACGAGCTGTCACCGACACTCTGTCATTAATTTGCTCGTTCTGTTTGTTTTAGCGAGATACATATATTTTCAAATTATTAATTCCAAATATTATCCGAACAAATCACTTCAAAATTGTGTAACAACAATAACTTATTGTTAAAATATGTTATTATATAAAATTGTATTATGCACTCTATACAATAATTTATAACTCCGGGACTTTGGAATTTCAAAAACCAAAATTTTAATCTAAAATTATATAAAAAATATTAATATAAATTTATATAACTTATTACTAAATAAATAAATCATGTAATCCTTTAGATTTGTATTTTGTATTTATATTTTACTAGTTTTGAATTCACGAGATTTGACCTTAATCTGAGCTCTTCAAAGCACATTCGTCCGTGATTTTTACCGTTTTAATTAGACGGGATTTTTTGAGCACCAATTCATTACAGTTTGGATGAACACAAACATCATATAATAAGCATAAAATCAACCTTTTTTAAGCTATCTCATTTCACCATCTTTACTTGATTTTAATTAAATAAAAAGTGTTATGGTTTTTTACGACAAATTAATCCTGCTTTCATCTACTAATTTTGAGCATTTTCAAATTTTAAATGTCTTAGCAAAAGTGTGGATCATCTGTTTGTTTGTTAAAAGTTGTTTGTAATTTATGGTCTTTTGTTTCAAAAATGTGAATTTTGAGATTATTGTCAATTTAGGCTGTATCCAAAACCATTTTTTCACAATGAGATACAGCATTCTGTTCCTCTTTACATTAAGAAGAAACATAATTTTGGCAATTTTTGCAAATATAACACCACGATTCAGGTACAAATATCGATTTTAGAGTACGATCTAATGGTATAGCTTTGGAAGTACACTTTTAAGCAGAATCCTTTGTTGGTGTTCGAAACCTTTCCCGTTAAACAGAGGTCGAGGTATTTTTCCCATTGAACATAAGATGAAATTAACCCTAGTATGCTAAAATGTAAGGAGAAGACTAGAATATAGGCAAAAACACCAGCGAACATGTTGATGATGGATGAGTGTAATATATGGATTTCAATTAGGGGAGACGCCAATGATCAATCCTTAGCCAAGGAAACGAATATCGAAGTCAGTCTTCAATCGATCCGTGATTAATCGATGAACCTATTACTGCTGCCGAAGGGTTGCCACAAATGCCGCTGAAAAGGGATTTTCTTAGAAAACTAAAACAGAAATTAAAAATAAAACTTAATGGGTATAAAAAACATATTTTGGAGCTTGATGTGACACTAGCGGTCGTCACAGCATACAGGATGTGTTAAAATAAAGTCGACAAAGAGATTACGAAACAAATTGGGTAATACAAAACACATCATGTGCTGAATAATATCTCGATAATTCGTGCTGCTATACATTTAAGGCTGAAGGTTAAAAGACGTAGTAGAAATGGTTTGTAATGGCACAACGAAGAAAAATAATGTAATGGCACAACGAAGAAAAATAATGTAATGGCGAAGAGCAGATGTAGGCAGAACGCAATTACCCGAAGGGTAAATAGGAAGACAGAAATCTGGATTTGCTAATGAAATCCACAGAAAGCAAAACGTACACCGAGCTAAAATTCCAGGTGGCATTAGATCTTTTAGACTTTGATAGGTTCACTCTTAGCAATAAAATTAAAGACCATTAGATGAGACCTCGCAGAGACAGATTTAAAAATAAAGATTGTATGGGTCAATACCCAAATCTTGCGGAAACCCATTAGCTATATGGTATGGGCCTGGCAGATGAGCAGAGAGACTTTATTTTATTTGCAATCTAACAGAAATACTTAAAATCACGTTTCCAGATCGAGCTCCAACTGAAATTTTAAATTCACATTAAAACAAAACCAACACGAAATGATCAGTATGGTTAATCTGATATGATGGAAGGTTATTGATAACCTTACAGGATGCGACCGCCAGTACATAAGGTATCAAATTGCGGAATACAAGACATGTTTAACTACATACAAGAAACCTGACAATCGATGGAATGGTGCTAAATACAAAACTTCACTCACCTTCATCGAAATTAGCAAAATTATATAAAATTGTTACCAAAAGACTAGGTAGAGTAACATAATAATTGGAATTAATAACATAATAATTGGAATTAATACAAACGTGTATGTAACATATAAATGAAACACAACCAGAAGGAAGGATACCTTTACACGTTAAGGACAGGAATAACAGAAAGGAAAAATTAGCAGCGCCGGGACTAGGTAGAATGGCTTTAAAGAAGAAATAAATAGATGTATTTAAGGAAGCAGAACTTCTCGTCCCTATAAATTTGTTTAAAATCGAAGAGCCCCTGGGCCCGATTGAGTACTTTCTAACGATATTAAGCTTTCATTCAACCAAATACAAGGCCTATTTAGAACTAGACTTAGTATTTATCAACAAGAAAAAAGATAGCAATCTTTACTGCGCATAATGGATAACGGCGGAAAACATTTTTAAAAGTTACTTAAAAGCTTGGCTAGACTCGTGAGAAGGCAACACGGGTTGTTCATAGTGGACGATCAATCGTCGATGCTGTTTGCGTGAATGCTGGTCACGTTTCTTTGGTCACGTAATTTTTGGCATCAAAGACGCCTTTAACATGGCACGATGAAACAAGACCCTGCAAGCGTTGGAACGGGTTATCAACACCCAATTATTTAATGAGAAAATTAAGTAGTACATACTTGACATGTAGTAACTTTTACGTCAACATATTAATATGCCGGCAGTCTTGCTGTCTTTATTCTGACATCTACAGACCAATATAAACCGAGTATTAAATAAAATACTTCTGATAATATGAAGAATCTTTCTAAATGTATCCTTGAAGGTCGACGAAACGCAGATTGTTATCTATTCAAATATTACCTACTTCTTTGGTGGTGCTCTTGATAGCCGGCATAGTATATAATAAATATAGATTTCGAATAGAAAATTACCTGAATAATTGCAATCTAGAATTATTATGGATTTCAGTAATAAAATGTTCAATAGTTCAAATTTTCTAATCCAGAAATGTTTCTCGAATATTTAATTTAATCACTACATAATCTGTTAACATTCTAATATAACATTGTAATATGTGTTCTAATAGTAATATGTGCTAATAAAATTGGTTGAGATGAGATAGAATGGGAATTCTTCAATTTGATAATAGATCCTGTATTTAAGATGTTTTATGATTTAATTCTCAAAACAGTATGCAATTTATTCCAAGTTAAAGCAGCTTCTTGGAACCAAACATCTAAGTACAGTATAATATTTGTAAATTTGAAAATGTTCGGATACCAAATATCGGTCGTTTTTTAGGCGGTATTTTGTTGTTAGTTTTGTATATTATTCAAATTTTAGATATCTCAAGAGTTCATGTACGGTTAACATATTTTAGAAACAATTCTAGACTGAAGCATTTGCTTGTAGAATATGTCATTTGTCGAAGGAAATAGAAGTACCACGATTTCCCTTTTTGTTTCACCGTAATGTTCCTGCTATGTTGATTTTATTATCTAACAAGATATTGGCCGATTCCAGACTTGCGTAATAGTTACTACTTATATTTGAACTGAATAATAATGCACTTAGAAACGAAGTTTGGCGAGGTTGATTACATATTTATCTTCATGTAATAGGAAATTCATAAAAAGTCTCTTTTTAGTTTTTAATTTTTTAATGGGGGATATTTGTACTAGATCTAATTAGAAATTTTGATCTAGCAATAGATCAGAACCTGAATGGTTTATATAGTTAACAAAGTAAAGTAACAAAAAATAAAGTGAATGGTAGTTTAATATACCATTAGCTTTACGGTTTATATTAAGATGTTCTCAAGAAGAAATTCTAAGTCTAGATTCTATAAATGTCTCATTAGTATCTCAGAGTGGATTCAAATGGCTTGAGTGAGACCAGAAAGGTTTTAGAATTTGTGTAATGTTTAAAATATTTCATTTCCAAAGTTTAGGTTCACACACTTTGTTATACATAGTTGCTACGATTTCAATTGAATTAAACCACTCTATAAAAGTATTTAATTTTAGAATATAGAAACTAGATTGTTGTTGGAATATTTCATGTTCTTGGGTTTAGATAAGTTTGATATCTTCAAGAAATATTTTTAGACTCTAGGATGTTTGGTACACACACAACAATTGATGATAACATCATTCTGTAATATTTGCGCTACCGTTTTTTTTAATTATAAGTTCGTCTGTTTTTTGACTTTGTCGAAGTATTTTACGTAAAAATGTACTTTTACTAAAATTTTGATAGAAGACACAACAATTGTGGACATTATTATTCTGCAACATTATTTAACGGCCCACCGTTTTAAAAACATTGGTCTAAGTTGTATCTAGAGCATATTATCTCTAAAATTTTATAGATTATTTTTGGCACCTTTCATTCTCCATTGTGTTACAAGACCTCCAAGATTTTGCTGAATTCGTTTTAGCATAACTTACTGTGCACATTGACGATTTAAGTTGTATTAGTATACTCTTGAAATGTTGTCAGAATTTAGAGTCTACAATAATACAGTTTGGCTTAGCACATCTTATCTTCGAAGATCTCTTGACTTGAATTAGTGTTTAGATGTTCGTTCTAAATCATCTCAAAAGATTAGATCGACACGTATTATTTTAGATATGCCAGGGTCTATGATATGGATGTGATTCTAGAACATTAACTTCTGGAATTTAAAGTTATTAATTCCGTTCACCTTACAAGACTCCAAAGGTTTGAGTTGACACATCTTATTTTACAATATGTAGCGGTTTTATGTTGTATTAGTTGAAATATATGCTAAAAAGATTTCTGAGTTGTAGGATTTAGATTGTTGTGATTCTAGACCATATTTATTAAGTGTCTATCTGGTGATTGAATAATTCGTTCTACATTATCACAAAGGCTTAGTGCGGCACATCTTATTTCAGATTATCACAGAATACATCAAAAGTCTGGGGTTTGGACTCCTTCGAATGTATCGTCTACGTTGCTTCATTATGCGAAAGAAATTCTTGTTACGTTTTTTATTGTAATAACGCAAAAGTTATGATTACTTTTAATAGTAATACTTAAACCTATTATAATTTTTATAGTAATTCAAGATTTTGGTTAGTATGGACAGGTTTAGGAATCTGAATCAGGTTTGAGTAGCGTAGCTGTTGTTGTGGGGCTTCTGCAACTGTCGTACGCGAAAAGCCGACGGTACGTTGCGAGAGTAGGTGTACATAAGTTCTAATTAAGAGAGCACTTGCAGTAGTGCAGCTGTTCCGCATCGTACTAATGCGTTAATTTATTCGTTTACGCGGGGTAATTTCGAATTAAGGGGCTCGAATTAGCTTTGGTTTCGTAATTGACTTACCCCGAATTACAGCTATCACCTCACTTATTTCTTGGTGAAACAGAATTTTCATTAATTTTTTCGTTAGTCGAATGTTATGAGAAACCCTCTTGAGGGAGATTACCCGGACAGTATTATAATCTAATTAGAATTAAACAAGCCACGGATTAATAAATTACAAGTTGCAAAATTGAAATTTTAACAACACCCCAGGATCTCGCCGACGAAACTTACTTAATTAATCTAGATGATCCCCGTGCAAGTGGCGCCAAGTTTTAAAACGGCGCCCGCACGGCTACGCCCTATCTTAGAATTAACGTCAAACAGCACGAACTCTGGTAATTCCCCCGCCACCGATGGCCCAACTTGAGGGCCCAAAAAGGCACTACATGCCCCAGACAAACATCAGCTCCAACCACCACCTTAACTACAAGTAATTACCGTAGGGCGTCCGGTGTCCACCGTTCAGGTAACAAGATTCCTATTACTATATATCATAACTAAAATAGCACTCGGATAGGTATATTTACCTATTAGAAATTCTATCTCGTATACTAAAAATTTAAAATGAAACATCCCCCAAAATCTAAATATTATTTATTTAGATAACGGTTAAAGAAATGTCAAATTTTGTATAGAAATATTCTTTTTGATGTAAATAGCAATAAGAAAAACGTTTTTCATATCATTTGCATAAAGAACCGCCTAAGATATTGTTATATAGAGGGCGTCGTAATAAAATTCGTGCCAACTCGTTGCCTTGTACAGGCGAAATTTAGCGAATCCGGGTGGTAAGACACGAAAGGACTTGGGGGAGAAAGGCAAAGGTGGGATTTCAAAGACCTCGCTTTGCATACAGAAGCGATAGCTAGTCGCAATAAGACTACGGTAGAAACGCGTTTTCGGAAAAAGAATGCCTGGACGACGACGAAAGCGCGCGGAGGGCCACCTATTTTTATCACGTCCCGACTTGCAAGTTCTCATTGCGCTCCCTGGTGACTCTTTTTTCTTTCTTCATATTCTTCCCTTTTTTAGAGACCTATTATTATTATGCGCGGTCTCGACGACTGCTCGGCCACCAGAACTGCAAGTCTTTTCGCTAACAGCATTTCCTTTCTAAAATCACATTAGTCAAAGGATACCATTATCTTTTATACTGCGATATAAAGAATTTAAAAACAAATCAAAATGGATTTATTAAAAAAAGTAAAATTTTGTCGAAAGGAAAAATGGTGGAGGTGCCAGAAGTAAATTATGATTCTTACAGATTCTTTTTAGTGCACGTATTTGGATCGTTTTTATTCAATGCGGGTTTCAAGCTCGATTTTTCGTGCTCGTTGTGCCGAGATCACGATGGTGGATTCTTCCCTCTCAGAGGTGTTATTATGGTCGATGCGGCGATATAATGCGAAGCGACGGGTTTTTATCTGCCGACCGGCACTCCGGGATCGATACGGTAAGCGCCAATTGGGCCGGACACCTATAGCGCAGTAAATAACGGGAGACTTCGCCAATCGGCCGGACCAATTCCGCAAGATTTACGCGTCCGACCTTAATCGGAGTTTATAAAAATAAATCTTATTTTTATTTCCCTTTCCCCCAAGAGATAGCAACGGCATAGATTGCTTCGCCACGCGTTATGGTTTCGGTTCAATAAAAAACGATTCTTTGACAGTTATAAAAAATGTACCGAATTGATATCATAAATATACAAGATATATTTTCAACTAGGTTGGACACAGGAAAAAGACAAAAACGTGTGTAAAAGAAACATATTTGTACTTTTTTTTTGTGAAGAGATGAAACAGTATTGTGTGTTGGTTAAAATCTGCTGGTGTGATGACATCGCCTGTTCAATCATTCACAGACAGAGTTCATCCCCGCCATCCATGAATAAATAAATTCAATTTACATGGCTAATTTGAACAAATGATCGGGCGTCAAAGTTTTTAATTGAGTCTCCGTTGGCGAACGGCGACCAGTAGCGATCTCTCTCTGCCACGTCAGCGTTGTACAACAAATATGACATGTACAGTTTGATTGATTATGTTTAGCCTAGACTATGGCTAGACAGTAGTTTTTTTTTCACATCACGATTTCTGAACATTAAATTTCATATTGAAACCTTATCATGTTTTATCGACTACAATGAATTTTATCACAATTTTTTATCATCTTCATGAAGTAGTATTTAGTACTAACTAGTAACTTGGAAAAACACTTTTTTCATATATTTTTTCACATGTAAGAGCCATTTTATTACATGATGTGATACAAGTATCTGTGTCAAACACTTCTGAAGCATTCTGAAAATACATGCTGCTTCCTGCGTTTTTTTTGCTTATCTCCTGACATTGCATGCTATCATAAAACAGGCGGTATTCTAGTTGATGTGGCAAAGAGGATAATGTAAATAAAGGATTCAAATTACTGTATTTTTCTATTAGAATGGGAATTGGAAATTTGTGTGAAGGCTTCAGTGCCTCTCATTATTAGTTAATGAGTTTTATCCCCGTTTTTGGTAACCATGTCTTACTTCTTTCATGAACATTGAAGAGTTCACCATTTGAATTTTTACATTATGGGTTTTAAGGTTGTGTAATTGATGAACTGATTGCTGTTCAACGACACAAAACAACAACAAATTTGTTTAGATTTTGTTCATCCTATCTGTCTTTAGCGCAGCAAACGTGTTGCAGGAAGTTATTGATAAAGTCACTTTACTATCCTACAACTGCTCCATTTTCCTGCTACTTGACTTGACATAAAGCAGTCTTCCAGGTTTGAGTTAATGCCGAATATCATCAGGAAGACAACTTGCCGCAGATTAAAATTACAAATCAAAATGCCCCATTTTTTTTTTGCTTACCCCTTATCCTTTGTTTTTGCAGTACTGATTCTGTCCTTTGCCAAAAAGTGGCTTTATGTCCACGTTAAGTTTTAATCGTAACTTTGACAATCCTACGATTACGACTTTTAATGAAACCCTAGATTATATTCTTCAGTGAACATCACAGTTTTGTATTTTCTGTGCACATTAGTTTTTACAAAATTGAAAGATGTTTCCAAATATTTTCTCTTTGTTCCTGAGCTAATTTTTACTAGTCTAGACAAAACACATTTAGTATTTTTCACTTTGTTATAACAATATTTTAGTTAGAACAAATTCCGTTGATACTTGCAAACATGGTTTTACATACTTCTTGAATTCGTTCATTTTTCAGCAAGTGGAAAATGCGAAACTACTGTAAAATTTCTTATTGATTCTGTTGTGGTGGTATCGTATATCTTATCATTCATCTCATAAACATACCGTCTTCGGAACATTTCCAATCATTCTGCAAGCGAACATTTTTTAAAACACTTTCTTCTACGTTTGTTTCCACACGAATCTTTCATATTAGTGCAGTACATGTTTCTTGTATACCTTAAAGTTTATTTTCTTCATATAAAGGCTTGGTAAAAACTTCATTTTCTATTACATGATCTTAAGTTGCAATAAAAAATATGGAAAAGTCATATTATAGAAATGTGTATAATCTGTTTACCTCTTGTTATAAATCATGTTTTTTATTGTATAACGGTAACATGACTGATGATAACGACCCAAAGAAATTAGGTCTTAGCAGGCTCAGTGTAGTCACTTCTCATATATCTTCATCAATCAATAAATATATTACACTCAATACATAATCAACAACCATAGGTAAATGGTAACTATGGTCTGTATATAAAGGTAACTTTTTACACATCTATTAAACTAGATTTAAACTAGTTCTGTAGTAGATCTGATGATCAAAAATATTTGGATGCGTGTTTTGTAGTAATTTTACTGATGAAAACCGAGTGATATCAAAAAAGTGATGTATAAGCTCAATTCAAAATCAGATTGAATTTAATGAGGTTAAGTTATAAGGTAGACTAACGATGGCCACACTATGGCTCGCGAGCCGCATAACTAATAAGAAATATTAAAAAAACAGCTAGCGCTTAATCTGTTGAACGATTTCTATAACCGATTCGCAGATTTGGTTGTATTAAAACCATCCTTGCATTTTTATTAAATCCGATTCAAATTGATATTTATAATAATGGTTTTCGATTATTAAAATGTTTACTACCAGAGACAGCTTCAGGAGAGTTGGATTTAACCGAAATGCAAGAAAGTCAACAATTTAGAAAGCAGGATATCGGTTATTGTCAATTTTTGAATCGAGATAGGATGTTGAATAAATCTACTCAGCGATGAAATGAATTAAATCGAAGTTCAGTTCACAATTGAATTCCTAACATTTAAAAAAATAAGTAAGATGTGCAATTTCCAACTATCAACTCTCTCTTATTGCAAAAAGTCTGGCCACTCCTGATACGTACCTTATAATACAGTTTGTTAAAGAACAACGTGAATACTTTAAAAAATAGCTCCAAGGTACCATTGTACTACTTTGTTATGTGTGTGTAGAATATAAATATTCTAAAGAAGATGGTGTTCAAAAATGTCTATGGTTGTTATAAGACGAAAGCAATATTACGTAATATCTTGTATTGTACACATCATAGGTGAGCATTTTTATAAAATGTCCTTGAACGCAAGCTGTACACTGAACGAGACTGAAGTAGAAAAGTATTCCAAATATGCTAGTCTCCGAAGTATGAGCCAAGAGCAAATAGTGATAGTATTTGCTGAAGTTACCAATTTATTCACAGGGGAGGAATCATAATCAGAACTACTTAATACATTCATGAACACAATAATTGCGTCCTTAGTACCTTTACAGAACCTAAAAGCAAACTGGCTCACCAAAAGCATACCATATAACGTGTTCAGCAATTTGGTTATAGAGAAGGGATATAAACTTTTTATACACAACAAATATTAAAAGATCATATTTAATTATTCGTTTTATCCGCGGTATATAGCTATAATTTTATAATTTTATTTATATCTTACATTCTAGTAAATGAACATGTGTACCTATTAGACTTTGTCATACGCAACATCTAAGTCATAGAGCCATATCTGAGTTATAGGGGTGTCATCCATCATTATTATAACTCCAAATTGGTACTTTGTGATTAAGCTTTTTTGTCCAATATTTAGTTTTAGCCTATTGATTGAGACTTTCTCAATTTAAGTTCTACATTAAACACAGAAAAGTGCTCAGCAACTTTTCACATTTTTGACACACATTTTAGTTTAAATGATGCGTTAAACAAGTTATAACAATATATCTTAGACAAATATTATTTCATTAAGATTTCATCAACAATGAGATTAATCCCAATGACATTTTTTGGAGTGTTTTACTTTATAACCTCGTGTAGATAATTGCAGTACTATTTGCTGTTTCGAAGATATTTTTTTTTCAAAATTTCTCTTTTAATCAGCTAGCCAATAAATATGTTTTCTGAATAATAGTGATTTATTTCTTTTTTCAAAATTTCCATTAAAATATTGACCTTTGATGATAGAATCATTTAGAAAACTGTTTCGTATCAAATTATACTATTTGTATGTTTTTATTTGTTGAACTTGGCCTCGTGATGAAATATGCGTTTAACAAAGCAACTAATACCATGAAAATTAACCGTTTCGGATACTAGGTTTGTTGGCGGCAGGGATAGCAAAAAATACATACGAAATAAATTGCAAGCGGTTCCGATTAACCTTACGCCGAATGATGGACGTTTGGCGACCAACGCCAGTTCGTTTGGTTTAATTTCCGCCAAACACCACCGGATGTACAAAAAAAAACTCGTTAATTTCCACGTTGTAAATTTCCACGCGCGATAAACTGTGCTCGTTCAACCTCAAATTATACCGGCGGAGTTGTCCTGTATGTATATGTATGCTGTTTGGTATCCGGATGTACAACCGGCTAACAAATATGATACAGTCGATAGTTGGAATTTTGTTTAGGACACTATCAGATATGGAAATTAATAGGATTGTAAAGGTGATACAGTTTTTAATGGGAAATTTGTAATAATTGACGCCAATTTGTAGTGATCAGTAATTATTTGGGAAGTTGCACGAATTTTGCTGACTATTGTACTGTTCGGGCTGTGTTCACATGGCCTACTGGACCGGTAACGCAATATTGCCGTCAGAGGCCGTATAGGTTAGGTCGAACTGTAGCCAATGCGGTATAAATTACGGCCTAGATTAAATGTAAATAAATGTAATAAATAATGCGTACATGGCGTACGGTTGTCGCGGGAAATTAATTGCGGCCCGGGCGGCTTTAATTATTCATAAAATCGGAATCGAAGCTCTACCATCGAGGTTAGGATTTCGAGTTAATTGAAAATCGATCCGGGCGACTTGAATTATTAGGAAGATTAGGCGTACACACTGTGTTTCCAAATTGTCTCTCTATGTACTTCATGCAGTGACTTAAACCATGCTGTATTAATTTATAGATCCAAAAATTTATCAATTTAAGAAAAAGTAATTCCGAATTAATTCTATATTTAGACTTGGGATTATAGAGAGATTTTCTTGTTTAATGGATTTCATTGTTTCCCCAAATCCGTGTTAACATCGAGAGAGTGTGTACACGAAGGCATCGATCATTTACAGGTGTCGCCAGTGGCAATTCCAGGCGGTCGTAGGACGCCTTGGACAGTGGGGGTTACGGGACGAAGGGGTGGAAATTACCGGGTTATTATTATGGTGGATAAATTGCTGCTTGACCAGCTGCTGCACCTTAATTAACGGCGTTGTTTAACTTCGGCGAGCGGCGCGGCGGTCATCTTTTTTCCTCCGACGCGTATTGAACGCCAAAATTGGGCATTAAATTATTTTTTAATTGCCATCGAAATTGCCCCCGGGTACTTGAAAATTTGTGCCACGTTGTAACTTTCGGAGCCAACTAAAAAGGGTTTATCGCGAAATTAAAAGAAAAGAGTATGGGGTGCGGTTGCTGTAAAGAGAAGTAAGATAATAATATAGATTTTGGAGGGCCGTTGAACTTATCGCATTAGCACGTCGCGGAGGAGTGATCCAAAGTTGCAGCAGGCAGCAACTACGTTTCCTCCTCCTCGAACACAATCCGGTAGGATAGTAATGCAGACAATCCCGCTAATGGAACAATAAACTGCCCCCGCGGCAGTTCGCGAGTTTCTCTATTCATATCCCCGCCCAAAGCCCCCTGTGGAATAGGGCGAAACGGATGGAGTCACGTGTCCGATCAGACCTAATATGCCCCCATTCTGCGTGTCTAGACATGCATCTGGCGAACGACGGGGTGAATTCGCCGCGGGATATTGTTTCGCGGTAGTACGATATGGAATATTTTAATTTTGCACTTTGGAGGGGCCCCCGGCCGCGTAAATTGAGCCGTACTCAGTCGACATGAGTGGATTTATGAGCTGGGGGAAATAAGCATCTCGATCGAACACTGCGAGTCGTTATTTCACTTCTTTGTGGTAACGCGATATTGCCGCGGGAAAAAAAGTACGAAAAACGAACACCGTTTCCCAGTTAAATATTTGTATTACCTTCATATGAGGACCGCAACTCCGCGAGTACGACCCCCTAAATCAATATTTCCTTTTTGCCCTCCCGTCGTCCCGTTTCCGGTCTACCCCCAAATCTTATAACGTCGAAATATTAGAATTTTATCCGGTTGCCGTAGACAAGGATTGATTCTTTTGAAGTTGTTAATACTCTCGGTCGCGGGTGTATTTACGAGCCACCCACTCCCACGTTTACCCTTTCGAGACCCCCTTGGTACGGGTCAAAAGGGGTCGCTGCCGGCGCAGTTTGTCTGCCAAATATTAGCCCGCCTACTTCTCCTTTGCATGAAATTGAAGTTGAAATTGTTTTCTTTGTGGGAAGAATCGCCGTCGGTGCATTTACGTTTTATTTTAGTGTTTCTTCTTACGGAAAACATTTTCGTAAAGGAAAATTGTGCGAGTTTGAAAAAGTATCATAAAAATATAACATTTTTGATTTATATGTAGAAAATATTTATAATGTATTCGCGATACTTGCGATCGCTCGTTGTTTATCTCGTACGCAAACCATACATAATACAGATAACACGTCGTCCCCGTAACATTTGACGGCCGAGGGTTGCCGTTGCGATACATTATCTGCCGCACCACCCTGTTTCCATAATGCGCGGCCGGTAGAGGGGCCTCTCAGGTCCGGCTGACGCGATCCGCAGCGATGTATGCGACCACATCGTGCCCTCGTCGCCCATGACAGATCGCAGCGCCATCGATCATCGCACGACGACGTCGCGTGGCGATAACGTGAGCAACCGCGGCATCGCAACAACCCCCAACCCCAACTACTAACGCTTAATTAGATTGTTTATGACTATATTCGGCGAGCAGATGTCCCTATTACTGAAACTAATGAATAAATTAAGTTATATTTTTATTATGATATTAAAAAATTTAATTATACTCCAACGCTGCATACTTTGCTGTAATATCTGGATTCTTTTCTTTTTCATCGCGTTTGTTGCAACAAATAGCATAATATCTACATGGACTTGCTTTTTTTCAGTAGGTGCTTTGTAGTCGGGGAAATGTCGCTGAGTTAGATGAGATGGTTCTGACAAATTAGGTCGTACTACCTTTTGAATTGTAAAATTTTTTCGACCAAAAATTTGAGGTAACTTTTCACCTAAATGTTTCTAGTATAATATTGCAAATGAACATATCCAAAAGATAAAGGAATATAGATGTAAAGATGAAAAATTTTTTTTAACGAAATAGAGTGGCAGAATCAAATTAAAAATCTCTGCATCAGTTTGAGACTACACACATTCTACTTAGCAATAGAGACTTCACCAATGAATTGATTCTGATAACAGAAATTGGACTTAAAAATGGATTTGATATAAAAGATATTCAGACTTTCTACAATAGTTTCCATAGAAGTAATATAAACAACCTAATTTTCCCTAGATGTAAACAAAAACTAACTTATTTAAAATTACCTTTTTCGAAAACTGCTATTAAAAGTTGACTTTTGCGTAGTACTTAGCGACCGTCAAAACGATAGTTTTTTGTCAACAGGACGTAAAAGTCTTTTACGTCCAGGACGCAAAAGACTTTTACGTCCAGCTACGACAATCAAAGAATTTGATACTATTAATTGTTAATTTATTGTTATGAACAAATTATAAACACAAAATATGATACATATGAGACATATTTTTGATGTACGTGTATTGCACTTCACTTGAGTTTTAAAATTAAATTTATATTCAACATAATTGTATTAGGTTCACAGCACGACGGTTTTTAAAATTATTCAAACCTACAAAAAATATCAAACTGTAAAAAAACCAAAAACACAAGGGCGTTGTAAAATGAACTACAAAACGGATAATAATTTATATTTTATTAAAGAAGAGTTAGGAAGACAAATACAAAAATTGCATGAAAAGAAACAGTATTTTAATCTTAATGATTTACTTAATTTTGCAAGAAATGAATGTGATTTTACTAATGGTAGATCAAAATTACATAAAATTATAAAATCTATGGGATATAGATATAAAAAGATTAGCAATAGAAAAGTGTTAATTGAACAACCACATATAGTTTCAAAAAGAATTACATTTTTAAAGACATACTTGCAATACCTAGAATCTGGAGAGTATACTTTTGTTTTTCTTGACGAAACTTGGATTTACGAAAATGGCACCCAAGTTTATCAATGGGTAAATGAAAATGAAAGATTCGGTATTCCGGAAAGAGCAGAAGGCGAAGGAAAAAGATTTACAATCTTGCACGCAGGCACTTCGTCAGGGTTTTTGCCAAATTGCGATCTCTTGCTCAGTGACAACACGGAGCACAGAGATTATCATAAAAATATGACGTCAATTATTTTTATGGAATGGGTGAAAAATCAATTACTTCCAGCATTAAATAATGTGGGTGCGAAGTGTGCGGTAGTAATGGATAATGCTCCATATCACTCAAAACAAATCGAGAAAGCTCCAAGTTTCTGCACAAAAAAAAATGATATGAAAAAATGGTTAACTGAACATAATATACAGTTTGAACCAACCTTAAATAAAAAATCGTTATGGGAAATAATCCGTTATTACAAGCCTCAAATTGAAAAATCCTTTGAAATTGACAAATTAATAAGAGACCATGGCCATACTGTTCTTCGCCTTCCTCCATACAATTGCCAATATAATCCCATTGAACTATGTTGGGCGTTCTTAAAAACTTATTACAATAAACATGTTCAGTCCAGCTCGGAGAAAAAGATCTGTCGTGTCAAGGAGACTTGGCAAAAAGCTCTTGGTCATTACACTCCGGAGATATGGGCAAATAGTGTTCGCCACTGTGAAGAAGTAATTAAAAAAGATTGGACAACATTAATGGGAAATTCATTGATAACTAATTTACCTCCTGTCATCATCCAACTAGCGGAAGACTCTGATTCTTCCAGTAATTCTGATTTTTAAACAATATTCAAATTTTAATTCTAGCACTTAATTATGTTATCTTAATATATTGCTCACGAGTTTTAATTTCAAAACGTAGATATTAGCCAAGTGACGAGAGATTAGTGGCTTCGTCTTTAAAGTGACAATCAGTGACAACTTCGTTTAGAATATACACAACCTTACTTATTATTTAGTGGAAAATATTATAAAGCGTAGAACATGGTATCTAGGGTGGTACAGACCGTTTTTTTATAAAAATTTGGCAATGACAATTGATTTAAATAAAAAACAGATTATAGTCTACAATACAAATTTAAAGAAATCCTATTCAAGCATAACATTAATGTCGCCTTCACAAACAACAATAACATGAGTCAAAGGCTCATAAATAACAAACACAAATTTGAAAAGAACGAAATGAGTGGTATTTATAGATTAGAATGTAACGACTGCGAGAAATTTTACATAGGACAAACAGGAAGAAATATTACTACAAGATACAAAGAGCATATTACAAGAAACACCTCGGCCTTTCATAAACACCTTGAAGAATATAAACATAAACCTAATAAAATGGATATAAATATTATTAAAAATCTTAAAAAATCAAAATTGTTGGACCTATATGAGGAATACTATATAACGCTGAACAAAAAGAATTTCCCAGAGCTATTATTAAACGATATAAGTGACATCAATAACAAAAGAATATTTCTAAAACCGATGCAGTGATTTTTAATTTGATTCTGCCACTCTATTTCGTTCACGTGACCATATTCCTGCCATACACTTTAACATTTGAGGTTATAACTCTCGCCTAATCCGGTTTTATATCGTATTCGTTTTAATTTTTAATGTGTACCAAATTAACTTGTGATTGTATCTGATTATTCGAGGATTTTTCCGTTGATTTAAAGTGCCATAACATTTGGTTGTATTGTTTGTACACGAGAAAACTTTGTTTAAACATTAATATTTGTAATGAGGCCAATATTCTACAACCTTCACTTGTGAACCCATTTGACGGTAATTAATTTAATATTTTTTATTTATATTATTTACTTTATATATTATTTTAGTCGTGCCTGATGACGACGCTGCGGTGAGTCGAAACATATGTAGCACAGATCCTGAATAGTTAATAAAAAAAAAATGTTTCATCTTTACATCTATATTCCTTTATCTATACATCAAAGATAAACCTGGAGAATCTAATAGCTATAATATCCAAAAGATGTAAAAAAAAACCTTATTACACAGCTGTTTATCATGCGGCAAAAATTCAAGGGGTTATTCTTTAGGCTACTCTAAAATCTATACATCTATCCTCTATACCTCCATAATTTACGCTCCCGATGTTACGTCATTGGAAAATTATATATCAAGCATTGTAAAAGAATTCGACACATGGTGCTACAAAAATAAACTAACACTGAATGTAGCAAAAACCCAATGTTTATACTTTGGTAAAGAACAACTCACACTCCTAACATTAGTGTACCAGTGTTCGATATGTCGGGATCTATTTCGACAACGATTTATCCTGGTCGCCGCATATCGACAGTGTTGCCGTTTCAGTACAATTGTACTGAATTCAGTACGATTTCATGGATAAAGTACGTGAAAGTAGCAATTCAGTACAAAATTTTTAATCGGTGCAATAGGGCCGTTAAGTTTTTTTTATGGGCTTATTCGAAAGTTTTTTAAAATTGATTGACCCTATATTTTTTAATTCTTGATTCTGAGGCTTAGTTTTTCCAAAGAAAAATAATAAAGTTTGAAACTACAGGGCTCGAACTCCAAAGTACGTCACTCAGATTTGAGCGTACGATTGAAGCTCCAAAGTACGTCACTCAGATTTGAGCGTTGAAAAGTCAATAAAATTCCTGGAGAGAGACAATGCTACGAATCTTATGCGCTAGAAGAAAACAGAAGAAAAAACGTCATCTGGAGTCGGGGGTCGGGAATTTTAAACTTTTACCGTAAAAACGTTACTAATCCTTCTAATTTAAATTAGATTATCGATTTTTTGAAAGACGGTCTTTCTAATCTATTGACCTTAACGGCTCTATTGTACTGAAATCAATTCTGATCTTACCGCGTTTATTCAATAGCAATTTTCAGTACTTCTTGTAAGTTTTGTTTTACCTTCTTACTAAAAAAAAAGTCTCCTCAATTTTCTCTCTCAAATTCAGTACATTTTCAGTACAATTTTGGTACATTTATTTCCTTGCGTGCGGCAACACTGCACATCGACCATAGATGGTCTCATTTTTTACATATGTTAAAAAAATGCTCAGTCTTACTATGCTATATTAAACTTAAGATTGGAGTTACTTAAAGATGCGTTTTTGCAACAGTACTACTCCCTCGTATGTTCCCATATTTTTTACGGCATATTACTTTGGGGCCACCTACCATGAAGAGGCTTTTCATTTTGCAAAAGCGCGTAGTAAGGTGAATATTTAACTTAAAACAGAGATGATGTTGCATGTACGTGAAATCTAATAGCGACAAATTTAAACTCATACCGTCCCACCACGCATATAATACTAGAAACATCAACATATTAACTTTAGACTTGCACAACTCGGCATTGTACGAAAACTCGCCGCTCTACTCGTGCGCCAAAATATTTAACAAATTACCAAATGATGTTAAATGTTTACCTTTGAACAAATTTAAAATTATTCTTAAAAAAAAAGATTACGGAAGCATGCTACTATTCTCTAGCTGAATATTATAACGATTAGTTTATTGTTTTCTTAGCTTATTATGTATTTATTGTCTACTATATTATGTACTTGTTTTTTTTACTGACACCTTACACTATTGATTGTAGTCTAAAAGGGTGAATAAAGGTGATTTGATTTGATTTGATACCTGATGCCCAACCCCTCACTTTAAACGTTACATTCGGATCCACCTAATTAACTGATTTATTTCAGAATTTTGTGTAGAAATTGTACTTTGAGTTCGATTAATTAACATTTAAACCAGTGCTAATTTCTCAAATGTCGGCTTGGGCATTAAACAGGGGTTGGGTTGTAAATTCCGGGTTGGATTAGCCGTGCGTTTTCAGAACACCAGACCTAGAACTAGGTTAAGCCGTCTTAAGAGACGTGCGGCTAAACCCGAATGTTTCTAGTTCTAAATCTAATGTTAGTTCTAGTCACAGTGGTAGCTAGCGCTAGAAGATATCACTATGTTGCATATTTTTATTGCACTAAAACTAGAACTAACACTAGACCTAGAACTACAAACATTCGGGTTTAGCCGTGCGTCTGAAGACAGCTAAACCCGATACTTTCTAGTTTTAAGTCTAGTATTAGTTCTAGTTTTACACTAACAGTATCACTAGAACTAACACAAGACCTAGAACTAGAATCATTCGGGTTTAACCATACTGAGAGACGTGCGCCTAAACCCGAATGTTTCTAATTTTCGGTCTAATGTTAGTTCTAGTTTTACACTATCACTAGAATCAATACCAACAAACGTTACATCAGTTTCTAGAGGATGTACCATTGGCAATTTCTTATTGCCAATTCAATATGGTTTATGCACTTGATGGTTCATTTTAGTAGGGTTGCTCGTGAGTTTTTGGCAATAAAATATGAATATCGCTGGATTGGAGAGGTAGACCTCACTTGTGGCCTGCCCGATTCCTGGACTTAACTCCCCTGGATTTTTTCTATTTCTATATTTTTACATCTTAAATCATTAGTTTAGCTCGGAAAAAGTGGAAGACTTGCGAAATCGTATAACTGTTGGCTGTAGTTCAATAAAAACGATCCTAGTGTTTTTGAAAGGGTTCCGCAGCCAATGAGGAGAAAATTGAATTCTTGCATCTTAGCTGAAGGGGTCATTTTCAACAGGTATTGTAGATGTTGAAATCTTTGTTCATGCTGTATCTTCGAAGCAAACCTGGTTTTCAAAAATTATCAAAAGATAAAATATTCTTAGAATAGTCCAAAGAATGAAATTTTTGCCGCATGTTCTTTATGTTTTTTTTAGTATTTGAATAATCGTGAATGTGTTGATCTAACCGATCAACACCTCCCATAGTATCATTGTAGTCAATTACAACTTTTGATTTCTAAAAGGTGTTTCCCACTCTATCTATTTTCCTGGAATTTTTCATTTCAATGCTATAGAAGACATGCTGGACAGAAGACAAACGTTCTTCTTGTCTTTCCATTTCAACACCATTATTTTTCCTCATTGAAACAACATAACGTCTTTTTTTTCAATTTTTTAGTTTGAATTCCAAAAGGAACCTCTTCTTTGTTCATTCGGGTAATTCCAAATGTACGTTCCCGTTTTTTTCTTTGACTATGTGGCGTTGCACATATTCCCTGCCACATTGATTTTACTTACTTTTTCAAAAAATCAAGAAATCGGTTAATTTACGTTAGTATGTATAAATTCATGTGAGAAAACCCCCACAGACTAGTAAGTCTATCAATTGAGGTTGAGGTATAATACACCATACAATGGCTCTATTAGAGTCTTTACCTGTTACGACATTGGTACATCATTGTAGTTACTAGTTATGTTTGTCCCTGTATATACCTATAACAAATTTTATCCCCAATCTAGATTGTTTTAGGGCATATACCGTAGCCAACTTATACCCACTTTTACCATCCTCCTGACAAACTATCTAGGGGATAATTACCATAGTTACAGCGGTTTTAAGTGCTCTCATTGGTTAAAAAGCTTAATTTATCTATGGGATAAATTTATCAAGAGGTGGTAAAAATGGGTCTAAGTCGACCTTTATATAGCAGTAAACTCTCATCAAATATTTATGTTCTCGTACACGGGCTAAATGTTATTAGGTTTCGATTGAAGCAGTACGTCAAATTCATCTGCTAACGTAAAAGTACAATCAAAAGCTCCAATAAATTGAAATCTCGATGATGCAGGAACTGCTTCCATCTCATCGTCATCATTTCGCTGTTGTTTTCTTCTGAACCACTCGTCGACATATTACATTCAGAATCATCACTGTCTGAGAACATATATTCGGAGTCACTATCGTCTACATTGATGTTTACTTACAGCAGTCGACAAAATAAGTTCTTTTGCGATGGTATGAGGTTTCTTGCATTTCGTAATTCTGTAAACCACTTTGTAAGATGCTATCAAAGTGTTGTTTGATATTGATACAGTTTTGAAAAATGTATGTGTGTATGTTGTTTTTTTCCAAAAATTTACTAGGTTTGTCAACCATGTTACCATTGATTAATAATAAATGACGCTTAAATTCACTCTGTTACTAAAACTTCCACTCACAATACATGTTGTAGTCTTTCTTCACCATCAATTTCTGTTGACATAATCCAATTTCTGTTAATATGATTACGGTATGCTATATTTTCGTGCTCTTCTTATTCATGCTACCGGTTGAAGGCATACATTCTTTATTTGCACATTATCAATTTTTTCGGTACAGATCATTTCACAAGGTGGTATGCTGTTTATAATCACTGTGGATGAACACAGAATTGTCATACATGATAGTGTTACCACAAAGTGTTGTATATACATGAATCCAGTGTTGAAATTAGTAGGCGTGCACCTATTATGTTTTGTTAGTGTTACAAAAACAATGCTGTAGATATTGTTTAACTTAACACTTTATTAATATCTGAATAACAATCTCGATAATCGGTTACATGTTACATCTCATTCTTCTCGTCGTTTTCTCTCTACTCTGAACTTAGTTGCACACATAATTGTCACTGTCTGAACAACTGTTCAATGACTTTTATAGATACTTAGACACTATACAGCCAATAGAAATAATTTGTATAGTAAACTTTATTTAAGTATAATTTCCATTATGATAACAGCATTTTTGTTTAGATAGTTTATGAATGCCATCAAATCTATATTCAAACAACATAATGTCAGGATTAATCCAATATAAATGATTCCAACTAAAAAAAATAGCTGTATTATTTTGCGTTCCAGTAAAACATCAATTTTTGGATTTCGCAATATCATAATTATATTTCTAGTTTTGATACTGATCTTAAATGAATCGTTTTTTGCAAGTTGCTTTTGCAAGGCGTGTTTTAATTGACTTAAAGTGCATCACATTTTTGTTTCTTGAATATCAAATCGATTTTATAAACGTCTTGCTGTGATATTACATATAACTTTATAACATGTAATAGTTAAGTGTTAATGACGGAAATAGTACTTGGTAATAATCATAATTCTTAGTATATATGGAGTTATAAGGGAGGTTATATTCCGTGTTTATTACCCCTTTAAAGCGAGCTTTTGTGTGGAAACAAGTTCGCTACAACGCGTCACACGCGCACGGCGCACGTACATATAACGCTTTTGTAAACTATAAAAGCCCACGGCTCCTTACATCTCCTCCACCTTCCGTTGAAGAGAGGGTGAGGAAGTGGGCCGAGTCTGCGACATTCCGCCTGGCTAAGCGTTTGCCTTTGATCGCCCCTAAGTCGTTCAGCGTGCATTCTCTAGGAAATAATGTCTTGTAACAGAAGCCGTAGATATCGAGTAGCCTCACCGAGGACGCGCCATTTTCCGGTTAATAATAAACCTTCTTAAGAGTTATCCGAGGTCGCAATTAGCGCGATAACAACTTTTCACGCTTGAACTAGCTATTTAAAATCATTACATAAAGTCGAGTTAGTTAAACTTTTTTGTTTTGTAAATGTACAATAAAAAACTTAAATAACAATAATAAATCTTTTTGATTCAATCAAACAAACTTTTAAAGCTTCACGTGCCGTGCCCCAACACTTGACGTTTCCTTGACCTGGTCTCCAATACAATACATAACAGCTAACAAAGCTGCGACGTCGAAGCCTTTCAAAGCTACTCAAAAACTTCTTTGCGGGTGGTGTACCAGACACATTTTAGAAAGTTTGATTTATTATGAAAGTTACAATGAACCCGTGCAGTATAAGAGTTTTTAAACGTCGGCAACGTTTTGTGAGTCAAATATATGAACAGAAAAGGAATAAACACTTCTCCATATAGCATGCAACGATCGCGTATGTTTCCCCATTGCACCACTTCCATATCGCTGGTATCGTTTAATTAAAATACGGCGCTGTCGTGTTAGACGCCCATCTACGGAACGGTCATTAGTTCGGACGCAGTAATTAACCGGAATTAACGACCTCACCGTTCGAGTCCGTATCGTCAAATGTGTACTTACTTCCGAACGAGGCGTGCGTCGTTACGTCGCGGAAGTTCTTAAACGGCTTTAATTATGCCCACGAATTTAATACGATATAGTATGGCTACTCTGGATCTTCACACATGAACTCCACCTCATTTTCCTTCCTATCTAACTGCTTTGTATGCAGGTCCGGATTATCGGAAATTGCTCGCAAATGTACCTTACCCCTGAATCAGCAATATCCCTACGTATACGCACCCCATCGTGCGTCCCTTTGAAGTGGGCCTTTTGGGAATTGAAAATTCGTGGTAATGACCTGATTGGGCGTCATCGACAAAGAATAATCTATGAAATTGGAGAGAGGATTGATTGAATCCCAGGGGATTCATTCGGGTTAATTTAATGAATCGAAAAAGAGATTTGATTATCATTATGAGGGAATAATGACTTCTCGAAGCTTTTTTTATATTTACTTATACAACTAGATAAACATATACTGGATTAAATTGAATATCGACTCGGAGCCTGCAATATGTCCTATCTGTTGTTAGACAACTTTTCAAGAGAAGCTAATAATGGTTTGTTACACTTATTTTTATATTTATTTTGAATTTATCATAGGAATTTTGAGCATGCAAATGAGGATATTCAATTATAACTGGAACTTCTTTTGCTCTCACAGGCAGATCTATCTATAATTGAGATTAAATGGAAAACAGGCCACAACAGCATTGTTCATGGATCTTACAAAAGCCATTGATAGAGTACATCATTCAATCCTTTTGACCAAGTTGGAGAGACTTGGTTTTAGAGGTGTTTGCTTGTCGTGGATAAAATCGTATGTATCAGGGAGGTTACAATGTGTAGTTGCCCACAATGAACAGGGAACAAAAATAAGATTAGCTTGGAGGGAAGTCAAGCTGGGAGTACCTCAGGGTTCCATATTGGGTCCTCTATTGTTCCTCCCATATGTGAATGACTTACCACGTGTAATGAACAACATTAAGATAATGTTTGCGGATGACACAACGACCATGGCGAGGTGTAGCACTGATTATGAAATCCAGAAATCACTTACTATGGATCTGAATAAACTTGCGGATTAGTTTGAAGCGCACAACATAAAGTTAAGTACAAAAAAAAAACAAAAATTGTTAATTATCACTTATGCTCTGACCAGATCAAGGCGACGTATTGGGATTCTGAGATAGCCAGTGTTGAAGAGACTTCGAAGAAAATGGATCCTGGAGTGTCTTGGGCCAATCATATTGATTTCCTTGCTGACAAGATCATTCATTTCTCATATGCCATTCGGATTATTTCCAGATCAGGTGGCATTCAGGCAGCACTAAATGCCTATTATGCATATGTTCATTCCTTGCTAAGATATGGAGTTGTCTTTTAGGCCGTGGTGTTGGTATAGATAGAATCTTCATACCACAGAAGAGGTGTGTAAGGGCAATCTTTGGTCTAAAAAATACTGATAGCTGTAGAAGTTAGTCTAAAGACTATAAAATACCTACCTTGTATGGAATTTATATTCTGGAATGTGCCGTATTGGTTAGGAAGAATTACTTAGAATTTTTCAAAAAATATGAAATACCACATCCTCGAGACACACGCGGGAAGGTGAACTGCTATTTGGTGCCACCAAAAACGCACCTTACTAAGATTCAGAAGACGGCTCTGTACCAGAGTATCAACATCTATAAACACAGTTCGGAGGGTACAAGGATCTTGCCAGTTCCAAGATTCCGGAGAAGACTGAAAGCTATTGTCACAGAAAATCCGATGTATACCATTGACATGTTTTTCCAATTTAATGTTTGAATTCAATTTGTATTATACCACAATGTAATTATTGTTGAATTTGCATTTTCGTATTTTATTGTTTTTATATCGATAACCGTCGGATCATCTTTTTGTCAGCCAGGGCGAATTGATGGGTATCTAAAATGTTCAGTCAAGGAAAAGTTGGAGAAGAAACTATACGGCAAATCCACGGCTTAATAAAGTTTAGGGGTTTGATGTGCTTCTCTGGTTATAGAAAGGTAGTCTCAGCGACTACTGTAAGTAAAGTTCTTATAAATGTATTTCACGATTTTTAAATTTTCGTTCACAGCCGCATGTACAGAATCGCACTCCATAAAGGTATGTCCACTTTCTAAATACTTCTGATAAATGGTCACTTGGTGCTTCATAGAACAGTTAAGAAGTGCTGCTTAAGATGTGAAAAGCTTAAGATGTGCTTAAAAAGCCATAACATTGTTGCGATTCTGATATCTACATCCATCCGAGTAAATTATAATTGGTACATTGAAACATATTTTTTCTCCAGATAATCTAGTACACCCGAAACAAAAGTTGAAGCTTTTAGCTCATTGTTTTAATGTTCTGAAAATCAATAACAGGTAGCGTTATGGGTTTTCAGGTCATAAACTGTAAAATTGTGAGTACATAGTTTTGTTTTATAATAAAAAGCACTAGCTTCTAATTACGGGGCTAATTTTACAGCCTGCAGATATACACAAAAAGGAATACATTCGCCTTTCATAGCAATGTTTTTGTCAAGTTAATGTATTCAGCTTCAGAAAGATATCCAGTGTTGTATGAGCAACAATTATTGCACTGATCTTTTTTTGAGAGTGTATATAGATAAATTTTTGTCTTTAAATCGTTGGTAGCAGTATTTTTTAGACAAAGCCAAAATCTTCACAATAAGTTCTATATCTCTTCTAAACTTCAACCAAAGTTGATTCCAAAAGCAGTTTTGAGGAACTTTTCATGGCGTAGTGCGATGGTAGTTTGGGTAGTTCATCATCAAAAAACTTGTCCATATTTTGAGCATTTGAGGATATGTAAGTTTTTACAGGTTATCTAGCTGTTGTGTCTACCTTTTGTTCTGAATGCTGGTGCATCCCATGACATATATTAGGAGGTATTGCATTAGACTGATTTCGCATTTTTTTCGGTTAAGAGAATTTGATAATACATGCGCACTTCGATGTTTCTTTTAACCCCCCCTAAATGCCAGTTTGAACAAAAATGTCAGTTAGGAGATATTGCAGACTCCGAGTCGATATGATATAATAACCAAGTACAGTCTATTCGGCTTAATTGGGACACCGGTTAATCGGGCAGCCGCTTATTTGGGACAAATTTCAAAGAACGAAATCGAAACTTTAATTTATGCATACTTCGCTTTATTGGGAGAAAATGGCTGGGTCCCGATGTGTCCCAATTAAGCGGAATCGACTGTATTTACTTATTTCATTTCATTAAGAACCGATATCAAGTTAATTGTGAATAACTGGGATAGTTGTGCGGTTCGTAAAGTGTACAGGTTGAGGTAAAGAGAGAGGGGGCAGCCTAACTGCCGGGTTGGTTGATGCATAGCGTCCGTTAGCGGCGAAGTATGGAAATGCAATTAAATCTGCTCCGGAGATCCGCACAAACTCGCAACTATGTGCGGTTTGCCAATGGAACCCTGCATCTGATACCGCAGAAGCGCGTCCCGCCGGTGACGGAGCAAGAAATTATACCGCAATCTGATGTAAACAATAAAACTCCAGGCATCTCACTCATTTGACTAGTCCATCTCGGTTGCTCTTCATTCGAGAAACGACTGGCGAGTGGAAACTTCCACGCTGCCAATTTCACCATTATGGACAGTAAATTAGCTTCGACGCGCTATATTCGCTTAGTTCGGTTGATTGTTGCGGTCAGGGAATGCAACTGAATGCCGGTACGAATGGGATATAAATCGTTCGCGTTGTCAGGCCGATTATCTTATTCTCTCTCACAGAGATTAGCGGGCATTCTTCCTTCGTTTCTCTCCCCCACAACGGGGTTCCATTAACTTTCCATCGCGATTCGGACCCGTCGAAATGAATTCTCGGTGACGCGTCGCGAACGCGCATTTCCCCCGCCTTATCTCGCGGAAATTATACCGGGCGCCCGCGCACATAAATTGTTATTATTAGAGGGTTTTCCTTGTGCGCATTTCTGGGTGAAGGAACGGCTCTGACTATATTCCAGCTCGAACCGTTCCTACAGGAAATTAAACCGAATCGATTCCGACGCGGTAATCGGTTCGTCCGTCTCTCAGCTCAGCTTTTCAAATGCACTGTGCTGTGACGGCACTGCAATGTGCCCAAATTTAATTATCCCTTTTCCCCGATGGGCACGTGTCCGCCTTCCACCATATTTCAATTTAGCTTTGCAGACTTTCAACAAAATTTTCTATCTTTAAAGATTCACAAAAGCATTTGTGAATTTATAATTTTTTATTAAAGAATGTGAATATAAGTAATTTATTCTAGTCGAGGTTGTTTACATTTTGTCCTCAAAAATAAGAAACAATGTCATCGCAAACGACTGCAAAATTTATGAAATGACTCTGACTCGTTGTCAGAGTTGGAATACCATATTATAGCAACAATATAGGCCACTATGGCCAAGACACTGTCATTAAAACACTAATATTGTTGAAAGGCTCATTGAACTAGAGTTATACTACTTATCGGAATATAACCTTAAGTATGCTAAAGTACCATAAATTGACAGCGGTAGGCTTGGTTAGAAAAACAAACAAGCGTTTTATTGAAAACAATTTGTGTTAATAAAGACCAGAGAGACGAAGACGTTTTATTTGTATTTAATGTCATCAGCAACATGTTGCTGATGTCTGTAATGTATTATGATGGAGTAAAGTTACCAGATTTTTGGTTTTAGCCAACTGGATTTTATGGAAGTATTTGTCAATTGGTGAACCACGTGACCATAAGATTCTAGGTAGAGGTTCGTTTATCAGCGAACAGAAGTGAAGGTCAGCTTGTATTAATACATGACATGATCCTGAGCTTGAATCTCTCCGAAAATGAAGAGGCAAAGACCATGTCCTTAATCTTAAAAAACATTCTTCTCTATATAATACTCCTCTTCAGTTCTGTTTGTTAGTTTGTATTCTCAATTGTTCGTTTCACCACTATGAATTTTCAAAGTACTCTATGAATTAATTTGTGGAGACTTCATTTTTGTTTGAAATAAAAAGATGGTTAAAGAAGCAATTATTGATATACATAGGTATGATATTCCTTATTTTGAGGTGAGAAATTTTATCTACTAGACAAAAATAGCACTTTTGAGGTGCATGAAAATATAAAAGTTAGTGCGCTCAAAGATGGTTGATCTATATCTCAACGACATGCCCACATTTTAAAAGAATATAATGTAATGCCAAGGAGAACCATAAGAAGCAGCTTTTACTAAAACTCTTTGTGGAAAACAACATTCGCAAAAAAATGTTCGTGCCGCTGTTGAGGAAAACAGATTTGCCATGCCGTATTCGTAGCGCGTCATCAACCATATGTAAACATTATAACACTATGTTATATAAGTACCTTTCTTAAAGAACTCCTTTTGGGAAGTGATTACATAACAAAGTAGTATAAAAATAATTTAGATTAAGGTGTACAATTTAATTGGAATACCATATTATAGCAACAATATGGTGTCAATAAAAACATCACATTCGCTTGTATTGCGAATCTATGAAACTTTATACTTAATGAACATAATAATTAATGTAATTCTTAATATCTTCAAGATATAATAAGTGCAGCATATCTCAAATATAGCACCTCACACCGCAAGTATCCTCGGCTATCAATGTATACCGAAACTATGAAGTTTTATATTTGATGAGCATGATATATAGTAGCCAATCTAATACTTAATATCTTCAAAATATAATGAGTATTATACCTATTGTATGTATGATAAGTCTCAATATCTATTGTGTATAAATTTAGTGGTTTCTTTTCATTTCCTTTCAATAATCTTGTACTTGTCTTTAAATTTGTTCCTTAATACGTTCAGTTACGGATGGTATCAATGCCATACCACTTTTCAACATAGCTCTAGAACAACAAGGTATAATTGCATGACTCAAATGTTCCTTCGCTTGAAACAGAAGTAGATCGTTGAATGCCTTGCTTTTCTATCATTTAAATAAACAACGATAAGTTGCCAATATGAGATATTTTTTTATCTACGACTGCTTGGATAAGTCATCAGTACCGCACTCATTTGAAGTGATTTGAGTTACGTAATGAAGTTCATTACCGCACTGGTTTCATTACGTAACGCATTCTTAGCCCAATCAGAACAGACTTAATTTATTGAAACGAGCAAGAATACAAAAGGAAAAGTGTTACCCATTTAAAGAGAAACAATACTATTTATTATAAACATTAATTGTTATGTTTTTACATTTCGAAACACTTATTTCAGATGAGTAAACATGTTATTGAAACTGACATTAATTCAAAATTGTCAAGGTTGTCATCAATTCAAAATATTTTTATAAATGTCAAAATAGACCTTTTTAAAGAAATTGATTTTTAAGTAATTTTTAGCAGTCGTAGATAAAATGTTCTATATTACACGTGGGCTAGAGCATAATTACAGTACTCGTGTGATTGCACGACTCGGTCTAAGACGTCGTCGTGCAATTCTCCACACTCGTACAGTAATTATGTTTCTAGCCCACTTGTAATATAAATAAGTATTAAACCGTGCCATTTTAAGATTATGTTTATGATTTTTTTTGGTATAAAATAGAATATTATTGAACAACCATGATGTACATATTAGAGCACGATATTTTATTGATTCAGTCATGTTTTTGTTGACAACGTTTGCGGTACCAGAAGTACCTCTGCCATTTTTTATCTAAACAAAAAAAAAATATTTATTTTTAAACTAGATAGATAAATCGGGTACGATGATATATTAGAATCGTACTTTATTACCGCAGGTGTAAGACGACTATAAAGAAGATGGCTTTTCGACGAAATTTATATCTGGAATTATCCGTTGATCCCTACAGGATCCTCTAGAAACGGCATTCAAATCCGTATAGAACGATGACGAGAAACTCCTCAGTACCAAAAATTCTCCAAAAAGGAAATTTGTCAAAACAAATCCTCGTTTCTTCTCTATAAATGAGCGCAATCTTAATTGTCTTTGACACCTAACTACGAGAAGAAGAAGACCACATGTCCTAACTGTCTCAAAGGTTGGCCAATTGTTTCTATTTCTTTTTTATACATTACCAAAGTGGAGTGTAGATCCGCTTATTTGTGTCAACTTTAGGAACAAACGCCTGGTGTCTATCCAACTGTGAAGATTCCAAAAGTACAAGAAAATGTTCCTCACTCATTGCAAGAATTTATACATATAACATGCTGCCAAAACACTTCTTTTTTTAAAGCGTAAGGGTTTATTTGATCCATGATGGACCGGTTTTTGATGACTTCTTTTTTTATTGCACTTTTCAAAATATTGTCAGACTTCACATATGTATTAGTGAGAAAATTTTCCATCGATGTAACGCTAGGTTAAATAAAAGTAGATAAACAGTAATAAAAATGAACCCCACAAAATCGAAGTCTACATGTAACGTGTCTTGGTATCGATATAAGGATTACCGTAGGATGAGATTCGGAACGATTTGCATTCATGAGAGGATACAGTCGTGTATCCCGTTTGCTCCCTCAAAACAAATATTAAGAAAGGGCGCGTTGGTTTTTATACTCGAACGTTATTGTAAATTTTCCCCGAACTCTTAAATGGGCTCGAAATTTATTAATGCTGTCGTCGATACGGTAATTCCCCTACCCTTAATAATGCTCGATATTGCTTTTTTCGTATAGGGTGCGGGGAAGTAATAAATCTATTGAATAAATAGGGTCAAATTGTGATCCCGTTACGCGGCGACCCTCGAAAGGGGGCACTTGTAGCGCGTATCGACACTGGTGACTCATAAAACCAATCTAGATTACCGCAACAGTCGATACTAGGGCTGCTCTGGTCGAGAGTAGTTTGTTCGCAACTATTTAAAGATTAAAGTCAACGTCGACACGTGGCAAACTCGCTGTGGTGGGTAAAACTTTAATCTTTCGTACGTTGCAATTTTTATTCGCAACCGCTCAGTTAATCCGGTTTACAGGATTTCAATGGTTGAAAAATTAACGCCTTTTTTGCCTTCCCTCCCTTTTTCTAGTGCATCCGTACTTTAATCCTTTATGATTGTTCAAAATATTGAAGTTAAAATAATATGTTCACAAATCAAAGTCAGTTCCTTCTAAAATCAATATTTTTTCGTTTGCTGCAAATGGCGCGTTCGATCTCTACCGGGTCGGAGATTTATGTATTGCGTAATAGAAAGAGGCGACCCGAGCATCAGTCCGGGCCCCCGGACCGTGGATGTCAAAACCTGCAGCGACGTTGGAGGGCTCGCGTGAGATATCGACGGCATTTCTCACGACGACGACGAAGAGACGCCCCCAACTACGTCGGCGACTCTCGTTCCGCGCTTAACAACAGCCATGCGATCGCATAAATCTTGATGATGCAAAGTTTTAAGATTCAATTTGAGCGACGAATGAAGACAAATTGTCGCCGATGCCGACTAACGACTTCTACTCCGTCATAACTCCCCGCGAAAACCGTCGTTCTGTTTTCTTTAATTATAATTGAATGAGAAATCTTAAGAAGACGTCTCTCGGTATTGTTTTGACGTAAATGGCAACGTACGGTGACAATTAGCACGAACACATGTGCAAAAGCGGCCAGTTCTGACGGCACAAAAAGTGCCCTCTCGGGACGAGACCCCGGTAATGGCTCGATGTCGGTCTCACGATAAAAACTAATTGCGATTTGATTATTGCGAGAGCGCAAAAAATCGAGCTTGGATATATGTCGAGTAGCGTCGGTCCGCTGAGCGTCGTATATTTTCTACCGAAACAACCCAATCGAACTCTACATTTATTTTTGTCCACTACAATAATAAATAATGGAATAAAAATGGATTAAATATTTGATGATTTTCACATCAAATGTGTTTTGCTTTTTTGTATTATCTATTTATTTTCAATTTCTGGATCTATAATTACCTATAAATGATATAAATAACGTATATCCCTAAAAAAACCAATGGTTTGATGACAAAACACTGTGTGAACAAATATTGTACCGCTTCGACGATGATGCCAAAGGGTGTTGTTGTTGTTGGATATTCTTGTTTGTCTTTATTTGTTGCACAACATTCATGTGCTGAAACAAAAAAAGTTTTGGATCGCTAACTAAAATTTTTATGGTTTGATGTTCCAATACCACCTTTCATTACTTCAACTTCATTAGTTGCTTTTGGAATAAACTAAAAGCCACATTAACTGAAATGCACCCGTAAGTTCTTGGAGTATTTATTTTTCGTTTCAATAATATCAAAAATTTTAAGATTTAAACCCATACTAGGCCGATCTTTTGCATGTAAATCTTAAATGGACACATTCTTCTGATTTCCACCAGTTGTTCATCCACAGTCGACATCTTCTACTGACGTTATGATATTTCTTACAATTTGTTATAACTCCACATCATTGTTTCACTTATTTTGATTTTAGAGTACAAAATGATTATTCAAATTCGCCTCATCAGGTATCAATAGAAAAAAGATTTTTATTCTCTTCCAAAAAGATTTCAAAGCTTAAATATTTACTAGAAAGGACGCAACGAGTCTCTGTTCATAGAAACTTGAAAAGCACGAAAAGAAAAGTTATGAAGAAACAGCAGCTTTATTGTATGGTCCTGGAATAGCACATTATTCGATGACTCGTTGGAAATTGACAAGAAGCAGCAAGCATTGGTTGGCAAAGACGATTTTCTGGTATTCCGTGGTTTCATATTCCTAATTTTCTAATTTCTTAAACATTAGCGTTGAGTGTTGTCGTTTTTATCGCATTATCCGGCGTACGTCCAAATTTTACAATTTTCCTGAAACTCCTGTATGGGCTTTTCTCTAGCATTGCGCTATGTTCAAAAAACATAGTTTTTTGTTCTGGTCTTAGAATTCCTATTTTTGCCGCACAATAACTTAAACATTGTTTATGTTGCTTTAGATAAATAATCTTTAGATATGTTGTTAAGTAATATGCAACGTATTGCCTAAATGATATCAATAAAAGTATTTTTATAATGATACGTTTCCTGCTTTACTTGTGACGTGCCCAAATGTAGAAATAAATTGCCTATATAGGGATTTCCAAACTGTGCGCCCTGGAGAGCTGCGCAGTTGTTTCATAGAGGCACTGCGGAATATTGTAGAAACTTCTTAATTCCAAGTCTAACTCTTCTTTTACAATATTAGCGTAATTCTAACTAAACAAAAATTAAGTGAGCACCTAATTCTATCTAGATGTTTTGAATAGTTTGTTTTTATTTAAAAGAGCAGCGTTGATTCTCAATCGCGATTTGACTCGCGACAATTTTTACAATGTTCTTTAAGATCTTATGGAAAGTACATAGATAGCCTCGACTTAGTGAGTCGGTTTATCATTTACGCCTAATACAGTAAAACACAGCTTCATATAAATATACAGTCACATAAATTTAATAAACAGGTAGTTTTGTGATGTTTTCATTCTTGTATCTTTGAAAATGTAACGATTTTTGAACAGTATTTAATGTAGTAGTGCAGACAAAGAAAGTAGCATTCAACAAATAACTCGAGTGGGGAGACACAAAAATATTGTGTATGAATGTTTTGTCAATTTTTTCAAGTAAATTGACATGTAGAAGCTAATTACCACAGCTTGGCTAGTAAACATCGTGATTATTTTTATTGTAATTGGATCGATACCAAACTACGTTTTTGTAGTATCTTACAAGGTGAGTTATAGAATCGAGAAATATACGAAGCCTCAGTGCAGCACAGGAAAACTTATTCTATCGGCTTCTGCAAATTTTAAAAGTGGTTCTAAATAGGTGTCGAATTTGGATTCCAATTATATGAGACTACTGATAGTAATAAGGATATTCATTTTATACGATATATACGGTTTATACATATAATAATATTAAAGAAAACCTCCTATTTTATAAAAATATAATAATAATCACTTTATTCGGGCAATTTTATAATTACAATCTTGTGAAGTAATATAATATATAAATAATATACCACATTATATACCAGTACATGGGTACCTTCCCTAATGACCCTATAATACAAGCAGGACTTGTGGATGTATCTGCGAGATTTTCAGAATGTTCAGCCATTTTAAGTGCTTAAAACCAAAAGACACATGATCATATTTCCTCAAGCTGAAAATTAAACGAATGCACGAGTTTTGAAGCTTTTGAATTTTACCCTGATGCCTGGAATCCAAAAGAGCCCCATATGTGCTGTCACAGCAATTAATGTGTGACAATACCAGTGAGTCGCATAAAAGCTTTTTTGTGTGCCAGTCAAGACTGTAACGATTGGAGTAAAGCAATTTTAACGAGCCATAAGCACGACCAATCAACTGTTTAGTGTGTTCTCTAAAATTTAACGCGTCATCCATGACCAGTTCGAGGTTTATATCACTGCAGGAGTGAAAGCTCAAGAGCTGTTAGAGATTATTAAATATATTTGTGTCTGTACTATTGGAGCTGGATATTTGTCTGTTATAAAGGATTACAGGTACTTGTTTGAAGATGCACAGTGGATTCACTACATTATTAATAGAAAAGCTTGTGTCAAAGAATCTGAGTCGTGCACTGAATCAGAACGTGTGATTAATGTGGTAAATTTTATAAAATCTTGTTCATTGAAAGCAAGGTTCATTAAAATACTTTGAAACTTAAGAAATGCTACATGCTTAATAAATTTGGCATACTAAATTTGAATTTCCTTAATCTCTCTTTGCGCGGAGAAATATGCAACTTTTAATGTCAACGGAAACATATCAGCTTTTATAAAATAACTCAAGCTATGTATAAGAAAAGTGAGTGAAGATTCACGCAAAGATTGTTTTTTTTTTAATATTACAGCAATTTTTGACGTCGAATGATTTTGATCTTTCTAAGGATATAAAAATTTGAGGAACACTTATCACAGTTAATTATCTGGCTTGAAAAATATGTTCAAAATTTATTTTGATTTTGTTAAGTATGCTTCTATACAGGGTAATTCAAATTCGACCCCCACCATTGGGATCTCAGAAACCATAAGAGATACAGAAATGGTTAAATGGGGGCAAAGTTGCGTATCTTAGAGCTCATCATTTTTCAACAAAGTTTTTGGATCTAGCCATTTTACTTTTTAAAATATGACCAAAAAACAAAAAAAATGACTTTTTTGTTTTTGCCTTTAATTTCTTTATTTCTCGTTTTTTCGTGAATCTGAAAAAACATTTTTAAGGCAACTTTTTATGAAAAATGTCATGACACAACTAGAAATTTTCTCCGACGTTTCGTTTTCATGAAACTATCATTAGTTTTATTTTTTCTTATAAACGCCATATTTGATTTTCACACCAAAAAACAGGATAATTAATTCTGATTTCAATGATATGTCACACAATGCATTTCATTTAAAAAAAAACGAATATCTTATTAGTAGGCTGTAACTTGTGCGCTAAGTGTTTCCAAAGAAACCAACAAACAATACTTATGAAGAATATTTCGAAAGTGACATTATTCTTTGTCATTAGAATTAAAATAGTAGACTAATACTGATTTAAGATGTCTTTTACAAACTTTTATTTTTTTGTTTTTCGGCTATATTTTAAAAACTAAAACGACTAGATCCAAAAACTTAAATATACTTAAATAATGAGTTCTAAGATATGCAACTTTGCCCCCATTTAACCATTTCTGTATCTCTTATGGTTTCTGAGATCCCAATGATGGGGGTCGAATTTGAATTACCATGTATACTTCTGCAGAAGAAGGAAATCTTATCGAATTATCTTATAATAACAGTTTGAAAGAAATATTGCAGCATGTAATTGACAGAAATTATGATTTTAATAAAATATGAATATCCTTTCTAAGTGATAAGATGTAACGGATTTTAATTTCATTTTCGATGTCGTATTTGCGTGTTATTATTTTGCTCATCTACATTTCCCCCTTAAAGGGAGAAAATCAAAAAAAGAAATTTTAGCATGAAAAAAGTCTCGATGATGTGAAATCAGTGATAATGTTGAATATTTATGAATATTGAAATTGACTATAATCCACTGGGGATTAGTTTATTAATTGAAATAGGTTATTTTAGTGATAGTACCTTTTAACTCTAAATTATTTTGATTTTCCATATTTTTCTTATTACAATACATAAGTTAAACTAAAATTAGAACTAAAACTAGAACTAACACTAGAAACTTTCGGGTTTTGCCGTGCGTCTTTTAATAAAAAGTTTGACGTTTCGGATGCCATGTTGCAACCTTCTTCAGAAACTGGTCGAAGTGTTTTTTTAGTTTTAGTTCTAATTTTAGTTTAATTCACACCGGCCGTGAAAGCCTTCGTACTTATAATACATAAGTTGTTTGTAATTTTACATAATTATGTAGAATAATGTATAACTCCTTTGACATATATGACGGTGTTAGTTTTGAAAGTAATGAAAAAGAAATGTATGGAATAAATTTGATAGGACGTCTGTCGTCCCGATCAGAGTGTAGTCGCTATGCGGAAGTCGGTACTGCAGACCAACGCAGACGGCAGACAAAGCTCGTCGTGAATTTTAAATAGAGGATCCGCGCGTTTCTCGCTGTAGACCCGCAGAGCGCCATTATGGGTAATTTGAAATGTCTGGGGGATGGGCCCGAATCGTATTCACGACGTGCACGTAAAATATTCAGGGACCGTTCCGGCAGGCGAACGAGAAAAATCAGTAATAAACATGCGCGGAGTCAAAATAAAACAAATCGGTCGTCTCCTTTACTTATTTAGGATTCAAGGCCGATCGTCGATGGTCCGCGAACTTCGGACAATTTTAATGATGAACCGTTAAACTGACGCATTCATCAACCACGCCGTGATCCGGCACCTCCGCCATTATTGAAAGTTTAATGAAGTTTCGGCAGCGGTGGCCGTCATCTCGCCGGCTTTGTTGTTTAATAACGCTTTTGTGCTGCTAGCTCGTATTGATTTTTATGCTGGCAAAAAGTGCCCTGGCAGCGACGCGTTGAAACAGTTTTTATACTTTCCTAAACAACCTACAGTTTTACTAAACTGTTATGAACCAATTCACCTTTCACCAACTTCTTTTCAATCACTACATAATACGTATTTATATATTAAGTACTAAATTCATTATGTGATGGGGGAATAATATCAATCGTAGTGTTTATAGTTTCAAGATAATTGATGCCCTTAGTTCATACGTAGAATTTACCATGCAACGCCTAATGACATCAAACGTATTATTGCGTATACGAGAGGCTTGTCGAACTTAATGGCCATCTAACTCGCCGTCCCCGTTAAACCATTAATATCTAATAACGCACGCTTCACATAATTTCAATTTGAATGCGAGCTAAATGAAACACTAACTAACCGTGCGAGCTGTGTTCCGGAGGACTTGGCTAGAAAATTGTTTAAGCCGTTCGTTTTGGACAGAATACTGGGTAGGATGGTAACGCAACAAACACTCTGCTTGCAACGCGTCGCGTCAAATAACGGATGGCGTTGAGCGCTTACTTTGCACTTTGGTCTCTCTCCACTGTAATTATTCTCTACAGGGGCCTCTCGGATTCTCATTAAAAGTTTCTCTTAGCACGCCCGCACGTACGAATCCGACACGGCTTCTAAGATATAAAATAACATCAGCACTTTTATTTTTTCTCATTGTGATTGACATAAAACAAAATCCTTTATTCAGGACATAATACAGTATAACACGCTTTTGTGATATAATATAATAGTAGTATATCGATTTCACGAAATTCAGTAACTACATGGAATAAATTTAAATCAAGAAAATTTCGAAGTTATAGCGAATTGATTAGAAACTGTTGTATCAAAGAGGAATACACCATTTCATGAAATTAAAGTGCCTGACGCGTTGGTAATGTTAGGTATTAGTTAGAAATGTGTAGGAAACTCGGACCGCGTCGCGACGCCGGCATCGCGGTAACATTACAATGAAATTACCGCCGCCATTGTACACACACTGTGCAGTAATTGCCCCGGCTGCGACGTACGAGATCGTAATCTGAATACAATGCCACGAATATGCGCGACACGGTGCAGAGCAGTCGGCTTTGTGCCGTGGACAAAAACGCTAATGATCGAAGTGAAAGAAACCGCCTCTAAATTAACGTTGAAGGAACGCTTTAAATCGAGTTGTCTATTGTACAGGTTATTGTCGTCTCTTTTCTTCGTTAATAACTTGGTGGAACATTAATATGCATACAGTGCACGTCGTGCAAACATAATTTCAGCGTACTGTATAAACTAACGCAATCTAAATGCAAACTATTGTCAGGTAATAAATCAAAACTATATCTGATAGTAAGTAGGTAAACTACATATAATAGCGTACGCTCACTTGATGTTGATGTTAAGTAAACCCACTTGATGCTTTTTTTAATGGTGTAATTGGATTACTCTTTATACTTAGCATTTGACGCTTTGCCAACATACATCCCATAACACCGTGCTGCCTTTATAGAGGTATACGAATAAATATAGTCAGTCCCGAGTTGAAGATTTATCGTTCAGGAAAATCCTGATAGTGTTATTACGGCCTTGGCTCCGGTCCATCTTCAGAGGCAGGTTAAATTTTATGATACATATATCGTCCTACAGGGTAGCATACGAGGTCAACAGTAAAACACCAAACGACTATTGATCGTCAACTGGCCATCCACGACTTTACACCGTTATTTATTATACTCTATTTTTTAATTAATTTAAATGAAAAGTCACGTTTACACAGTATAATTTTTCAATGGGGGATTTTAAGTAAATTGTAGTTACGAATTTAATTACTTATTTGTTTAAACATAATAAAAACCAGGGCGTACCTACTTACTTTGTCCCACATAAAATACAACATGTAAATATAATTTGTCATTACACTAAAACCTCGATATAACAGATTAATACAGGGACGGCAGTGTCCGTTATAGCTCGATAAAAATTTACAAAAATCTAGCGCTGAATAACAAATAAAACTAGACTAATACTAGCACTAGAACTAACACTAGACCTAGAAATAGAAACATTCGGGTTTAGCCGTGCGTCTTCAGACACCTTAGTAGCATTAGTGTTAGTTCTAGTGATAATGCTAGTGTAAAAGTAAAACTAACACTAGACCTAGAACTAGAAAATATCGTGTTTAGCCGTGCGTCTTCGGATACATAACAGGTCTAGTGTTAGTTCTAGTTTTAGTTCAATAAAAATAGTATCAACAAACCTCCAGAACTAAGTCTTTTTAGTTCTCTTGATTAGGAACTCTTGATGCCTTATTTGTGATAGTTCAAAGAACTAAAGATGCTGAAGGTTTGCACTTATATAAGAAATATAAAAAAGAATATATGAAAATGACTATCCAAAATAAGAAACGAACCGTTAACGAATATATTTTAAATGCTAATAATAAAATCAAAGCCATATGGCATGTCATCAACAACGAGCGTCAAACTAACCGTACAGCGAAGACTGCTTCTAATCTAAAAGCTTTCAAAAAAGTTCTCGGTCTAGTGTTAGTTCTAGTGGCAGTGGTAGGTAGCGCTAGTTAGCATAAGATATTACTATGTTGTATATTTTTATTGAACTAAAACTAAAACTAAAACTAACACTAGACCTAGAACTAGAAAATATCGGGTTTAACCATAGATATATAAGAGACGTGCGGCTAAACCCGAATATTTCTAGGCGGCCGGTAACATCTCGAATTGTCCTATTGTAATTTTAGTTAAAACTGACCAATAGCAACCCTACTTTTTGGCTGTAATATAAATTCAATAAAAAGCAATACTTTTTCTGGTCTTTTTTAATTTATTGTCTAACCGGTTTCGGCTTACATCATCAGAGACATTAGAAATATAGATTTTAGCAACTTATTTTCCATTTAGTTGTTCATGTAAACGGCTTCACAAAGGTATACAAGATAAAATTATAAATATGAACACATTAAAACTCACGTTAAAATATAAAACAATACTATAAAACTTGGATTGAAGGGCACTAATGGGATGGATACATAAATCTTTTTTTTGGCGCTTCAATTTGAAAACACTCCTCCGAATTCAAAAATAGAGTATAATTAATTGATAAACTTTGAAGGGGGTTAGTTTCACCCAATAGTGTTACATCCCCACATGGTTACGTAAAAGAATCAAATTTTCAACGCTCTGTAATTTAATAGATCTTTTCGTGTGTGGTTACGACCTTTAGCACGATAAATTCAAAACGGTTGGACTTTTATGGCAACGACCGCCCCGACATATATTTATCATTAGCATTGGTGGAAGAGGGCGTCGCGACGAGGAGTCGAGTGTGCGCCTTACCCGTTGAGAAAAATTGTTTAGGCTACATTAGGCACGTTATTACACGTAGCGGTGATGCATAGCGTCGGTTCCTGGTAACAACTAAACTTCGCCTGATAAATTCCACCAATTTGGCGTAATGTTTGTTTTTATCATCTATGAACACGACGATACATTCCCCTCACGGGTAATGAATTAGACCGGGTTAGATTGCACGCTCTCGTGGAATTCTGCCGGTTGGAAAAATCTTCCTGTATTTATTTTCCTTCTTCTTTATCCTTATCCGAGGACGTTTTCTGGTACGTTTATTACCTTTTTGAGTTATGGATCACGTGTGATATTCATCACATTAAGTAATTTATATTTTTTTTATTTTTTCGAAAATTGTCAATAAAGTTTTATTTTAGATGATTCGATGCAAATTTTTTTAAATGAAGAGTGACGTTATAGAATGGGGCACGTCCGTACATCTAGGCGACCCGCATTTGAATCTGTCATGTCACTTTTAAAATTGACGGTGGCGGTCAATTCGCGACCGCCCCTCTTAAGAGGGTGACACGTACGTCCGCCCGCTTTTGTCTGGTCTCCAAATTTACGACGCCATTTCTCTTCGTCGGCGACTTTTCCGACGTCCGTTCAAAGGTTAACGCGTTTTCAAAGTGGGCTCGATTGCGGATTTTATCTCTCCTCCTTTACCACCATGCGGATTTCTCTCAATTTTACCTTTAAATCGCGCCCGCCCTTTCAGTCTCCAATAAATTCAACGAATTATAATAAAACGATCGAAATCGCGGTACGGATTTATTATTTAACAGAGAGAGTGAGTAAACCGTTCGGAAACAATAGCCATTTAGTGTTCAATGTGCCGGATCCGGTATCGATCAATGTTAATGTATTGTAAAGCGGATTCAATTGCTTTGTCAGCAATACTCTCTGAACGATGGACGGTCTTACCAGTTGTAGTGTATCGAGGCGCGGGAGAAATTAGTTAAATTCCAATTAAATTGAATCGGAATTGATTGGTAGTACGGTTAAATTAGATTGGGTGTACATTGAGACCCGGTAGTTTTTGCAATCTCGCCACCGAAACATTTAACTGTCCCAATCAGAGTGTTCGAGTATAAAGAGTCGATTTCATCACGTCTGAGGGGACGCCTTCGGCAACTTTCCCGCGCGTTTTCGGGATCTTTTCCACCGTCGACAGACAAGTCAAGAAAACGGGGCCAACTCAGATTGCATCGCTTTGCATTTCCACAATTCAATTTTGCTAACGCCGTTTCTACGAGAAGTTACGGGTTTGCCGTTGGCATCGGTCGGTACGACTCGGTGGCCCCGCCGAAGCCACTCGAACCCCCTTGAAACCGCCGAGAAATCCCCCACAGTTCGAATTTACTTGATGGAGTTCCGGCATCAGACGCGTGTAAATCCGAAGGATTCCCCCTACTACTTTTGTTTCCTCCATTCCGTGCTAGAGACATTTCGATTACTCCATTAAATTCAGTTTCGCCCCCATTTTTACGCCGAATTAAAAGTTGTGCTTATTTCTTCTGACAGATCCGGCCATTTTCTAATATCTTCGGGGCAAACTATTCAATTTTTCACTCGAAACGGTACCGAAGATACAGTGCCCGATTCGCGCCGGATCTTTACCGATTTCTCGCTTCTTTCCGCGCTTTCGCATCAATCTTGGCCTCTTTGACAGACAATCAATCTGTCTTTAGAAAGGCGCACGCTATAATACGTTTTCCACTTTTTTTCTTCTTTACTCTCCCGTCCGATCGTCGACGTAGTTGGTTGGCGTGACCCGCCGAAGGCTGCGACTTCGAGTGGCTTAGATGGGGATAATTGATCTCGGGGTTGGAGGTGACGACGTTCTCGTTTTAGCCTAGACTTTCACGATGAAAGCTCTAGGCGAGTAGCTGTATTTGGCCAGGTTTCGCCAAAAAACACGGATTTGTAATCTATCAAGGGCGTTTGTTGGAGTTTGGGTTATTTTACGAGGAAAGGGCTGGGTTCAATTCAATGTAAAAAGTTTATATTTTTGAATGAGAAAACTGTAAGAAAAGAAAATAAAATGATGAGTCGTTAAATGTGTAACGGATTTTTACCGATATTGGATGCAGTTGTAGATAGTGTTACAGTCGGGTTTCAAAGTAAAAACGAAAATCGGTTACCGTTATTCAGTAGCAAGTTCGTAGCTCGACGCGTTTTAATCGACTCCATCCCTTCGGAAAGTCCGGAAATCTCTCCAATCCGCTATCTCTATCGTTGGCATTCAAATTGGATTTCCAGTGGGCATTTATGACTTCCAGTTCCGATAAACATACTTCCCTGACGACCGGCTTATTCGCCTCCATCGGATTTTGCGTGTGTACAATATTAAAATCGACAAAAAGTGTGGGATATCGCGCCCAGAGAGAAGGAGAAAGAGAATGAAAAAGGATCCTCGTCTCCACGCGATGACTGCATTGCGGATCGTATCAGACCAGTTTGGTAGTAACGGGTGGCGCAGATGGGATATCGCGACGGTTGCAGAAATGGTGGAGGCGACGGTGGCTTCGTTGCGACGCCCTGATGCATTGACGTCTCTCTGTATGTGTATGTCGTCGGAAAGAAATGCCGAACGAACGGCATTTCGCCGAAGGTGGATGTGCGCCTCCACGGTCGGCAATAACTTACGTCCCAGAATAGACTTCTTGCCTGTTGAGATATTGCATATTGCTAGTAAAATGGCTCTGGGATTCGGTGTAATACAATTTCGCCCTAGGGCTGTCGTAAATACTGGCGACGCTCTTGTAAACGGCGCGATGCTGCCACCGTCGCGGTTTCAAACTAAATAAATTCTACTTGGAATCGTTACCATTATGTTGTTGTAATATCCGGATGGCACATAATCTCGTTTATGAAAAATGACTAGATATAACTAAATCTAAAGCATACTTTTGTATTATATGCTTTGGAACATAGACTATTGAACTTTCCTGTACTTATTATAGGAGATTGTCGGTGATGGCAGAACACGTTTCGAATTGTCTGTGATTTTCTAAACCGGTGATTTTCTCAACTGAGCCATGTGCTAAGCAGCGACGGGAGATTGTTGGATGTAGTTTTAACTAAAGGTGCCCATACACGGTGGTGCAAAACTGAAGCATGTTTGCATGCGAGCAAATATGAAACGAAAATTATGCAACACACGGTTCAAATTTACTTGTCAGATTTAGTATCACTTTCATAGTGAGTAGCGACTGAAAGGTGCGACTTGTTAACTATAATGAATGTAATACGGTAACATGATTTGTATTTAATTGCTTCTGTTATCGCAATAGCAGTGAAGAAGAAGAAAAGAATTAAGAGATCAAAATGGGTAAAAAATTGGCTGAAAAAACGGAAACAGTATTCTCACGCGAATTTACGAATTACGGTTAGAAGTCGATGAATATAGGAATTACTTGCGCATGGATGCAAAAAATGTCCGAGAACATTTTGTAAGGTACTTTATTGATGATGAGCGCATGTTAATTTTGAAAATGCAATTACATAACACTGTTTCGTTATCATGCATAGTGTCCTTATGTATCTTAACCCTACTGTACGAATAAATAAAATAGATAAAGCTTTCTTACAGTTCTTTATTTAAAAATAATAGTATACATTATTCACTTGAAAATTGTGCATAATATTGCCGGGCTGATAATGGAGTGCCTAGTTGAGAACCGATAGTCTGAAAATTGTAGAATGGCTGATATTTGATATTTGCTTAAAAACTTCCACTAGCAGCTGGTAGAAGGTTACCAGCAGGTTACCATCCTTTTTATTTCTATCGATATATTTACTACTTTGCTATAACGTCTTCTTGCTTACGAACAGCCATTTCATAAACAAATTTGAATAACACGCTTGCGAAGTACGCAATTTAAAACTGAGAAGAATGGCATGAACTGTCTCCACACGTACAAGCTTACATATGACGGGCCGTGCAAAATCAAGCTCAGCCAGATCTTATCGTGCCATGCCTAGACCTGACAGCGCCATCAGTTTTGGGGCATAAACGATCACATTAGCTCTGCGTGTAAATGTGACAGTTTTGCATCACAGTGTGACAGTTTTGCAACTGGGCCGGTTAACACTGAGCATCAGTTCGAGCTCGTTCGTGATGACTTGCCTCTTGTATCTGAAGATTTGTATCATCCCGCCTTAAATATTACCATAAACTAACTCGCACCAAGTAACAAACAATCAATTTTTCCAGCTTGTGGAAGTCGTTATGATTTTCGCAGAGTCAACTTCATGGCTTGTATGGTGACAAATTGGTCGTTTCTTGATCAGTGCGTAGATGTTGATGATGCTGTGCGGTTATTTTACATGATTTTACATGTGATTTTTATAATGCGGAGTTTGGAAGATTGAGATACTTGACTAAGCAACAGAGGTCTCCTTCGTATATAGCCATTACAAGTAATGCTAAGTAGTCACTGCGCTCTGATTCTCGTAACTTCTGGAATTATATAAGGCATAAAACTATGACTACACGACTCCCTAGTGAAATGGCTTTGGACGGGTGCATCTACGATATTCCCTATAATATGGCGGTGACTCTACCTACGAGTTGGTTAATTCGCACTTATGTATTCCCCACTTTGCGTGATCATGAACTTGTGTCAAAAGACAGGTGAATTTCCTAAGATCTGGAAACGATCACAGATAAATCCCGTTTTCAAGCGTGGTGATCGTAACAGCATTGCTGATTATCGTCCCAACTTCATAATATCTAACTTCGCTAAAGTATTTGAGCAAATCATCTATGGAGCTATTTATCCGCAAGTTCAATCGTTTGTATCTTATGGTGATTACAGAAGTAATATGTGAATCCCTGGATAGGGGTGGCCAAATGGATGTAATACACTGACTTTTCTAAGGCGTTTAATGCAATCCATCATGATCTTCTCCTCCAGAAGCTCAGTATGTTTGGCTTTTCCCCTGGGCTTATGTGTTTTGTACTGTTTGTAATATATTATTAACGACTTATTAAACAGATTTAAGTCTTGTGTATTGGCCTATGCTAATGATCTTAAGATATTTCGCCCTATGATCTAGGATGATGACGTAGCTTCGATGCAGTTGGATCTTGATATCTTGAAGCAATGGTGCGATCGTAATCAGCTCAGGATTAATGTAGAGAAGTGTAATGCTATCACTTTTACATGTAGAACTACTCCTATCTCTTCATCCTACTGTATGGAATCTCCCTGCTTAAGTTGACTTCTGGCAGAAATCTGAGAGTAACTTTTGATAGCAGACTATTGTTTATATCGCACATAGAGGATGTCGCTTCATGTGTTGCGACGTTTGTATTTCTGTATAGTGTAATATTTCTCCAGTCTTATCCAGTCTTATCCAGTCTTTATCCAGTCTCTTCTTCTCGCTCCGCCAAGATGGTCACATCTAATTTTTAATACCTAATTCGCTGTAATTGTTCAAGGAATTTTATATTTAACCATCATTTTCGATTCATTTCATTGTAATTTTGTTATAACGCACCACGCTTTTTAATGTCTCCTCCATTTTGAATTTTAAAATTTAACGACGCATATTTTATATTCTGGCTGTTATTTGATGATTTACAAAATTTTCAACATTTCAAAAACTTTCAACATTTCAAATTTCAAATGATTATACCTGTTGGCTTCACTTTCTGACATTTTCGGCTGAAGATGAAGTTATAAACTTCGAAACCGGTTCCGATATAAATTAAATAATCTCTACAAGTATAAGGTTCATAAATTATGTTTTATTTTCATATTCAAATAGTGTAATATTGTCCTGTAATTGGTACTTTGTTGGGTAATAAAGAGATATATTATTATTATTGTTTGAATAAACAGACAAAAAAAAGGAAATGTTAAAATCAAAATGAAAAAGAAATATAAATTTACAAGTTATCAATATTGATAAAAAATATTTGTTACGTGTCACCTTTAAAAAACTTCATTTCCCTTAGGAAGCATTTCTAAGGTCGAAACTTTTCTTTATATTCAGTCTTGAGAATCACTCCCTCTGGTCCATGAACATTTTTCTGAGTTGTGTACATATTTGTTTAGAATTCCAAGTACATTAAAACATTCCCTCTTAAAAAAAACAGAAATGTGTATTTTTTTGTAACATTCTGTTGTATTTTCGTGGTTATCGCACTTCCTTGCTATTTATTCAGGCACAACGGGGCGCACATTACGGTTGTCCGGAAGCTTTTATCTATTTTCGGGGCTAAATACGCGCGGAAAACGGCCGACCCAAAACGGGTTACCCCGGGGAAGTATGTTTATCGAAACGGGATGTCATAAATGCCCGGTCCGAAATCCAATTTCGACGCGCACCCAAAAGAACGGCAAATTCGGCTGTTTATGGGGCGCTAACCCCCCGATATTAACGTATTTTTTGTGCGTCCGTTAACAAACAAAGGCAAGCGGCAGCTGATGCAACAGTACTCATTTTTTCTTCTATAATTAATTCGGTAATTGAAAAAAGTAAACGATAAACACGAGGTTGGACGTGGTGGCTGTATTTGCTAATCGGCATAATTTCTATTTTAATTAATTTAGCAAATATTGGCCACCTCGTTGATTGACACTCTTGATATGGCCGCTAGTGTTAATTTTGTATCAGTTCAAATGTTTAATATTACATCACCAATATAATTTAGTTGAGAGGAATTGAACTTTTTTACGCTAACTTAATCTCTGTGACGGAAAAGCGTTCAATTTCCGAATGAATAATAACGTGGTAAGGAGAAAGACGGCGTGATAAGGAAATCCCGAAAAAAGTTGGCTGGTTTCCGAGAAAATTTCCCGACTCGATGTGACAAGCAAAGGGGAATCCCCCAGTTGACGTTCCCGAGATTCCCATCTTGACGAGTGTCTTGCCCAGCGACATATTAAAACAATGGTTGTGACTGAACATCCGAAAGAGAATGAGGAAGAAGTTTTTAGTATTCGCAAAACGGCGTGGTGAGAAAAGGGGCTGCGGGAAAACGATGGCGATAGCGGCGGATCGGTCGTGGATCGCGAAACTTTTACGTCGTTTCGAGTTGAAATTAATTCAGACTTCCGGGAAAGTTGGTCGCTATCAGATCGGAACAAAACGCGGGTCAGATGCATTTGTTAGCTAAAGGGGGCGACGGTAGCTGGCGCAGACAATCACCAGACTAACGGACTGATAAAATTGTCGCTCAACTATTTTGTTGGTAGTTAAGATTTTCATTTAAGTCTCCATATCTATTTAAATTTCCACAACGTCGCTTATTCTTAAATATAAATTGTAAAACACTGCTGTTTCACTTTGTGTTGAGTGTATTAAATCCGTTTTAAGAGTTTTCAATTACGGTACGACGACCAGCAAAAATCCATCGGTAAACATTATTAAAGAAGTTAAACGAGGCAAACTTTATAACTTCCCCAAAGTATCAGATCTCGTTACTTCACCTATCTCAAAAAGCGAACGCCCATTGGAACCTAACGCCAGCAGACAAGAATAAGCGCAACTTAAACCGGATTAAAGCCGTCTTGGAACCGGCCACCGCCTCCCTCCTTTTTAATCATAATAAACTTGGTGCTGGTCGGCGGCCTTCTCCACCACCTCCCGACTTTCCTTTTTCCTCCCCCGTTGGACTGTAAGAATCCGCGAATTTCAACGTAGTCGGACAGCAAAAAAAAGAACCGAACCCGAAAGGCGGCGTTCCGGCCCGTTGGCTCACTTTAAAATTTGCATAATAAAGTCGGCGGCGAGATTAAAAGAAACGCAATTTCTCGAAATTGTTTAATACATTTATGAATTCTTTGCGACTGGACTCCCTAGAGAAACCTTAATTGCATTAGAGGTGGAAACGTAAAGCTTTCCCCTTTTGCGTACTTCCAATATTTTCTAGGTAACATTAAAAATTTAAGTTTAATAGGTTTTGGACTTTTACACTGAACAAATAGAATTGAATTGATAAAAAATTGATTACAAGCTCGAATTTCTAATATCTACATAGATTAAATCCTACTCTACGATGAAATAAATTAATGAAGTTCGTTGACATCAAAACAATTTACTTCAATGATGGTTGAACAAAAAAGAATAATCTTCTAAAAGAAGCGAGAAGTGAGAGCTTACAATTCAATTTCAACTTCTTACTCAACTGATATGAACGTTGAGTTTGACATCAGATTAAACCTATGTGTAAACCAAAAATTGTAAATTTTCTTTTTGACCAAGGTTGATACAAAACGTTTCCCATTTTTTTGCACCTCTGGGCAACAGAGCTAAACGAGATCACTAATCAAAGGGAGTTGCCCCCGAGGGAAAGTATGGTTCTTAGGAAAAAAATGTCGTTCGTCAGTCTTGAGTGGAAGAAAATAAAATTGTCTTCTTTCCTTTATGTAGAAAATTAATTTGTTGCGTACTTAGAAAAAATATGAACTGATTAAATACTGAAAAACTTAAGTTTCTAATTCTTGATGATTCTTGAATTAGAAAATTATGTCAAATACTATAATTTTTGAACATCTGTATAAGGAATTATCATTCCAACTTGATCGATGAGATGGACTCTGTGTTTATCATCAGCAATCCTTATAAAAAGCCTAAAAAATCAAATCCTCAAAATATTTTATCCATAAAACTATAAAAATAGCTGTAAAACATCCAAGTGGATGATCTTGAAAAAAAATAGATTTCTATTAAACCAAAACAACTAGTTACAATGCAGTTACAAACCAACTACGTATTGCCATTCTCCAGAAATATAAGGAAAACCTGTAAAATATCAAAATAGACAGTTTTTATTACAAAAATTTAGAATAACTCAAAAGTAAAGTCAATGGTATAAAAAAATATGTATGAAAAGGATTTATAATGAATCAAAATAACTTAATTTATATTCAATTCAAATGTAACTGAATGGTGATTCTCTAGAAGCAAAGTGAAAACCTGTAAAACATTAAAGTGGATTTTTCATATTAAAAATCCACCTTAACTTAAAATCTAAAGCCGATGGATTAAAATGATATATATTGTATATTATGACTGTCACAATAACTCAACAGTTAAATCCAATGGTGTAAAATGATATGTACGAAAAAGATTCATAATCAATCAAAATAAACATGCATGAATTAATGTTTTGGTTGTGATATGCAGTCAATAACAACACAGTAAGATGCGTGCAGGATTTCTATGTAAACAACTTAGGGATGTATTAAAGAATGGGATTTTAGTAAGTGTCTCTGATTCGAATCGTGCTTGACAACTCAGTTTTAACGTATTTTAGTGTGAAGTTCTTCACAACAAATCTCATTTACTGGTTATCACCTCAATGACCATTTAAGAGCCTTATCGTAAACTGCACCAGTTTTACAAATGACCTTATTAGAAGAATTTTTGGATTGCTTGATACAATTTGTATTTAAAGTTATTGCAGAAACCATTAAAGACTTGATAAAATAAGCCCTATTACTAGCAGCCCGTTAAGTCAATTTAGTTTGCATAATTATCTATTGTTCAATGCCTATGCAGAAGTCTCTAAAGACTTGGAACCACCAGGAATCGTCGATTTATGACCTTGTATATCCAGCGATTTGTTGAGAGATGTATCTCATTTACTGTTGATCATTCCAAGCAGAACTTGCACATAGAACAAATCTTTCCTATCCGTAACTAGATATAAATAATAAAGTAATAAACTAATAAATGTCAAAGTGTAAATAAATCCTAAAATACCTGCTGTTATAAATAGTTTGCAACCTCATGAAATTAAAAAATAACTAAAAGTGTCAATTCAAAATGCTGCAAACATTCATACTATTTTTTTAATAAATGCAGGAAGTTGTACATTAGCAACAAATATTTCAAATATTTGAATGTTACGTTTTCGTTCCCACTCTGTCTGCATACTTGTTACCTGAATAGCCTTAATATCCTTTTACTGGAGTGTTATTTAGTTGGAGTATTTCATGTTTATGTTGCTGCCTTCTGAAGCGCGTTGAGGTAATTCATTAGTAGCTCACCTGTAATGTTTGCTCTATGTAATACTACAACTTTGTTATATGTATAGTATGTGCAAGTTTAATAGGTCTATTGGAGCACAACTTAGGGTTGTAATAACCAAGACAGTGTACGTCTTTTTGAAGATAAACCGTGCACGTAAACAATTCGTTAACATTCCAGTAGGGGTGAGTGTGCGTTACTTAGCTCCGTATCTTTAGAAGGAGCAGTTTCAATGATAAGTGGAGTATGACCTGATGATAGCACGAGTTAAAGTTGTTTTAATTAATAAGATTTCTTTAATATGTGTGTATTGTTCAAGATAGCTTTGAAAAAATTTCTTTCTTTGGTGACAATGCGTGTTTGTCTCAAATGATATAAATTGTTTGCATTATAATCGCCTGCAGTTATAAAGCGACCTTTTAGTAATTAGAAAGTGTCACTGAACAGATCGCCACTTATAGAGTTATTGTCCCATGGCTTTTGTCAATGAAAATCGTTGATGTTCGACCGTATCAAGTTCAACGTCAATAATAAAAAAATAATTAAAAATAATAATACATAGAAAAAACTTAATTAGATTTCGCCATTAGAACCTGAGTTGTTTAACTATTGTTATTTCCTTGGACTGCCAGAACTTCTTGAACTTCTATTAATGAAAGTTGGATGGGCATTGAAACTTACTTTGATTACTGTGCTTTCTATTGCCTGATTAAAATAGCTCCATGGGTAAAGTATTATTATAGTAAACCATATTGCGTAAAGTTACTTCTATTCTATAATTCCATATTTCATTATAGTCATTAATTTGAGTGATACTTAGGAAGTATTAAAAAGCTATCATCTTTAAGGCGTTGTTTCAAACTTTTGCTTATTATCCCATACATGTTGTAATCCCTATTTCCAACTCCACATCTTGTTTCACTTAGAAAGTAACTATTTGAGCAAAAATGTCCTAATATTCATATATTAATGTTATCAGTATTCTAATCACTGTATAATCGATAAAGCTTCTTATAGCTGCATTATAAGTTGAGGGTTATTAGATTACAACAATCGTTCGTTGTAAAACGTAAACTAACTGGATAAGAAGAAGCTTGGGATAAGATTATTTAAATAACAACCACTTTCATAATAAAAGTGTCCTGGACAGACCTCATAACATAATGCAAATAAATTGATGAAGATACAACATCAATTTAGATGTATTCTGAAGATATAATTGAGTAAGATACAGATAGAATAGTAAATGACATATCTATAGATAGAGATAATACTCAAGTTTTAGCACATTACAAATATTCTCTGTGGGCTCCTCAAGTAATACGACAAATGTCGACAATGTGTCGGGTCATACTGTTAACAGCATCAAAAATGCGTCTTCTGAGTTCACCCAGTATTGTAGGTAGTGGTGGTACGAAAATCTTGTCTTTAATGTACCTCCATAATTAGAAATCGCACGGTGTAAGATCACGAGAATCGGGAGGCCACGCAAACAATTCCAAATCTCTTTTATCACGACGGCCTATGCAACAGTGAGGGAGTTCCTCGGTTAGGTACGCACGGACCTCATTATGCCAGTGAGGGGGAGCTCCATCTTGTTGGTGTATAAAGTTGTTGGAATCATCCGTTATTTCCGGAAATAATCACAGTTGTAACATATCAAGGTACGACATACCGGTTGAAACGGTCCATACACTTTTGTGCTGGATACGGCACAGAAAACATTCAACTTTTGAGAATCCCTTACATGTTGGATAATGTCATGAGGATTTTTCGTTCCCCATGTCCGAATGTTGTGATGGTTCACCTTACCATTTAAATTAAATGTCCATTGCTTCCTGCATGTTAGTACAAATCTGTCGTAAACTTTGTACCATCTGTGTACTATACGGCTTGAATCGCTATTGCTTCCGCAAAATTCTCCACACAGTTTTTTGCGGAATACCAAGTTCACGACCTGCTTTACTGGTGGACTTTTGTAGCAAACGTACGAAACATTGTCTAACCACATCCATTGTTACATCAGGTACTCGTGGTCTGCCTGTGCTTTTACGTTTCTCAACTACACCTGTGGTCTTAAATTGTCGATACCATGGTAGAATGCTCTGATGACCTGGAAGATCAATTTGGTATTCACTTCGGAATGCACATAACGCTTCCTGTTGTATAGTCACTATTTTGACAACTTCGAAAGTGGCTTGGCGTGCGCATAACAAACTTAGAGGTTGTCGCTGTCTATAGATATGTGTCATTACTATTCTATCTGCCATACTTTCCAAATTATGGCCTTGTCAAACACGATGATTCTTTTGTACTAACCCTGTATATTATTTCTCAATCTAACACAAATTACTACCATACATTGTTGCTACGTCAAGATGGGATCGGCATTAACTCCGAGAAATTTAACGAAACTGATGTTTTCTGGCGGAAAAATCATACAATTATAAATATAGGCATATTGCCAAATAATTTACGTAAATCAGAGAAAAAAGGCTTCAGGATTGATTCTTATAGGGACATTTCCTTTCATAATTTTGCAATAGATTTGAGACGATATGTGATGTATAAATCATATCGTTGTAGCTGCATATCAGACGCAAATAAAAATGTAATAATTTCAATTATCAGATCCACCAACATCACTGTATGAACTGATATGACTCTCAATCTGCCCTAACAGCCCAATATCAGCTAAATGGGAACGTTAGTGGCTAGATAATTCTATTTATCTGGACCCTTCGTGATTAGATAAACCGCCGCTTTAATTACTTAAAATCGAGTTATAAATCAAACAAAATCACTTTTAATCTACTGCTGTTTTGGAAAACTCGTTAGATATTTTGAAATCAACTGATATTACAAATGACTAAAATACCATCAACTGTCTTTTAAATTTGATTGAAATGTTTTTGTTCATTTTTAAACCCTTTAGTCGCATACATTATATGGATCAATAACGCATATACGCGTGCAAGAGAATATGTAAAATATTTTGTTGGGCAAAGCGCGATTGGAAACCGTTCGGAGTTTTGTATTTTTTAAGGGGGATTACGCGAGCCGGCGTTTGCATTTGAATATGCACGCGTGCCGAATAATCGAGGCTTATTGGAATTCTCAACTCGATTTCCAGATAGTACCCGCCCAACTTTTATTCAAAATGTTTTAATATGTTAAAGCCAATTTTTTTTTAAATAAACGCTTTACAGTGTTGCCGACTGCTTTTTAAAATACATGGTTCGTTTGATTCTGTCCCCAATTATTTGATAAACGGTTGGTTATGTATTAAGCTTCAAATGGAAAAAAAAACACGCGCGTTTATAAATCGTCCTTTCGGGCACAGATGTAAGCGGACGCCACTGACAAATGCCCTCACAGTAATTACCCGAAGGAAAAATGAAACAGGTCCGGACCCAGCCACGTGGGGTTACTGTGGAAAAACTGCCTACCGACCGTGTTTATGACAGGCGGCTCCATTTCCAAGCTTTAAGTTTTCGCTATTAGGGAGACCCTTATTTTTCATCAAAGGGGCGCAGTTAACTGGGATATAATTACCCACGCCGTTGCGTGCTCGTTCGTTTAACGTTACCAACCTTCTCTCTCTGGACAAGCAAAGTGGGGCGACACCCTCCTAGAATTATGGTGGTTTATGTGTTCGTGAGCACGGAAACAAACTCGTCTTGTAAATAAAACGCATCAGCCGTTTATCATTAACTTTATTAAACTTAATGTCTTTACTTAATTTATAAAACACTTTATATTGTCGCATATACAGTAGACCGACTTACGAGAACATTATAAGAAAATATATATATTTATCAAGAAAATAAGAAAACGTATTTACAAATTTATCATAGTATCGTCTAAAATAGAACTTGAAGGTTGAGGAGAACTTTGTATTTTAGTTTTTTGCGTATAACAATCGCGTCTCAAGTTGTCTGCATTTTTCTTTTCTTTTTTTGTGTTCTAAAGTGCTTCATAGTAGAATTTTGAAAGTTGCTACAAACTCTTTCCACCATTTCTTTATCCGGGTGATTATTAACAGCTGCTTCTCTAAGGAAATCTCAATCTTCGATTATTGATAACGAAGTATTAGAAGAAATATCTTCAGATTTTACATTAGATTCCTCTTCATCCGTATTTAATTCGTCAACAGTTTCATTCATTTTCTCTAAAGCTTTTAAATCTTCTGTAGAAAGATCATCATAGGATTTTAGTAACTCATTTATATCATCACAATTTCTTCAGCTTCGTCTACCGTTGCATTATTTTCATAAATAATTTCAAACATCAAGTTTTTTCATGACGATTTTAGTACCCTTATGAATAGATTATCCCATGATTTTACAACTTGTCCATTGACTGAAAAAGTAACGGATACCCCAAGCTTTCTTATTGAATTGCCAGTAAACTCCCAAACTCTCTTTATTGACTTTTTCTGTTTTAAATACTCTAGGATTGGCAGAGTGATAAACAAACTTAGGTTTTAATTTCATATCTCGTAAGTGAGAGCTCTCGTAAGTCGGGGGTCTACTTTAATGGAAATTCCTGTCTAAGCTTTTTTTGTATATTTATAAACGAAACGCACGTAAATTTATACTAACAAGTACAACGAGTTTTGGTTGCCAGCGGCATCTTTTAGAACGCGCAACCCCCTTTTGCGAAACCTCCGTCCTATCTGACGATATCAGTCTCGGCGTTCACGTAATGATAATGCGTCCTCGTTTCACAGACGACGAGCATCTCTAATGGGGGGCCCGTTAGAAATATCATAAAGTGTGGCCCGCGAGGTAATTCATAAACGCTTTTACCGACCGCCCTTCATCCCGCAGCATCTTCTCCCCTGAGGACCGGTAACGACCCCAAAATTACCCCGCGTACATGGTACGTGCTGCTTCCCTATGATCTCTTTTGACAATTTAGTATTTGCGTAGGAAAGTTTTGAACCAAATTATATACAGAGAAATTTTATTTTTTTAATTTTGTAATTTATTTTTAAGTTGTCACGTCTTTTTTTATCTTGGTTTGGTGACGAGATGTTTTTCTTTTATTATAGGATGTAAATGTACATCGAAAACAAAAATAGGAAAGATTCCGTCTGATACATACGTAATCCACGTCATAAAAGTTCAGTTTCGCAGACACATAAAGCTGAACGGTTTGAAACGAGAATCGCGACGTTTGTTTAGCTACGGCCAAGGCACTTGCATCCTTATCTACATATTATATACGTACTATAAGATGCTTCACACAGGGAGATTTCGAGCGAGGTACCGCTTTCTATGGAGCATCTCTGTTGTCGTGTCTTTTTCTTATCGTATTTTTCGTATATTCGGATGAAAGATATAAGTATCGATTTTATTTAAATAAGTCGACTTGTTAGCGTTCTTGTAACGCGCCGCCGCCATCTATAGGGGGTGCTTTCGACGGATCGAAACACGCGCGTTATTCAATATTTATGGGAGGATTTATGGCGCTCGTTACGTACAGAAAACCATTGTAAAATATCGGGAGAATGCAGAATAAATTCCGATTTTCTCTCTTCTCTTCTTTTGTACTTGATACGAAGGGAAATATTTATTAGGGACCTTGTATAATATATACCTAGCAAGGGCGTTTGTATCGACGGTATGTATGTAAATACATACTCTGAGGGCAGCCGGTACACAACGGAATCTATTATACCGGGCAAACATGCTTTTGTCATTACTACCGCTGGTGCTGGTGTGCACGCGGCCGGATTTATCTCTGGCAGGGAGCGTATGTACATTTCATAGCATTCCCATTTGGCCCGGACCTAGGCACGCTCCCAATATTGGAAATATCTGGATAGAACCTTCAACGTTTGTGTTTACGCAGAACTACAGGCGGAATTTTTATGGAAATTTCTGGTGTATTTGTAAGTAGAAGATGAATTATAGGCTAAGAAAAAAGGAGAATACATTTTCGTATCATCTTGAGAAGGCGAAGTTTCATCGTACGCGAACCCTAACAAAACACTTAAACAACAGCAGACTATTAACAAAACGCGTCCGCACAGTTTGCTAATGAACAGTTTATCAGAGCTCGCACCCTCCGACATTTACCAGTAATTACCAGAATTTGTACCGAACCCGAGTCACAAGGATGAACTCTGGACGGAGATAGAGGACGACGCGACCGCGAACAACCCCATTCCCTAATTGAGTTCGACCGAACGCCTTTCTCCATCTTAATTGAAATTAACATGTTTTATTGGATTCGTCGGCCGCGACCGAATGCAAATTTTGCGCGAAATTCCTCGAAGCAAGTATTCCTTTGAATAATTCCGTTGAATACTAAATTTCGAATTGGCTCAGATAACTGGGTCAATCAATTTGATTTTGAGAGAGAGCCATCATGATTATTCGAACTTAAAAGTCAGATAAGTTTCAGAGAAACAATGAATTTATCTAACATAAAATTATCTGCCTACTACAATTTTGACATCAAATTGGTGAACATTATAACACGTAGATGAACTTTATCCTTCAATTTATTTGGAAATATCATCAGTGAATGGAACAGAACCCAATATAATAATTTTTTAATAACATCTACTATCTCTAGTAATAATAGATAGTAATCACCTAGATTAGATCTCGTACAGATTTATGTTTCCAATGCTATTCCAATCTTCTAGGAAAAGTAAACCTGAGAAATTATTTTATTGCTTCTGACTTTCTAGATTTCTAGTTAAAATTTCTACATCGTATTGTTCTACAATCTTTGGATTACTTACAACCCTGCGTTTTATCTTTTTCGAAATATCTCCTATATCTGTAATCTCTCAGGGCAAACTCATTTAATCCGCGAGTAGTTCGCCATCATATATTTGTTGCAAAGTCCTTGACAGTTTTGTACATTTGCCATAAAATGCCATACTCCTTTCGTAGCGTATTTGTCGTTAAATACACCTAAATTGATTTTCTCGAAAAATAAAATAAGGAAAGTAGAAACTATGTGGCGATACGAGCCACCTTTAGTATTCAGTTCTTTGCCAACATATTGTATAATGCCAAACTTAAGATGTAATGAAAGAAAAACAGGGTGTTCTCGGCTGAATATTGTTTGACAAATTTACTTTAAAAATCTTATTATTATCTTACTATATATTATGTTATCTTATTCTAGGTTCAATGTTTATATAACTTTATATTATCCCACAGGCAGAAAAATCTGGAAGATTTTCCAAAATATCTTTATCTACGTCGGTTTTCTCCTATAACATTTTCAGATCCACAAAATGATCTAGTTGTATTCATGACACTCGAGTAAATTCTAACGATTTTTTCGTCATTACATTCTTTCTCCGAATAACAACTGGAGCAGTTCCATAAACATTATCATTGTACAATAAAATATCGGTGAGATTAGGCTTAGTTTTATGCAGAAACAATCACCCTTTTGCTAGGTTATCTGATATAACACCTAATCAACCTAAGAATATATGAGGTAATGAGACAATAAAGCTCAAGGTCAAAACCTGCTTTTCCTTGCTGCGTAAGTGGACAACTCCGTTGTTCCTCGACCTTCCTCGATGTTCCTATATAAACGTTTCTAATTATTCGCCTTTTTATTTGCTGGCACATTTAAACGAATTAGAAGTACTTTTCTTATTTTGGCTATATGACGATTTGTCATCTTTATCTCAGTAAAATTTAAAGGTGTGTCCGATTTGCCAACAGTAGTTAACCTATTTGCCTATCATTTTGAGGATATGTACTGAACTGGATCAATTGAATCTACCGGTAACGATCCCGCTGGTTATGATACTAATTCTGTCACCTTTGGTATCTCCGAAGTCAGTTGCAAAAAATTCAAGGCAAAGGCTACAACAGGCCCAGATGAGATTCCTGCATTTTTAGTCAAGGACTGCGCTTCTGCACTTTTACATCCGCTCTTACATATTTTCAACCTAATAATCAAAAACTCTGAATTTCCAAAGACATGGAAATTAAGCAGGATTTGCCTGGTTTACAAGAAGAGAGATAAGTGCTGCTACCACTAACCTACTAAGTTTTGCTCAATAGGTATCTGCCGCACTGGACCATCGTGGACAAGTTGATGTAGTTTTCACTGATTTCTCAAAGGCATTAAACTGTTAGGATCTTTCGTTGTTGACAATGGAACTGGACAGATTTGGTTGCGATTGCTCTCTTATACATCTTCTTACGTCTTTTGTGTCTAATCGAAGACAGTGCATTGAACTGGGTGGTGTTAAATCTAGGTATATAAACGTAACTAGGGTACAGTTCTGGACTCTCTACTATTTAATATCTTTGTGAACGATTTGCCTACGTGCTTTACTACAGGTGCACTAGCATAGGTAGTGAACGAGACTGTTTATCGCTTCAGTTATACCTGGATTAGGCTTTCTTCATGGTGTACTGACAACAGAATGATCCTAAATACATCCAAGTGGCAGGTGATGACATACAGCCAGAAAAGGAACGTTGTGTACTTTGACTATAGGGTTGGGACGGATCATCTATCGCGCATTTCTACTGTGAAGGACCTTGGGATATGGTTTGATGAATCTTTGACTGTTACCGAACATATTGACAAAGTATCGGCTAGTGCCCTTAAAACATTGGGCTTTGTTACTAGAAATAGCTTAGAGTTTGCAGACATCAAAACAGTACTTACTCTTTACGTTACGCTTGTACGAAGCAAACTGGAATACTACTGTAATGTTTGGTCTCCAACTTTTGAAATCCCACTTTGGAAACAATGTATTTCCGTTGGGATAATAAAGATTATTATTAAACAGTTGCAGATAGTTTCCTTCAGATATTATTAGAGATTTTAAGAACTCCCAAAAATACACATTTCACTGTATAGGGCTCTTGTGTACAAATAATGTCGAATATCTTTTCTTCCGCTCCTTTGTGTAGTTCGGACATAACTTCCTTCTATGCTTGCTTGTCTCGTATGAATATCGCGTATGCACAACTTGCAAGGAACTATACCAAATGTGGGCAGTTAAACTTATGTTGTTAACAAATATTAGTTGAGATAGTTTTAGTGTAACAATAGATAACATTTATTCTTTTTGAGTTATGTTTCTACCAGCACTATAGTTCTCAGCTTACAAAAATCATTTCGAATGTTCTTATTATCACAACTAAATTTGAACATTTTATTTATTTGTTATATAATAAAATTTATGATTGGTAATTGTCAAGCAATTTCGTTTTTGAAGTTAATGAGTTTCACAGCCGTAACAATTACCTTAACCAAATTAGATTAAGCGCTTGAGTTTATTTTGAAGGAGTTTTGGGGGTCGTTAGCTTAAATTAAACTTTCTGCCAATTTAACCCTCAGTTTGGAGACTCCTCCAAAACGACGACCAAGTTTACTTTATAAGACGATGGCAATTGTATAAATGTGTTTTGATTGTATCCAATTACGAGCTCGATTGACATCTCCAGCACCAACTTTCGGTGGCTTATCGCCGACATCTCGGATCTTTTCCCTTCTATTCGCGTACACGCGACCGGTAAGTGCTTAAATAATTTGGGATTCAACAGTCGCAAATTGAAAATGAATTGCGTAACGCCGTCTGAATAACAAGCGGGAACGAAACGCAGGAAATGGGAATGAGTTCAGGGTAGGAAAGAGCTGGAAAATTTCCTTTTTGTCCCCTGTTCGTTTCGTTTTCCTCTTTCCACCTCATCTCGTTTCCCTGCTACACGACTTAGCCCACTTTAGCGCTGTGTTAATGATAATCCTACCCTTTTTCCACTGGCTGGGGATATTTACATTCTCGATAACGTTGGTACGCCATCGATTCTTTCTTTAGAGTGGTCGACTTCATGCATTTCAATACGGTTCAGTGAATTTAAGAAGAATTAAATTAACGTTTTAACAAGTATTTTGTACTTTGAGAATTTAAAAGAGAATTTTATAGGATTAATATAGAATTGTTTTATGAATGTAAGCGAAGCGAAGGTATCATAACGTCGAATCTTATTATCTTATTATGCCTTAATAATTCTGTCTGTGTTGGACCTAGTTTTAGTCGTAGTTTTAGTTAATGTAACAACCGCAGAATTCGCGTTTGAAGTTGGCTGCATAATTACTCACCCATAATGATGTATCTCGGTAGTCGTACAAGTGTCTCTCGAGGACGTTAACTTGGAAATACGACGCCGCATTAAGGATAATCTATTTCTCGTATCGAATTATGCCGTCACCTGACTAAGAACAGCGCGCACGCCTCCTGGCAGATGTCGTCTCCTACGGTGCAAGAGAAGAGCGTCATCGGATCCTTATTACATCCATTATCCTCCATTACCGAGCCAAACCCAATTGTCCAGGTCGGCAGCGACGCCCTCTAACGGCAGGGTTGCCTCTACCGACTTTAAAGGGCGGCGGGCGAACCTTAAGGCCGCTAGCGTCGCGACGCCCTCGGATTCGATTTGTCCGGACGGGGCAGTTTCCGATGTCGAACGCTAACAAATCCTTTTCTGGGCGACAATTGTCCGGGACCGGTCGTGGAAAATCAATTGACCCACATCGTGGGGGTCTTGGGATTATTACTGGGAGACGTCGGTCCCGATCATAACACATGTCAGAACGAAAAGGGAGCCTTAAGATATATAGGATTGCAACAATTGTTACGGATGAAAACACAATCAGAAGATTTTAGGTTATTAATAGATAGACGTTTTTTTATAATCTAATAAATTCTTTCACCCAATCTGAAATGTAATATATTTTTCTTCTCGACATAACTTTTATACAAATTCCCACCTTTGGATATATAAAACTTTCCGAATCTTCCGGATAAGAACGAGTCAACAGTTTCAAGGAGTAAACACATATTTTCTGAAGTCTGCGAACAATAAACGTACCACGAAAGGGGCTGGCGGCGACGGGGGTGGAGAGAGAGAGATGAGTGAGTGTGGCGCCGTTGTTCCGGCGTCACATAAAACACGAGGCGGTTTAATCCGAACGAAGGTAAAAATTCGATTTGCCGGGTGCTGGTCGCGACCGTAAATCATTCAAGAACTTGTCGAAAGTGCGGTCCTGCCCTGTGCGCCTCCGAACTTCATGTTTTAATAATAAATTCGGCACCGTTCGCGCCGGCCTCCGCGAAATCTCTCGTAATTTATGTGCGGACTTCCACCGGTTATTGGTTCCTCGTTTGCCGGGTTGAAGCTCCCGCACCTCTTCCAAGCTCAGTGATACTACGAAGATCGGCTACGGTCTTTTGGCTTAACCAAATTTAAATTTTGATGAGTACAACTTTCCAAGAAGACATTGAAGTTTTTTAATAAAAATGGATTGCGTCAACTTTAACACCTACTCTTTGATCATGAACAATATTATCATACATAGTGTTTACACAAGTTGTTTTCACTTATATTAAAATTTAATACAAGTATTAAGATTATAAAAATTATGGTGGATGCGCCGGCGAAATGGTTTACACAGATCTTTTTTGAACTTGGTAATGCTAGAATATCAATATATGACAATATATTGTATTGGTGAACGATTTTTGATGATATATATATCGATGAATTAAAGTTCTTATTCAGGGTTCAATCAAAAGACCAATTTAATTAAAAAAATAACAACTTAATAAATTATTTAATTATTAATACGGACTTAAATTTTATATCATGCGATGTTGTTAACTCGGACTGAATATACTAAATCAAAATAAAATTTTCAAAATTCGAATTGAACGACAACAAAAAATGAATCAAAGACTTATCTTAATTACAAGTAATTTGTTTCTCCTTCAAACAATGGTTTCTATATACACCTCCTCTATCTCAACTTAAATCCTCGATGATTCCACACTCTCACGCTAGATATTCAAATCCAAATCGATTGTTTTAATTTATTCTTCCTTTTTGTATTCTGATTATTGTCTCAGTTAATGTTTTAAAGGTTCACGAATTTTTAATAAACAATTTTATACACTTGAATAAATTAGTTTTTTTTTAAAGTTCTAGTTTTTTTTTATATTCAAACTCACATTAGGTTATTTCTTCTTTTTCACTATGATCGGGGTTATGTTCTTTTTTTAGTATATTTTCATTGCCGAACGCGTTCATAACAAAACGATGCGTCTTCTTCTACGATTCAACTCTGATTGTTATTGTTATTTTTTTAAGCGTCAGTTCTTCAATTTTTTTATCAAATGCATATGTGCATATGTGACAATCTTGGATTATTTCAAAAATAATTAAAATTTTGGTTATACAAGGTACGTCAAAAGATAATTTATGTAGGATTTCGGGACGACATACAATGTCGATCAAAATATTTTAAATATGTTTTCTTTTTCGTTTTTCCAAAAATGATGATTATCAATGATATTTTATCGATTTGTTGGTTAATTTCTTCAATTTCCGGAACAATATGGTTTTAAATAAGTCTTTATCATTATCGGTGAATTTTGAAAATAAGGTTTTGGAATAGATATGGAAATTTTATTACTTTCCAGAGATATTACGGCATAGATTATTATTGATTAAGTGAAAGATCGCATTAACAAGTCTTTGTAAGAAATTTTATCGATAATTTCATTAACAATATCGATTCTCAACTGACAGGTAAAAACATAGTCATATTTTTTCATTAATAATGAAATCAGATACTCGTATCAGCCTGAATTACTACAATATATATAAATATACATGCATTTTTCATATCAGATCCAAAGAGAAGTTCCATAGCCAACTTCCTATACCATTTTGTGCCGCGTCTTACAATTAGACAGAAAGATCAATAAAAGCCTTACATTCGTTGTAGTCCAATACCACATTAGGCTTTGCAAGCGTTCCTTTTTGATGTTGTTTCATTGTAGTTTCATCAGTATGCTTGGTAGTTGGCATTAGAACATCTCTTTAGTCCTTCCATTTTATCATTACTATGCCGTAGTGATGGAACGGATATCCGGCAACTATCCGGTGTCTGGCCTATCAGCCATTTTTTTAAATCCGGCCGGATACCGAATAGTTACCTAATATTCGGGTTTGACCGGATATTAAAAACCTATTACTTAGTACTCTACCATTCACAGGAATTAGTATCTCTTTTAGGTGTTTGACACTGCAGATAATAATCAAGTTCAACCCCAATAGGCCTTTTTTCATTGAATACAACTTTATTTATCATTAGCAACTTCATTGTAAGAATCCCAATACGATATATAAAATCTCTTGTTGCAGTTTTGTCTAGTTTTTTTCTCTTCGCTTGTAATTCATCATCACATTCATTACTATCAGAACTGTCGCTGCCATCACTTTCAATTATTAATTAAAGTATCCTCTTTTTAATGCAAAAAGCCGTTTTGAAATGAATCACTTTCAGTTCTTGAGAAATAAATTTTTGAAATGATCAAAAATTTTTTCGAATTTTGCAATTTTCGCCGATTAAGTTTTAAAAATTCGTATAAAATCCAGTTCTTGGAATATGAGTATGAAAATTTCGTAAAATATTAATAAAGGTGCCCTCTTTGCAATGAACCAACCCGTTTTGAAAAATAACTTTTAGTTTTTGAGAAAACAATATTTGAAGTTTTGATAAAATTTTCAATGTTGCAATTTTCATCGATAACTTGCAAAATTCGCTATAAAATTAATTTCTTGAAGACTCCTTGTAGAAATATCACCAATTATTAATTAAAGTATCCTCTTTTTAATGCAAAAAGCCGTTTTGAAAAATCACTGTCAGTTCTTGAGAAATAAATGTTTGAAATGATTGAAAATTTTTTGGAATTTTGCAATTTTGGCCGATTAAGTTTTAAAAATTCGTATAAAATCCAGTTCTTGGAATATGAGTATAAAAATTTCCCAAAGTGTTAATAAAAGTGTCCTCTTTCCAATGAGCCAACCCGTTTTGAAAAATAAGTTTTAGTTTTTGAGAAAACAATATTTAAAGTTTTGATAAAATTTTCGATGTTCCAATTTTCATCGATAACTTGCAAAATTCGCTATAAAATTAATTTCTTGAAGAATCCTTGTGAAATATCACCAATTATTAATTAAAGTATCCTCTTGTTAATGCAAAAAGCCGTTTTGAATAATAACTTTTAGTTTTTAAGAAAACAATATTTGAAGTTTTGATAAAATTTTCGATGTTGCAATTTTCATCGATAATTTTCAAAATTCGCTATAAAATCAATTTCTTGAAGGATGCTTGTGGAAATATCGCCAATCATTAATTAAAGTATCCTCTTTTTAGAGTTGCTTCGTTGCTTAAAACAGCATCAAACAAATTCATTTTGTATCTTGGATCCAAATAAGTTTACATATCTTATCAGGTTTCTTATTGATTTTATTTTTATTCAAATATCGCAATAATGTCGCAATGTAGGGTATCATTTCAGAAATGCACCAGAAATTATAACCATTATGGCCGGATAGATATGCCGGATAACCGGATATCCTGCCGAAGGGGATGCCGAATATCCGGTTTTCCGCCTTTATTCTGATGATCGATAATTTCATGTTTTTTCAATTTGTCTTACAACTTGTGTACAATTCAGTTTTCTGTTGCTTCTTATAGTACCTACAAGATGCGTTTTTCGTTTTATAAATTCTTGGGCAAGATGAACACTCGTATAGGAATTGTCAGTGAAAAAAGTTCGACCACTTTCCAGTAAACTTTCTGATAATACAAAAACTACATTGAAAGATGTGCTTCCTGTAGAGTTATGATCTTGACCGCAAGAAACCTGTATCCTGTATGTGTATCCATTTTGTAAACATAACTTGTAAAGTTTCATCCCGAATTTATGTTTTTTATTTATTATATATTAACGAAATTTCAAACGTCCTCGAAAAGGCACCATACTCTCATCAATGCATAAAAGTTGTCCAGGTATATATTTCTACAAACTCTTTCTGTAGTTCTTTCAGTAAAGGTCTAAGTTTACAAAGGCGATCAATCGGCTGACCTTCAAGGAATAACCTTTGGTTGTCATTGAAATACCACATGGATAATATTTGTATGTTTGTATCATATGTGCTCCAATAATCTCTTCGTTGTGGTCCTTTCAAAAGGTCCATCGATATCAAAATGGCGAAAATTTTTTGTAATTCAATATTATTATCAACAGGAGTCCAAGGCTTACTTCTTGATTTTGAACTTACAGTTTTTTGTTGAAGTTGTTGCTCTGCATAGAGATTAGTCTGCTGAACAATAATACTCATAATATTATCCGTAACAAATACTTTGAAAAAGTAGTAAGGTGTCTTATCGTACAACAAATAATATTCGTCTTTTATACCAGAGTATTTTATCATAAATTGAAACTGGTTCAGTTTTTCTTTATCAGCTGGTTCCCATACAGTTTCATCGGGATTTTGATTTTCCATGTCGGAGTCAACATCAAGATCGGAATTTATTTCTAATTGTTGTATAACGCCTTCAATTGTCGCTTCCTACCTCTAAAATAGTATTTATATAAATACAGGCAGAATAGAAATAAAGCTACAGTGACTGACCTGAATTCGAATAATGTTATCATCTAAAATATTTTGATAGTTTGCCTCATTACAAATTATATTGCTGCTTTCTTCTGCAGATAATGATCCCTAAAATATGTATATTCAAAGGCAATCACAAAGATACTCTAATAGTACAACCTCAGAAATGTTTGCGGAGTTATATGTAATCCTACGCTTTTATATACCACTACCATCTTCTTCTGACAAATCACATGAACTTATCAAAGAAGAATTTTTCTTCACTTGTAGTTTGATTTTCTTTTTAGATGCAACGTAAATACAGCCATTATCACTAATTTCTTCACCTGTCGGCAAGTATTTATCTGACGAATCATTATTTGCAAACGGATGTTCTTCCGACATTATTTCCTCCCTATTTTTGCATTCTTGCTCGTAGGAACACATTTTACATGCGCGTCCTCACTGTCTTTACACTAAATGAATGTTGTGTACAGACAGCGAGACGCAACCGTGAGTCTTTCTGAGTAAAATTCGTAGTGAAAATAGATAGCAGTTTAGAAAAAAATATACATATATTTGGGGTGATAGCTATAGTTTCTTTTGTATTAACTCAACAACTATTCCCGGTCCGGGGGGTCATCTTTTTTTCTACACCGGGGATAAACGTGTTGAAAGTTCGAAATATTTTTGATCAATACAATTATAATTGTGCTTGAAAGAACAAACGTGACTTTTCAAATCTTGTTAAAGCAGAAACAATCGCCTAATGGGAGGATTGGACCTGAAGTCCGTATTCCTTTGGGATATTATCCCGGTGCTTTAGATCGTCGCGACCGACGCCGGCCGCCACAAACTAGATTATAGTTCATAACTATTATTTCCCTCGACGGGATCCACTTGATTGATTGATATAGCTCCTAGATAGTGGAACACTATCGACGCTGCGGCGTCTAATGATTAATTATCGTCTATTCTGAAACCGTCGGCGTCGGATGGTAGGAGGGTAGAAGGCGGTACCAATAAATTCGATCGATAATTCTTTTTTTTTCTTGTCTATTGCTATGTATTGTTACCAAGTCTGGATGGGTTTATTGGTGGGATGGCGTCGCATCATAGTACCGTTGGTCGTTTATCACGACGCCACAGCACTTCCTTCATTCGTCGGTCCGGATCCGGGTCCGGTTTGTGTGTACGCAAAAACCGAAAACTAAAATCGCCTTTTGGGATTTACAGGGGACGCAAGATTCATTGAAGATTTACCGTTGTCCGAGGTTGACAGAGATAAACTGCCTGCGGTCGATTTACAAACGTAATTTACTGGGCGGGGACGACGCTCTACTAAATACTATTTCCACGGTCTAGCAATTATTCTTCTGTCGGAGAATCATTGTTTCTTTTATACTTTTTATGTAAACCTTTACTTTTTTTATTATTTAATTTTCCTTTTCTTTTTTGCAATTTCCAATTTGTAAAAGGGCGAGTAAGTACGGTACTATCTTTTAAACAACATCTCTCCGTCGGCGACGAATTGCGGTGGGAGTAGGAAATTAAATTGCTAATGGAAATTGCATTCATATCTTACATCTTACCGCGGCCACCGTTCTTATTGCTTAAGACCCGTGTCCGCCACACTTTTTTCTATTACCACTATTTATACTTTTAAGAAATGAGCAACGAGGACAAAGCCCTCTACTAGTCATCCCAGCACCATTTTTTCATGTAAACAACCCCTCCATCTCGGGTTAATACCACGTTAATTGAGACAATCAATTAGCGTCTGTTTGCATCAATTAAGGCGACAATTCATCACCCGGAAGTAAGTTTAATGCAGTGAGCGTAACGGATTACGTCTCTTAGTTGGGTTGGAAACGCGACGTCGCGGCGCCGCTGTCCTTTCTCTCCCTCACTCCCACCCGTTTGACCCCTTTGTTTCCCCACGACAATGGAACTACCCGCGAGCTATTTAATTACGCAAAGTGCATTCGTCGGTATAACGACACAGAACCGTGCGTGTGCTTTTACATACACCACACTCTGAAGGGTATACATTTCGCCCAAAGCCTTTATATACTTCCCACGACTATATTCATCTTCTTAAATTTATAACAACTATTACATTTCACAGAAAAGAATTAATTTAACCAATTTGTTTTCATTCATTACATGTCAAAACTAAAATCATCATGTATTAATTCCATAGATGGAAAGAACAGTTGATACAACTTATAACTTAAAAGTTAACACCTACGAAGTAGACAACTCTACTACTTCTTTCCAGTAAGCCGCAAGCTTAATATGGCTATCTCCGTTAATAAAACCAAGTCCATGACTACTGCAAAAGATTCGATCAGATGTAAACTCGTAATCGATGATAAGTCAATAGAACAAGTCATACAATTTAGCTATTTAGGCGTACACATATCTAGCGATCACGATGCAGAAAGACTTGAGGAATCAAATTAATAAAGCATCCGCAATATCAGGATGCTTAAGAGACACCATCTGGTCGAACTTGTATATGCGAATAGATTGCAAAATTCGGATATACAAGTCGTGTATAAGACCGATAATGACATACGCAATAGAAGTGAGGGCAGAAATAAACAAAACCAAGAGCATGCTACTAGTGACCGAGATGAAGACACTAAGATCGTCAACGCATCGTTCTAGACATAGTAAAATGGGGAAGACACCGAAAAAGATAATGGCATACTCACGTAAGGCGTATAAGTGATGATAGACATCCGAAAATTGTGCTTGGAAATAACCTCCCAGCTCAAGACCACATGGGAGAGCTCCAAAGAAATGACGTGACAGCTGGTAATCAATGTTTCAAGAAATGAGAGAAATGACTTTGCCTGAGGGCAACGACCTCAGAATTAACAGATCGACAGATCTTCAATAAGAAGAAGGAGACATATATAAACGTTGGACTAATGAGCAGCAAATAATCTCTAATCCAGGAGATTCAAAATCTTTGAAAATACCATGATCTAAAAGATTTAAGAATTTTTAAACATCAATCTATTTAGTATTCGATCTTCAATGTCCCTTTAATCCCTTATAATACCATGGGGTCACTGAAGAACCCAAAATTTTATGCTGTTTATTATTCTAATCAATCATTTTAAAATACAACTGTAAATTCTTATATAATATTTATAAATGAACATTTAGAAATTTCTTTCACAAAGATATCAATAGTTTCTAAATTTCCATGATTCACAACAGTAATATTCAATACGAAGCAGGGAATACACACTTCCCTCTGTACAATAAGTACAATAATCTACATAAGTTATAAGCTGAATACTCCTGTAATTGAATTAACGGCAGAGAGGCTTTCAGTAGGCATAATCTGCAATTGTAACTAATCACAAGTTATATCCAGGTCAAAGGCGATCTGTTATTGTTAATCTAAGTACACAACAATTAAATATTAACCCTATAATGCATACATAAATAAAACCAATGTTATAGCATACAAGAGGTTTCTGGTAATCCTAGTGTATTTATTGATTGAAACAAAAGATACCATTAAACAGTTTTTACACACGTCAGGTTGACACACAAAGCACAAAATGTTTTTGTTTTCGATCATTAGATTTGGGACACATATTGTAGCGTGCCTGTTTTGCAAATTTTTTTGGTATATCCTCTTGTTGAGTTTCACTTTCTCCTTCCTCCAAGCTTAATATATAGGCAATATTTCGTTTTAGACTGTGGCGAACATTTTTTGTAAGTCTAGTCATTATGTATGGTTTAGCTAACTACAAACCATTATACCGGGTGGGGCAGAATGGAAGGCCATCAGAATAAGGTTGAGACAAGCAGTAATTGTAAGTCGAATGAATAGTCGAACACTTCGCAGAATTTTACACCAAGGTCTTTTCTTTCATCCCTATAACAACAACGCCAGTAGTTCGCTGAAAGAATACAAATGAGTTGTGCTGATGAACCAGTAATAATGATGACCGACTTTCATTTGAACTGTTGTGTTAACAAACAGAACTTCCGATATTGGGCAGCAACAAACCCTAGTGAAGTGCATCAACGCCGACTTCACACTGAGAAAGTCACCATTTGGTGTGCTGCAAGCCATCTTGGATTGATTGGACCTTATTTATTCGAAGATGCACAAGGGACAACTGTAATTGTAACCTCCGGGCGATATGTTTTCATGTTGGAAAACTTTTTGAACATGGTGCCACAGCATATACAGAAAAAACCTCAATGGAAGTTGTGCATCGCTTTTTCCCTGGACAAGTAATCTTCCGTTTCGGTGATGTAAGGTGACCATCTTGCTTCCTTAATCTTTCATCTCCTGATTATTTATTATGGGGACACCTAAAGGCGAAGGTCTACGTCGATAAACCTAGAAACCTGCAAGAGTTGAAGAAGATGATGAGGAACTGGCGGAACGGACCTCCTCTAACTGACATTTTTAAAACATAATTTCACTTTTTTATTGTTAAATGGTAACATCTAAAGTTTACTATTTCATAAATAAACTTTATTTCAATTAAAAAACAGCTGAAAACACGCCCTTCTATTCTGCCCTGTCCTGTATAAAAATTATCGTTTATTGAACTTTTCTAAGTTTTTTGAGCACATGTAGAGTATCCAGGCATTTACTCCAGCTTGATCAAGTATTACGTACTAGTACCTCAAAGAGCATCGTCTATTTTTTCCACTCACTCAGTAATTATTATATATCAACTGGTCACAAGTATCAATGCCACCTTTTGTAGCATTGCTGAATTTGATGATTTCTGCTTTTTTTGTCACATCATTAATAGATTTTCTAATTATGTTGTTCTAATTATGTATGTAGATTATTGAATCTAGAATCTAGACTTTAATGAGAATCTAGAAGTTTTAACTCTTTTGATAAACGTTGACTTTATCATTAATCCAATCAATTGCCTACCCTTAATTCCAGTACTGAGGATGTTGGGTTATTACTAATTTTCATAAATTGCGCTGTGTTGACGCTGAAATGACTCCATGGACGATTGTGATTTCACACAACGTGAAAAAGTGGTCATTGGAAGCTAACTTCCTGAGCTCTTAACTTCTATAATCTTGGATTATGGAGTATTTCCTCCTCCAATAGCCATCACCTTTCTTATTGTATAATGTGACTAGACACCAAAGTAACTTATCTTAAAGTTTCCTCTGACAATAATGGCAACTGCCGATGAGCTGCCTCTCTAAGCCCTTCTGCAAAATGAGTATCTACAGGAGCAAAAAATTACGGTACCATAGAGTAGAGCCTGAAATCGATTATTGCTCATCTCTCAAGTAAGTTGGCTGAGTTCATCCCACGTAATCCCTATGAGATTATGTTTGGGCCTTTGATTGGTCCACTCCGTAGTGGTTTCTGATCCACTACGATTAACTCTGATTCGACCAGCATAACGTTTAACTTGGCCGTAATATGTATTGTCCAATTCCAATATTGTATCGATATGATATCAATTAAATTATTGCCTCCGCCGCAAGCGACCTTGGACACAATAAAAGCTGAGGCACTACTACAATTGGCATCATATCGACACACAATAGTGTGTATACAAAGGTTAATCAATATTGACATTGGTAGTTAAGATTGTACCGATCAAAGTACATCATACATTGTCTTTTTTTACGTTGAGCCGACGTCGCTTGCCTCTGAGGCAAACAAGAAACTTTTGTCCGGTACTCTATACATACAATTTTTTCTTCACTGATAAATTTTATAGCCTCCTATGAGACAATTTTATTACTTCTGCCCTATCATAAATCCGGTCAACACCTAAATACAAGCTCTGTGATCTCGTTACAAATATACAAGTACTGTTCAAGCTGTTAGACAGATCATTGTATATTATCACATCACGAATCTGGTTTCAAAAAGCTGCTGGATTTGGCGAACAATATCTCCAAGCTTTATTATCAGAATATTATTGTTAATTCTGTTAGATTTCATCAATGTGCATTTGGTGTATGATACGGATGTATTATTTTCAGTATTTCATCTACTTGCTATTATGATGTAAATATTGCAGGACCAAAATAGGAAAAGATAACATAATATAAAGATGTTAAGTATATCTTTAAATATATCCTAAAATGATTCCTTGTGACGACTAGAAAAAAATGTTATACAAACTTTAATATAGTTTTATCTAAATGTATTTATAAACATGCTATATGTATAACTGCAAATAATATTAATCCGAATTTATTTAATTAATAAACAAATTGTAATTTATTCTGTTTTTAACAGTAGTTTTTGCCCTTTTGTGTCATTTGTTTCCACGCGCTTTGTTAGAACTTCCACTTCTCCAATGCATATTCCTTTATTATTTTTCCAGTTTCAATTCAGTTTTCGTTTGTTATTTGTATTTTTCGCTGTTGCGTCCGTATATTTTCAGCTTTATGATTTCAGTTTTAAACTTTTCATTCGCTTTTGTTGGATTATTATTAATTCCAAAAAAGATTTTTTTTTATTTTGCTTTTCTAATTAAGTATTTGTTATATATTCTTTAAAAAAATAAAATGTGTGTCAATCCTCATGTGTGTCATCCACTGAGATGACAAAGTATAAGTATAAGTCCATGCTTAGTAATGTCTAATATATGTATAGGATTGTTCCAACAAACCTATTTATAAATTAAATTATTACATAAGTTTAAGACATACATTTACATTTACTTATTGATGTATAAAAATTTTTAAAGGTAAACTAGCTAAACTATCTACTTGAACAGGAGCACTTTGTTCTCAACTAGCTGTATAATGGTAGATTCCTAACCTGATGTTTTTGCTTCAGAACTTTCGCGGTTTTATGTCTTATCTGCAACAATGTATCTAATTTCTCCTAGGTTGTGGGCTAAAAAGAAACTGGTTAGAAATCTGATAGAAATCTTTTGGGGGGTCTTAAAACATCTTTTGGTTGTCAATTTAGTGTTAATACGGTAATAATAAATAATTATAATTATTCGAATTTATAATGAACTTTGATAATCCTTATTTGGCAACGGGAAGTCTGAACAAGCACGTTAATATTATGGCTGGTGTCTGCTTAGTTCAGCTGGAATGACCAACAAAGATGCTGCCTCCACAGCGCGTGACTCCTAAGAGAATAAGATCATTGGAACTATGGAAATATTTGAGGAAAAACTTCAAGCTGCGCTGACTAATTCTAAAATCACAACATGCTGTTGTATTTTGAATGTTTTGCACATGTAATTTCTTGCTTTTAAGGAGTGTATAATCTAAATGAAGTGTGTGATCTTATGAATCATCTGAGAATCGCATTTTGGTCAAATCACTCTAAAACGATTTTAATCTGGATCATAAATAGTTCAAAGTAGTATAATTTTCACATTAAATTCTAAATAAATGGTTACCATTGAATATGGATGATTTTATGTCGAATATATTGGTTACCTTGTTGAAAGGTACGTATTTGAAAACCTCAAAAATTCTTCACGTCCGTATAGAAGGAGGAAATATCCGGCGCTTATGCAAAACGCGTCCGTTCGCATGCATAATGCACAAGTCCTGCGCAATATTTCAACGGACGGCTCTTCGAGTTAAGTATCGCGAGGATATCTTTGACAATTTCCCAGCGTCCGACAACAAAAGATTTATTGCCCGGTTGAGCCGGCCTTTGTAAATGTTTGAGAGGAGGAATAGGAGCGCGAACAGCAAACGTCGGGCGCACGTCACGCACAGCAAAGGGTTCACCATCTCTTTTCGCGATACACAATTTAACGCCGTTCGAACGAAGCCTGTGAATACTTAAACGGTGCTGTGAAAAATACATGACGCTGAGACGACGTTTGTCTATTTATATTTGATATTTTTAAGTAATATTTATTGCATTGCTTGATATCCTTGATATCCGATATATTGATATCCTTGAGACCTATTTAAAAATTCTTAGTTTTAATCGTTCGCTTGATTACGGCACCCTAATAAATATTCATCAGGGTCGATAATGTAAAGTAAACCAGGAGGGGTACATTACGGCGTTATACGTACATTCGAGACTAGTGCAAATAAATCAATTTGACATTATTTAGTGCGAATTCGTGTTCGGTACCCGATGCTTCGGAGGCAGTTAGTTGAGCACACAATGCGCACACCGAAAGCACAATATGGTCGTTTTACCATGAAGAACCATTAGCTTTTCGGTGTTTCAACACGGTAACTTAAAATATATAGGGTTTTCTCATTTGGATTAATAGAAAGAGTAATGATCGTTGTTTGAAAAAACGTTAATGTATATTTAAAATTTATTTTTAAAATAGCAATATTAAACGGGGAAATTCTACAGGAAATAGGTAATAATTTAAGAGTGATTTATCACTACTTTGGTCGCAAATGCGCAATCAGTAATTACGATTGCCCAGAATTTATGGGGTGTTTTAATATTTTACATGTTTCAAACAATATTTAAATTCGACCAGCGGTCATAACGTTTCTCTACAACAAAATATTAATAAATAACGCGTTGTTATTTATACATCAATAAATTTACGGGAATATTATAACCTGTAAATCACCGACTGGTATCGCGGCATCGGTACATCGGGCGTCGCCCTTTTTATACATGAATAAATTACCTTTTATCAGCGCGTATATATTTCCTACCCGATATCTAACCACATATACGGGGTAAATATCACACCAAGTAATGAATATCGCAAGGGGAAACGGTGAAAATTATTTTTTCTTCTTATATTTCCTTTTTTTGCTGTCCCCTCGAAGCTCAGCGTAAGCAAGCACAAAGAACTCGGCGGAGGCGAAGGTAAAGCTCGCGACACGTAGATCGAAACGCACGCAAAAACGTGATTGATATCGTTCTATGCAGTATCAATCATTCGCTAAGAATGCGCTGGCAGACGTGTCTCACACGCCATAAGCAAATACCGTGGCCCAGGGTTCGAGCAAAAACAAGAGCGAGACCGATGATGTGTTTGCATTAGGACCTGAAAGCCTTTTAGGTACCCCTATTGTTATTGGTATTGATCGACAGTTACTTTGAAAGATTCTACCGAGAAAAGCAAATTTAGTTAACTTTCTATTTGCGCTGCTAATATTCACGTCAACCTTAACAAACATTGAATATAGAATGAATCTAATGTTTTAAATTGATATAAAGAAGATAAATCAAAACTTATTTCCAGCTATGAACAATTTCATTGCACGGCAAGTTCAACAAATATCAAAGAAACTATAAGTTTGATAAGGAAAAGCAAGTGGTCTTGGACTGTGCAGCTACAAAGTTTCCAATCCGGTTACCCGTATTGCTACGGTTCTATGAAAAGTTTTCACCTTATAATCAGACTTTTATGAACGATTCAGCTATTTCAAATATAAGTAACAAACAATTTATGAGTGCAGCATTATTTGCAGGCGTAGAAATAAATCTGACTTTGAAAGAAAATAATTAATATGCCATAACTTGCTTAATGTAACGGTAATTTTTTAAATGTTACATATTAATTAAGTAATGGATAGTGATCTTCATTTTCTTTGTATAGTCACTCCTCATATATAAGTATGGGCTTATAATCAAAAGAGAAACAAGAAAAATTGGACATGAAAAGAGATACATGAGTAGAAGCGAAGATTGCTGATTTGAAAAATTGGTAACCGAGTTAACAAACAGACAAGATTCAAAAGTGAAATCAATCAGTAAAAGTTCAGTCCATGTACAGATGAAACGAATGAAATATTTAGATATTACATATCGTTCTACAAAAAAACAACATTTCATAAAGTTGATTGATATCGAGTATCATATTTGCGAACAAGATGAAATGTGATCTTTCACTATAGAAATTTAAACTTTTCTTTGGTGCTTAAAAGTTGATTATAGTTGGATACTTTGACGATGCATTTTATTAATCATATTAATAGGTTAACGTAGTAATCATCTTCCACATTTTCTCTTCCACAAATGTTTAAAGTATATATTCCATTTACCAAGTAGAGCAGAACAAAATGTGGGTCACCCAACGAGTCACATTACTGTATCCATGTGTTTACAAAGCTTTGCATCAAATCCAACGTTTCGAAACCTACAATTATGTTGCAGCACATAGCGAACCTGTCGTCTCCAAATTTTTTTATAAGGTTGTCGTAAATGTTTTGACATCAATCAACGGATACTAAGGGGACTACGAAAACTAGTGGAATACTTTTTAAGGCTAAGCACATAGTCTCTGCAAGTCGCTCACAGAAGGCACAAATTCTTAGTCGTTATTACTATTGTACTTGGATATTCATATTGAACGCAAATTCTTTACGTCTCTATCCTCCCGGAACTTTAGTGCAACTTCTTTTAAATACACCCACAAAAAAAGTCTGAGCTGATCATGTCACTAAACGAAAAATAATGCGTTCGAGGAACATGTTTCACTATTACCATAACATCGTTCTCCCCGAAGAGATACGGTCCGATTACACCGAAAGGGCTAACTGCACACCAAACTGTTACACTCTCAGTATGGAGAGGTGTTGTGGATATTGCGAGGATTATTAGGGGCTTGATAGCGAAATCTATCGCTCATTATTAGTACTGTATTCGGGTTTACTACAAACAACTCTTACATATACACAGAAATTTTTTTAATAGATTCTTGATTTATCTGTAACTTTCGTGCTTTTGGGGCTTGTAGTGATTGCTTTTATCACTCTGTCGATGTTTCCTGGTCCCCTAGCACTTCTTCGAGGACACGCCGGCTTTTTCTTTACAATGTTTCCTGTTTCTTGAGTCTAAAAGCAAAAAATACCAAAGATATACCTATACGAACTGTCCACAAAGCTTATAAAAGAAGTTGAACCAATTATTAGCAAACACCTATATTTTGTCATAAACAAATGTCTAGAGGAGGGAGTCTTTCCGAAAGAGCTCATGCTGGCGAAGATAACACCTATATATAAGAAAGGAGACAAAGTTATATGCAATAACTATAGACCAATATCTATTTTATCAACTATATCAAAAATATTCGAAACTGTAGTAAATAAAAAAATAGTAGAGTATCTCAACGAAAACAAATTGCTTACAATCTGTCAACATGGTTACCAAAAAAAAGGTCTGCAATAACTGCCCTACTCAGAGCAATAGAAGCTATAATCCACGGTTTTGATCAACAAAAGTTCACCCAAATTGCATTCTGCGACCTAACCAAAGCCTTCGATTCAGTGAACCATCCAATATTATTAGGCAAACTACAAACATATGGAATAAGAGAAAATGCATTGAAATTTCTAACATCATATTTGCAAGGAAGAAAACAATCAAGTTTTTTGGCGAGGTCTTGGGACCGTTACTATTCCTTATATATATTAATGATTTGCCAGAAAGTATCCCAACAGAGTTAATTTGTCTTTACGCGGATGAAACATCATTCGTTACAAGAAGTGGTGACATCAAGGAGCTTGAAGAAAAAACAAAATAAGACAGTGAAACGGCAGAGCACTGGTTTGCCATAAACAAATTAAAACTAAATAAAGAAAAAGCAAACATAGGTAACGGATAAATCCATTAAGTTCCTTGGAGTTACCATCTCCGAAACGCTTAAATGAATCCAACACATATCTGACTTAAAAGGACGACTACCAAAAGCCTTATATTGTGTTAAGACTATACGTTGCAACCTACCACCAGAGACACTGCGTAGCGTATACTATGCATATTTCCAACGTATGGGATTATTGCGTGGGGTGCATCAAGAGAAATGAAAGCCATTTTTATAATACAAAAAAAGGCAATTCGTATACTACTCACTTCAAAAAATTAAAAATACTCACCTTGCCATGCTGTTTTATACTTAACTGGCTTGAGTATGTTCACAACAAAAAAGACTCGCTACAAAACAATACAGACGATCACGATCACAAAACCCACTACAAGAAAGATATTGTTAATTCCGTTTCACACAATCACAAAATCACAAAAAACTTACCACTACATAGCCGTATAATGCGCTACCACATGAAATAAAAAGTATGGAAACCAAAGAATTGCGAACTTCTGCGCAGAATATGCTCCTGGAAAAGGAGTTTTAAAAATTAGATCCCAAGATTATAATTTTCCTCTGAATTCATATAGATCATTTCCAGAAAATGTGTGTATCATGTGGTATTTGGTCAAAATCGAATATCCGCATCAAGTTTTTAACTTAATAAGTCAACTTTTGTACTTTACCAAAACACATTTCCAAATGTTTCATGTAAACATACAATTTCTTTCATCTTTATAGATATGAAAAATTAATAGATATTAAATTTCAACAACAGATAAAGAACACAGATAAATTTATAAAATTTGGTATAATTATAGTTTCTAGTCCGCAGTATCTATTATCTGCAATTAGTATATATTCTTTTATTAGCAATATATAGTATTCGATTAACAACTTCTAATCATCTACCAGCAATATATAATCTTCTTCCAACAGTATCTCGTCTTCTATTATGTATCTAGACTTCTGTCTGCATTATTTAGTTTTCTGAAAACAGTATCTAATAACCTGTCAATAAATCTAGTGTAATGCATGTAGTATTTACGCTTCCACTAGCGCAATCTAGCCTTCTGCAATCAGTATCTAGTCTGTTATTAGCCATATTTAGCAATCCAATAGAAATGTCTAGTCCTCTACCAGCAATACCTTACCTCCTTCCAATAATATGTAGCCATGTGCGAACATCATCTTGTGTTCTATTAGCAGTGTCTAATCTTCCATTAGGAATCTAGTCTTCTTTCATCCAGTTTGCTGCAAGTGGTATATAGACTTCTATTAATAGTATGAGATAATCAATATTAAGCGAACAACTTTTAAAAGTTTTTATATATGTAATTATACGTAAATGTCACCAAAATCTAACCTTAATGTTTAAATTAATTTTTCAACTTTCACATCCACTGTGCATCGTTCTTCTTCGAGCTAACATGCTGTCTGCCAAGGTTTTTTTTTAAGTACATTTCTTCAAAAACTTTTGAAGAGAGGAAATGGTGTGATAAGTGTATTCTCTTCCATAAATCGTATCATACGGCTGGTAAACTATACACGATGATTCTTCGAATGAAAAGCCATATGTACGGTGTACATATGACGCATAAAGGATTTTATTCGAAGCTATTCGGAGGAATAAAACGCCGGTAATACACTATTAAGCAAAAAAACAGAGGTTTTTGCAATATTTTTAAGAATCTGCAAAAAAGACATATCATTCGGAACATTTTTTGATGAGTTTCGTTAGTTTGTGGTTTTATTTTTTGGTTTTGATACAAAATGGCTTCCAATTAAAGGCGTTAGTATCATATCATATGTACCCAATAATTTTTTTTCGATAATATTGTTATCATCTGAACCCGAGCATAAAAATTATGGACGATAAGAAATCCAAAGTAGGAAAAGAAATTGTGGCCATAGCTAAGGGTCATATGGCAGAAATTGTTATTTGTCGATGCGATAGTCGATCCATTATGCATAGATCAGTTGTGTACTAAAACAATATTCTCAGTTGATATTGGCATACTCTTTGATAGTAGTTATTAAGTAGTTGTAATTCCTTACATTAACATAGATGACTGTACTAACATTTATTTTCAAAGTTACGCGCGGAAATGGCCAATGTCCATCCACCGAAAGATGTTAATGAAAACCAATTCTACTTTGTATCATTGATCTATTAGTTACAAATTCACATTTTAACTACCAAAATTATAACAAAAAATGAACTTACATAAAATCTATATCACTCAACACTAAATATTGTTATTTATTCCGCTATTTAACAACGAATAGTTAAAAAAAAAAACGATTCTAGTTTTGTTGAGGAAAATGAAATTGCTATCGAGTGATTAATTGCACCAATACCATTCGGGACATGTATATCCACGGAAGCGCCTTCAATCAATGTGACAAATAGCCCATCGCCGAATTGACGATGCCGGGGAGTTGGTTGCAGGACACAACTATCCCTTGAAATGGGGAAACGAGGGAAACTACAGACCCGTCTCGTGCTTTTCCAAGAAGCTTCAGGCGTTTCGTCGCTGTGACAATGAAATTACTTAATTGCAATTTTCCTCGTTCGACTACGCCTTACTATGATGGCGAAAGGGTTCGGGGGTGTAGTTACGATCAAATATGGACCTACAGAGACTTCTACTACCTAGAAGCGACTACAATGTCGTCGACGTCATGTAATGTATGTAAATGTCGGGAGAGACTGCTTTATTCACTTGCTTTGTCCACATTATTGAGAAACTTTAACATCAAGTTACTTTTACGTTTTATTTCTTTTTTATTGCGAGAAATGTTTGACATAAATTACATCAAATGAAAACAATAATTGAAATGGTATAAATAATAGTTCATCGCGGATAATATTTGTTGTTATAAAATCGAATTTAAAATATGTCAATAACGTGAATCGTATTTTGGACGTCCGAAAATTTCGCTAATGGTTTAAAATAAACCCGGATGAAAAGCGCACAATGGCTTCGACTGCGATTAACGCGATTAGGCGTCGGCGTCAAATGTCACCGGCAAAACAGATCCAATTACGGCCATCCAATTTTCGAACGATAATTGGGTCACGTGATTGCGGCAAACATTTCTCGACGATAGACGCGCAGACAACGCAAAACTGAATCAATCTCAATTATGGGCCGCGCTTTTTTTTTCTCTTCGACGCGTTCGCGTTCACGCCAACCCCGAGACATGAATAAAACATTAATGTCACGGAAGGGGGAACATTGTTTACTGCGAGATTTACGCGAGCTCTTTCGTTACCGAGATTCGGGATTATATTATAGGGCCATCCCCCGTGCCCCCCTTCGGTCTTAAAGTTTAATTCCTTCGGTGGGGCTATAAAGCTACACGCCAACGAATCTTATTGTTCTCCAAGGGACACTCTTTTCCGCAAATGTTTATACGAAATTTTAGAAAGAATCAAATAAATTCTGAGATATTTGAAATAAAGTTGTAAGGAAAACATTTCTTTGTAAATACCCGATTTAATTAAAGAAAACATTTTATTATATAATTATGCGGTATACTTAGAACGTGTTATTTCCGTATATATGTCACATAACGTTTTATATCATACATTTTACGAGAGGTCGTTCATATAGATTACAAATAGCATCCGGCTGAGTTTCAACCCTTGAAGTACGCCATGTTTGCAATGTCTCATTTCCAACATTTCACTACTCCAACTGACACTCTGATTCCTGTTTATTGGGGAGGATATCATTAATTCATGTGGAATTTCTCATATTCCAATGGCTTGACAGCTTATTTAATAATGCATATACTGTGATTTAACGGTGAATTATGTTGCACAATTTGGGTCATAGCAAACTTTTTCGTGGTTGTAGATAAACCTCGTAATCATCGTAATGATTAACCATTGCATTACATTATTACCTCGTGGGTTCAGTCAACAACTAGGTATCTAGAAAAATCAGTTTTCTGGGATATCCTGGTGACAAAAAATCAGTGTTTTTGACGATTGTTAATATTTGTCTGATTTTAAATAATTGGTACTTATTGTGTTTGTTTATTAAATAACGCGTGATTTTTAGATTAATAAGGATTTCTTCCCAGTTTTTTTATTATTTTTAAGTCAAAATGAATTTTCCAGTTGTGGTATTGACAGCTTAATTAATATTTTAGCCAGTTACGTAGTTGTTAATAAAGTCAATGCGTTATTTACTTATTTAAAAAGCATACTCTTAAAACTTGTCTATAAAAAGTTATCAAAATTTGAAAAAATAAATGTAGTAGTCACGCTCAGATCCAGATTCTTCCAATTCTTGGTCACGTGAATTTGTAGATTTTTTCTGTTTGGTATTTTCTTTGTGAGGAATAATCTCATAAAATGGTTTGTATTCCAAACTTATTGCTGGAGGGACAGATGTAAAAGAGAGTTTAAATCGGAATACTTTTCGTTTGATATTGATAATGATTCCACATAAAAACACTTTTTCAGCCAGTCGAAAACTGCTGTTGCTCCTTGCTCTTTTGGTACAGTCAAGGACTCTACTCTCCTTCAAAATTTTCTTTAAATCTTATAGTAAATGGACACACCGTACGATTTACATCTTCTTTCGGAATAGTCAAGTTGCTATTGATATAGGATGTCCAGTCTATGAAATTCTCAAAGGTTTGTCTCCTTTTCTTCTTGCACTTCGGGCAATTGTTTTCCAGTCTGCCGGCCAATTGACTTTTCCGACTCTCTGCTGCTCAGTGGTTGTAGCGGAATGCATGGAGTCACATTGCATTTCGCTATGACCAACAACCAAGAACTTTAAATCTATGGTACTTAAATGTCAAATCTATTTACATTTTGAAGGACTAATTTGTAGAGAAAACGACTGAAAATATTTGTACGTGTTGCTATTTCACAAACTGCCCCTTTTTAGATTTGTCTCATTCCAAATAAAACAATCTCCTTGTGAAGCACAATTGTATATTGTGAAGTTAACTGACTTAAATCGATATTTGTAAAAAAGTGCATTATTTCTAGGATCTGGAGGTGCCAATAGAACTTGCTACGAATCAAAATTTCAACTTACATAGTTGTGATTTTGTTGTGCCCGTTCCCTATCATTGCTCTTCTCTTGCCTAGCTTCATCCTTTGCCAAAAGATGTAGTTGGCAAGTTTCTTCAAATCCTTCAACGTTGGCGCCTGAGGTTTTGTATTTCATACAAATACGGCATTTGATCCTTTTTAGGACGGTGGAATCCAAGACTGTATTCAGCATAGGGTTTGGTCACTTCCAAATTACGTTCTCCTCGTAACTGTTTGTACATTTCGGACATTAGATGAACTTTAAGCGAAAGGTCAAGATATTTACGTTTTGTGTTAAATCGGCTATAATGTGACTCCACCACCGAAAAGCTTTCAATGTGATTTCTCACACTGGTAACGATTTCATGTTTTATTTGCTTTTTTATGTGTCGACCTCTTTTATCGGATTCGCTTGTTTTATTTTATCCTTTTGGTCATGGCAATGTCAAGAACACCATTACGAATGCCTAGTGTGTTTAGAAACATGGTCTTGCAAACTTGTTGATTTTCTGTTGGCAGAAAAAAAACAAACAGTATAATTTCGTCTTGATGCCTCAGTAGTACTAACTTTTTCATAACTTTGTCTGTGTTCTAATGAATAAAGTCTCGTTTTCGTTCATAAGTTTCTTACTGATAGTACCTTCTAAAAACGGAAAGCCTCGCTTCATGAGAAAACTTTTTTAAACATTTCTTTGCATGCTCCAGGAACAAATTTGTTTCTAAAAGACATATACGCTTCACCATGTTGCCTTAGTCTTTTTCTCGGCTTGTCAGTTCTTGCAGGTTTCTCTTCCATTCCATCCAGTACGAACCCTTCAGGAGCTTGGGTATTTTCTACCAACCGCTCTGATTCTATAACATTTTGCATTTATGTTTCTAGCGATTTTGTAGAGGTTTTATTAGGATTGTTTGCATCTTCATCGGTGTCATCATTTTCAGAAGAAGGGCAATATTCGGAAAGAGAAAACGGCTCAGCATCAGATTCACTTTCAATGCACATATTCGATGTAGAAGGCTAAAACTAGCTTAATTTTAATTAAATTTTCAGAAAAAAATATAAAACAAGAAACTAGTTACCAGAACGAGCATCAGGGTTTTTAAGGGCTGCCTTTAGTATTCTTTTGCTTCTAGAACGCATATTTCTGACAACTTTGAGACTGCACACAAAAACATGCAATCAGGTTGTTTACAATATATTAATTGAACAACTAGATAACTGGATTTAGTGAAGTCTTCATCCGGCAAGAACTAGGGAACTTAAAATACCCGGTTGTAGTAACGACAATTTTTCCGATTTAATCAAGTGTACGAAATGGGATATTTGAATTTATAAATTCATGTTATATTTTGATGTGTTAAGCAATATATTGTCATTCTTATTTTTTTTGTTTATGTAAATATTTTATATCGAACTTTTGATAGCGAAATTTTTCATATTTTCCACTTTATTTTCTAGGAGCTGAAGATGATGTGCACAAGTTTGTGGGCAACAACAGCCACACGGACTACTTCCGGCTGGTGATGCGCGACGGTGACTCCCTCATAGTGGGTGGCAGGTGAGTTATCTCAAAAAGCTTTTGGACTCCCCTTTCCGTTTACGCCCTTTACCCTGGGTTACCTGGAACTACAATCTCTATCGGAGCTTTGCGAGGGGAATCGCGGAGGCGAACAGTAAGCCGCGTCCGGACATCGTTCACCCGGATATTGTTTCGTGATAGTCTCTCGTGCCGCTTTGATGTGATACCGTGATGGCTTTGACCACGCCGACGGAATTTATCGTAAAAACCTTTACGTCACAGCAGCTTTTACCACAAACCAAACCCGTATTAAAGGTTTTCTTTTAAACAAAAATTTTATTAAACGTTATTCTAAAAATTCCGTGGTGGTATTAATAGATTCGTTAAAACGAGATTTAACGTTTGGATTTCAATAATGCTAATAAATACGGTCACAAACAAACCCAGCCAATTATAAAAACACACGAAGGGAAATGTTCATTTGGAAAACAAACCAACGGTTGTAGTTAAAATAAGCATTATTTCAATTTTCATTACGAAAATCCTTGTGATAACATTGGTTGTTCCACGAACGAAGCGATTTTGTACGCGGCCTTGTATGTATATAAAACGGAAATACGAGAAACGTCGTTATTTTCGAATATAGGGTACGGTACACGATTTTAATGTCGAGAACCCGTGAACGTATGGCCATAGGCAATGTGTCGTATAATTGGCTTTCCGTTGTTTACACAAACGTGGTCACCATACGTTTGTACATCTAGTCCCTTGTCCGCTTTTATCAAACCTTTTGTACCAAAATTACACCTTGTGTTTAAAAAAATCTAAAGATATGAATACTTTAATTTTATACATTTTAATTCAAAACAACTTATTAGAAGAAACATCTCTTTAAGTATTAAAATATTTGAAGTTATTTTTAACTTATAAATAATTACTTTTATCAACAAATATAAGGGTATTATTTAGACCTATATTTCAATTAATAATCAAAAATGGTAGGCATTTAGCTCGATTTCCGTCGTTGTTGAGGATGTGGGATCTGGCAATGTCACTCGCTTCGCTTCTTTCTGGATGGGCCATCGCTATACTTTAATACACGTTTGTTTGTCTCACATCAGACATATACAGTAATCCCCGACCCCCTCCGTCCTCATTTGTCCAAGGTTTGTAAACTCTGGCGTGTTTATGTTTACGTGTACGAAGTAACCACAATTCAAAATAATAACTTTACATTCGGTAAACCTATTTATTAATTAGTTTTAGCAGAATTTTACCCTTTCTAATCCGTTTTTAATTAAAAGTATTATAAACAAAAGTAAATCAGAATGTAGAAACTGTTTACAAACATTTCGCGTGTATTAATAAGACAGTTTTTAACATGTTATGGCCTAACCAAAGAGGAACGAAACGGGCGACGTTGTCCGATCGTTGATAAGAAGATGATAAAAAACTTTCTTCAGTTATTTATCTAATTTTCTATAAAAAAACATATAGTTTTATCACATAAACAATTACTGGCCACCTACACATAATTGGTCCGTGGTGGTGACGGTAGCATCGGTTGAACAAACATATAAATCCAAAGAGCTATTTTGGGGAACTGCCCAAATGTCTTTCCAACGGCTCCCTGGTATTGATCGAAGGTGGCACAAGTTATATATACGAAAATGAAATATTTTTTGCACTATTGTGAAAAGATATACAGAGAGACTGTTTTTCCATTCTCAATTAAGTCGATTGCAACCTGAATACTGTCGATAAGTTCGCTAAGTTACTTGTCTTTAATAAGGATTATCAGATTATTCGCACAACCTTTGGTTCGTTTTATGAAAGTATTCTAGGTAAGATTTCAAAGAAATGGAGATAATACTCCTTCGAATTCTTTCATTAAGTGTATTACGCAGATGGAATTTTTCGCTCTAACAAAATCTTTTTAATTCTAGAGAAAGTCGTTTTTATCAAACACATCCTCATCGTTAGTAACCGTTCTCAAGACACGTTGGTTTACAACGCGAGTCACTAAATGATGAACCGTCCAAGTACACTTACTCTATGTGTTTGGGTGGGTTGTTCCTGAGTATCTGTTGTTGTAAGATCAACTTCATAAACATTATCTGTAGTATATCGATCTCCTAATCTCTCCAACTTTTAGTAGAAAAGAAGAGAAACTAATTGTTGAAATTGCTGAAACTAATTTGCTAATTGCAAGGTTCATTTTGACCTCTCTTCAACTCGTTTGCAAAAAGGCTAATATAATCTCATCTGGTTCTATCAATGATTATCTCTCAATGATTATTGTAAACCTAGTCAATTGCGTAAGATAACTACGTTGTCTTCTCTTGAATTCCTCCAGTGATTTTTTAACCTGAAGTTTTTTCTTAGTTATTATCGTGAACCTCATCCTGTATCTCAGGTTGGTTAACTCTGGACATCACTAGATGGTTGACCGTATAATATACCTAGTCTGCGTATATAAAGGCCATCGTACAAAAGATGTTCCAAATCGTAACCTAAGAGTTATTGTAACTTAAGACCATACATCCTTATAAATGCTATGAACTTGAAAAACAGTCCAAATCCGTTATTCTCGTATTGCAGTTGTGGGTAGCTTCAGATACACACATGGATGTTAGTGTGATATTAATAACTACTCGTTACTTCGATTAAGTATATTTAGATTACTGCTAGAAATTAAAAAACGGACTTAACTCTTCCCTTACATTTGCGTTTCCCCTATCCATTAGCAATGGAATGTATATTCGAGTTGCATCCCATTAGTAGATTCTAATTATCTGTCTGGAAGCGTTATTAGCCTTGACATCACTTCAATATGCAGTAAAGTTAAAAGTAGAACTGCTTAAGTTACTGGGTTCTGGAGATTTATTAACTTATGGTTCTTAGATCGCTGTAATGATATATATTATTGATAAATGGTGATATTATACAGATTGTGCCATACAAACCAGGAATATCCTCTTTTCCTTGACCACCCCCTAAGCATTTTGTCAGCGATGTGTCCACCACAACGACAATTACTACAGATGAGTCTTAAATGAACTAACTACCATTCATTACCATTATTCATTCCAGAGTCTCACCAACGTCCATCTCATTCGCCGGCTTGTTCATCACCGTTTCGATTGAATCTTCCACTAAAATAATATAAAAATATATCATATTGTGTGTCACTTATCCTGCTAGATTACAAAGAATCCCCTCTTTGCCCTCGAGTAATTTTATTTGCATCAAATTTAAAGCTGGACTCTAGGGGTTGGAATTTGGACTGCTTAACCACGCACAACCTAACATATCTATTAAGGGGCGGAATTGAATTTGCCTTTGTTTTTAGTCATTCCAACGAATTTTCATTATTACAGGCAATCTTCAAGTCCTGACTTATATAAATCGTCGAAGAAATGCAAAAAATTGTTTTTAATGACTCAAGCCCATCCTCAATTTATTTACCGAGCTCATTGAGTCTATTATTTATCGTAACTTTTAAATTGCATAGGCCCTCCCTCTCTTAATCTTTTCCAATACACGGTTCAAGACACGGTACTTTGTTTATGGTAAAAACCCAATCGCTCATTGTTCTCTTCATATTTATTCGTATTCTTCTTCTACTTCAAGATCTATTTTAACTTGTTTAATTGTAATCACTTTTAGTCATTAGCAGTATTCTAATCAATAAAAGAATTAATAACGAAAACGTTCAATTACACAATTTTTTACAAGAATTTTCAATCCAATATTTAGTTACGTTAGCTAGCACTAATGTGTCGGATTCAGAAATCGATTGAACCACTTAAGTTAGAACTGATGTTGTATTTATGTACATCGTTCATACACAAACTCATCTCTTAACCAAACAAAGATCTCTATACCTAACATCTTTGGCAACTTGTTTCGTAAGTTATTGTTTCATTTCTACATATACAGGAGATCTCCAAAGGGTAGACGTTATTAGTAAGAGGGTATTAACAAATAAGCTTAACTATTATTTTTTCGTTAAAATCTTAAGGCAAAACAACAAATAATGCTCACGAGAAACATATAAATATGATTGGTTATTGTTTTGTTATTTTTAAGCATTTAAATTTTATTTTATGTTGTTTTAAATTTTATTTTTTTATTTATAATTTATAATTATGTAATTTTGCGCACAATTTTAATTTAAATTCATTGACGTGAGCTTGTGTTACAATTCCATGAAATTTTATATTAATTTAGTGAGTAAATAAGAAATAAAATCAATCACGTGAGTATGTAATCCAAATTATTAACAAACAATGTGGAGTGGAATTACATGTAATGAATTTTTAATTTCATAACAAATATATATTTTAATAAATAATATTTATATTTCAACAACGTAAATTGCATCTTTAATTTTACCCATAAGGTTATTCGTCAGAGATTCTTGAATCCAACTACAATATTTGAATCCACTAAATCCAAAGCGTTATTTAGCTTTTTATTCTGTCTTTATGTTGTAATTATCTATTGCAGAAGAGTCCCTTAAGCACATTTCCCAAGGTGTTAATGAGACATCTGTGATTTTGGATATGACAATTTCAATCCTTTTTGGACTACAAATTGAGAAATTCCACTTTTTCGTACACTTTGTCGCTTTGATCCCTAAACTTTCAAATTCGCGAGCTATTTAGGTTTAATTAAGATATAAATTTGCACAACTGTCTATTTAATCAGATATGCTATTTTAACCAGACACTCATTATAAATTATATAAATATCCCCATGTCATATAAGACTACGAGAAAATTGAGTGTAGAACACTCCAGTTAATTATGTTGGTGACAATCAATATCTTCCTCATACCGGCAGTAATTGTAGATATGGATCCGCTTTACTGCGTTAGGTAGTACCGTAAGGCAGACGATGTGAGCATCAGTTAAGTAGTTTGATGTGGTGATTATCAGGATCTAGTTGAGTAGTAACATCAAAGCCGATGGTTCTCTCTTTTTTGCAACTGTTCTAAGCTCCCGTTTATTATGCGGGATTTTACAGATGTATAGTTCCAAATTTCTTTTTAATTACAGGCTGCAGTATTTCATTCGTAATACGTGACTTACCTTGAACATTCTGTGCAACTAGCACAAACAATTGGATGTCTGATCTTAATTTAGATGTACTCTATGGAACTGCAAAGTTGATTGTTTATCGAAGACTAAAAAATATTATTAAATTTAAGTTTTCAGCATCACAATCGTTTGAACAACCCTATATAAAATCAATAATCGTGTTTTCATCAACTTCGAGTTTTCTAGGTGTTTGATATATACTTTCTAGTCGTATGATATGAATCGATACCTACAGGTTTCATCTGTTTAATATTGTTTGCAAAAAAATTACGTTGTTATCTTATTCAGCTTTGCAAATCCCAATATTTTTGGAAAATTGTATTGAATATTGATTCATTTTTATCACACCTTTGGTTTTACAATTTCCTTTTTCGTCTAAACTTCACAGTTTTAATTAATGGATTCGAATAACAGTAAGAAGTTTTTTAATTCTTTTAGTTTTTATAATAAATATAAGTGGCAACATTAACTTTGTGTTTCGTTTTTTTTTCATTTCATTTCATAAAAGTATTTTTTAATAAATTACGTTATGCTCTTTTATATGCAATATTTAGTAGAGTTGGTACGTTATAGAGTATTTTTACATAATTATCCCTTCGTATAAAATGTCAAGTACTTATATAGTACAACTTTTCTAATAAACATAATGGTCGGTTGGTGTTGTAATAGAAGCTTATCTAAGTGTTATCCCTGTTTTATTATGTAAAAAAACATTCAACCTTATATGCGTAATGGACGTTATGTAATTTTTTAAATTTAGAAATAAAAATAGTATCATTAGTATCAATTCTTAGCATCAATATATCATTTTCAATCTCCGTTTTATATATTTCGAAGTAAAGACACGTTAGCAATTATTCCTTCAACATATCGATATTAAATCGGCGTTTCTCGAAATTAATGAAAACAATTACTGAAACACGTAAGAAGAATTATCGAGGACAACTTTTTATACAAAAATTGGCTTACCCACATTAATCACCCCGCCCAGGAGTTAAAAATTTAAAAATCTTAAATGGAAAAGGTCATTTTAAAGGTCTTTTGAAACAACATTTTCTTCGTTTTCACGATTTTGAAGAAAATCTTTTGTATCTCCAGCTGGTCACCCTACTTTAGAAGTATCGGAACAAACGCCAATATTAAAAATTTAAATATTCAAAAACAAAAACATAAATAATCTCATGGTTATTTCACTGTTATTGTTAATATAGAATATATGGTATCCTGGTTGTAACTATTTATATAAAAATACATGTTTTAGTAACGTTTTTATATCGATTTTACGTTCTTTGATTCACTTTGTGTAAACGAACAAAAAATAATGGTATAAGCGGTCAATAGCATAAAAAGTGGATTATATCACGTTTTGTTTCGATATTCTTCGTTTGGAAATATATTCTCTACTGCTTTAGTATAAATTGTTTTTTATGTTTTTTACTGTTATCAACATAAAATGAAATGATGGAAATAGTATTAATTTATGGAAACGAAAATCAATGTGCTCGAGAAACTGCCACAACATTCAATGAAAGACATCCAGTTAAGAACATATCTCATAAATATGTCTTAAATCTTATTGACAAACTTAGTCAGACTATAGATCTGTTGTAAATGTAAAACATAATCAGCCGAGAGTTTTAAATGAAGCCTCTAAACTGAAAGTGATAATCTGGCACCAAACATTTTTGCTTGCTGAATTACTGGAATTATATTTTCTCTCAATTTCCTCAGTCTTAGTAGAATATCTATAGATTTTTTGTTATCATCGGCTCAATCGATATTGAGATTGATTGTTTTTAAAGCATTTTCGAATTTTACAGCTTTATTTATTTTATTCGAAGATTATGGATAGCCTTTTCTACATTATCATCTTCTGATTCAGTACTGATCGCTTCATTTATTAGTTCATCGTAAATCATCGTAGTCTTGAACTGTAAAGTTTGCTTCTCGACTTTGTTTATCACAAAGTTTAATTTTTTCTCGATTTTTCTTTGTATTGTAAATTGTCACAACACCAACGTTGTACTCACAAGCTAACTCCACCTCCTTATGAACAGAGTCCAATTTTCGAGTTTCGTTGTGTTTTTTTACATTTCGATTTGATGTAGATTTATAAAACTCATGCAATGTAGTGTATATGTCGACGCAATAACAGAAATTAGTAGAAATCCCCTATTATTGGCCAATCTTACTACCTACTGCGCATTCGCCATGTGATAAAATAGTCCCGCATTACTGGACGTGTCGGACTACTGAATTTCGGATTAACAAGCTTGTACTGTATTCGATTACTTAACTGCGGATATTGGAGTAACGAAAACCCTCCTCTGACTATGAAGATAACCCAGTATACTAAAAAACTTAATCTGCTGGTAGGCCTCTTGTGGATCAAAATGATTGGTTCATTGTTTATCAATGAAAATCTAAATAGAGACACATATTTGGATATGTTAGAAAACACTATCATTCTGCTATGACTGAAACTCTCGAAAATCAATTGGATAGAGAAGGAAATATTCTCACTATCTTCCTCCTCTCTATCTTCTGTCATCACGGCATTGATTAGACAATGTATTTGCAAATAAATGTATAAGATGAATTAGACCATTAAAATGATTACTATAGACAATTTACTATAAACACTACACAATTTTCTCAACATTTTCAACCGCAACATTTAGGAGATCTTCATGAAAGGATTATTGCAACCTGCCATGGAATTCAAAGAGATGTTTTCGAAAATGAATGCTACAGTTTTGAAAACAGCTAGTTTCTGCAAAAAAACACAGTACCATTTGCACCGCCTCAGATACAAGACATTGGCTCAATAATGACATTCTCCGTCATTAACTTTGCTGATGTCGCTTACGGCTGAAACACTACACTTAATTCTGTATCCATTACAAATCAACACGCCTCAGCCGCCAGTGTAAACCTAATAGTTAAATCTTACCTATAAGCTTACTTATAATCTAATAGTATATGTATAACCTAGAAATATCTTGGATAAGAATATCTTCCCTAACTATTATTCCTATTATTCCATGAAATAATTGTTACAGAACATTCATCATTTAATAAATACTTTCATTTTTATTTACTCAAGTAATATGTAATTAACAATCCTTTGTAAAGCATTTAGAGTACGGAGCTCATTCTCAATATGTTCACGACTAGCTGCAGATCGACCAATGATTTCACCACCCTTTTTAGGTCAGATACGGGAAGAGAATTTTTCAGCCCCCTTTTCTATCTCTAGAATATGTAACAATACGAGGTGGTAAAAATTTCAACCTATTCAATATATGTAAGAAGAGATTTTGAATTAGTGAAAATGAAATGGAATTGTTATTATCGTGTCAATGTGAAATGTGAAAACAATATTTAATGATTACTGTAATGTATAACGGATGTCACTTAACAACAGTTTGTTCTCAAGTTGTGTCTAATCTTGCTATAGCAGTATCTATGCTGCTATTAGCAGTGATATATAAAGTCTTCAATATTTGATGACTGTTAACAATGATATATCATATCTATTGTCAAAGAGCAAGAAATAGAGCCAGATTACAGGTGGGCAGTTTTCAAAAGCACAGACAATCATAAATACTGGTGCATTATAATAAACGACAACAATAACCACGTGGGATAATCTACTACAGTATGGCTGCATTTATAATTATTATAAAACAATATAACACTTCATTATCTAATAGTACATAATAGGACTATAAATATTCCCAAATGAAATAACATTTCATCAGCTTTTGATTTATCTCATTGAAATACGTTGGAACAAGAACCTACACTAATGGGTGAGTTATTAGATAATAAAGTAGACAACTTATCTCATCTAGATAAGTTAGTTCGAAGTTGTTATTTCATATTATTTTGCTCTGTGTGGTTTTATAATCTCTAACCGAGCATTTTACGTAACATCAAAATAAAAAATAATTTTATTAAAGTTTTTATACAATTTTGTTTTCTTACAATTTTTATATGATTTGATGGTTTGTACTACGTGAATATAAATTAATATGAGAAGATTGATTTAGAAATGAAAAGAAATAAACGAGCTTAAAAATGTATCCGTATACGTAGGGAAGTTGCGAAAATAATCAATGGGGTGTCAATGTTGGCAACGGGGTCATTTAATTGGCCATTCTCCCCGTTTTCCGGTATCCAGGCTGGTTTAAAAAGGCGCCCCGAGCGTCGGGTTTCCGCCCGATCGGTTGCCGTTAAATAAAATAATGGACCGCTAATTTCCCTTTTGTTTATTTTTCATTAACGCCCCTCGAGCGGAAGTGCCCCCGTAAAGGGCCACCTTTTTCACTTTGACCGCCGGCTATTTCGCTGTAAAGGACTCTTTAAAGAATCCACTCGGTTTTAAATTTTATAATATCAAATAACCGCAACCACGGACTTCTTTCTTTTTTTACGTCAAAATTAATGAAAAAAAAGTTTATTTTATTCGAATTTACTTCAAACGACTGGGGGGATATTAAGTTTCTTGCGAAGCAAATAAGGCACCAATCACGCAACTCATTACGGTGGAACGTATGGAGCATCCAGGATTATCCTGGGAGTTTCTTAATCGCGACCCAGGAACTTCCGACGAACTCGATTACCGAGCCGTCCAACTATTTCCTATTTCGTTGATTCGTTCGTGAGGGGCCTACGGCGACGTCGCGACGCCTCTTTGTGAACGGCGCGCGTCTTCTGGCGCCGCTTAATTGAATATCGGGCGCCGGAATCCTCTCTGGGACGCGCGGAATTCCCGTCTAATAACGTCGACGTGTGAATTTCAAAGTCGACACCTTGAATCGGTTGCGTTATATTAAAGTACTTACATATAACAAAATGCTCCTTTTACTTATTAGGGAAAGCTTTACCTACGTAAATATTTTTCTGGAATTCTTCTTGATTCAATTATTCCTGAACTCTCTCCGGTGCCTTCTATTCATTCGCACTTGGGTATTGTGCAGTTGGATAAAAATAGGGGAATACCAGTTTAATTAAAAGCAGAAGAGAGGATCGTGAGAGGAAGAAAGGGAAAGCCGCCCGGAAAATTTTGCATAATGTCATCAGTTTCCCGGCGTCTCCGGCCCTCTTCTCCTTTTCTATCCCGTTCGCGAACTGTTTGCAGTCGGGATGCCCGCGAGGAATTTTTATGGTCCTAACGCGATGGAAAAGTTTCACTGAAACAATTTCGCTTTCCACTCAAAAGGGACCTAGAATTTCTATTGCCTTATACGGGGAAGTAATTTAATAACGAATTGAAAGTGACTCCGGGAAAAACAACGGCGCGTGAACAACAATATAATGAAACTGCCTTCTGGGCCCGGACGAAATGAGATTTATTCCACGAAAGGTTCTCACAGCTTTTACGTGATCGAGCTATTTTTCTACCACAAATGAAAAGAAAAAAAAACATTTTATAGAATAAACATTGAAAATTAAATTTTAACTTCAATTACATTAAAAGTTATATGTAATGCACAAGAAGCTCTCAATAAATGAAAATCAAAAATTTTAAATATGACGAAAGGTTTTCTTCTGTTTTTTTACTGATCAACAAAATGAACTTTTAAATTGTCACATGCGCTTTTATGGAATTTTTTTGCCCTATGTTTGGCACCCATATTTTTTTTGTGGCAGGAACTTGACTGAGACATTACTTACAATTAAACTTAAAAATATGTTTTCTATAACTAAAAGTTAATATTTACTGAAGTATTTGACTTGAGGCTGGTCTCTTCCAAGCGTCTAACAAAAATTTGCCAACATACGCGGACTCCATTCGCCCTAGTATCGTTTTCCCATGCTGGAAATATCCTGATGGAACATTTCTCAATGTTCGTCACTAACGCCTAATTCCTAGTTGCTCGGGAAAGAAAACGAGAGGGAAGAAAGTATACTTTGAGTAATATATATACTCAATGCTTGATACGTTGATCCAACCGTTGTGATCCATGGCTTACACAAAATTTTTATCAAATCTAGTTAGGCTCTACTACAAGGTGGTGTAAAACACTTTTGTCCAGAAAAGGTAGTGATTGTTTCAATCTCTGCTGTTCCAGTCACATAAAAAGCAACATTACTTTGTAAAACCCAACGGCAATCCTAAAAGTACAGCAATGATACAAAGCACCACATAATTGAAATGACAAAGTGTTATACTGGATTTTCTGGTACTAATTTCATCTTTTTGTAAGTTTCTTTCATAGCGGAAGCATGTGCTACTGGAATAGGGGGAAATCTATTTCGATTATACAACAGTACAGTGTTTAAACTAGTTTTCGACGAGTCTATAAACAAACGCCAATCTTATGTTTCAAATTTAATATTTATCAAACTTATGACCGATGTAATATCATCGCAATGAACTAAATTTTCTTCTTGTGAAAAGTAGTTTTGTAGCTTTTCGTCACGCTACGAAACCTATAATGAGATAATTTTTATTGTTACAAAGTGATCAATTTATTAAAAAAACACTTCTGGGTTTCTCTATAAATAAGAGAAACGACATTGAATGTTTTTAATTTATTTTAATAAAGCATACTAAATAGTGTCTTTACTTAGTTCACATTCCAATTACGAATTATTAATACTTTTAGTTCGATTCCCTTCTTCATTTTCAACGTATTTTGATTTGAACCAGCATGCAGTATGATGATTCTGGATGATACGTATACCCTTTTTTTGTTTTTCACATATTCCACATTTTTGTTTACTTACCATATATAATTTTGTTTCATTTTTCTTCTCGATCAACTCTTTTTTGCTAACCAAATGTTCTAGTTCACCTATCTCATTAAATAGGTGCTTTGTGTCTAGTACTTCTTCCTTATTTATTTTATCAGTTATAAAGGTTGGTAAACCAGCTGCAATAATATTAACTAAGGTACCTGAATCCATTGTTTTTCTCACTTCAAGTAAAAGTGTTTCCTTTTTTATGGCATTCCAGCAAGGAACCTGCTTGGTATTTGAATGATAGTGCATATCTACCAGCAGACCAACCTTTGCTTGCGTATGTTTCAGAGAAATTTTTTATTTTTTTCAAAGTAAATTTAATCATCATAGACTTATACCAATCTAAGCAAGATTTTTCAAGAAATAGTTTGAATATTTCAATCCTTTTTTCATCTTGTTTTACATCAAATCTTTCACAGCGAGTTATATTTTTTCCATCATACTTCTCTAATACAAATCTTTCAGCCAATTTTTTTTTATTTTGTTTTTCATTACTCTTTTCATTTTGCTCAATTAATTTTTCTAAGATTTTTATAGTAGGATCTTCTAAATTAGTTATATTTGCAGCAAGAGGTTTTTCTTCTTGATTTGTTTCTTCTAAACATTGATTTTCAAAAACCATATTTTCCGATTCATCAAAGTATGTCTGTTTTAACTCATCTGTCAGTTCAAACACTTCTGATTTGGTGCCTTTTTTTTAATGTGTTCTTGATATTTGCAAACACTTTTGTATAATTAATTTCTTTATGTAGTATTGCTGCTCGTAGTTCTTTAAGCACCAAGAAAGTTTTGTTATCTTGAGTTTTGATTGAGGTCATGGCAATATAATTTGACTTTCCATCCATTGTTGCTTTTACTTTAAACACAGATTTTAATTTTTCCATTTTTCAAAGATATTTCAAGGGATGTCGTTTTATAATGAGATAATTTTTATTATTACAAAGTAATCAATTTATTAAAAAAGCTCTTCTGGATTTCTCTATCAAGAAGAGAAACGACATTTCATTATAAACGTACGTGACGTGTGTTTTTTATATTCGTCTTTTTTGTAATCTTGTTATATGTCACACTCTTGTCTTTACTATATTTTAACAAAGCATACTAAATACTTTCTTTACATCCTAATAGTTCAGACTGCTTTTTTGACAATTATAAGTCGCAAACCAGATCGTTACGATCTGCTCGAGTTAATAAATGAGGTTCCTTACTATCACATATATAGATCATGAAATTCATTTGCATCATTTGCAGTGTCATTTGTCTAATTTGGCACTGCAGATATAGGTAAATCAGCACTTTGGGGGAGTGATCGTGTTGCAGAACGTACATTTGCATATTTCACAGCATGTTTTGACACCATATTTATCCCATTTATATTACTCAGGCAGCAATTATATACGTGGTCTATAAGGTTTGTCCAAATCATGGGTTTCCGAAAATAATATATCGCGTTTCTTTTGCTCAACATGTAAGATTCTTTATGCATGTCGTGCATGTTAGATGCCCAGTCCTTACCTCGATGAGCCAAAAAAAAGCCAAAATAATCACGATATTACAGCTTTACCAGTTCAGTAAAAATTCATTGCTTCCTTTTGAATGTTACTTCACCACATACGTAGCAAAAACTGTTAGGAAGTGTAACAATCACACTTCCTTCATATGTTGAGAAACTAACAACGATTAGCTTATGTATGCTGAACTCACAATTATTATAGTAGTCTTGTAGTTATTACAACTCACTACGGTATTATTAGCGCAAAATGCTATAAAGAAAGTTATTGAATACACTGTTAATTGTTGTAAAATTAGTTGTTTATTATAAAAGACTATTAGGTTACCCTTTGTAGAGAGGTAATAAAACAATGTTGTAATTTCAAGTCAAAAGCGAGGATCAGGTAGATGGCGGTCTACCACGATATCCTCTGTATCCCGGTAAGCACGTCCTATCCGGCATTTGGGGCACGTATGGACCGTGATATTAATACTCAGGTGGATTACGGCGGCAGCTTAGAAGGCCGCACGAAGTGTCTAACTAAATCTTCGTTTAGTCCGGTGCACGTCCGACTCCGGAACCCGGAGTTTCACGTCCCATTGTGTAGCCGATGTTGTATTGCCACTGTGCGGTGGAGGAGCCGGGGGCTACGGACGTAATTTGCCTCCATTCCTCATTAATTAACAACTACAACGCAGCTACATAGTAAATCTCTAAAGTAAATTAATCAATGTGAAACAGTTTTCTTATTATGATATCTTCGACTTCAATCTTGAAACCGCCATTGGCGATGATAAGTTCATTATCTCCATCGAAGCTGAATAAACCTTAGTTGAATCCTTACTGAACCTTCATTACGTTTTTCTCGTTCGTCTAAGTTCGTGGATAAGCATCACCATCGACCGAGGCGAACTCGATAAAGATTAGGGAGGACATCGAAGTCGCGTCCTCGGGCGTCGGGTTATCGAACTGCAATTAGTGATGGAAGGCGTCTTGAGCGGAAGCCGTTATCACGGACGCTTAACGACGCTATCTTCTTGGTCGGTCTGCTACCGCTCCTATCTACTAGACCTCATTTGCATATTTCTAACCTCTGGCAATACATGGACATCCTTTAGCAACGATGTTGTCGTCGTCCTCATTCCAACGTTCCCCATGGCGTTTAAGCCAAACGATGTCTTATTTGCGTTTAATTACGGAAATTACAGGTGACCCCTCTATATACGTTTCTCGCTCGATTTACGTACCTAGTGACGCAACGCCCCTGTTTGTTTTAACCGACTGATGGGATTGACTACAAATAACCATTAGTCAGTGCGCAAAAACCGTTTTTATGTTCTCGGGATAATGGCGATTTGTGGAAATTGCTATTTTCCAACTCGTCTGCCCTGATTCCGGCTTTTTGTGTAATTAAAAATGGCAGAGTAAATAGTTATTGAAGCTGATAGTGATAAATTATATAGAAATTATTTTTACAAAATTTTGTTTAACAATATTTTCACTTTTAAATCTAAAAATCTGCAAAAGCTTTTAGAATTTTTGAGCTGATTTAATTTTTTTTTGTAACGGTGATTTTACATAACACTGATACATTAGTGAAACATAGGGAGACGTTTTTTTAAAATTAAACTCAAAACCATTTTAATCCATTTTAATATTGTATGTTCCATTCTAGGAAAACTTATCCACTTTATGATTTGGCGGAATCACAAATTAAATGAAAGTCCACTGTCCAATTTTTTTGGCTTGTCTATCAATTTTGTCATTTTTTTGCTCGAAAAGCATTCGACAAAAAAATTTAAATTTGAACGCGTTAGCCAAATATGTCCAGAACATTGACCCTGATCGAACAAAATGATCTCTAAAAACCATTTACTCAAAAATACTTTATAGAAATTCGTTTAATTCGATTATACTTAAAGTATACAAAAAAGCGTTGACATTCCACACCCCATTAAGGGTAGAAACCCGTTAGACCCTAGATCAAATATCTCTTGGTGGCGACCCCATTTCTCTTCAAAAGGGGGTGAATTACGCACACGAGAACATCACGTGTCCTCTTTCCCCACACGTGAAACTTGACCTCATTCGACGGTATCAAGCGAAGGTGAAGTCCCTTTGCCCCTTCGTTATTGCGTACACACGCCAGAAGTAAATAATTGTAATAGTAAAAACTTGGAAACAGGTCTCGAACAGCTGAACTTAAACGAAGTGGTTTTTGAAATAAATGTAGCCAATAAAACCTCCATTCAGCAAAAGTCGTCGTTTTCAATCCATATAACGATAAAATATCGGGGTTGTCGAAGATCGTTAGGAAAACCATAAAGGGCACAACGCGAAGGAAAACCCAATCTCGAATCCGGTACGAGAACAACAAAAAAAACTCTGAGAATTATAAAGTACTGTTCACAACCCTTCGTTGACGTTTATGTCGGTTGTAAGGCGACCCTTTAGGTAGTAGGTTCAACGTCGACCGATTCCTTCACGTTTCATTCAATTTTTTTGTCTACCTCTGTAAGTTTCTTTTCCTTTTTTCTTTAGGGATTCGGCGAACAGTTTACCAATTTTGAGAGCACCACAAAACAACGACCGCTATCGGTTTTGTTTAAAAACGAATTTCGCAAAATTCCTCGGACTCGCAGATAGGTCGCCGGGTAAAGTTTTATTAGATTCCAGGCCCTCGTTTTCGTGGTGCCAAACTTCGGGACAATATCTGGAAGTCGCCCGTGCAAGATTTATCGGCCACTGCCATTCCGCAAGCCCGGCCGATCCTAAATTTAGTTTCCTCGCCAGATTTATGGGCATATTGATCCTATTCGAACATATACATAACTATAGAATCTCGGAAACGTGACATGAGTTAATAATATTGTAGTAAATAGTTTGACAACTTTTGTAGAGGTAAAAAGTCATTCTTATTTCAATAAAAATTTCAATTCAACTCTAAAATATGAAAAGTTCTCTTTCTTACTAATTTATTTCGAAGTGTACTTTTCACGATTTCAGCAAAAATATCAACTTTTGTTGATTTCTTATCAAATATCACAAATGATAATAACATTTGTGGAAAAATAAATCATGCAATAAAAAATATTTTAATTATCTTCAATTTTGCGTATATCCAATTTTTTTATTCCATGTTACTCTTTGTATTGATCGGTAACTTTTTTCTCTGGTTTGCTTTCCAGCGGTACAGTTCTGTCAAAGTTCATTGATTGCTTTTTTCTACAGCTACTGCCTGTACATGGCATGCGTCAGAAAGAATGGGAAATGTCAGAACTGGAAATACTACACACGAAAACATGACGATTTAACTTAATTTTACTTATGCTCATCTTAATATGTTAGGAAATAGAGCATATTCAAGATTGTATGCTTTTGTCTCTTAACAAAAGCTTCTGCCATGCTTCTACCATCTGCCAAAGCATTTGCTACACTCTACCAGAAGTTTCCACGATGCCACACATAAGTTTCTGTCATGTTTCTATAAGATGCTTCTGTCATCTTTTGCTATATCTTACTAAAAGTAAGTGTGATGGTAATTAGAAAACATAAGATACAGCCAAAACTGCCGTAAACTAGTCTCGTTACTAGATAGTAACTTATCAAAAATAATAACAACTAGAAGTTTCTGCTTTGTTTTTCCACATCTTATCAGAACTGTCTTAAATTTTTTAGAAGCAAAGTAGCAACATATCCAAAATTTCAGAAGTGCTTTTGTTGAAGCTTTTAACATGTATCTCACAGAAGGTTTTGCTATGCTTTCACCCAAACTCAATGTAAGGTATAAAGTATAAAGTACTAAGAAAGTACTAAGAAGCATATTAGATCTAGAATATACTATGGGAACCTTCAGTTATACAAGTCCAAAAAAATTACACTACACTTCTGTTATTATATTCCTACTGTATCCCTCATCACCAGATCTAGTAGTATGTACTGGATCTTATAATAAAAATTTTTGTGCATTTCTTAAGATTCTGAAAATACGTTCTGAGTTTTTAACACTTACCTTCCTTTCCAACATTGTAAAGAATTACTGTATCCGCATTCGTCACTGATTTCTTACTGAAAATTAGATCAGAGCAACGTTGCATGCATTAACAGAGACAGAATCGATACCTAAGCAGCTCTTGGTTCTTTTTTCTTCTTCTCCCTCTTCGATTTTCTTTTCTTTGTCATTTTATATACTTCATCTATTCTCACAATCCTCTCTCTTCACCTCCTCATATAAGCCGCATTGGTTAGATTACCATGAAGGCAATCTTGAAGAAATTCATTTGGCCAAGTTCTTGCAGAAGATATTCTGTAAAAAGTATATGTATAACGCTTATATAATGCATACATAAACGCTTGAAGCATTTAACTGAGTCGATGGTCCACGTGCTTTTCTTGTCACAATAAACGCTCCCATTGTCTCATGCAATGACAAGATGTAAACCTTCACATAATGTTTTCAACGCCATATGATGCTCGCTAAGCAGATTCAAATATGTGTTTATTATCTATCTTTGCTCTGTCTATTTATGCTTCATGAGATACCAAAGACTTGTTCATGCAACCTCTATCTTCTCCTGTCTTATTATTGTTATAAGTTATTGTTATCTTAGAAATAATAAGAAAAATGTTGACTCATTTATGAGTTGGCACTGAAACTATTTTTACAAAGTCTTTGATGGCTGTATCACAAACAGTTGTGTTGTGACACGAAAATAATAAATTGATTAATTGTATATTCAAATCATTGAGAAATAGTGTATGGAATTGCTTTTCCTGATTTAATGTGTTAATAATAGCTCAAACAAATTTTAATTGGCACTCCTGAAATGAATCTCGTAGCTACCGATTGATACTATTATTTATTTATTGTTTTTTTAATGTTACAACTTTTAGAAGTAAAATTATACTCTAACAACTTTTCTATACAGTCAGATTTGGACTTCGACATATTTTGTGCGTAGTGACTTCTGTTTTAAGATTTCTCACTTTTATATAATAAAACATTTTAAATTGTGTTATGTTGTGATCCATTTATCCTCTGCTTAATTGTTTTATCTATTACACACAAACGCATAAATTTATTTTATTTACATTTTCAATTAAATTTATTTTATAAAATTAATTTTATTTACACAAATTTACCATTCTTAATTAGTGCGGGACCAGAATACTCCAAATAACATTATTTATAGAGAGTCGTGCGAGTGTTGTTTGTTCTTTCGAACCCAATCTAACCCTACTCTATTTATGCGAAATTTTATTCAAAAAATTTATTAGTTTAAGTTTTATTATTATTTTTATTTTTCGATTATAGAGCAATAATACCGTAAAAAGTCCAAATCAGTTGACAAGCCATCTTCCAAAATCTCTACTTAATCTAAAATGGATCTAAAGATTTTAATTAAACTTTGCAAATCCGATAGATTTTTTAATCAGAATTTGAACTAATATTCAATTCAAATTGTAAATCGTATGAATATAAATCATCAGCTAAATATTTGTTAAAGATATGTACTTAAATAAGCTAATAAAAAAACAAAAACCATGTAAAAACTTCTAACTTGTATTTATTTATATAAAGTCGTACTAGTTTCGGGTTACCCCATCATCAGCGACAAAGTCAATGAAGCTATAATAGGTGTAGATTGGAAATCAAATGAAAATAAAGCATTTTGCTATCTGATGGATAAACAAAATGAAGATAAAAGATGAAATAGGAATGGCGACGTTAAAACGTGTGGAATGGTAAAAATTAGAAAAACGAGTAAATCTTTAAGAAGATGTGTTGGTGGGATGAGATGAGGCGAGACTCATCTCATTACACCTATTATACCTTCATTGATTTTGTCACTGATGATGGGGTAACCCGAAACTAGTACGACTTTATATAAATAAATGCAAGTTAGAAGTTTTTACATGGTTTTTACTTGATTATTAATCTTGCAATATGGATAACTCTTTCAGTTTAAATAAGCTAGTCTTCACAATTTACAGTATTCAAAGTAAAATATAATGTTATGATAACATCGCAAACATCTTTACGCCTCCTTATTCAACTAAAATTTCTGAGCAGATTTAATAAGGCAATATTTATTTTGTCTGCCACATCCAGAATAAAACAGGAGAATCTTTGTAATGGTTTCGTTGAACTGAATATTTCTAAGAAAATTCTGAATAAAACGCTCTTAACTGCATAAAAATCCAGAAAAATTCGAAAATGTGAAAATTCGTTTCTCCAAGATTCCAATTAATTAAAAACCTTACTTTTTCATACTTAAATATTACAATTTATTGATCGACCAACTAAAACTATAGATTGTCAAAACCGTGACATTCCGTACACATTACTCAATTACATTTCAATAAATTTATAATAATATTACAATAATTACAATAATTTTATGGAAACATTAAAACCACATCCTTCAATTAGAGTAGACCGAATTACAACAATTCAATATATTGTACACGTACATCAGGTTTCGTTAATGTAGTGCATTTTTTGAGTTATGTTAGCCCCAAAATTTTAGGTGTACGCAAAACGAGGACGTATTCATTATTTCCAATTAATTTCATTACAATCAACGGTACTGAAGCGTTGGTAATTTTAATTTATTATAAATTAATCAACTGCGAAACAATAAACGCGGCTTCGTTTCTATTTATCGTGAATAATTTATTGTGGAGTATTCTCTACAATAGTTGCGTCTGACGCTCACGCACGATTCAAACCGATTCGCTAAATAATTCACATCTATCGTACATACATAGATAGATACACATACGGGCTCGATTCGCTATCAGTTTGCATTTTAACGTCATTTGTACGATCGATTGGAACGCGCGTGTTTTGTAGATTTGCGTATTGCGCGCGCCTCGCTGTTATTGGATATGTTTTTACTGGTTAATGATGATTGCCGTAGCGCGTGGTCGGTTGCAATTGTATGTTGATTGCCGTTTGGGTCGGTTTTTAAATTGGTCCGAAATTAAATAAATTTTGGAAATCGGTAAATTGAAACCGAACCAATGCATAAATGAACGTTTTGTTATAATTAGATGTCGTAAATCTTTCTTTGATTGCAAAAAATGATTTTCGGAAAATGTTAAAAAAATAATGAAATGCATTAATTAATTTAAACAAAGCGAAGTAATATTCAATAATACCCGCCTCCATTTTGCTAACAAAGTCATAAATTATTTAAAGTGGTGATTCCACGTTCCGCGGTAAATTGCGTTTCGGACCGAATTCGATTATTATAGGTAATAATTCAGCCGGTTCACGTTCGAAAATCAACCGGGGCCCCTTGCCCGTATTTTGCAGTTCCATCTGTCCGGAATGCATTTGGACCAATTTGGTCGCCACGTTAATGTACGCGGTCGAATGCGATTATTGGCAATTTTCATATTATATTGCCCGGTAATCGCCATTTTTGACCCGCTTCCCCATTACTGCAAATTTCATCTGGTATAACCTCGAAACTCGAACTGACCGTACATTTGACGTCCAAATGCTCAATGTGCCCTGAAATTAGACCCGAACGTGTATAGAATACAAAACCGCATTTATTCATTACATATACAGAACTACCTTGCAGTTCATATGCATACCTGTGCATTTAGTTTTCTATATAAATCAAGTATGCTCTCTGTTTTTAATGACTCAATGTTAAACTTGGTTGTAGAGTTGCACTTGATTTATATAGAAGGCGCCTGGAAATAAAAAGAGAACATTGAGATAACTTCAGCGCAGAGGAACGGAAAGTGACCTATATGAAACACAAAAGCACATATGGAAAGTACTCAGACTTGTATTCAGAGACCAACCACTTGAAAAGCGACATACACTACGACGAGAATATACAATAAACATTGACGAAAACATACAAATTACTGTAGAAGTGGTGAAGACTGAAATGAACAGCTCAAAAGTGGCAAAACCCCAGGCCCTGACAAGACCCCAATGAATTGTTGAAAAACGGAGGAGAGGAACTAGCAGAACAGCTTATCAAATGAACCACCAGACGAATGAAAAGAAAGCGTCACAATACCACTGTTCCAAAAAGGGAAAAACACCGGCCCCCCAAATTATGAGAGAATATTCCTACAGAACACCTCTATCAAACTGTTTACTCGCATACTGGGCCAGCGCATCTTGCACCATACCACTTTGAGTGAAGAACAACAAGATATCCGGAAGAATCGTTCGATTGTCGACGCGGTTTTTGTCGTTAGGCAGATAATAGAGAAGGCCATTGAATATAATAAACCGGATGTATATGTGCTTCATAGACCTGACTAAGACATTCGACTAACGGATGTTATGGAAAAATTCTTGCGCCTTTAACATTATAGAAACGATTAGAAAACTTAACACAGGCAACACCACCATAATCAAGACCAGAACAACTGTTACTGACGACATAAAAATCAACACGGGCGTTAGACACCGTGTCACCGTGGACAAAATAATGGACAGTGTGGACAGTGTGCGGAAGAATCATGGATACAGAATGGGAAACAAAATCATAAAGGTCTTGTGCTATGCGGAGGATGTGACTGCTGTAGGCATTTAACAAAGAGGTCCAGAAGCTCAACGTGGAAATGTCAACCTCTAAGATAAAAAGCATGATAATTGCTAGCGAACCACGATGATGCAAGCTAGAGCTGAACAACAGAATAATCGAATAAGTATCCGAACTTAACTATTTAGCGTCCATATTTTACCATATGGAAACTTGGAAGAGAGTGTGAGACATCAGATGAGTAAAGCAGACAGAATATCGGGTGCCCTAAGAAACATCGTTTGGAAAAATAAGTGCATGACAACTGCCATTAAAGTGAGTATGTATAAGGCATGTCTTAGACATGTGATGACATACACGGCAGAAATTAGAGCTGACAAGGCTGAAATCAAAAAGATGGCACGTACAAACGAGATGAGAGTGTTGAGAGCAATAACAACGGGACATTAAGAGACCAAAGAAGGAGTAATGAGATCAGAGAAGAATACCAAGTGGAAAATGTAGTAAGATAGATCCGAGCGAGGAGAAAATTTTTGGAATGAACATGTGTCACGGATGGCGAATGACAGATTGGTAGAAAACGCTAGAAATGGAAAGCCAGCGCCCAAACGACTTCCGGGAAGGCCGCCCAAGGATAGTTGGACTTCAATATCGCAGAAACGAGAACGAGAGGAGGAGTATGATGGGTGAAACAAGCCATTAGCTTTCGCAAAGAAGAAGAAGCAAGTCATTACTAGATCTACTAGTATGTACTCGATGTTATAATAAAAAATGTTATGCATTTCTTAAGATTCTGAAAATACGTACTGAGTTTTTAACAGTTTACCTTCCTCTTATCCCCCTTTCCAACATTGTAAAAAATTACTGTTTCCGCGTTCCTCACTGATTTCTTATTGAACATTAGATCACTGTAAAATTGTATGCATCAACAGACACAGAATCGATAGCTAAGTTAACTCTCGGTTCTTTTTTCTTCTCTTCTGTCTTCGAGTTTCTTTTCTTTGTCATTTTATATACTTCATCTATTCTCACAATCCCCCTCTCTCTTTATCTCAACTTATTCCGTACAGCAATAATTTATTTCACATACTGCTTCAAAATACAAAAAACTCCTATGAAGGGTATCTTGAAGAGACTTAATTGGCCAAGTTCTTGCAGAAGATGTTCTGTCAAAAGTTTGTGTAATATTTCTTTCTTTTTTAAATAATTTCTTCACAATACTACGGCGTATTAAACTAACTGTAACATAGATAAAGATGTATTTATCAATAACTTATTAGCTTTCGCAAAGAAGAAGAAGAAGAAGCATTTAGTTTTATTAAAGATTTATACAGTTAAATCCGAAAGTTTCTACTTCTAGCCGTCTTGAGAGACGTGAGGCTAAACCCGAATGTTTCTAGTTCTCGGTCTAGTGTTAGTTCTAGTTTTACACTAGCACTATCGTAATGTTAATCTATTTCGTAATGTTTCTTGGAACTGCTTAAGGATTTTCTTTAACTTTAAGTTCAAAAAAACGGTGATGTTCATCTGTAATTTTTATTTTACGCGTCTCTTCTCTTGGGTTTTCTTCTTCTTCATGATTTTTTACCCATTTGAACTTTTTGCAATAGCGGCGTTTCGCGTTTGGTGCTTCCTTTTGCTTAATATAAGGCATTTTCTAGACAGTTTGTTAACAGTGACAATTTGTAATTAATTAATGTCATTTTGCTTTTGATTAATGCCAATTTGATTATAACAGTCGCCAAATTGGTTTTGTTTAATGCCATTTTGAGTTTGATTAGTGCCAATTTGAACTTGAAATGGTATAGAACTAACACCAGACCTAGAACTAGAAAATTTAAACGCACGACTAAACCAAAAACTTTCTAGTTCTAGTGTTAGTTCTACTTTTACACTAGCATTATCACCAGAACTAACACAAGACATTGAACTAGAATCATTTGGGTCTAGCCATACTGAGAGACGTGCGGCTAAACCCGAATGTTTCTTGGCTGCCGGCAACATCTCGAATTTTCCTAGTGTAATTTTTGCTTAAAACTGACCAATAGCAACCCTTCTTTTTGGCGCTTCATGTTGAAAACACTCCTCCGAATTAAAAAATAAAGTATAGTAGAGATCATTTAGTAAATAATGGTAAAATTTAAAGTTTTAGAGAACGATCAGACATTCTCGTAACGTACGTACAAATGGATTTGAAGTTGCCAACAATCAATTACCGGTACCTTCGCGCGGCTACGGGGTGGAACAGGCATCCAACGGAAGATTTACAACGATGACGTAGAAACTGCGACGACTCCGCGGCGAGTGCATTTTCTTGGCGAGGGTCGTCGGAGAAGCGACCAACGGTGGAGGCGGGCGACGGCGGCGGCACTTTGTTGTCTGGCACTTCTTGAATACTTTCGCCGTTAGGGCGTGATGTACGATGCAAATTTCGCCCGTTTCAGACCGTTTCCGGAGATAGTCGAACCGCGCAAAGTGAAACATAGCCCGCACCGTTTCGCCTCCCCTCCAAGATGATAAAACGAAAAACGCGGGACGGCGCACTTTTTGCTAGACCGTAATTCATTGCAGTTTTCCTCGGAATAATCCGCGCGAGTCGGCAAAAGTCTGTGCAAAAGCTCACGTTTAGCTTAAGAATTATACCTTTTCCGTTTTCCTACAACCACGGTGCATTCTGCATCTTAATATAATTGCCGACGATCTTTCTTGCAATTACAATTTCAAAATTACTATTTATTTGGATCATTTACCTTTCTGCAAAGTTTCGAAATCGTCGTATGTCGCGTCGTTTCAGTCGCGAGATATGACGGGTTCTCGAATGGCAATATGTCAAACTGGAATGAAATTGCATCCAACCCCTTTCTCCCCATCTCCACGACGGTGAAACTCGCCCACTCGCAGTAATTACTGGAGCACTTGCTCAAACTAATATCAGAAATGAAGCGGGTCCGCAGCAACATATGTCCAGGCATAGCGACCGCGAGGGGGGCACCGCACAATAAAGCGATCTCCGTCAGCAATAAGTCGCGTACACGTCGGATTTATAGCTACAAACCCGACACCTACCGGCAACAAAGCTTTATATCGATAACTCACCGTTTGTGTTTTACGTCCTAAAACTTTGAATTTGGTTTAGTACGGTCCACGGTTTAGTCGTTTCGATTTTTTTCCTTTCTTTTACTACTTGTTTTTATTGGTTGCGTGTTTATGTCGCACTAAAATTAATTGAAATGTATGTGAACATAAAGTTATTTTACGGGTTAACAAAGTCCGAGCTTATACCCAAACAAAAGCTGACAAAAGATATGACCTTATAAAACATTCGAGTTTTGTATCGTTTTTAATAATAAAAATTAACAAATAGATTTGTTTGCTCTCTTCTCAGGTCATCTTCCATATTGATTTTGCTTATATCTCGTTATAAAATTAACATAATTTTGATATAAACCAATGATGCCAATGGAAAAACGACCTAAAAGTAAAAAACCATAAAGTCTCAGCTAAAATGCATTAAATATTAAGAATTTACAGGACATTTTCATAATTTTACAGGAAGATTTTGAGCACCACCAACGACACTTAAAAAACGTACCTAATTCCGAATATTTGATTGCAGAATTCACCTTCAAACAAGATTTTATCCAGCTTCTTTTCTACGCTAACTACAAGTATTAAACGTTCACTAAGAGCTTTTTGTTTTTTATATTCATGGTTCATAATATGTTGTTGAAATATTAAATTTTCTCGTTGATATTAAAATCGTTGTGTGCTCTGACTTCAGACCATGATTCGATTTTTTTCTGTTGTATTACTGCTCTCAAAGATCAAGCTGCCAGAATAAGACATGCAAAATGTTGAAGGTACAGATATTTCGTGGACAACTAAATGAATTTTTTTAAGAGTAACGAAATGCTAGTCTTTGGTAACGATAGGATTGTATACATTAATTCCAATGGATCTCAATCCATTGCAAGAAGCAGTGAAATGTGTTTTGCCGGCGTTGTTAGACATTCATACGTTGTTTCCAATCAATGACTGTAACGTCACATCTTTGGCAATAACATGTCAATCGCTTTTAATAACATATGCGAAACATGGTTATGGAACAAAAGAGGTGTTGGTGAACTTTCAGAGAAGTAGCTATGCTTGATGAAATGCTACATGAATTTTATTAGCTCGATACGTGAATGACGTTCATCGTTTTCCTAGGGAAGAGACAAAATCCGGCATCGAATTTGTCTTACTGACAACACAAGTCTAGTTTTGTCTACATTCCACATAAATGGCAGGAAATACAATTACGACGCAAACGGATATTAAATTGCAAAAAAAGTGATCCAAAATAACTTTTTCTGACGCAAAATGAAGCCATAATAGCATTGTCTGCCGGCCACATCATTTTCATCTCCGTTTCGTGGATGCTCAATACCAATTTTTTTGATATAATAATAATTTTTAATAATTTATCATCACGAATAGCCATAAAAAGAGGAACTTCAAGTTTTCAAATTTCAACACATATTGACATAAGCTTCTCAAGTCAAAATCCTTAATTCCTCGGTCAGGTTTTTTTGGTTTGTGCACTGTCATACCAGAAATGTGTTGAAAATTAAAAGAAAACATCAAAAATATCACTAAAATGTAATCAAATCCACACAAACAAGATTCTCACACGAGATTTTAAATAAAACTCTACAATCATTATGGTAAGCAGCTATTATGCAACATAATTAATTTGAGATGTTGTTTAGAGCATTTTCGGAGAAATTAAACCGTTGAAAAAGTATTAAATAGGTTTTTTCATATAGTCTTAAGGTTAATACGGAAGCTGTTTTCTTAAATAGCCCTAAAACAAGGTTAAGTCAATCAATTCTGATGGATTGAATTTTTCAATTGCGGACAAGTCATCAGATGTTGGACTAAATTTTGAAATATCAACAACAAAATCTTCGTGACGTTCAGGTTTATCTTCAGATGACACAAACACGTTGTAAGGTAAATCTGAAACTACTTTTCTACCTCCGATTTTGTTGATCAAGTAAAATAGCAGTGATTAATGTGTTTGTGGTTTCCGCCAAACCATGTTTGAAAGTAGACTATTAGGATTTTCTTTTTTCCAGTCATAAGTACGTCGTACAATTTACATCTGCACTTTTTAAATATTTCTGTCCATTTCAATCATACTGAATCAATATCATTTTCAATGAAAAAAAGAGATTAAACGTTGCAAAAACTAATATTTTCCAATCAGCTTTATATGATTATTTTGTATTTAATCCTTTCGTGTTTTTACAATATTTTATCAGTCTCCTTTTTCTCCTTTTTCTGATCCGTCTCTTTCATGTATTATGCGTTTACCCTTTGCTATCTAGCTCCTTTCTTGCCTTTTTTCTCTCTTTGTAATCTCCTTTCTTTCCATCTAGTTTGTTTTTCTTCACTTTATTTCCAATGTTTGATAAGTTCAATTATCTGCTTAGTTGTCCAGTCTCTGTTCAGGTTCTTTTCTTTATTTCCAGACTCACTCAAGCCGTCCTCTTTTATGTTTATCCGTTTTCATGCCTTTACACGTTCTTTCTAGCCTCCCTTGTCTCTTCTTCTATGTACTTATAGTTTCGTGCAGTTTCGTTATAATTTTTGTTCAATCTGTTACTTCTGTTGTTAGTCTCCCTCTATACTTTCTTGTATCTATTCAACCATTTTCTTCTATTAGACCATTTTCCACTCTTCCTCTTCTTTGTCTAATCCACTTTTCGCATTTTCGATCTCTTCCTTTATACCCAGACACTTTTTCTCTTTTCAGACTATAGTATTTAGTTTCTTTCGTCTGTTACCAGTCTACTTCTAATTTTTCCAATTCTTGTACGATCTCATACTTTTATTATCAGTCATTTTCTCGTCAACTTTTTTAATATCTTCCTGGCATGTACGAAATATATCAAAAAAAGTATTGTAATTGTACAAGTTTTGAACGTGTACAACATTCAGTAATTAACACTAATCATTTTATATTTGTATTAATTTATATTTATTTATTATTTATATGTATCTTCTCTCCGAGTGTTCTTAAGATTCTTTTTCTTATATGTATTTATACAATTTTTAAAAGCGGGGCAACCGCATTCACTTCCCATTTCTCTATCTCCAAAATACTTTTTCCACTATAGCTTGTGGAAAAGTCAAGAATCTTACTCGCGATAAGCAACCGCATTTACCGAAGAAAAGAGTTTTCATAAATAGCAGCGACAATGTGCACCCATTTTCAAGGGAACCCGGAGTCGCGTTTCATTCTTAATAACGTCCTGCCTCGAGCCGATATTTATGGCCCCCGATAAGAACGACTTTGTAGGTCAACAATGTATGGACAAGAATTACCGTTCCATATCTCTACTCCTACACCAACTTTTTTTCTCTTTCTTAATAAAACGACCATCATGTTTCCTCTTTCCGTAAAGTACTTAGTTCTAGCAAGAAAAAATTAATTAAATCAGGCTCGGGAAGTTCGGTCGGTCGCTTTTACCCTTCCGGTCGAACGGTCTTAAGACGGAAACCGGGCAAAACTTTGGTTCTGCTCGACCGGACGTTGTGCTGCCCTTCTTATTGGACGTACAAACACGGCCTTTAGAGGATGGCCATCGTTTTCCTCACCGAGTTTCGGGATACGCTCCCTGATCCGAGATCCCTTTCCTTGTCTATCTTTCCCTAAACTCGGACTGTTTGTCTATTCAAATTCGCACCCCGACTGCAATTTGATTGAGTATCGATGCTGTATTTGCCGATAAGTTGGCCGGGTTAACTTCGTAACTTCGTTCACGTCAACGACCAAACTTCAGTTACATTGGTAGCTGTTGACGATTTGAATTTAAACTACCTATTTTACAAATAAATGTTATTCTAAAGTATAACAAGTAGATGTTATTTAAATTTTTTTAAATAAATTTTTTTTTATTAAAGTTTCTCTTACAATTAGTTGTTTGTTAGAACAGGATTAATGTAATTAAACAAAACTTTTGAAACGAAAATCTGGGTTCAGAACCTTAATTAATTTATTAATTCCTTTTATGATATAGTTGAAAAGTTTTCGTAAACCAGAATCACGGTTTTGTTATATTGAAAGTTGAGCTTTTGTGGAAAGTGGTCCTCGTTTTATTTTATTCAATCGCGTCGAAGCGAACCGTGCGCATTTTAACCTTTTAATTAGTAGCTCCGGTATCAAAGCGGAATTAAACTTTAAGCTTCGGATTGAACGCGATGTAATTGGACGCGTTTCAATATTTTACGAATAAAACCGATCCTAAGCGCATTAATTAATGTAAGTTTACACGTAGTTGAATGGTGTGATAGCGCTGGGGAGCTTTCTTTAAGGGTAAAATAGTTGCACGAAGAAATCTCGTCTTTCCAATTTGACAGTTCGTTAGGAGGGAAGCGTTACAGTCGAAGAAACGTCTCCTCCGATCCCCATCTCCATGCAAATTCGAACTAATAGGGAAACTTCGTCCCGCAGACGGAAGTCTGAGTGTCGCCATGTAACGATTAAACTTTAGATTACTGACTTTAGATTTGTGGATATATCTTGATGAAAAAAATCGTTGAAATGAGTAAAATTCATAGATAGTTTTTAATCAGCGTTAAATTTTATTTCCGAACACTTAGATTCGTTGCCGACGATTATGGGGAGCGGCACGCAAAAATCTGGGGATTTAAAAATCGCCATCTGACTATAAATTTATCGGCAATAAAAGGTCCAGCCGCAACACTGGCGTCGAACAAACCGGAAGTAGCGTACCCGCTCGCGGAGACAGTAAAGATAAAAACGGTCATTATTAATAACGTCGTGTGTGCGCAGTTCGGACCGTTCTTCCGGTTCCCGCTTCTTATCTTTATTTTTACTGCCGCAGTCGTTACTTTTCTCCTACTCTTCTCTTCTCCTTTTCATTACCAAGCCGGAATTAGATGCTTATCTTGTGCGGTACCGAGCAAATCGCCTCAAGTCGGAACGAAGTGGAACTTGGAGTGGCAGACTTCGTGTAATAATTTGTACAAGAATATCGAAGTAATCTTTCCGCTAAATAGAACACTACATTTGTTAAAAGAACGTCCCAGAGGCTTACTTACAATCTTACACTTAAGTGTTTTTACGTTTATTGAATTTTAAATTAAAAACTGGAACATTTTAAACCGACATATAAAAATAACCATTCTAAATTCTTACACAGTAAATTTGAGATTTTTCTCGAAACATCGAGATATATAAAATTATAAAATTTCTTGAATCCATACCACCTATAGTTTTAACCACATCCGAAAATTTAATGGTGCATTAACTAACTGGGTTTAATCCACGAAGTTTTCTCAAGCACTCTCGCAAAATCACGATTAAAAGGTTTAATTGCTTGAGGAGTCATAAATTATTGAGTAGATATAATAAGGAGATTGTCCACATAAAAGTGATAATTGGCAGAGATTAGTTTGGTAATAACATCAATAAAGAGAATATCATAAATATTATGATGGCATTAAGAAATTAAGTTCATGATCGATGGAGTCAAAGCCTTGTTGCAATCAAGTAGAACTAAAAATGTTAGGATGTCAGGAACTAACAATAATGATAAAAATATAATGATAAATCAGCAGATATGTGTGGTTAATATATCGTTTCAAAAGTATGTATCAACATTGTAACACCCAAAGTATTAAAACTTCACGAGAATTATGACAAGTGACGTACCATTGCTCCAAAAGTATGTCCAATATAGTAATATAATGGCCACTTTTCAGTATTAGCTATTACTTGCCTTGCTTTCAAAAAACAATTTCCAATGATTCTTCCAGACCACAATACATCCCAAATAATGCCAGGTTTGAATTCATTTATTTAATTCTGTCTATAAACGAAACCATCGAGATGAAAGTAGGCCTTATCGCTGAAGATGTTTTTGTTCATAAACCTGGTACTCACTTCTTGTTGATCGATGATACAATTGGCGAAATCTCTTGGGTGTGCATGGTCTGTTGCTAGAAAATGTTGGATCAATTGGACTTTGTAAGCATGAAAATGCGTATGTTTCTGTTCTGTGTTTCTGCGTATAACTGTTCAATCCTTATTTTTGAAATTTGAAACACCATTTCTACTGCAATAAGGAGACATTCTTGTATCATGCAGCGCGTAATGTTTGCCAACTCCACCCTAACTACTATCTAATTATGATCTGTCACAATTTTTAACTTATCAAATGACCTCTAAAATATCATGCAATTGAAATATTGCGCTCTTATTTAATACTCTTTACAATTAGTTACATATTACGGCAGCAAGGAATTTGGAGAATATTCATGTCGTGGCATACTGTAAGGGTAGGAAAATCCACACTTCATATTGGCGTAGTATATTATGTCAATATATAATATTGGTTATATGATCTATCAGTTAAAACATGACTCTCTAAGCTATTAAGTAAATTTCATTTAATATTATTCATGATTATTAAATAGTTTGTTCTCGTACTCTTATGGCACTGCAGTCCACTATCAAACACTGGTCTCCTTCAATTTTTTCCCCATACTTTTCTATCTTTAGCTTCTCTATTCCAATTCTTGCATCCTAGCATTTCTTTTGCATCAATATCAAGCTTTCCGTAATAAAGCTGCAAGTTTACAAAACAGTAATTAAATTTATTGATGATACCTGAAACGATGGGAAAATGAAATACAGGAGGAATTTTAGTGTCGAGACGTTTGCAAGTGCAACATCTGCTTTATTAGCTAACATTCTTCTCCTTTGGATCTCTCCCTCTTCTCCGCCACGACTTGTTAATTCCACTCCAAGTAAAACTTTTTACAGGCTCGATTTGTCTCCACCTGTAATCTTGTTACTACATGATTTTTCATTCCTAGCATGAAGTCTACTCTATACAACAACAAAGCCTATAGGAAAACAGGTGAAATACTTCTTAGTGGTAATAACTTGTTTTTTCTATTATACTTTTGGTTTGCACGTTTTCCTCTGGATTATAAGAACAGTATGGCTGGCATTGCTATTCTCTCTTTCAGATTACTTCTTATATTTTCTAGCACAGTTTTTACGGAACTGGCCGTTTGTTCACTTCAGGCGGCGGAAGCAGGAATTCATAAGAAAAATTTAAAGTGTGGCAGAAGAGCTTTCAGGATTTTCGAGAATATAATTTAGCTCATCCTTTACAAAAGTATACATTTATTCATGTGTATTGTCTTCTAGAAACCGTAGTTGTTTATATTCGGGTAATGAAAATGCAATAATTTATGAATGCGATATGCTGAAAATTTTACGTCAAAAACATTATCCAAACAACAACGAATAATCGCTTAGATATCGGTAATTTTTTCTTCATTACATAATTGCATCAACTTTTCTTAAAAATATTCATGCGGGATAGCACTAAATGAATGGTACGCTTCAGCTCCGCCTCAAACAATAATGTAGCCGGTTTAAAATAGTTCTTCTAGTACTGTTTTCTTGAAGGAATGTGTTCAAATCATGTTTCAAGTACAGTATCTCGTAAAAGCAAGTTAACCAGTTCCTCTTCAAACACGCGAAGTATCTATACTACCTGTACTATCCTTATACTATCCTATATAACCTCATTACATGTTGTGTTATTATTTTGGATATGCACTTCCCTTTCTCTAGAAGTAGTTGTAACCCAGAAACAACGCGCTCTAATTCATTGTTGTGTAGTTACTAGGAAAGATCCTGCGTCTTTACCTGTAGACACTGGTTTGTAATGTCCTTTTCTATATCGTCACTCACACCGATGCGAACCTTTTCTCTTCCGTTTCTTTGGTTGTTTACATAAGCATCTGTAGATATAAATGAAGAATTTTTCGGCTTTTTGGACATTCCGTGTATCTTGTTGCATGGACTCAAAACTTTACTGTATTTCAAAATATGCTCACATTTTGAATACATTACAATCTGGTTGTACTTTTTCAATACCGTTATTTTCTTTTACAATTTTTTTACACGTTACTTTTACCGGACGCTTTGTTGTATATTCACCACGTTTAATTGTTTTTAATATCACGAGTTCCAAATTTCAACAAAACTTATTTCAAATTTCCAATATAGATGAACGATCAAACGATTACTTCTAGAACAATGCGATGCAACATTACGTGAAACTACTGTGTTGATTTGTCGAAATCACGTATTTCCAGAAAACCCGACAATAATTCATAATGCTTTCTCGCTTTGTGCACAATGTTGTAATGCAGTTTTGACGAATATAACTCGTAATCATGCAGTAAATGTAATTGGAAATACACTGTCGAAACGATGTCGATTATGTACTCAACAATCGTTCAAATACTCACCGATTATATCTCCGATTACTTTTTACGTACTCATGCAGAGGTCTAATACTTAAGCATGACCTTTAAGTTACTTGAAAGAGTACTTCAATTCGTAACGGGTATAATCTAAATTCCAAATTAAGGTTCAAATGGATTGAGTACTTCTCAAGATTAATTCATCAAGTCTTGTGTGAAGACTCAAGCGGTCGGTACGCTGGTGATACTTTTAAATTTAAAGAAAAATGTTGGGTTTCTTAATTTATATCTCATTATTACTGGGTTGCTTCTTACAGACCGATTTTAAAATATTAATTGAAAAAACAGTAAAAGATAAAATATTATTAAACAAAACCTATTATTTGTAAATATGGATTTGATATGAAACATTTTCATCGCCGACCGCCAAATAATAACTGTCCCATATAATCAAACACTATAATCAAACTTATAATCGGGCTCAATTAAATTATTTTTAATATAAATATTTAATTTAATCGAATGTGGGCGAAATGTTTCATATAATAAATGTTTCATTTATTTTCAGTATTGAAACCATTCATTCATTTAGTTTTTATCGTAACCATTCGAAAAATTGTCTTTTCAGGGGTAAATTTTGATAAATTCCACTTTATTTCTCATAAATATATTTTGTTGTATGTGGACATCATTAATACTAATATAATAATTTATGATTGTACATATTTTCGAATATTATATATACTATAGCGTTTTTCACCTTCCAATTGCAAAACTTCCAGCCTTTACGGTCCTCCCAGTCCCACCAGTTTTTATCCCTGGTAGGTCGCCTTCTTTATCCCTGATGCCCTAGTGCATCCCCTACTTCTTCTTTCTGTTGGGATTCTTCCTGAACCCATTCTTTGAACGTGGCCGTACCATTGGAGCTGTCTTCTTTGGATTTCATCGACTATCGTTGTTTATCTATCATCTCTTGTATCTCGATATTTCGCACTCGATCTAGTATAGTCTTGCCAGCTATTCTTCTCCAGAAATCCATTTCAACTGCCAGCAGCCGGTTCTTTAGTTGTTTATTTAATTGCCAGGTTTCGTATCCGTACAGCGCCATGGGGATGGAGATAGAGGTATATAGTTGTTGTAAGTGATTATCATTTAACGTTTCTCAGCCCACGCAAAGATACTGTGTTTTTGCTACATTCGTAACCAAGTTCCACCGGTCGTATACTTCGATTAATTTTCTTGCAATATATTCTTCGTCCTGGGCTACTACCACCTAGTCGTCAGCAAAATGTAGGCTGTATAACGTTGTTTGTTCATCCAGTTCTACGTCCATCCCTTTACATTTCTTTCTCCAGTCTTCTGACAGTGTGCATCCTTGTCGGGGTCCTTTGGTGATGTTGAAGCTTTCTGATATTTGTTTGTTTATCTTTACTGCTGCTTCTGCCCCTTTGTATAATTCTAGTACCGCCTTGATTAACGTGACACTTATTCCGCTTGCCACTATTTTTGTTGAGAAATGCCTTGGTGAGATCCACAAATAAGAGATGTGTTGTTCTTCTTGTAGCTACTTTCTTCTCTGTGATTTGGTTTAGACTGAATATATTATCTATGCACGTCCTGCCGTTGCAACATATTTTTTTGATGGTTCCATGCCTTAAATTAGTTACCAATGTATTAATTAATAGTTCCATTATAAAAGATTAGCGACAGTCATAACGCTTATTAAATGAGTTCTTGTTAACTACAGCTTTAACGAGCTCATTAAAATGTGGTGTTGTGAAGTTTTCTTTCTTTAGGTATTTTTGCTAAAGTAAAGTCTAGAACGTAAAAAAAGTAACACATAATAAAAGCACTTTGTAGATTTTACCCCTTTAATTCCTCTACTTGAAGAGTTTATTAAAATTATACTTTTGTTACTTTATTGATATGCAACGGTGATTAAAACTAAAATAAATACCAAAGTTTATTTTTAATTTATTTTTAATCCTGAAAATTGTATACATTTCCATAATCCAATTTAAATATCATCCTTTTTTATACTATTGTTTGTTCGGGATTAATAAAGGATAAACATAAAGTAGAACAATACGTAGTTCTGCATTAAGGGTAAAATTGTAATGTAAAATCTGAAATTGCAGCTCGTAAGCTGTTAGAGTTCAGGCTGCGGTTGTGCGGGATATTGAGGGGAAAAGCGAGTTGCTCCAGAAATTAAAATATCCCGCCGGCGGCTAGGTTTAGTTGCAGCACGAGACGACGACGACGGTGCCGGGCGGCGGAACCGTATCTTTTGGGGTGAAAAGGGGTCGCAATATGGCCCTCTCTCGGCCAGAACCCGGCTCTGCATTAATTGTTCGTTCGCCGAGACAACGTATTCGCCTGTATCCGGGACCGCCCGTAGTATTGCCGTTATTGGAGACAAGAGATTATGCCGCGCCAAATACGGTAATTATGGAGCGTAACGAGAATTGCACGCGCGCCACCGTCGACCTATAAAGTTTAATCGCTCGTCTAATTGCGCGAAACTTTTTACTGTTCACCAATACGGGTCTATTTCCCTCCGGTTAAAGTTACGATTTTTACTCGTCGCATTTAGTTCAACTGTTACAACGTTTCCATTTTGAGTATCATTCAGTGTCATTCCAAACACAAACAGCCATGTATACTCTGTCCGGGATCTAGCCATTTGTACAGCTAAAAGCTATTTCGCGTATAAGAGGACTTCTCCTACTTTCCCAACGCCCAACATTCATATTCCAGCTCTTATTTGCCAGGAGGTTAAACTAACGACGAACGTAACACAATAGCGGACAAGAAATTCGGATTTACACTCCAAAATTACTTATTGTTCGGCGCCTCCGCCTTTTATCGTTGTTGTAACGAAGAAAAACAAAGGGGCCTGTCTTCTACAGAGATCGCTTTTCAAAATGTCATTTGTTAGAATAACAAATGAGATAACGGTTGTGATGGTGGCGGCAGTTTACTGCTTCTGGGAGGTTTTTATCTATGCTATCTAAGGGTGACAAAGATTGTAAATATTTAGACGCGTTCAACATACAAAAAAAGTAATATATTGGCACAAAAAAAACCTTAAATTCCATTAACCAACGTCAACGAACCTGACACCATCACACTAAATTAATGGCTCTAGGTCGTCCCTATCGACCTACAATGGATTCATCGCCAGCGGTAGAGAGAATATATTGAAAAATGTTTCGCGGGTGAATGGTGCAGCGATTTTTTTCCCTCAGCCCGTTATCAGGACGAGGCGAAACCGACGCCTCGCGACGCTCTGCGTTCGGTTCAACCCTCGAGATAATCCCAGCAGGGTCGCGTTCACAATGGACGGTAATAAATGGGCCGGCTTAAGGAAGATGCAAAGAATTTCTGTCGCATCCGTTTCTCCCCAGATGAAACAAAGTGCGGCCTGTCTTGCAGCAACTGGGGTCTCCCTTTTTGGTTGGCTGGGTATTCTTTTGTTCCGCTTTCGTCTTCGGGTCCTCAGAATTAAACGAGACGACCAGAAAAAAAAATGATCACGGTCTGTGCGTGATCCAAACTCTTTGTTACAGAAGTTAGCGTGAAGATAAGCCGTTGAATGAAAAAGGGTCTTTGGAAAAATTTTTTTCGAGATAACAACAAATCGGGTAGATAAGATGTTGACTATGCCTTCAACTATGCGTGATTAGATTTTGACAAATATTTTTGTTGTCAAATATAATCTTGACATAATTGTTATGTGTGAGTGAAAATCTGTTGATATAATGATTTAGATAAATTGAGCGAAGCATAGCAATTCGAGGAAGCGGTTCAAATAAGCAATTGCCATAGAAAACAAGGCGACACAACCCAATTAGGGATCTAGGAGGGTAAAAACAAAAGGAGTAGACGGAGTGGACCGACTCCAACTACAGACTTTCAAATTAGAGGCTGGCGACTCGAAAACACAATGCAGCGCGATAATTGCAACTGGAACGTCGCCGTCCGGAGCCCTCCGGGCTCGTGCCGAACCGTAAATGAAACTGTTATGGCGGCGAATAACACTAGAGCTGGTTTTATCCATCAGTTATTGCAGCACCCAGAAGAACGGTTTGGCATTGTTCTGAAGGAACGAGGTCTCGTTTGATTGTAATTGTACTTGGGGTAGTTTTCCAGATAACTTGAATTATTTTGTTATTTGATTAGTTTTGGGGACGAACCCTTGATGCGTTGGTACTTCTCTCCATTCATTAAAACAACAGAAATGTTCTTGTTTTGTTTGGTTAGTTACTCATAATCGCCTTTCATATCTTAATCGTCTTTAACTTACCTTCCGTAAAATTTCCGGCGAATTGTTCAAAACTTAACTTACCGAGGGTATAATTAAGTATACTTTCCGCTTGGAAAATAAAAATCGAAAACTAAGTTCCGCAGCGCGGGGATTTCCGTGGAAAATCCGCGGCTTCTCAAAGAAACGCGCTTCTTCTTTTTTATTATTATTATTGTCCCGGTTGCCTTTGTTAAGGCCACCTCGTACAAAGAGTTCCTGTCTACCGTAAAGTAGGCGAAGTCGCCGGTCGGCCGGCAAAAAGCAACCCCGAGGAAGTATTTAGAACTTTAAAGGGTCGTTTCGGCGCACAAATTCACTTTTGATGTGCGCCGGCAGCAGCGCGACGTTATTAAAAGCGGCACGGAGATGGATTTATTGTTCGCGTTCGGCCCTCTTTTTCTTCCGGGTCGCTAACAACTTTTCAAAAAAATAAGCACCGCCTACGGCGGGTTTTTTCATAAAACTTGATTAACCCGCTTAAACACCCCTCCGGTCCAAACTCTCGGTTACAATGACGTTATAATAACGAATCTTCTTCAACCATTACCGACTCCTTTTTTTTCTTATCCGATGAGATACGTTTTCGCGGGGAAAAAGCAGAGTTTTTTTATCTGCCGGGAAATAGATCAAAAAGATGTGTCCGGAATATGAGCTAGGGCATAAATTTCATGAAGGGCGAGTTTTTATAAAGCCCCGTGGCCGTATATACGCCAACGTCACATGGATCTATCTCGCGATGTCTCCTGGCGCCGACGCCCTCTGGGGCCGTATATCAGTCGTTTGATACGCGGCAAATATCGATGAAAAACGTGGAAAAAGTATAGATGTATGGTGTATCGGGGCCAAACTCGAGAACATATTTGTCCTTGAACCTTTATACACTACCATGTATAGAATATTTATTACACTTTGTCAAGAAACTTGTTACTAGCTTCCTTATATAAATAAAAATTCAATTTTATATTTTTAGTGTATTCTATCATGTATTTTAAGTTATTTAAAGTTACATCTGATATTGTTTGTACATATTAACTGAATTATAACATTTTCTTATAAAAATATTAAGTCAGAACCACTTGATACACAAACTTCATCCACTTCCTTCTTTTTCACCATCTCTCCAAATTGATATATCGTCCCATGTCTTCTCCTTCTGCTTGTTATTCTTGCTTCCGATTTTTTTGCAGTCTTGTTTATCTTCACCTCCTATAAATTTATCTATTAATTGAGTTGTTGTTTACCATTGTACATTTTTAGTGCTCACCATATTTCTTTGGTTCTATTTTTTTTGATTAATAGTATTTTATTACTTCACTGTTTTTGAGTGCCCAAGATTCACAATATACTCGCGGATACATTTCTATTGATTTCTATTGTATTATTGTGGGCATAACCGGGCATAGCGATGAATTAGAATAAAGAATAATCACTACCTACTTCATATATTTTTTATGGTTTGCAATAACGCATTTTAATTATTTAACTTGTAAATTTCAGTATTCGTATAATGAATTGCCAAGGTACCATCGTGTTGCAAATGCACTTCAAAAACATGCCAAATTAATTATAAATAACAGGTTGATATCTATGTTACCAACATCTGTAATCAAACCATTCGTTGTTATTGGCTCACCTGCCAATTGCAGCAAATTAAATATCAATCGTTAACTGATTGAAGTTGAGTTCTGCCTAGAATTGCCTCATATACCGAGATATATCTCAAATAACATAAAAAAACCTATAACATATTTATTTAACCATTTTGCAAATTCAACAAAATTATAAACGTTAAACAGCAGCAGCGTATAAATCTAAAATAATAAGTTCTTTGGTCATCTTTGACCTACCACGCGTTGTGTTCGTCGATGTTATTGAAGTTGTAAATTTCCCCATATTCAACAATACCAGGAATATCAGCATTCTCATTATATTAAGAGTTTTGTAAGTATTCAATTTTAATCTAGCAGAGCAAAAGACACGTAGGTGAAGGTATTCATATAAATAAAGGCAAAATCTATATATATTTTGTATTCATATAAACTACTTTAATCATAATTTACTTTTGTACTGATACGTCTTTTCGCTTATCTTTTTTAAAAAGCAAGTTTATATATAATATGTTCAATATGTTTTAAGCAAAATTTTTATTTCTATTTTATACAAATAATGTATGTTATTTGGTAGACTTTGGTAGCATACCTACGATCGTTATAACACCTTTTATCTTAGTTCGTAATCTATCGTCTTCTATTATCTTACACTATTATTATTTTCTGCTTTTTGATGCTAATTATTGATAATTATTTTATAAATGTTTTGATTTTTACGAATCATATCTAATTATGCGTTGACCCTTTGTTTATGTTGCTGAGTGAATCTTAATAATTCTCTATCGACCCATTCTAGCTGCATATGTTCTTCAATCAGGTGTTAGGTCTCACACTACGTAGAAAGTTTTGAAATTCCATTCTATTAAAAATATAATCCCCAAGGAACATAACCGAATTTGAAATTTCACACGTCGGTTTATCATTTATGATTAGTGTTATTAGTGTTTTTGCACAAATACAGCAACATTATATACTGTATTCCACAATATTTCGTGATAAAAAATCAGTAAAATGTGATCGACCTACGTTTCCAGTATACCGCGATAAATTGCTCAAGACGTATAGTGCAATAAAAGCCGCGTTTAATGGCCTAGAAAAAGAAGCAATCAAAGAAAAAATGTTCGTAGATCATTAAAGAGTTTGATGACTAAGAAGTAAAGAACTTGACGATGTTGATTTTGAGTAGCAGTATGAAGATCACAAAGAAAATTACCAAGTTAAATACGAAAGTAGTGCTGGAAAGATGAAACTTTTCATGATTACCATGATAATAAATATAATAAATATATGTATAAATTGTATTGGAGACGGGGTATGAAAACAGTTATCTATCAATATTTTCACCAGGAAAAAGAATTACATAAAATATGATTACATCCTTAACTATGATAAGTTGCGTCGAGTTACATCTACAGTTGATCTTGGTGTAACACTAGATCAAAAACTACGTTTCGATGTTCATGTAGATGGTGTGGTTGCTCGATCATACAGAATGCTGGGCTTTATAAAGCGATCTTCCGAGGATTCCACAAACCACAACGCAATTATAAGTATGTACAATGCATATGTCAACAGCATCTTAAACTTTGGTAGCGTAATCTGGAATCCTCAATATTCCGTATATATCACTAGGTTAAAAGGAATCCAGAAACGACTGATTAAATATTTGTGTTATAAAACCCAACAAGTGTACAGTAACTATGCGTCTGGTTGTGAAATGTTCGGATTGCTAACGCTCTCCCAGCGACGAGCATATAATGACGTTTTATTTTTGTACAAGCTTGTCAATGGTCATACTGATTCCCCATCGCTGATGGCGAGAATTGATTTTCATGTTCCTCCTCGTCAGTTACGGTACGACTTCCTTTTTTATATGCCCACTCCACGAACAAACGCATATCGTAACTCGCCTATTCTGAGGATGGAAAGAACCGCGGATCGGGTGAGTTGCGATCTTTTTTCAAGTAACCCACGAAATATTAAGTTTGCGGTCCGCGAGGCTGTGAAGACTGCGCACATCATGTGTAATTTAAATATTTAATAATGTTAATTTAAGATAACAACATATTTGTAATCATATTAAATATTACTTTAAGGTTTTCGTATATAATAATTATGTGGAGCAACTTTATTGGGTTTGTCCTGTTGTTGCTCCCCGATATCAATAAATAAATAAATAAATAAATTATAGTCCAAAACAAAAATGTTGCTATAGTTTATGCAATAAATTCCCAAAAATCGCTTTTTCTGTTGCGATGTTAACTCGAAGGTCCCTTAAAAAAATTATACTTCGTTTTAAAAAGGTATGGATGAATTTTTAACTTAATATACATAATTTCAACTTTTATAGCATCACATTAAACATCACTTATAGACCAAACTTTATCAAACACTGGACTATACCCTAACGTTATAGATTCTTTTTCGCAGGTAAGGTGGTAGATGATGATTATGAGAAGGCTTGAAAAGGAAGCAAATGTAAAGTCTCCTTTTCCTTATGCATATTAAGAGGCTACTTTACCATACAGCTCGGCAAATTACAAAAAACATACATTATTTATGAAAATATTTGGATGAAATTTTGTACATAGCTTCTTCTAACAATTCTACATAACGCATGGTGAAAATTTTTAAAGTTTTCCAAAAAAAGGGGTTTTTTTCCTCAATATTATACAATTTGGTCGTTCTTTTTTAGCTTGCATGATAGTATACTTGAAAATAGTAATATTTTTCAAATAAATTTTTTCAAAATTTTTAGTTATAAAGGAATAGTTTGTAATTTGCTAAAATTGCAAAAAGGTAGCGTAAAAATGAATATTTTCCGTCAAGATTCCCACGAAGTATTACCACCGCGTTAGTCCCGCCTCCTGCCGACTGAGCGGCGCTGACATCGACTCTCTTCATCGAAGCTCCTTGTTTTATCTATTACTTTTTAATGTGGTAGAGAAAATAATCATTTCCAAAAGTACGTTTTGAACTTTATTTTCCGTGATTTTCTACTAATGATTATGTAATTTAACAAAATTTTTGAATTTATAGTCAATAGTTGTTATTTTATTGTGTACTATAGTGTTAGTTTAATTTAGTTTGTGTAAAGTTTTTATAAACAATGGGTAAGTATGTTCATCTAAAAAACTACCCCTTAGCATTTGAAGATGTTCTCGAAAAAGGAGTAATAGACGGTAATAATTTACGATATAAATTTTTATAAAATCTAAAATTTCATATTTTATAGTCCGAGATTCAATTGAAAAATGTATTCATTCCGAAAGGTAAGTTAAATTTTATTAATTTTATTGTATAAACTGTGATACACATAAAAAGGACTTATTTAAAAAGAATAAACCATCACAGTAAAAATTAAAACGATACATTATTTGAAGCGATACCATAAGTTAAATAATACAAATGATGCAGAACCAAATACTGATGGTGGAGAATAATCCATTCAACTGCAACAAAACTCGCATTAAATTTATTAATGAGTCAAAAGAAGGGCTTAGCAGCTCATTTCTTTTATGTTTTATGTGCGGGATAAAAAAGAAGCTTTACACTGAAGAAAGCAAAAAGTCTATTGAGATAAACTCTGCTGTTGTTTCTGTTATCTGTCGGTACCGGATATACACAGGCTGAAGAATTATTGTTATGTGTGGATATACTATTTATGTTAACAAAAACATTCCAAAAATATCAAGAACCCGTAAGTGACATGGCATAGCAGTCTATGAAGAACGCAGGTAAAGAAGAATTAATTTAGTTACAGCTTCAGGAGAAGTAAATAAAGACTGAATAAAGACTGTAAACGCTAAACGCTCGAACAACATCAATTACGATGCATCATCCGGAGTGGTACTGCTATAAAATAATTGTATACAATAAAATAAAATACTCGTGTATACAGGGTAATTCAGGTAGGTAGCGAAAGCCGATCAGGGTAATGATAGCAATTCGGTTATAATTTATGAGTGACATTTCACACGAAGAATATAAAAGAAAGAAGAATTTATTGGAAACTTGCAAGATGGATGCATTAACAGAAATAAAATACAAATTCTTACCAGAAGCTAAAGTACCAATCAGATATGGATCCAAGAAAGGTATCTGTGCCTAACTGCATCGAGATTTGGTGATGTATGTAGGATGAGAAATGACACGTCTTGCTTAAATAAAGTTAAATCAATCTTGTACTCGAAATTTGCTAGAAATAATAACACTAAACATGGCCAAGACTATGAATGACTTGCATTAAAAAAATTTGAAAGTAAATATAACTTGCCAGCAAACTCTTGAGTTCTATTCATCCGTAGGATGTATGGATTCTTAGTTGCAAGTCCAAATGAAACAATAAAAAACGAAAATGCCATCGTCGAGGTGAAGTGTTCAGCGAATTTCAAGAGCTTACATCTATTCAACGATGGCAAATTAAAATTTCCTAAAGATTTTTCTAGTCAGGGCTGTTTTATTTATTACACTATTAGCCATATTTTGTATACTTCAATCATTATTTAATATTATTATTAATTAGGTATTACATATTATTTCATTTACTTATACAAGGTGATGCAGACCATGCAGTCCATTTTTTTAAACAGAAATATTAAAAAAGTTCGAATGAAAAGTAATAATATTCATAAAGGAACCACATTTATTCAGCTATTTTTTGTTTAATTTTTGTAACTACCTGTTTTCAAATAAAATTACTTACACGGTTACTCTGAGACACCTGTATATCAAACGAACGCATAATAATACAACAAAGATATAATTTATAAATGTTGTACCGAACTTTTCACATTCCTGTATTGCAAATATATCTATTTTAATATAAAATGAAGTTATAAATGTTATTTTCGTTTCAAAATGATATAAATGTTTTATGCGTCGCAAAATTATTTATTGCATTTGAAATTGATTTTTGCCTTACATTCAATTGAATTATAAACCCATAATCTTAGATGTTCTCAACTTCTTTCTCTAATTTCTCTATTAAAAAATTAATATTCTATTCATATCGAAAAAAAGCATTAAAAAACTGATATTTGCGTAATGTAAATTGTTGTGAACCAAAATACTTAAAAAAAACAAACGTAGTAAAAAAGTGGGCTAAATAACTAAAATAATAAATAAATTGGAAAGTCAATAAAAAGATTGATTGTGATTCGTAATTAAGAAAAAGTGTTAATAAATAATAATATTTAGAAGAAGTCGTTTAATTTCTTCATTAACAACATCGACGAGAAAAAGAATCGTAATAAAATAAACACGATGTTTTTTTTATCTATAAAGGGTCGGGCCTAGTAGAAAATAAACTCCGCCTCGTTGCTTCCGAACGTCCGTCGTCTGCGCCCCTCAGAAACTGACCGACCTGGTAAAGTGGGCTCTTAAACGTTCAGATTCACTTTATTAGCTCGTCCTGTGTATTTGCTATATGATTCTAGTATTTTTGGACTATTCACTATTAACCTTTAGAAATTTTGGAGTGTTTGTTTCTAAATACTTCGACTGTTTTGACTCATTTTTGTGATTGCCGTAACATCCAAACAACAAATAGTTTTCTCTTGACTGTTCAAATCTGCACTGTGGATCTCCACAAAAATCACCATCTCCGTTTGCATCTTAAGGAGAAAACAAAGATTGAAGGAAAGCTACTGAAAGTTATGTGTGTTGCATACTGCATACATATTTTCAAAAAAATCATTATTTATTATAAAATTATAATGGTATCAACTCCTGTTACTTTATACACTTAGGTTGAAATCCAAAAGAATCAGTAGTGTAAGTACCAAAGATTCGTTTCGGTGTCAACATCTTGATCTGATGCAACCATATCACACTAATAGCTATTAGTAAAGAAAATTTCACTAGAATTACAACAACCATAACGGTTATGTTGTTTTTACAAAGGTTTCTTTATTAACAAAAGGTTTATTTAAACACTGCAACGAGAATTGCTCCAATGCAAGATTAAACAATTAATACTTCGGTGCATTTACGGGGTTTTATATTCTGGTCTTTATGGTAATAACATTTTTCAGGAATTTCTCTAGAAACCGTGTGTTCATCGTGTAACTTTAGATATAAAACTCTAAAACATCATTCTTCAAACTCCTTAATTATGTCAATTGTATCAATTGTACAAGTTTCTCGTAAATCATGTCTTCAAGCTCATGTCTCCTCAAAAAAGAATCAGATTTTGCTTTACTTAGATGTTGTAACCGTAGTCACATCGTATCCCAAAGATTGCATTAATAAGTTTTTGAGAGTTTAAAACGTGATAAATACAGAAATAATATTATTGCACTTATAATTAAATATTTCATTATTAAATTTGCCGCAACATTGCAATCATTACGCAAATGAATTACAACGAGTTTAAATTTGAGATTTTCTTGTGGATTTCTCCATTTATATCTTTCTTGTAACGAATTGAGATCCTCAATGAATTAGGTGTTAGTAGTGGACTTTAATTCTATATTTTATCGCAAACTGCTTTTTTCACGTTGTTCTCAATATTATACCGATAAAATCCATTCTAGCTTTGTTTTCTGCTCCAGTAACCTATTTCCAACTTTATGGATCCCAGCTTGAATTATTTTTCTGTTCTCTACTCCGGTAAAAGCATCAATAGTGTAGGTTGAGCCAGGATTTTGTTGTTACAGTGTTTGCCTGAAGAACTTTTTGGTTTCCTGTTTATTTCCTGTGCTTTTTACTTGGTGTAACTTTTACGCATTATTACGAGTAATACGATAAGTTATTTTTTGAGTTTCGGACAATATCAGCAACAATTCTCGTTTTCTGATGATTGCGTTGGATAAGTTGTGTGATTCGACATCAAAATTAATTTAATATTAATCTAAAAATCGTTTCTTTTATTTTAGTATTTTGTTTTTATTCAAATTTATTTATTCTTATTGATTTTAAAGACACAATGTAATTTAGTATAAAATTCGTTCGAATAACACCAATATATTTTCTGGTAAATTGGCTATTACAAGGTTTCATTTTAGTAGAATATTAGTTAAATGGTAATTCGAGTCTAACTGGTGCCGTTTGGCGTCGACCAAAAGCATACATCACGTTAGATGTCGCCCCTTTAATACTCCAATTTATTTTATTACCCCTGCTAATTCCTTCGGCTTCCGTTGGACGGATAAAACGTAAAGTGTATGTTTGCATAGTAAAGCGTCCGGAATAGTTCGTCGGTTGCTTGCGTTTCCTGAAAGGCAACCGGAGTAGGAAGAGGAGGACGTCTTCTGCACTGTTTTACTCCGGTGAAGTGGCGGCATAGTTTCGCGTTTAGTATGACGACTTCGAGGACGGTCTTCCGAGGCATAAACTGCACAAGAGGCCAAGATCCGCCCTGCAATACCCATGCTAATCCTGGGACGTTATGCAAATAATCGCCCGGAAGAATTTGCATATATATAAGGAAACGTTTGAAAGAAATTATTATCGTAACGCCGAATAATTACAATCTTTTTACTATACGAAATAAATCATAAAACGTTTCTAAATCGTTATATCAAGTTCGTAGATTGTTCATTATCCTAAAATGACGGTAAATGTGGGTTTAGTGGACAATGTCATTGGTAAAGTTAGCTAAGGGATACATGCGGGTGGCAGTTATGTGACATTCTAATGTCACATAACTCGTCGTAATTAAGCCGACCCTCTCGTAAAATCACAAGCAACTGTTTTGGACGTTAGGTCATTCGGCGGTTTGAGTTGAACAGACCCAATTTTACCCGGAACACATCGAATAGTAATACTACATCTTCCTAGAAACTTGCAACGATCATTAATCACCAACTTCATACCTGTTCCAATCGCAGTGCATTTTTGTGAATATGACAAATCGATTTCATAATTTTAACAGTGGTTATTAATGGCGAAAAGATAACCCCCCGTAATTTACAACGACCCATAAATCAATTTCATTAAATAGAGATTTGCGCATTAATTTACCGGGCGAGCTTTCGTTTTCCGAGCGATATTTTTTTTAATCGCGAACGCTACGCCAGTTCTAGGTTATAAAACATTTACAGTGAAATTTTCCCGGCCATCATAACTCACAAAAATGGGAACGTTCCTCGCGAAGATAATGCTTTCAATTGCCTAGGAGACCTTAAGGGTCGGATTAATTGCCCCTTTTCCATGCCCCTTAAACCCGCGCACGTTACGGTTTCTTTATTAAGCCCGAATGATTCACGACCTCAGACGTTATTTTCTACGTAATTACTCGGGTAATAGAGATGGACCTGAGAAAACTCGACAGCCGTTAAAAAAATTACTCCTCATTTTCTGGTAAAAAAGAAATAAAGCTTGATATTAAACGATATTAACGTCTTTTAGCAAATATAAATAAATTGCTACAAAATTATGTACGGTAACAACTTTCGCGAGGGTTAATATAATTAGTAATATAATTAACATAATAGGGGTAATATTGAAGCACTGGATGTTATGAGGGATAAACTATGTACTTCTGTGTTATTTAAAAAATGTGAATATAGCAACAACATTAAAAATTTAAAACACATCTTAAAATTTCAAAATAAAACGACCGAAGTTTCCGCAATAATTTTTGTATTCAGATCTAATATACTGAAACAATTATAATTGTTTAAAATATAAAAAAAATAAACTGGATAGCAATAATAAGCAGCAACAAAATAAACTAACAAAAAAAAATAAAAATTAACTTTTGTTCTCATCAAGAATAACTGCTTTAGAACATGATGGTTAAAATGAAAGGATAGTAGGTTACAACGCTTTATGTTGCATATCCTTGTGAAGCTCTTTGTAAGGAGCAAAAAGAAAATTCTTCGTTTTGTTAATATAGATTCGACTATCTTTTCAGCAAGATTATTTGCTTCTTATATAAATAAATTAAGTTTTTTCAACGTTAATTTGTTACATGAGGAATTAATATCTTCTTCATCCGTTCCTGATTCATTTTCTATTAGTAGAGCTTCTAAGTCTGCACTGGACAACTCTGCCTGTTCGTCATTGACGAGAGATACGATATCAGCTGCTACAATGGTTTGAAAATCATCTCCCGGTAGCAACCGTGCAGAGAGAACAGCTCTGTCTTTTGCCTCATTAACTTCACTTACACTTTGGACAGTGTTTTTTTAACATCTGTTTCCATGCATTACTCACGGTTGATATTTTAATGTCATTTAAAGCAAGTGTTATACGTGTAATCGCATGATCAATATTGTATAACTTCCACACATCTTTTATTGAGAGAGAAATGTTATTTTGTAATTTCTCATGTACAAAACTGAACGTGTGCCGGATATAATGAGTTTTAAAAGCTTTTTTGTAATTCGCGACGGTAATGAAAGCTATTACAGTACTCAAACGGGTGCTGTAATGAGACTCCTTATAGCATCCGATGCTGTAATGAGATTTTAGTAACATTTTACGGAACCAGTTCAAGTTGGTGACATTGGGTCATTTTTCTAGTTGTCAATGTGATAATTTTTGTCTATGGATGTCTAAATACATTCTTCGCATCGAATACAAGGTCCACAATGATGAGGACATTGAACTCTAAGCAATTTCTCTTATTTAAAGAGGTGTACATGAAACTTCTTTAACGAAACACTCTTTATACCACTCTATAAATACCTGAGAAGTCATCCAAGCTTTTTAATCAGCTAACCAATAGACAGAAAGAGCTTCTTTGTTGTTGTTCTTTAAAGCTCGTGGATTAGCTGCTCGACCTCTTGCAATCTCCGCTTGCATTTGCACAAAATAAAAGTGTAACTCTATCCTTAGCTGATTTAAAAGCAGGAGCTGTCTTTTCATTTTTTGAGATGTATGTTCGTGTTGGCATTTGTTTCCAATAAAGCGCGGTTTCATCCGCATTAAATACTTGTTCAGAATCAGCTTGCTGATGATGAGCTGACGCTGATTCTCCACACAACTTAATGTTATGGAGATTAAAACGAGTTTTGAATCTTTCGAACCATCCCCTCCTTGCTTTATATTCACAGTCATCTTCAGCACAATTCATATCACCCGAAAAACGTTGATAAAGCTACTTGATTTATCCATTAATCTAGCCCTAGTTAATGGTATATTTCTGCGACCTTGCTGTTTAATCCAAAAATAAAGAAACTTGTCCATTCTTTCAATATTTACATGGCGAACTTGTGACGTTATCTTTAATGATGAAGGTATGCCACTTTTTACGACATTTCTGATTACATCTTCTTGTTTCTTTATAGATCTTATCGTAGATTCATTGACACCAAAGACCCGACCTACTTCGGAAGCACTTTTCCCTTCCCAGAGCATATCAAGAACTTGAATCTTTTTTTCTAGAGTCATAACTGACTTTACACATTCGGCAATTAAATTTATTTCCGTCGCAGGTCTTTTTGTGTAGCCATTTTGAGTACTGTTGTAAGATTAATTGCTTATAATAATAATAATAATAATGCCTTTATTAACCCTTACAATTAGTGTACAAGTATAAAAAAAAACAAAATACAAAAACATAATAATAATAAGAAATAAGTATAATGTTACAAAAACAAAATTACAACAAAATTGCAAAGGCTAACAGGTGGCTGGGTCAGACAACACCACAAAGTAGTGAGGTCTGCTCTTCCCCCAGTCCCCATGAACACAACATATTGCTTCTAAGTAAGTAAGTAGTGAAAATGAATACAGCGCACAAGACAAAAAATACAAAAAACAAAAATTGAATGCATGAATAAAGCAAATAACAAATAAACATTAAAATTTTACTCTAGAAAACCTAACTTGATTCCATCTGCCGCTCACAGAGATATCGCTTGTATTTATATTTAAAACTCGACAGGCTCAATATTTTTAATGAACGAGGAAGGGTATTCCAAAAGTTTGTCACACAATAAGTGAAAGAATTCGAAGAAATGACGCCGACGCGTGACGAGGAACTGTAAGTGCATCTTTTCGACGAATATTGATATTGTGGATGTCAGTACGATACGATATCTTCTTGCTCAAATAAACAGGTGTTTTTTTATTTAAAATTTTAAAATAAACTACTCCCCTGTGAAAAATGATTCTGTTATACATATTTAGCCACCCACATTCTTTTAACTTATGTGAAATTCTGCAGTACTTTCGAATTCCATAAATTAGTCTTAAGCACCCATTTTGGACATACTGCACCCACCTTCGATTGTCCCCAGTTATGCAAGCACCATAGACCGAGTCACAATGATTAAAATTGGATAAAATCAAAAATGGAAATGATATTAATAACTGAGTATCATCAGCATAAGCATGATATTCACAATGTTTCAAGCCCCTGTAGAACATACTAGTATAAACGATGAATAACAAAGGACCACATATACTGCCCTGAGGAACTCCTTTAGAGACAAATTCTGGTTTAGATAATGAGCCTTTAACTTTCGTATGTTGCCTTCTGTTCAGAAGATAATGTTTAAAAAAATCAATTGCCGTCTGACCGAGACCAATGTAGTGCATAATGCTTAACAACAAATGATGATTTATCATATCGAATGCTTTGGAATAATCTAATAATATCATTGCATGCATATTTCCCTTGTCGACACTCCGCCACACACCGTCCACAACATCCATTAGTACAGTATTGCAACTATGACCCGGTCTAAACCCTGACTGATTATCAGGTATGATGTCATAAAGCAATGACATCATGACATTATGAAATTATGGTGTAAAAAAATTAGGAGAAATCGATCATAAATGAGGGATTCCCAAAGAAACGCATATATGAAGCTGGTTGATTGTACAGTAAAACCTTCGTTTTAAATAAACAAAAAAAAAGACGTAGGGTAAACCTAAAAATACAGTTATTGGACAGTTAAGAAATTTTCTTAAATGATTCTTTCTTAAAAAATAGTGATGTAACGGAAACGTAAATTTGCGTTTCTTACATAATTCTTCCGCATATTTTGCGTGAATGTAGTTACTTATCTGATTTCGAAGATAATACTGAAACCACCAATTACATTTTTAATTATTTATTGCAAAAAAGTGCAGTCATTGGACACTTATAATAGTCATTGGACTTTAATGTTAGTTATTGGACATATGTTATATGATAAACTTGATACACACAACGCGCTTATTTAGTATATATTTTTTTCATTTCACGTATGAACTGATCGTATAAAGTATCTATTTTCTCCTCTTCATCCAATCCTTCAAGTTGTATTTTGTCGCCTTCTTGTTGTTTCGTATCTTACTGATATCGCAAGGATCTTATCCTGGAGAGTTTCATGTTATTCAAACTCGACTGTATTAAATAAGTCTTCATCACGGGAGTTCTTCTAAATTTCATTTCCTGAGCTTATCGTCTCTTCGCTCTAACAATTATGGCATAGATAAGTATCGTCGTCATTGATGAATTCGATAAGATTTTGGAACGCATTTCTTTCGCATTCGTCACACTTTAAGTTGGTCTTATTTTGACACGTTTTTCCACAAACAAAACATTTCAGTTTCGTATCTTTTTTTGTGATTGTCATCTTCCTTTTCTCTTAAAGCTTCCTTCTTTTCTCTTCTTTTTGTCGTTCTGTTTCTATCTGTAATACTCTCTTCTTCTCGTGCATTTCCTAAAATGTTTGCGAAGATATTGCAAATGGTAGCCTTTCGGTGTTTCGTTTGGCTTTACATTTCGGCGCGTTTGGTAAGGAGAGATAGAATTGCCAAAGAAACCTAATTTGACCACATCGAGTCGGTTAATTGATTTGACTAAATTCTTCTCTTCTCCCTAAAGGGAAACAAATGTTAAATACTCCATCGATCGATAATAAATAGTATGATCATTTTTCATATTTCTTTCTGTACCTAAACATTTTGTATAATCCATTGCATTGGAGTCAAAGGGATATAATCCGCATGCTTTAAAACTATTTATTTATGTTTGTGATTATTTGAAATGGATGCATGTCATACCACTTTTGAACTTCTTTCCCCCATGCAACTTTAAGGGGCTAAATACTGCTACCTCTACTGGTTGGATTATTCTAGTTGCATTTGGATACAGAGCTAGAAATTCTATTTGCAGTTTGTTACATAACAGACATAAGTCATACGTAACGTGTGAGTTATATCCATCCACAAAAAGAAGAACAGGTAGTAGAATGTTATTTTCTACTAGAAATGGGTGGAATAGATCCGCAACGTATTCATAAAATGTTTCCTCAGTCATCCACCCGTTATCACTCCTACCTATTCCCCATTTACTATTCACTGATTGGACCAATTTTTCAGGAATCCTTTTTTGGGGAAATACTATCATTGGACAGCATTTATACCAACCTTTAAGGAATAATAAGGCACATAAGCAAAAGTAGAAATGTTAAATGTAGGTGTTCGAATGTGTCCGATAACTATTTCGAGTTACAGTTTTATAATTATAGCTATTGGACACAGTCTAAAATGATGAAAATCCACACTGATTATGATTATGATGTTATTGGACATTGGAACACTTTACCCTTTTAGATTAGAAACGCTAAACTAACTACGTTACACCATTCTATAAAGTATAAACTAACTTTGGGAGTTGGATAATAATCAGAGCCCGGACAGTTTAGGAAAATAATACTAAAATGCCTCCCACTCCATTTTCAATTTTTAACGTCGTAAATCGAAGTGTGTCGAATATGTCGAACCTTATGCCACGAAATTTTGACATTGTGTCTTGTTGCACTTGCTGTCTTGCTTGTTCATCGTACATATCGAGTTATTCTTTAAGCTTATATCTTCGTTCTATTTGTGTATTTAATTTTATTCGATATTCCTTTTTTATTTGAATTTAGTTTCGTTCATAGACATTTTTAGTTTCACTTTATTTCTTTATCTTCGTTTTATTGCGATAAGAACACTTAACTTTTATATTAATATTTACAATGTGTTCGCGTTTCCAAAAATTGGAGGAATGGATACGCGGTTGCGATGGACTGTCTGTTTTAGAAGAGAATATAATATTTTGTAATATTTGTTCCGTTTCCATCGTATGTACAAAAGAGGATCATGTGTTTCAACACATAAAAACCAACAAGCATGCGAAAAATAGCGATCCATTAAAAGCAATGTTTGCGGAGGAGTTATGTGAGGCATTTTTGGCGTCAAACATACCCTTAGAAAAATTGAAAAATCCTGTTTTGAAAAGTTTGTCAGAGACCATTTTCCAGATGTCGACAAATTTATTAGTTTATGCAAAAAGATATTTTTAAAAGCTCCCCAACGTGTGTCAATATATAGAGAACTATGTGAAAATTTACCACTTCCTCCTTCACCAATTGTCACGCGATGGGGAACATGGATTGAAGCGTATGTATTTTACGCAAACAATTTTGATAACATTAAAAATTGCATATTACATCTGTGGAATGATGCAGCAAGCATTGTACAATGCAAAGAAATTATTCAAATATCAAATTTACATGAACAGCTTAAATATTTAAACTACAATTTTTCAAAATTAACCGTGAAAATAAAATACTTTCAAAAACAAGGTCTTCATATTAAAGAGTCAGTTAATAGTTTGTTTGCTTTGTTGGAGGAATTTAAACAAATTCCTGGAGAATTCGGAATTTTATTTAACGATAAAATTCGAGATGTGTATAACAAAAATCCAGATTTAAACATTATTCAGCAACTATCATATAAAAATATAAAGGCTGAAGTTAAAGATAAATATGAATGTTTACTGCCATATTTTAACTATGCTACTGTAGTTGCGATGTAGAATGATCGTTTTCTATATTTAATACTATTTTTACATCTCGAAGAACATCTTTTACAGACACACATTTGGAGATGATGGTATTACTTTGTGTAAACAGCAATTATAAATTTAATAAAATCGAAAATGATTAATTCAGTGCGTATTTTTATATTATTTTTATTAATTCATTAATTAATGTTGCACAGCAAGTTCTTCGCTAAGGTACGCTCATCGCTCTTCGAAATTCAATTTTGAAGAGTAACTTAGTGATCAAAAGGTGTCAAAAGCGACAACAACGTACTTACGTCGTTGTCATGAAATTCGTTTCGTGTGGAGGGGCGCACTTTTCCTAAACTGTCCGGGCTCTGATAATAATCATAACTTACCTTAATGTTTCACAATCAACATCACAAAAAAAATACAAACTTGTCAAAATCTTTAACAAAACGATTTGCGACGATGTTCAGGTTATCTTAATACATCAACTTTACGTCAGATTTCGGTAACACCACGGCCATCTCATAGTTTAGATATCAATTTACCACCAACAATCGACGATACATAAACCTGCGCAAAGTTCTTATTTTTTAAAAATAAATCTGTGCTGTCCAATAATTGTATGGTTTCCCCTACTTGCTATGTATTCGCGAATAATTGAGTCGTAAATGTTGAAAAAGATAACAAAATTTAAAACGCGAATATGCGAATCCGCGTAATTTGAAGCCGCGAATGTCGGAGCTTCACTGTATTACACAACGAAGCTTTTACGAAAATTAAGAAAAAGAAATGTGGTTTTAAAATTACCTTTTTCATTTATGACTATAACAATATTTGTACATTAAGAGGCGTATTCAACGTTTATTGGACAACCCGATAAAACCTATAAATTTATTTATGATAAATTTATGTACAACTCGTAGTATCGATATCCTTGAAGCTTTCAATAAAAAATATATTTTATAAAGTCCATACAATTTTTTAGAGACTATTTAGAGTCAAACTCATAATCAATACAACGTTTATTTAGTACTGCAATTGATCGTGTTTGATCTGGCATATCCCGACGTTAATAACAACATACAGCCTCATGCACTCGCTTTATATATAGTAATTGATATTAATACCGACATCGGATGATATCGAATGGGAGAAAAACGACCCGGAATTATAACGGACGTCCATTAAATTTTATGAGGATCGTGGAAACGCGCGGGTACGTGTATCGTTTTGGGTCACTAGGCTTGTATAAATCAGTATTTGTAACAGGGTTGTGCTGTATTTTAATTAGAAACTCAATAAAAAAGATAAATAATAATTTATATATACCCTACACGTGTGTTTTAGTTATTTTTTTAGATTTAAAATAAGATTTTTGACCGGTCACGGGTTTTTCGGAATAAAAAATGCTTGTCTCGCAACTATCCAATTTGCCCTCTTGACGGGGTTGGGTCGTAGTAGCTTTGGGAATGCGCTACAAGAAGAGACCGCTTCCTAATATTGATGTCACGTCGTGCCTTTTGATAAAACTCGGGGCTTTGTTTAGATTACGGGGGGGACGGCGACTTGTTTGTCGTGGCGTCTTAACCGCCTCGACGCTACAGAGGAACGACTGCACAAGACCAAAGACACCACTTTACGTCACTCCACTTTGTCCTCGAAGATTTATTCGACGAGAAGTTTGCAAACATTAGTTAGCCGAGGACCCGTTTGACGAATTCCCTCGTTTGCCGGGCGCATTTTGTCCTAGTCGACCAACGCAACGGTTAAAACAATTTAAATTATTTCACGAGTACGTATATTTTCGCACAACGAAAAATGGAAATGGCAATAAAGTGTAAAAAAAATCGGGAAAATATCGCGGTACGGTCCTGCGGCGTGAACAGGACCCGTATTTATGCTGCTTTTATCGGTGCGCCGGTGCAGTTCCGCTTTTACAGCCAGAGGCCATCGTTGAGCACCGTCCTGCACAGGAAGATACCGAGGACAATTTAGATAATGAACGCCCATTTCTGTCCCCGAGCCGCCAGCCTGCAATTTGTGATTGCGACCAAAAAAAATATCTTGCCGAGATCAACCGAGCCGTGATTTTACTAAACGCCGCTTTTCTACGAGATGATTACAAAGCAATTACAATTACAACATCAAAGGAAATGGCAAGGGGCTTATCATTCCTACACAAACTTAATTTTAAGGAGTTACAAAAGTGAGTATCTCAACACCTTGTAGATTTTGCGAAAGTTCATTTAACATTAGCGAGGTTAAATAAGATGAAAAACCAAAAAGAAATCTTTATCAATAACAGACTTTGAAAGTTCTTATACGTTTAATGGTTACAACTTAATTGATTATTTTAATGAAATTCTTTCAATCAGATGGTCTATATGATGTGTACAGAGAATAGCAAACACAATGCAAACTAGACAAATATGGAAAGGAGTGAATGAATAAAAGAGAGAAGGAGGCCAAAACAAACGTGAAGAGAAATAATAGAGGGATTATTGGCGAATAAGGGAAAACCATGGAATAAAGCACGAACGCTGGGTCAAGATAGAAAAGAGCAGACAAAGTTATAAAATCATAACCAATGATAACGCAATGGTGTATGTGTAAAAAAATGGTATACCAGTGAATGAATTATATTCATATAAGTTTTTTCAATAATTCGAGGGTATCAAACTTGTATGTTGAATTGCTCTTTAACGAATAGTTTCATTTTAGACAACTTTTTCTACTGCAAACTTTTGTGAATTTAGCTGAATTGCTATTTGTTGTGCAGCTTAAAGAGTTGGTAGATGTTGTGCTTGTGGTCTGTTTGTTAGTGTAGAAGTTAAAAACTCATAGTTGTTACTACCATGTATTGTTATTCCATTACTTGAACTTATGATAATCAACCATTAATTTAAATCCATCACTATTGGATTTAATTCGTTCGACTGAAACTCAATTTTGATGGGTAGTTCTAGGTTATTGTTTACAGTGCGCAGTGTTGATGAGACTCAAATTCAAATTTCTCAGTTCGCCAGTTAACATGCTATTCCTCTATATTCTTTTTCATGTTAGTTACAGAGTGTTAAACCGATGGTTGTATGGTACTTCGAAGATTAGTTCTAATCATTGAAACTACATTGAAATGGAATTCTGACGAGTACACGTATTGTTGTTTCTTACTTGTCGTTTCAATAATGCCAAAGTCCAAATACCAAGAATTTCAAATCTTTTTTACTCTACATTCATTACTTGTAATTCCCTGCGTTTCCCTTAAATGCTTGTAAATACCAGATGTAAGATCATATGAATCTTAGCCTCCTTCTGTCTCATTCCAAGAATACACGTAGCCAATGAAATCATTGAAGCGAGGAATACCAACATTGTATACGTACAAATTTCTTTTGTAGTATCAACAGAGGTAGAGAGTTTTGAGGAAGATAGTACCTTTTGTAAATTAAAACTGCAAATGTAACTTTCAAGATATAAGCAGCAGAAATGAAATTCCTGAGACGACAGAGGTGTCACCGACTACACAAAATCAATAACACAAAAATAAGAAGGGACTTAGAAATTACATCAATATAGCGATATATGGAAGAAAAGCGACTTGGATGGTGAGGACATTTGCAATGAATGGCAAAGGGAAGGCAAATCAGACAAATATGGGAAGCATGAATTGAGAAGGACAAAAAAAGGGGAAGGCCTAAGCGGACATGGGATGAAGTAATAGTGGAATTGTTAACAGATAGGCAAACATCATAGAATGAGGCACGAATGCTGGCTGAAGATAAAAAGAAATGGAAAGATTTACAAAATCCTAACAGACGAAATCACATACACCATAAATATGATTTGAATGTAAATATCATGGATATCTATGAAACAGAAAATCTTTTACTACAAATAAGTTTATGCGTATAGGTTGAGAATCACGCTTTGCATCCTTTTTACTTATGGATCTGTAGAAACGTCCTCAAGTAATTTGCAACATTTTCGTAAAAAATGAAACTTCCACAGTACCTACATCAACCTTGAATAAAATAGTGTAAAACTTTGGTTTTAGTTAAGTCATTACTATTTCTTGAACGTGATCTCATCTCAATCGCCAGTTTCAACAACATATTGGTTGAAGTGGTTCTCAAAATGTTCTGTCAATCTGTTAAGTACACCTTCCTTATTGCTCAGTAATGTTCTTTCTTTATCCATACACATTAATGTTCTTGGAGTACATCCTTCCTGTTGATGTTTACTTTTTCGAAAAATATTCTGTGTCTTCTCTTGTTTTGATAGACTGTGTTAAACTGTACGTTCTTGTATTCTGCATCACTAAATATGCACGTTATTCTTTATATAGGTGGCTTTTTTACATTCCTCGTCGTGCCATGCTTACTATTGAAGTATTTACCAAGTAGTGGTCGGAGTGTATATTGGTGCCCCGATAACTTCCGCAGTTAATAATGTCAGTTGTCTGATATCTATCATTATGTTGTCTATTTTATTTTATGTTTGACCGTCAGGTGATAACCAGGCGACTTTATGGATATTTTTCCTTTAAAAGCAAGTGCGATAAGCGTGATATATAGCAGCTAAATAGTTGTAACACTTAATGTCTTCAAGTATATCACATCAGATGTAACCAACCTCGGCTAGTATAATGCATAATCAAAATTGTGAAGTTTATCTTTAACCCTCTCCGCTATAAAGCGTACGTGATTTAATACTATTAATAGCGCAGAAGGTGAATCAGTGATATCTAGTGACTAATACTTAATAACTTCCTAATGTAATGAGCGTAACAGGTCTCGAAATATATCGCCTGGGACGCAAGCGATCTCAGTTTTATCGTTGATGAGCGTGGTATTATATTGTAGGAAGTGTCGAAATATTATAACAGCACGACGTAAGTTCACAATAGATATTGTTAAATATTTGATTCGTGATTATGAGTTGTGACTAGAGTTGCTACTTTCTATGTGGTTAGATAGTACTTATCTACAGTAGTTTTGTTGCTCTAGATATAAGATTGATTTTGGATATATTTAGTGTAACTTGATACTCATATTTGCTCCTAGAGTCTGAAAGTTTGTCAGCATATTTTGTACAATTTCTTCATAATTTGGTGCTTTATGGTTACCTAGGAAATTTTCGACTACCAATACTAAACTTTTCCAAGCTTTACATTCCGGGACAGTCATAACTTTAATAAAATCTGTGTTTTTCATCAATTGCCGGCTTTGAGGACCATCAAATATTCCACCTTTCAACTTTTCCATATTAAGCTTCGGAAATTTTCTACAAATGTAGTTAAAACAATCTCCTTCCTTGTCCAAAGCTTTTACAAATTGCTTTATCATTCCTAACTTAATATGTAATGGTGGAAGTATGATTTTGTCTCTGCTCACCAACGGCTCCCGTATTACAGAGGCTTTACCGACAGTTAAAGAATTTCTTACAGGCCAAACATCTTGTTCCCAATGAAGTTGCTTTGCTCTACTGTCCCACATACAAATAAACAGTAATGGGCAAGTACACGGTATATTAAAATGGTACGTACCTAATGGGTAAATACGGGGTATCTCTAGAATTTCGGTAAATACCATGTACCCGGCATATACTTAACTATTTTTACTTCATCAACTTAAGATACAAATTGTTGTTAAATTAGACTGTTTAAAAATAAACCCAAACAAAAACAACGAAATGATAAACGTTAATAATTTAGTTTATCGTAAAGAAAACAAAATATTCTTATTTAACTCAAACTATGTTTACAACTAAAAACTATATATTCAGGTTCATTTGTCGACTTAACTTATGTCTATGTGGATGTTTGCACTTTGTGAGTCTTCAGAGTCTGTATCTGAATCACATTCAAAAGCCGAACTTGACTGAATTTCTAGATCAACACTATCATCTTCATCATCAGAAAGTTGCGCAGAAGGTGCTTGGTTTTGGTTGTTGTTCCTACTTACTGCATTCGAATTTGATTTTCCAATTGCGAGCTATGTACGTAATCTTTCCAGCTCTTTCGGTGAACGAAAAAGTTTTAAATAATCTTTCAGTTTCCGGCGGTGAAACTGGTCCAATTAAAATTCTTATAGCAACTTTAGATAACGACGTTGTACCACACAGTCCTCGCCACCAAGAAGCTGGAGATATAGAATGGATACAACTCCAGAGGAAGCTTTTGGGCCATAATTTGTGCTTTGAGCGGTAATTTGCTAAATCTGTCATAACATTTTCAAGGAAATCGACGTTCATATCTGCGGTTACTTTATATATGAATTCCATCGTGTCAATTTGTTGTTCTTGAGTAAGGTTTGAACTTTGATTTAATGAATCTTGTAATGCAGCTGCAAAATGGAGTGGCTTCAAAGCACGCTCTTTCCTCTCTTCAAATGATTTCAAAATATTGGCAACTTCGTTTTCATTCAAGTTCATGTCACTTCCGGAAAGATTTTCTCTTAAATTTACTTCAACATTTGACATATGTTCACAAACTTTGTAAATAATACAGTCTAATGTTCGAAATTTGTCTAAAGATTATACCTACATCCTATGGGTATATACCAGGTATACACCAAAATTTTATTTACCTACCCGTTGGATATTTACTAGTGATGGGAATACCGCTCATAACCGTGTCGCGCTCCTGGAACGGTCGCTACACAAAAATACCGCTCCAAAATACCGTTCGTCAAATACCGTCCCATCACTAGTATTTACCCATCGCCCATCGCTGCAAATAAAGCAAGTGTATTCACTTTGTTAACCAAGTAAAAAATTAACCATTTTCAAATCCAGACAGATCGGATTTCTAAAACTATTGTTACATTTTCTCATTTTCTTTGAGTTTTGGTGAATGGGCAATTGGAATTGATGCAAATTTATTTCCGTTGTGCAGTAAGACGCATTTTAAACTTCTTTTACAACTGTCAATAAATAGGCGCCACTCAATAGGTTTGAATTCTATTAAACCCATGTCTAGAAGCAACTTCGCGATATCATTACAGTACACCAGTCCTTCACTTTCCCTAAAGAATTGTAATAACTCACTTTCTCGCGTTCTGTATGTTGTAATTGTTACTGTTGGAGCCAATAAATTTTTTTCTTTCAATCTTGAGACTAACAGTCCTTGTTTTGATAAATTGAGATCACGTATTAAATCACAGTTCATTTTGAGAAAATAACTGCGGCGTAGATGTTTCATCCTCCCATTGGTAGACTGTCCCGATTTCTGTGAATTTGGCAACATCATTGTTTCTGAGGGCATGCGAATTACTTTTGAAACGTAAATAACCCGAGGGAAATTTTCACTGTGTAGAACAGCATATTTTGTAGACTGTAAGTTTGGATATCTTCACGTTTGATTTCGATTAAAACCTTTAGCATCTACTACGCAAAAGTAACAATCATCGAAATGATTCTTAGGCTCCATCCAGATCATAGGAATACCAAAGTCTAATCCAGAACGTTCTCCTTTTTTTCACAACCGTAAAGACTCCACACAGGACTTACAAACTTTATGAGGAACCCATGATTTATCTAGTTTGTCCATTTCAAAACCGATATATTCAACATAAGTCTCCTCGACAAAGTTTGTGATATATCTTTTTTGTTATATCACCACTGCAAATATAACAAAATAAATCACTACTATATTTACACTTTCTTCGTGACGAACTCATGTTTTAAAAGAGAAATATATTAGAATGGACACACAACATATCCAGATTCACGTGTAAGTACTTCAATATTGTCAAATAACTGAGATCTTAGCTGTTCTGCAGAGCAAGGGTTATGAGAGTGGGGATCACGTGATGTTTGCATGCGCGAAAAATCTGCGCAGAAGCCTAATCATGACTGGGGAAAATAAATTTTATTACTAACAAGCCGATAATTGTTCAAAATATAAGATATGTAAAAATCATAAAAAACAAGAGCACAGTTTCAATACTTTCATGAATATATTCGTAATCTGGGCACTTGAAAACATAAAAATTTGCAAAGATATGGGTGCAACAAAAAAATTTTTTTTTATTGTAGGCTGTGTAATTTATGATCAATACTGATGTGCATACAGATTCATCCGTTGAATGACCCCCTAAGATTGATTATAATTAAATACAACAATATAATTTCAACAATTAATATACACAGCATTAATTATTGCTATTAACAGAGTTATAAAAGTTACTTAACCTCCATAATTGATTAATCAGACTCGATAAACAATAACATTAACCTAATTATCCCTTTAAAGCTGTTTAAATTGTTAAAAAAAAAGTATGAACTCATGAAAGTGCTTGTTTATAAACACCACTGTGTTTATGTCTGGAATATAACAAAGATTAAAATAACACATCTGGAGAGAAGTTTAGCAAGCCACATTGCCAGATCGATGTAATTCATCTTGGGGAAAATTGGGTGTATATTAAGAATTAAATCAGATTATTTTTATACCTTTCCGTGTATTTAATAATGAATTAATATTATAAAAAACGTTAGCTACACTATGATTATTACAAAAAAGGAGAGAACACATTGCAACAATAAATGCGAGATATATCTAAACTTAAATTAAAATTATGGTACTTTAAATTTTTTTCCTGTTTTTTTAGTACACAATGTATGATCAAAGAAGAATTTATATCAATAAAGTATAAAATTATTTCAGTCTATTAAGGGTAATCAAAAAAGACATATATTTAATATAAATGACAAAATAGAAACAAAAAAAAGTACAAACAAAACCACATATACTCTGTCATTCTGTTTTGTTATTATTTATATTAGATAATGCTAATATTACAGTATGTTGTCCTCCACCATTCACCCTGTACACTTTTTTATCAATTAATTGTTTGCCCTCTATTAATATTGGTGCAAAACTGTCATCCTCTTTACCAGTCCCTAATTGTCCATTATTTCCCATTCCCCAACCATACAAATCTCCTATTTTTCAAAAAGAATATTAATTAAAATTAAAACAATGAAATTATATTTACCTTTTTCTGTAACTGCAAAAGATGTTGCTGATCCAGTTCCAATACAAATCACTTTATCTTTTATAGATGGGATTTTAACTAATTCTATTGATTCCTCGCAATTTTCACCTAAACCTAATCTACCATATTCTTTCCTTCCAATTGTATATACTTGTCCATCAACGTCTAATGCTATAGTGTGGTGTTGCCCGCAACAAATTGATAGCCATTTATACTTAGAGAAAACTTCCGATTTTGTTGGATTATATTGTACATTTGGTTGAGCACCTAAGAATTAAAATAAATAAATCAATTCCGGTATAAATAAAGAAATATGAATTAAATTTACCTATTTGGTGATAATTATTTAATCCAAATGAATATACGTCATTTTTATCCGCAACTTTTGCAAAAGTTGCATAATGTCCCGCCCAAATATCTTCAAAATGTAATTTTAAATGAGGTTTTAGGTTTATGATGTGTGGTACTAGAAGTTTCGCTATAAAAAAAGGTTTATAAATATCTTTTAATATAAATCAATTTAGTTTTTTTTTTAAACATTACACAACATGTACCTATTTGATCTTTACCAATGCCACTTCTAGCATTTCTTCCTGAACTTCTTTCAGGTAATCTACCTAATTGTCCTTGTTCAGCACAACCACAAGTAAATACTTCACCATGGTTTGTTAAAAATACTATGTGATCAGAACCCGAAGCAATTTTTATTATTACATGTTCTGACATTATTAAATATGGCAGTTTCTCATTTCCTGTCGGCGTTAAACCCATACTACCATGAGAGTCCTAATCAAAATACATTTTTGAAATATTAAAATAAAATAAAATTATTAAAATTAACCCTGAAAGTTCCCCAAGCATAAACTTTTCCATCTTCTAATAATGCTGCTGTGTGTGAATCACCAGCAGTAATTTGTTTCACTTTTCCTGGCAAATCTACAACTCCTGGTTCAAATTCCGAATCAGCTTTATCTGTGGGTCTTCCCAAAGCTCCTTCATCATTACAACCAAATGTAATTACCTATAAGAATATTGAAAAGTGATTATAAAAATTTTTACTTCATCTTAATTTTGTTTTACTTTTCCATCCTTTGTTAAACACACAGTATGCATCCCACCAGCATAAACATCAATTATTTCATCATCAATTTTAACTAAACCAAACCTTGTCTTTTCTAAAACATCACTTCCTAAACCTAATTGTCCAACATCTCCAGCTCCGGTAACAAGAACAACACCTTCTTTATTTTCTTTTACAATTGGAACATCATTTAATGTAACTATTAATAAATTAAAAGTTAAATATTATAATTTAAAATTATTACAGGAATTTAATTTACATTTTCCTTTTTTTAATCTGCGTGAAACAACGGGATCATCTTTGGCTCTTCTTTTATTAGGAACATTAGTGGCTTTAGGCATTTCTTTTACTAAATTAAACAGAACGATATAAATATTTAATTAGGCTTTATATTGTGAATAAAAACAGAAACTTACCCTCGTCAAAACTCGTTTATACAGAATTCCTTACGCAAATGTACAAAACTAAGCGGGAGAATTACTGTCAACGTTTTCTAACCTTACTTTTTCAAAAGTCACGCGCATGTCAATATACGTTAATGTTGGTAATATAGAATTCTTTAACGTTCGTAAATTTCTAATTTAGAGTTTTTAATATTTTTTATAATATAAAAAGTATTGTTTAGATTGTTTTTAATTAATATTAAATTAAATTTCTTTTTAAAATGTGATTGTATTACGGTGAAGTTAATAATTTTAATTTAGTGACATCTAGTAGAGAGAGTACAAACTATATGAGATGTAACAAAATTAATTTATTTAAATAAATACATTTAATTTATTGTTTATAAAGTTCTATTAATATTTTTAATTATTGCTTGTGTAAAATGTGATAATTCATTATTAATATGATAATTACCAATTAATTTAATTATTTTGGGTGTAACATCGAAATGAAATAATGCCGGAGCTAGTTTCATGTGGGGGTGAACTCCTTCACACCACTTATGCCCCAGTGGCATCTTTGTACATCCCCACAATTTACAGTTAATTCAGGAGTCAGAAAACCAGTCCAAAGTTTTTAATGAACGTTAATATAGAACAGAAGAGTATGTTCTTTATGTCCGAAATTTGCCAGAATTCGTCAAAAATTGATTCCCTTAAGTACGCGAGGTTGGGATAGCCACACACAATGTGACTTACCGTCTCGTCTTCCATTTCATTACGTTAGGGGTGTTTCGCCAGCTTTATGTAGAACATACGTAACTTGCAGTGTCCGGTCAGAAAGTGGGTGAGGAGCTTCAAGTCATTTTTTGATTTTCCCAGAAACTGAGTTGATTTCTTCTGGTCAGAGTAGAGCAGAGTTTTTTTGCAAAGACACCTACTGTAGTCTCATCCCATCTATCTATCTTTTCTATGATAGATCTTGTACCACCAAATACCAATTGTCGCGGAAGACGTTTACAAAACTGCGATAACCACCCCTTTTGATTTATTTGAGTTTACTCGAATGCCTTTCGGTTTGAGAAATGCTGCTCAAACATTCCAACGTTTTATCAACGAAGTTACTTCAGGTTTAAACTTTATCTTTATTTACTTAGATGATATTCTAATTGCAAGTAAAAATGAAGACGAACATATCTCTCATTTAGGTATACTTTTTAATAGGTTAAATGATTTTGGAATTTCAATTAAACCTTCTAAATGCATTTTTGGTGTGCAATCCATAAATTTTTTGAGCCATCACATTTCTCCTCAAGAATTAAAATTACTAAAGAATTTCCAAGACCAACAACACTTAAACAGTTACAAAGATTTTTGGGTATGATAAACTTTTATCATAGATTCGTTAAAAATTTTTCAAATATACTTGCACCTTTATATCATCTTTCGAATTTACTTTATAAATGTAAAAGCAAAGTTATTGAAAATTGGTCATAAGAGTGTAATCAAAGATTTAAACTCTCTAAAACTCAATTAGCAAATTCAAAAATTCTGGCTCATCCTTGTAAAACTGGTCAATTATCTTTATCTACTGACGCTTCCAATACGGCGATTGGAGCAGTATTATCCCAAAAAATTAATAATTTTTCACAACCCATCGCTTATTTTTCAAAAAAACTATCGCCTTGTCAAGCAAAATACTCGACTTTTGATCGAGAATTGCTGGCAATTTATTCGTCCATTAAATTTTGCAGACATTTTTTAGAAGGCAATCAATTTATTATCTACACAGACCACAAACCAATAATAGCCTCGTTATATCCAAAAGCAGAAAAAACTCCACGTCAAAGTCGTTACTTAGACTTCATCGCTCAATTTTCTTCGGATATCAAATTTATCAAGGGAGACTCCAATATAGTTATACCTTGTCGCGCATAGATATAGTTAAAACTGCGCAAGAAAAAGATTCACAATTATCTTTTCTTTTAAATAAACAACTACATTCTCCTATAAAGTTCATTTTAGAACAAAAAGAAATATCACTATCAAAACAAACGTTATGGTGTGAAATTTCTTCATCAACACCACGTATTTATATACCTGTTGAATACCGTTTTGCAATTTTCGAAAATTTTCATAATTATTCACATTCCGGTATTAAAACAACACAAAATTTAATTAACTCTCGATTTTATTGGCCAAAAATGAACAAAGATATTTATACGTGGACAAAATGTTGCATTAAATGTCAACAATCAAAAATTCATAACCATACAAAATTTCCACTCAATAAATTTGATATTCCATCTGGACGTTTTGAACATATCCACATTGACCTTGTGGATATAGGCGTAAGTGGATAAGGCCTCCTTACGCCTTCGCTTGGTTATTCTTTTGTTCTTACAGTCATTGACCGTTTTACAAGGTGGCCAGAAGATTATCCTCTCAAAAATACGTCAAGTTCTACTACAACTGCTCTATTGACGCATTACTTTTCAAGGTTTGGTATATCACACGATTACGCACGATCAGGGCAGACAATTTGAATCAGAACTTTTTGCAAAATTTAATAGATTGTTTGGCTCAAAACAAATTCACACTTCCTGTTACCATCCTCAAAGTAATGGCATCTGAGAGAAATTTCACAGAACTTTGAAAACTGCCATTATTGCTATGGTAAAACTAATATGTGTAAACAAGATCTTCCTATAATATTGTTAGGTCTAAGGTCTTCCTTGAAAGCAGATTTAGGTTGTTCTTCAGCAGAACTGGTTTACGGTCAACCGTTACGTTTACCACGTGAATTTTTCGTAAATTCTCACAACTCAAGAAATGTTAACCCTTTACTGATCAGCCTACAACAAACATTTTCCAATTTGAAGGCAACGTCAACTTCTTTACATTACCACTGAAAACCTTTTGTATATAAACAACTGCGTAAATAAAAAATATAAAGTATAAAACCTTCATTATCACCAAGATATGAACGACCTTTTAAAGTTGTTAAAAAATATTCAAATAATTTTGTTATTTTTAGAAACAATCAAGAATACATTGTTAACAGTGATCGTTTAAAACCAGCGTTCATTTTAAATAACAGCATTAATAAATTATCGAAACATTCTTCATCAAAGAAATCATTAAAAGTTTCCTTGCAGAATAATACTCGATTAATTCCATGTTGCATTTTTATTTATTCCTTTCCACCGGTTGAATATTTTGCGCAGGGGAGTATCTGTAGCGTTACTGTCACAGAACCCACCTGATTTTAAATTAAATATTTGTTAAATTATTATACCATGGCGTTGTCATGAAAATTTATTATTGTTTACATTTAGATTAAAACTTCAGTTCATGCTTCAGTTCATTTTCATCATTTCATAACGAAACACGCATTTTTATTTTTTGTTGTAAACATTATTTCTTTCAACCTCGGCTTCGCCTCGATTAGAAAATTCGCGATTCGTAAAGAAAAAAGTATGCTTTCTTTACTTATAATACAAATAACTATTATCAATAGATATAAAATAGAATATTACCAATAAATGGATTCACTATTATAAATTCTACCGGTTTCGGCTTATTTACAAAACCATCTTCAGGAACCTTCGAACCTCGTCAATTTATTTTAAAACTCTCGTGAAAATTAGCATCTTGAAATTTCTATTAAACGTTTTTTATGTATTTATTGAAATGCGTCTGTGTCTTTATTATTGGTAAATTGCGTGTTAAGTTTGAACTATCGAACAGGATTAAGTGTCCACTTAATCTATTTCCCACGCTGTTCTTATTAGACCAATAGTCATGAAATGATGGTAGGTGATTGTAGCTCATCACTAGCATACACCATGTTACTACCATGAGCTCTAACGCACCCGTTGCAGCACATTGTCTCCAATTTTTCGCATCCTCAATGTTGATTCATTTATTTGCATTTTCAGCAATGTACAAGAATAAACTTTTCGGAAATACAAAAGCAATCAAGTGTGGATGAATTCCTATTCAGCTTTGCTAATACAATTACATGCCTAATGGGAAGAATAGGTCTTCTGGGTTGAAAATTTCCGATTTTGTCAATATCATACCAGTGTATCATTGTTATTCTTGTTATTTGGTTGGGGCCCTTCGCCTGAATCGAGAGAGGAATTTGAACCTTTTGATGAACCTTGATCGTCGTTGTTATTTTTTGGTCGTTTGGCTGAAATTTCTTCTTCAGAAGGCTCAAAATCTGAATCTGAGTCATCACTACAATGGTATGGATCCACATCTTCTTCGGAAAGATTGTCGATTTCTTCTTCTAACTCTTTCTGTGTTAGATATTTTTTAGCCATTCTGCAGGATAAAGAACAATTTTTGCATTTCAGCACTACTGGGACAGATACGGCAATGAAAAACACTGTCGATTCATTGTAGATCGGTATACCCATCGACTCTCCAGAAATGTTCAAAATTCAATGGGACCTATACGTACTAACAGGCGCGAAAGGGTTAAGAGACGACTGTCGCAAAAAATACAGACAATCTCTAATCGACGCAAAGAGAAAAATCACAACATTTCATAGTCTGCCATCTGGAACATCGTGAATAAGCATAGAAAAGGCGAGCGACATGCCACCTCGAGTAACATAACTGCTAACCAATTTAATAATTACTTTTTGGAAATTCCAGCTATCTTGTCTAATTCAATACAAACTAACATTGATCCATTGACTTGGTTGAGATGAGAGATGTGATCGATAAAATAAAAAATAGCAAATCCTATGATTGTTTTGGTCTGAATGCCGTAATGATTAGACATGTGTGCAATTTGCTAATTGCTCCGCTAACTAAGTTACTAAACCACTGTGTTCGTGAATCTATTTTTCCGGCGGCTTTCAAAACTGCTCGTATCACACCTATCTTCAAGAAAGGTGACTGTAACGTTGCCGGGAATTTTAGACCGATAAGCATATTGTCAAAAATCTTCGAACACTTACTTAAATCAATTAGGGTAGTGTTTTGAATGTAAACATTTGTTTTGCATGACTTAGTTTGGTTTTCTACACGGTAGATCAGCTACAAGTGCAGTATTGAAGTTATTGGATAATATTGCGGACTGTTTCGAGAAATCGGAATTTTGCAGTGTCTCTTTTGTTGACTTAACAAAGGCTTTTGACTGTGTTTCTCACATCACTCTTTTCTGACACATAGTTTTCTGACCACGGTAGTATTAAATACGGTGTGCCATATTATTGGGCCCTATTTTATTTCTCATTTATATCAATGACCTACCTAATGTACTAGGTGAAGATGCTTGTATGTTGTATGCTGATGATACTGCATTTATTAGTCGAAGCTCTGGTTTGAATGCGGTTATAGCGGTACAAAGTAATACATTTGAATTAGGTAAGGTTTGGTTTAATAGCAATAACCTAACCATAAATGCAAGTAAGACACTTAACCTGGTTTTCACCTTGCGCACAGATGACCAGGTTGAACCTGTTTCTGATTGCAAATTTCTGGGTTTATATCTGGACTCGGGCGTTATATGGGCTGAGCATGGGCTTAGGGAAGCTTTTTTGCTGAGACAACTATCTGTCACTGTCTCTACTCATGCGCTGCGAACAGTATAGTTTCCACTGCTACAATCTCACATCACTTATGGACGCCTGGGCAACTCTAGTATGGGTAAGAATCTTCGGGATACAAAGAAGAGCAATAAGAATAGTTGGAGGTCTGGGATGTCGCGACAATTGCAGAGAAACTTTTAGACAACTTAGGTGTATGACGTTTCCATGTCGGTATATTCTAGAATGCATTAAATATGCATATTACAAACAATATGGATTTTTTACAAACGAAAACATAAATATCGAACCTGGCAACATGACCACATACTGCAAAATAGGATCCGAATGGATCGATCAAAAAATGGTGCAAACTATTATTGTATTTAACTGTTTAATGTTTTACACAGCCAAGACAGAGAGCTATCTTCAGACCTTCTTTTAATGCGCCTAAAAAAGTTTGTAATTGATAAGGCTTATTTTGATATTGAAGAGCTTTTGGTTAATTCGCCGGGGACAGTTAGATTTTCTCAGTCTCTCAGTTCTCTCAGTCTTTAAGTTTTGACTCTATATTTTGTATTTTTATATTTTACTTAGATTAGATTTATGCCTTTATGTTACATATTACGAAGACGACTGTATACCAATTGCACGAAGGAGCAACATACATTGCAACATACATGCCACATTTTTACATGTGGCTGATTAAAGTTTAGCATATAGGATATTATTATAGAGCAAATTTAGGTGTAGTAATGGATATTCTAGAAGAATGGCTTCAACAACTTGCACAAAACATCAAAATTTGGTATACACAAGGGATGTATTAAAGCGACATAACATTAAGTATACAGATTCTGAACATTTTTTGGAATCGTGAACATAGGGAAAGCAACATAGAAATCCACATCCGAGGAATGAAAATAGAATGAAAGTTCCCTATGAACAGGTTCATGCAGATTTTTGTTACAACCCAACCCTTGAAATTAATTGATCATTCGAAAAGTTTAATTGACAAAAGAATAATTTCGTCGCTTGTATAAACGAATCTTTATTAACAAATTTTGATTATACAAAATGGTTATTCTTAGCTTATAGGAGTAACGCAATGTAAAAATGCGTTCTAGCTATGATAGTTAATTTATTTTATTCCTTCAGGCTCGAGGTCATGAGAGTTTTGGTGGCGTTGCGCTCACAGACAGGCTGCCGAGAATTCAAACTGAAATATTGGGCTAATTTATTTTGTGTTTATTTTGTTGACGGGTCGCCCCCCGTAATTATTTCGAACCGTGTACGTGACACTTTAGCGTCCGTCGGACGGACGGTTTTTGGCCGGCCGGCCGTTAAATTAAAAATCCACTGTGACAAATGGACCCGTTCCAACTCGTTCCGGTTAGTTTATATTCTTACAAAACTACCCTTTTTTACAATTACGGTTCCAAAAAGTTACCCATTATCCTTTATAATACTATGGGATCACTAGAGACCCGAAGCGTAATTTAAAATAATTTTTACATAAAATTTTGAATAAATTAGTATTTTTCCAAAATAGTTTTATTTAAATTCGAATACCTAATCTCTCTACTTCTTCGAAGTGCTTCCCTGTAATCATTTCCCGTAATCACGATGGGAAGAAGATCAGTTCGGCAACCTGATAAAGGTGCACAAAAATATTTTACGATGTGATATGAAGAAGAAACTGAAATTGGTGGTGAAGTTGTTGTTACCAATACGGATGACAGCGTCAAAAAACATTTTTGTGACTTAGAATCTGATATGAGTAGCAATGTTGCTACTATATTGTTTTTAAGGTTTCCTTTTTGTGTTGTCAAAAGAGGTTTGGGTCCAATAAAATTTGATAAGGTTTAATACTAATTATTTTCTTAATTTTCTTTTATTTTGTTTAAAATGTTTTAGCAGCTTACTTCTGAAATTTCCTCTGTAGTGCATCCATTCCTTCACAATTTTCGGTATGTTTCAGATCATTATCTTGTTGAAACGTAAATGATTTCTCAATGCCAAATTTTCTTGTACTTTAATACAAATGCTCTTGGAAAACTTTTAAATAGTGATTGGCTATGATTGTACCTTCAATAAACTGCATATCCCATACCTCATGAGAGTCAGTCAAAACGTGTATGGTGATAATATCGCCTAGATAAAACTGGAAATTCTAACATATTCAAAATTTTCATAAGTAAAATCAAATTCAAAATTGCCTGTGTGTGAACCTTCCTCGCATGCAACCAATCACGTGCAAGGTCAATCTGGTGACAAATTTAAAATACTCCTCCTGGTTTAAAAACAGGGTATAATCATAAATAATCTACTTATATAGATATAATATACAGACTTACATCACACGAGACCACTAGAACGCGAAAAGAAAAGCAAAAACACAACATCAGTATACATATGAGACCTGAGGAGTACAGGCAACGGCTGACAAAAGCAAAAAAAATTATTCAAGATCTCCAAAATCATTATTCATCTATGTGATACAATATTTTATTTCATAAATAGCTTTTAATCTTCGTTTTGAATGTGTTTACACCCAAAATCTTGACGTGATCGGGTAATAAGTTATAAAACACAATTCCAACTAAATTACGCAACAAAAATATACTGCAATTTAAAGTCTTGTTAAGACTACTTATATGGTCCTTCCACGTCAAGCCCGGATCAAGAATAATGCCAAGATATTTAACAGAAGTCGTTTTAGCTGACAAATTTCTCAAGGTGAAATTTACCATTTGAGTTTTTGTTTCATTTATACTTAAACGATTATGGGAAAAACATGTCAAGACATTATGAGTAGACTCATCGATTTGTTGCTTCAAATCAGCTTCTGATGTCGCACTACTAAGAGTACACGTATCATCAGCAAATAAAATAAATTTACTAGTATTGGGTACATAAATTGGCAAGTCGTTTATAAAAATGAGAAAAAGTATGGGACCCAATACTGAACCTTGAGGAACGCCATACTTTATTGGTAGTTTAGCAGACGTTAAATTCTTTAATAATTTACGTATTGTTGCCGATTTGTCAGACAGGATTTTATTAGGTTTACACTTTCCGTGCCGAAATTAGGGTTATGTAACTTTCGCAGTAGCAAGCTTTATCCTCAAAACAATCCTGAACATAAGCCGCCGGACAGTTTACCGCAGATGTAGTAGACAGTTCTTTCTAAAGCTAAATTGCGCTCGGTCCATGAGGTTTCCACATTCAAGAAAATCAATTATTAGATTTTTTAATACTATTTCGAATATTTTGCCTATGATAGGAATTATGTTCAGTTATACTTACTACTGCCTCTTACACACAGGAACAATCTTAGAAATTTTTAGGCAATCCGGAAACATATTAGAGGATATACATTTGTTTATGAGTTTACATAATGGTATAAAGATAATATATCTTATTGTTTTTATGAATTTGCTACTAAGTGAGTAACAATCTTGACTACTATTATTCTTCAGATTTCCTAGGTTACCTCTCTAAAGTTAAAAGTTACCTGACTAATCAACTCGGGACGACACTTATTTATATTCCCGTCGGATATCGGTAACGTTGAAATAATGTCCTCAGCAACACTACTGAAAAAGTTATTGAAAACATCCGCACTCAGGGAATCCGATTGCGAGATTATATGAGGAGGATTGTTATTTTTTATTACATTCCATGCTACCAACTACTTATTTTTTGAGTTTAGGATATAGTTATTGTGGGCATTACGTTTATTTTCAACTATGAAAGCTTTATATTGTTTTTTATACTGTTGCAGAAATTGTTTCGAAACCAATTCACAATTGCAGTTATGTAACTCAAAGAGAAAATGTAAAGTTTTCCGCATTTCATGAATATCATTATTAAATCATTTCACTTTAACCTCAGAGCTATTGTCAGTAGTTAGCGCGTTTTTTTCTGAAAAACTAACATCAAAGCATTACGTAATGTTTGCATGAATGAAGCAGCAACAGTGTTCACATCAGTTGTACTATCAGATATTAATTCAAAATTTGCGTCATCTACAACATTATGGAAATGTATTAAACCTGTTTCAGTGATAGGACGGAATCTTGTTTTGACCCCTCTAAATGATCTAAAATGCGATTCGTACTTAAAGGAGATATCTAAGTGATCGGAAAGGCACGGATCAATAACAAGGTCAAAATGGAAGCTCTCGTTTAAATTAGTGAATATATTGTCAATACAATTTTCATTACGCATACTGTTTATAATTGTCTTAATTAACCCATAACTCTCGCAGATATTACAAAGCAACATTGAGTCCTTAGTGTTTAAGTTGAAATGTACATTAAAATCACCTGACAAGATAATACCCTTTCTAGGCGATAACGATTTTAACAGAATGTCTAGATTGTAAAAGAAAGAGTCAAAACTTCCATTTGGGGAACGGTATACAGACAATATCTGAACATCATTATAATTTATACCAGCAACTTCAAAGTCTAATTCAGTTGAGAGTTTTAACGTATCAAACGAAAGAGGTGTGGGAGAAGGTTTTTGTCCTATACTCAATAAATTCGCGTTGATTCTCCTTAATTCCTTAACAGTTCTGATATCAATGTGAGAGATTCCAGTTTTTAATGGCTTTTAGACGCAGCAGTATCAGATTATTCAAAAATGAACTTATTTTTCTAGAACCGAAAACAAAGTATTAGATCATGTCTCCTACATAGAATATGAGGTCACTATTGACTTCATTGGTATCATATCACAAAAGAATCTGTTATTGTGAGGATAAAACATCGACAACTTCATTTTATAATCGAATTTATCGTATAATCCCCATTAATAATCCAAACTGTGCGCTATACGTTCGAAAGTTATTTAAATCTCAGCGGGAGTCGAGCGAATGCTCGAGGGATGGACGTCGCGACGCAAACGACGATGACCGATTCAACTTCCAGCCGTTGACGATGGCATCCCGCAGGGGGCTCGGGTGCATTAATTGAAAGTCATTTAGCGGTAGTACTAATGAGGCCGGCTGCGTCATTCGTCGGAAGTTAAACGTGAACATTTAACGAGCGGCTTCAACGCGGACGCTCCAATGACTTTGTAGCCGCCCCAGGGAACCCCCAAGCGACATTTTCCGTATTTGAGTGGGGACTCAGGTCGACTTGATTAATTTGATGTTCCATTTGAAAATTTACCAACCCCAAATACTTATTTGTTTTCAAAAAATGAATCACATTAACTTTTATTTTAATTAAAAAAGCAGAATTTCGTTGAACTGATGAATGTATAAAACGATGTCGTTAAGTGGTTTGAGTTTCGATCGAGATTGAACATCGAAACACAAACTACTACCAACTGTAACGGAAAGTTGTAATCGGACCGTTTCCGAACTCTCGGCTACATAATACAGCTCTCATAAATCTTCGGAACATAATACGAAAAGTTAATCAGGGCCGGCGCACTGCAATTATCGATATCACTCCGCGAAACGGGGCGTCGCAATCGCCGCGGCGGCGCCACTTGCCGGTCGTTCCGGAAACAACTTCGCGTTTCGAAACTTTGACAATACCGATATTCCACCACCGGTGAAGAGGCGAAGTAGAGAGGACACGTGTGTGTGTGCACCACACTACGCGACACGCTTTCCAAATCGATTTTTGCGACCATCAAAACTTTATATTCGACGAGGTGACGATGTGTTTTATTACGACCAAATTCAAAAGCTGTTCTTCGACGCCGGCTCACGTCACTAGCAGCACAGGAGGATTTCAATTACCTTGACTCTCCTGAAAAAGTTTTTTCATATCCGCTGTTGGATGATGATGGGATGAGGAGGAGAAATGGGAAAAATGGACGTTAATCGATATGATGAGTCTGATATCATATGAAATAAAATTTATAAAAAAAAGCGAGAATCATGAATATGTAGAAGCAGTAATAAACAATAAAAACAATGTGTATTCTAAAAGTATTTTATCGAGAATATTTTATTCATAAAAAAATTGAATAAAAACACTCAAACATTTTTTTTTATTAAAAACTTTTTTATTATTCAACTGGTCCACTTGGGGGTTTTATTTGAATCGATCCAGCAGACTTCAAGTAGAGCGGTTGGAAAATGTTTGAAAGAACTGTTTCCGCTCCGACAAGAAGCATACTCGACGGAACAAAAGAAGGCGACCTCCCTAAAGAACCGCAAAAAGCCAAAGAACCACGTGGTCATTATTCCAGCAGGACTGGTATAAGTACTCTTCAAAAATTCTGCCCCGTAAGGAATGTCACATTAGCGCGAGTACCAAAGTTGTCGTCACGCCCACCCTTAGTCATCTTCGACCATCGGAGATAGTCTTAAGGACGAATCTCTTGATTACATCATTAGAAGTGATGATCAAGTCAAGATGAAGCGTAAAAAGGGGACAAGTTGATATGTTCAGTTTTTTTTCTTTTCATCTTCGAAATCTCTCGCCTAAAGGGGGCGAAACGCACGAAAGGACGCTCTTATTGTGACTCCGCTTCTTCGGATAGGCGATAATTATCCTTTCTGGCGTGGACGGTTGACTTGCGGGGCGGATTGGAGATTTTCGCATTGTTAAAAGCCGGCGGTGGAGTGATTTACCGTGCCATTAGGTCCGTGGGTTTTTGCCAGCGCCTCGCCAGCCATTAACGATCTAACCCCCTATACAGATAATTGGTGCTTTTCCTTTTTTTCGATTTTCCCCGTTTCCTCGTTGATGTTGAAGCGCGTGATTAAAAGCCGAGTTTTAATCCATCGCCACCCCCGTTTTTTACACGCTACAATTTTACTAAGAGTCATCAATTATTAATAATGACAATGGATAAAATTAAACTCAATCTGATTTTAATTTTTTTGAATTTAAAGTTATAACAATATTTTATCTTTCCGTATCACGACGCATTAAATTGCGCGATTTGAATAAGGTTTTTTTTATTTGAAAGGTCGTCTTTTTGCCAATATTTCTGTAGGTGCCTTACCCATTTTGGCTCTCAATTCAATTTCAGCAATGGTGAATAACACTAATGCGTGTTTTCCTCCTACACTTTGAAGCTCGCTATGGGGTGCACCGACAAAAGAAATTAATTTTAAACATGAGGATCTTGTAGTCTCATCTGTTCTGATCACATCTGTATTTTGTTCAAGTTTCTATTGTTGTTAACACCACAGTTACAAGCTCTAAAGGATCACGCAGCTTCTTCGGCAACGCCATCAAAAATTAAAGCAAGCTATGGAAATTGACGAAAACATTTCAATTACGTTTAATAATGATAATAATAATCTTTATTAATGAAAATATGCTATTATGCATTATCACAAGTCAGTAGTACAAAATACAAACTGCTATATACTAATACATATTACTAGTCATAAATAAAGTACTTATATAGATATAATATACAGACTCACATAACACGAGACCACTAAAACGCGAAAAGAAAAGTAAAAACACAACATCAATATACATATAGAGACCTGAGGGGTACAGGCAATGGCTGACAAAAGCAACAAAATTATACAAGATCCCCAAAATCATTATTCATGTACTCATCTATGTGATAATAGTATATTATTATATGAGCATATAATGAGGGCTATTAGCTATAGCTATGGCTATAGCTATGGCTATAGCTATGGCTATAGCTATTAGCTATAGCGAGTGGCATAATTAACCTGAGTGAATAATAGCTCATTATATGCGAGTAGAATACTATACTTTGTCCACGACTATTGAAATTGATTCCATAAATTTTTGAATAAAGGTGTTACTAACTGTAACCAACTTCACAACAATTTGTCAAAATTAAATGTCAGTTTTATAAAACGTCGTTTTCTTTAGGAAAATTAATTAATTTATGCTTAAATCATACGAAAAAAGGAATTTGTTTAGGTTTTTTTAATGTCAAACATTTAGAAACTCCTAAAAAATTGAATTAAATTGACGTTTTTTGAACTTTCAACGTTTCAAATTAGTTATTTTTGATACAAGATAGCAAAGTGACACTTTTGCATTCGAGAACGAAAGTTTTTTTTGCGAGCTTTAGCGAGCAAAAAAAATCGTTCGAGAATGCAATAGAATTTCGCTGACGTGTATCAAACAACATTTTTTCGAAAACTGCGTATTCTAAAGTTATAAATTAATAAAAAGCCCAAATTCTGTATAATGACACATAGAATTCATTTAATGTTATGTCAAAAACTTAACGTCACATCGATTTAACCTCACATATTGAACAAATGTACTATTATAAATTTGCATTTAAACGTGAAATGGAATGATAAAACAATTAAATGTTGATTATTTTGTGTTTATAATTTGTTCATAACAATAAATTAACAATGAATAGTATCAAATTCTTTGATTGTCGTAGCTGGACGTAAAAGTCTTTTACGTCCTGTTGACAAAAAACTATCGTTTTGACTGTCGCTAAGTACTACGCAAAAGTCAACTTTTAATAGCAGTTTTCGAAAAAATTATTATTAGTCTGGTCAAGATGGCTACCCGTGGATAATGATTATTATTCACCGCTATTATTCACTCCGTGAAAAATGACTACCATTTTGTTTTCGAAAACTCATTCATAAAGTATATATTATAAGGTAGTCGTGGACAAAATATTTTATGTACGACTGCTTGGATAAGTCATCATTACCACACTCATTTGAGGTGATTTGAGTTATGTAATGAAGTTCATTACCGCACTGGTTTCATTATGTAACGCATTTTTAGCCCAATTAGAACAGATTTAATTTATTGAAACGAGCAACCATACAAAAGCAAAAGTGCTACCTATTTAAAGAGAAACAATACTATTTATTATAAACATTAATTGTTATGTTTTTACACATCGAAACACTAATTCCAGATGAGTAAACATGTTATTAAAACTGACATTAATTCAAAATTGTCAACAATCATTTCAAAATATTTTTATAAATGTCAAAATAGACCTTTTTAAAGAAATTGATTTTGAAGTAATTTTTAGCAGTCGTAGATAAAATGTTGTATATCACTCGTGGTATACAGTACTCGTGTGATTACACGACTCGGTCTACAACCTCGTCGTGCAATTCTCCACACTCGTACAGTAATTATGTTTCTAGCCCACTTGTAATATAAATAACTATAGTTTAATAAATAATTTTTAATCTTCGTTTTGAATGTGTTTACACGCTAGCTTTTGACGTGATCGGGTAATAAATTATAAAAATGTATGCCGTAATAGTTGATTCTCACCCTCTCAGTCCTAGTATAATCAATCATCAATTGATTCGCTCTGCGAGTGTTATAAACATGGTAGTTGCCATTAGTTTTGTAATTATTAACATTATTTTTGACATACATCAAACATGTCAAAATATAAAGACAAGGAAATGTCAATATTTTGAAATTCAGAAACTCATTTCTGCAGCATTGTCTGTACCCAATGCCACTCATTACTCGCAGGCACTTCCTTTGAGTTTTAAATAATAAAGTGATAAGAGTCGAATGACCCCAACATAAAAGTTACAAGCTCTAAAGAATAACGCAGCTTCTTCAGCAGCACCATCAAAAATTAAAGCAAGTCATGGAAATTGACGAAAAAATTTCAGTTACGTTTAATGTCGTTGACTGTTGCTAGACAAAAACAAATGCCTTTAAGTCTTGCATAAGTTGCTCCAGCAATGGCTTTGGTGGAAGATGGACGCAGCACTCGTTATGCGGCTCGTGTTCTTAGCACGATACAGAGTGTGGTTTGTCACGCTAATCAAAGATTTCGGCAGACTGGCATCTGCAACAGCCGACCTGGGTCAGCAAGAAGAAGCCCCACACAACCCCGTGATGATTGATATATTGTAATGAAATCGACATACCACAGCAGTTGAGATAAGAAATCGTCTGGAGCAAGAGCGTCGGGTGAACGTGAGTGAACGCACAGTAAGTTGGAGATATGAAGAAACGAGGTTGAGATCACAGAGACCAGCAATTGTACCGCAGTTGCTTCGAGAACATCGTGGTGCCCGATTACAATTTACATAAGACCATGTTCAGTGGACCAATGCAGAGTACCGAAACGTACTGTTCTCAGACGAGTCGAGGTTCGACTTGTACCCTCCAGATGTCGAGAGAGAGAGTTTGGAGAAGAGCAGGAGAGCGTTATGCTCAGTGCAACTCCTCTGAAAGAGTGTAATACTAGGAAGGATCTGTAATGGTTTGGAGACGAACATGCTTCGAAGCACAGAGCTTTGCTTTATCAACGGCAATCTAAACGCGGCTCGGTATATTGAAGAAATTTTGGCTGAACACGTAGTTCTCTTCGGCCCATTTATTGGTGACAACTTCTTATTCATGCACGCTCGCATACAGCCCACATAGTATCCCAATACCTGGATGATTTGGATATCAACAGAATGGAATGGGCTGCACGTAGCTCTGATTTAAACCCTATAGAATACATGTGGGATATGCTAGGAAGACAAGCTGCGTTATCTTTTAGAGCTTGTAACTTTTGTGTTAACAACAATAGAAACTTGAACAAAATACAGATGTGATCAGAACAAACGAGACTACAAGCTCCTTATGTTTAGCTTCAAACTGTTCAGAAATATTGGCAAAGGGTAGACCTATCAAATAAAGGAAACCTTATTCAAATCGAGCAATACATTCAAAAGTTATTGCAGTTTGAAATTGATCATCATGTTGGGTGATATGTTTTTTATGGCAATGAGTGTACCTACTTTTAATTTTTCCATCTCTTCATGATTGCACAAGATAAAAACTATGAATAGATAGAATAAGGATTATCACAACTGAATAAAATCAGAATGACTTATATAAAGGAAGCTAAAAAGTTTGATATCGCTTCATTGTTCCTTGTGTGTCTCGTAATTTTGCGAATCTCATCGACCGTCTGGAAACTTTTGCTAGATCATATACTCCCGGATATATTCCGAGTTATAAAAATTCGGTATATCTCTCCCGGCCGAGATTTTGAAGCTAGAGAAATGTCCGGTCGTCGCGACGCCGACGCCCCCGTTTGCAGTCGCCAGATTTCAATTTCAATGCGCGATTTGAATATAGCTGACTGAACGGAAAACTTGGCGCATTTTTATTCGGAGTCTGCCGATATCGCCGTCCCGTCTTCTTTGGGCGTTCCTCTGGCGCAATATCCGTTGCCGGGATAAGCTGAGGCGGCTCGTAATGGTTTGTGAAATTTTCTTGCCGGTTTATCAGGCAATTTCCCTTATGGCTTAATGAAATTAAGGCCTTCTTGCAGACGGTAACGGGAACACATTGAACCGATAGCGCAGCGTCCGCTTTTAATCTGGAGACGGGAACTCTAAATCATAGTCGTAAATTTTCAACGTTACTATCTCTACGTTATTTGCAATCTAGTTTATTACCTTCCAAATTCCTTTTAAGGGAGTAGTTGAAACTATTTTCTAGGAAACGATGAGCACGTCATACGAAATTTAGGGTTTTCCCTTTTTCCTTATACGATAAATCACGGCATTTAACCCATTTGCGATGGCTTTACTGTGGAAAAATTCCGACAAAATACAGCCTTCAGCAAGAATACACAGTTTGTTAAGATTTAGAAAGCTACAATCAAAGCGTGACTAGACTTCGTATAGCCCCCCGGGTTTTCCTGTTTCGTTCCTCGACCTGTTCAGTAAGTGCATGCGGCTCTCGAAGGGCACTCGAAGACAACGACGGCCGTCAGAGGTCGACAGTCGCGGCCAATTGCCACTACTTCCCCTTCCGATTTCTTACTTTTCTTACTCAATCTTTCGTCCTTACCAAATGCCATTGAAAGGATGGACGTAATTTTTGGAACTTTGAACCCTAAGAACCTGCTCTCAATGGTGGCTTTCAATCGGTCGGGGGTTGTTATGAAGGTCGGAAGGATAATGCCCGGGGCAGATTGCAATTTCCGGTCGATGGATTGCATTTCGTTACGAATTCATTGTTCGGGTCGGATTAAAAACTTCAATTTCGGGACGAACGGTTGGTTCGAACGTTGAAACCGACGCCCAGATGCGCGTCGTTGCTTTTTATACCGCAACCTCCCAAATAGGATTATTAATTGTGGTCGTGGCAAGCGAAAACCGATTCAGCGAGAGTTCGAAGCTTTTTCGAAAAATCTTAAACGCAAAAAGTGACGGATTGATTAAGCGCGTACTCTACGCTGTATTTTAACGTCGAGCGCCGCTTGTCAGGGTTATGAATGGCTCAATATAGACGGGAAAATACGAGTGGTGCTTCTGTATGCGACTGCCAATATACTATTTGATGAAGGGCCGATTCAAACTCTTTGATCGATATTTATTATTTTTATCACTTTATAAATTACAACTCTTTTGTTACGTCCACAATAAATAAAGGTATAATCCTTTGAATCTGTATAGCTTATCGACATCCCACTCATAACGACATAATTGTCTAGGTCGCAATACGATCAATTCGAGACATAACAAACAGTATTGTTCGGATTCAAGCGACATCGCAATGGGAACAGCCGCAGATAAGCCTTCTGAATTATTGAAAACTCTACTATTGAGCGAAAGGCCGGGACCGTGTAGCGTCGAGATTGCGATATCTATCTATCTATCCGCGGCAATTGTTGGCGTTATTGCACCAGACGAGTCTGGCTCCCGGTTTTGGAGGACAGGGGGAGGAGGCATTTTTCAACGATTGTTGTCCTCTATCCGCAGACTTATTGCCAATTAGACCGTTAAATAGAATCGCCAACGGACCGAACGAATCTCCTTTTCCTTTCTCCCGGTTCTTCGAAACGACTGAAAAATTGAGCCTCTTTTAGTTCGTTGTCGACGTCTAATGTTGCTCTGTCGCGATGTCAACGTATATACGAAACTCGAGCGTAATGGAAACTTCTCGAATGCTTGATTGGATTACTGAAAGCTCTCGAGACATTGATTTCTCGAAAAGATTTCAAAACTTTAATCGAGAATACTTAAATATAAAAAAGAAAAGAGAAACGATATCAATTTTTCTTTTGATAATCGAAAAGACAGGAAACCATAAACTTTGTTTATATCTAAAGGTAAAATTGAATATGATTGTTATGATTGAATGCAAAAATAATAAATCATATGCCGATGACGGAGCTCAAACTTATCGATTTTTATCTAACAAAGTTGGCGCAGATATTTACCCTTCTTATTTAACCTAAAGAAAATGATAGTCATTATAGTCACAAAAATATTAAGATTGGCGTATATTTGTAAATGGGGTAGATCTAGACATGCTCTCTATTCCGCTTTGAGTTACAGCATTATTTGAAGAAAAAACGCAACAATTAGCTTTGTGGCAAAATCCGTGTACATCATCTACTCTTCTTTGCATACCCATTTAATTTTTACTTTCGACCAGCGAAAACATAAGAATTGAAGTAAGACGAATAGAAGAAGTAAAAAATTTAAAATGATTTAAAGCTTTTCTCGGGTAATGAGTACTAGAAATAAACTGTACGTTAATTATAACTATAATAGACGAGATGATTATAAATGCACTCACGCAAACTTCTTCTCAAGTATGTTATTTAAGTAAAACTGAAATCGGCAAATATGATTTATCGCCACTTCATGCATGGACCAAATTCTTGGAGTGTTATTGGTATCGCATAAATATTGCTCTAACAATAAAAAAATTTAACGAAAAGTTTTAATTAACGCAAAGAAGAGATTCTCCAAACACGCTTGTCGCAAGATATAGCATAAAAGTTGATTATGTTGTTCAAGCTAAAGGTACCTGTTATCTGAAATGACTGATCTGAAGCTAAATTTAATGCAAAGATTTCATAGCATATTATTATACTTCAGTTATATAATTAGTGTTGTATATCTCCTAGCATCCACGAGGTATGGGTATTATTGCATGGTTCAGCTGCAATTATACATGTCCTTTAACTTGTTGATTTTCTTTCTTCTTGGCGCAACAAGGACTATATTTCGTATTTTACAGGAAAATCTTCCGTGACAAAAAGATATAATTAGGTCTGGTCTATATATTACTAATGTTTTCTGATACCGTTATTTCATAGTTTAGAACAAATCAAAAACTCCAAAAAATAAATTACCACCTGATGATTTTTTTTAGAAGTCCATATGAATGCGAGAAAAGTTCTGGAAGATCTTGTAGAAAGTATATGAAAAGCGGGCAAGCAAAAACAAACATGTCAGCTAAATATGAATTTCCAGGAAATAAAAAAAAACGTGTTTCGATTTATAAATTATTAAGATCTTGAGATGTGGATGTTCAGCAAGTCTCGTCCGTTGCCCACTCTGCTCATCCTCCATTCTGCCGACATGGTCTCACCAGCATCTTTGCCTTGATCTTGTGAATCTAATAATATCTTGTATATCTGTTCTTCTCATGTTACAGCACTCCTAATCTGGTCATATGAGCATTAATTTAATTCTAATCGTAAATTTTTTTAGAAGTCTCTGCCCGAGTTTCGGCTATGTTAGATGTTAGATCTATCAATCGGCTTGTAGATTCAAACTTTATTTTCTTGATTCTTCTTGATTTACATTTTGTGTGATTGAACTTACCTCTAATGGGATTACCATTAGTTCTGTTTTGCTTACTGATGTTAACACATTCAATTTTTCAGACTTTAAAATTTAAAGTTTAAAATTTATATAGTCATCGTTGTAGATTGTTCTTATTGTTTGCTATTAGTATGGTATCGTCAGTGTAACACAGTATGTTTATTTCTTCATCGCTCATTCTGTAACCTCGTTCCAACTCTTTAACATTGCATATGATTTTTTCTATTACAATATTGAAGAGAAGTGGATTGAGTATGTCTCCCTGCCGAATTTCTATCAGTACAGGTAGTTGTCGTGTGAGTTGTTATTTGTTTTAACTCGTGTTGTGTTGTTTTTGTTCAGTTCTTCTATAACTTTAATACCTCCACATATACTGCTATTTTCTTTCCCTCTGCTTGGAGAAGATACATAAGTTCTATTTGTTCTAGAGGTTCTCGATGGGATTCAGGTCCGGGCTTTGCGTAGGCTAGGCTAGTCCTTTTCGGTAACCCCATTGCCACCCTATCAATCGATGTGACAGTTGATAGATAGATATGTGATAATATGACAGCAAGTGCTGTCGTTTTGAAAGTAACGTGGATCCACTCCGTAAAATTTCCACAACGTAGGAACTACATTGTTATCTAAAACTGTTCGTTAGGCATCGGCGTTGAGCTGGCTATGAATTGGGATCAAGGGTCCTAATCTAAACTAGGAGAAACACCCTCAGACCATAATCCTACCTTCACAGATATATACTGTCGGCACAATGCATTCGGGCAAGATTCTATTATACAAACGGTATAGGGTGAAGAGAACCCGTTTCCACTGATCTACAGTCCACAGTCGATGTGGCTCGCTTAGAGTGGCATTAATACCAAGCTGATGTGACACGGATAGTACTCATCGAAACACTCTCAGGCGACTGTTGAACCTCCTGGTGTGTGTGGTCTATCGGTTGGCTAGATTTGTACGGGTATTCAAACACTTATTGGTAGATAGTGTATAATTAGGTCTAAGTCATCTTCTTGTAGAATTGTGAATACACCAGAAAGTCTCATCCAGTAAAATGTCTTTTCAAGATCTTCTAAGCAACGGTTTGTTGTACTTTATCGACTTATCAATTAATTGTCATAGTATGTATATGGCATCTAGGGTTGGCCGACTTTTACAAAACCATTGCTGTTCTTCACTTATTTCAATTTTGTCTGTTATTTTGCTAGTTATCATTTTCATTAGCACCTTGTATATGGTGAGGTTGCTTGTAACCAATGCTCAGTGATTAATATTATATCAACTGGTCATCATATTCCATTATATTATCAGGTGAAGTTATGACATTTTGAGTAGTCAAGGCGAGGTTGCTTGTGGTAGAGGCTCTGATTAACATTATATCAACCTAAAATTAGTTATCGTATTGTGGTGCCTGCGACCTGAGGTATATTAAGTATGAACTATATTAAGTGTTGTGGTAGATCTTTTGACTAATTTTTTAATTTAATTTCCGCAATCATACTCAAGTGGTCACTAGATGCCTGCAGAAGAAGTTATATTTTTGATATTTTAGTTTTAGGTCAACTGGATCCAAACGGAATAAACAAACAAACAAACTTGTAAAGTATAAAGAAACGGGGAGGGTAAAACAAACAGTGTGGTAGTAAATGTGAGTAATAATAATTGCTTCTACAAAGCTAAAGTATTCAAAACTTTCGAACATGAATATTTTGCAGAATTATTCTCGAGCAACGAGAAATTTATGCTTATCGCTTGAACATGAACACAAGATAGAATCATTACTTATCTTATTAGAACACTGCGGAAAAGTTTATTATACCCGGATTCAGATAGGTTTTTAAATTTTTAGTGTGATTGATGAGATGAATAGAAAAATATAACTTTAAAAAACATTCCTATTAAATAAAGATGAATTCCATAATATGCTATTGGTATCGAGTTATGAAACATGTCACAACAACGAAACATGCAAAATGTGCATGCATGGTAACGAGATAAACAAGTACAAGGAAATGTATTTTATAAAAATGCTTTATGAAATATTTGAAGAGGAAATTTTCTAAGCTAAAGAAACAAAAATGGCAAAAGTGTCAAAGGACACTCACTAAACTAGTAAACCCCTCTTTTTCGTTTTTTTGCCTCATAGGCTAGTAGTTGTGAAGCTGCTATATTTACCGTAATAAGTAAGCAACACTCGTCCATCGAGGTACCTCGTTTGCTTTCATGCATGAACGTTCGTAAGTGATTAGTATTGTAGGGGATCGCTGGTCGTTCCAGAGAGGGTAGGGCTGTTGGTGAAAAAGGGCAAATTGTCACGAGCCGTACGTGAGGCGCATGTGCTATCGTGGCGCGAACTCGTATGCGGCACGTATTGCAGGGACAATACAATTTGTCGGAGTGCATTCGATTGACATGTTTATGTTGATTACTGGATGTAGCGGACTGGAATGGCCGATCGTCCAGCGACCGTTCCGTGGAGATATCTATACCGCATCAATTTCAATAAGATCGAGAATTATTGGCCGAGATTTACCAATCTTCAGGGACTAACAGTATTACGTTCTATAACATCTATCGCAGAGAGTGTAATCCTTACTTCAGAAATGTTAAATATTTCATTAAACTCCCTATTTAAAATAATCTTGTCCGCAGTCATTTTCAGGACTTTATTTACTGCCGACAAAGGATTACTCGAAAACGGGGTGCGTTTTCGTATAAACCTCTCCAAAATCCTCGTCGTCATCGCATGCGAGTGTGTACCCACTCACACTAGCAGAGAAAATTCGTTTGTCCTTTTGTCGCGGCGAATTTAAATTAGTCGGCGGCTGCGGCGTCCGGAGTGGATTTGGCGTTTTGCGGGATGCGCGCAGAGGTCGGGGATTGCGTGCTTCTGCTCCGAGGGAGATAAGCGAATTACTGTGTGCGAATATACAGAAGGGGGTATATATGGGAGGTATTATGTGTCGAGACGAAACCGGGATCTTCTAAGCGTAAATAATATAACCCGGATATGTGTTGATTTATCAAAGTATTCGACGGTTTCGTTGAATCTCACACAAATGTCATTACGATATTAGGATGGATAAGAAATTGAATATGGAATACTACTATTAAAATAAATATGTTAAATATGCACATGCAATATGTCGATATTTGCTCCCTTTATACAGCAACCGCCGAAAACCTAGCTTTGCACAAATAAGGTGTCGAAAATGGAATTAAAATCTGCTGAGCCTTATTACTTAGAATGGGGTATTCATCTCTTATTGAAATCCAAAATTCTGTTAATTCTACATCGTCAAATTTTACCATTAAACTGTTATCACAAGATAATTGGATAAGATTCTCTTCTTCTGCAGAGGTAAATTCAGGCGGAGCAGTGCTACCGGTTGACGTCATACTTTCTTTATTTACACTATTACATTTATAACCATTCAAATATTGGGTCATTATACGAGATACAAAAGCAAAGAATCACTAAACTACCTATTTATAATATTTATGTTATTTGTAAACAAATGCAAAAACAAAGAAATTCAAGTAAGCTGTTTCAAATGTTCAATTCAACCAAAAACAAATATTTCCTATTGATATTCCATTGATAACAAATATGTATGTCATTTGAGTTAGCACTTCTTACTTCAGTCACGTAACACAAAGCAAGTACATCATTTTAAATACTTAGAAACAAGACTGGAAAACAACGGAAGAAACTTCACGCGGTATAAATTTAGAAGCACTTTATCAACAGGAAGGTATTTAACGAAACAAAACTGGAAGTTTTCAAAATGATATTTTGACCTGTATTGATTTTGGGATGTGTGTCTTGGCCATTAACCAATGTTGGGTAAAATAAGATTTAAGCTATAGAGACTAACTACTTCAGGCGAGTAAGCAAAATTGATAAAATAAAGAACGGTGAGATCAGATAAAAGTTAAATGAAGTGCCAGTGCTGTTTTCATATGGGTAGGTAAAAACGTAAAGTTTGGCATACTAAACAGAAACACGAGGGAGTAGAGGAAGACCGAGAAGGAGCTGGAATAAGTTGGTTGCGAGAAAGAGAAAAATTTTGTAATGAAGCATGGTTTTCGCATTTGCCATTGCCTCATTTACAATTACTAGAATCTACATTGTTATTTGCTGCAACGTTCTTTCTGACTTCCACTTGTAGTTTTTGTAGTTGGTTCTGAAGTGAACCTTTATATATTTCTTCTATATTTATTAAAATGCCTTCATTCTGAATTTTTCTGAAAACTCTTTCAGGATCTAGAGGAACAATACCAATTACACAAAACGAAATCGTTTTTATTGAAGTTTCAAATTTATCAATCATTTCAGTAAACGCAAAAGCTGATAAGCGAGGATTTTCTTCGAGTCGGCAAGAATCGATCTCCTTAAGGTAGCATTTAAGCAGACGTAAAAACCAACATCCGTAGGTTGAATGTTGAAAACAACGGCTATGTTTTTGAACTTGTTGTGCAGAATAAGTTCCGAACAGTTCTAATCGTACAATTGAAACCGAAAGCTGTGAACTGTTGTGAACAGATATCGAACTAACCAAAAAAGCAACACATTTCGTAACCTAAAAGCCAACGAAACACAACATTATTTGACGTAGTAATCTAAATATCGCTATTTTTAGTTTGTTTAATTCTTTTTATTTTTGAACATTAATTTATAACTCATTTAACATAAGTTGCGAAAGTGATAAAGGTAAGGGTGTAACGTATTAACATTAAATTCTGAATTAATAAAATAAACATTACCGACATTCTTTTTAACGTACGTAAAGTAGCCATAAATACAAAAATGTTGCTCAGTGCTAATAACAAACTTGGAATAAATGAATAATGGTTATGATCGAAAACTCTGGTGTCATGCACTGATCCTGGATAACCAATAAGAACATCAACAATTCTTTTAGTAAGTTCTTGTGCCTAGAAACACACTCTTTAACAACTAACAAATATATCTTATACTACAAGAAATTAACTTTATATATTAACTTTTTTCTATTTGAATAGGAATCTGAATCTTCAGTCTGTCTATCAATTTTAATATGATGTTGGTGACTTGTTGGTAAGAAAATAGACAACTTTTTCGATTAAATAGTGTAACGTGGTGATAGCAACTTCATGACCAGCGTACCAGCAAAATATTGCAATGCACTTTTCCGCTGGTATTCTATCAAATATATCTGTATCTATACCAGTATTAGATTATGAATAATAATCGCTGTTTTCAAAATCTGTTAATAATTTTGTACTCAAATCTTTTGAAATTCTAATATGCTCCAAACATCGTATGACTGTATATTGAGGAACAATGTCCACAATATAATTTTCGTTTATTGGATGAGGCTGTAAAATTTCAGATAAAATTACTGGAATCATTCCTTCGTCAGAAGAAGAAGTTAAAAATATATGTATCAGGAATGAGATAGATACCTACTTACCTTTGCAATATAAAAAATGCCTTTGTTTTGATGATAAAAAGAATTATTTTGAATATCACAAGTCATTTCTATTTGCATACGGTTTAGCGTCGTTACCACAACTAAAACATCATAAAACACAGACTTAAAACACAGACTTAAAACACTTTTTTAACACGCATGCGCAGGACGGTTCGGAACTACAAATCTGCCGAACCAAAAGAAAGCTATACAGTTAATCACTGTATCTATATTCTTGACGTTTCAATTTTTACAATGATAAGTCAGATTTTTCTGGCACATAGAGTAGCAGTCGCGGCTGAACGATACGCTAAGTAAGCGTTCGAGTATTCCTCGAAACATGTAGAAAAATAAATAACATCGATAAAGTACAAAGAAAATAATTTAACCTCATATCCATCTCAGCACAAGTAATCTGCGCTTAGTTTGTCAGCGGTTGTGAAATTCTAGGTTGGGATTAACATTTTTTGTTTCTCCCCTTTAATTTTGAAAAGTGACAAAACTGTATAAAAATAAATATTGTTAATGCAGAAACGCATCATCCACTATCTCTTGTAATAACACAAAATTTTCAAAAATATTATTGTTGGCCATAGTTTTAGGTTATGCAGAACCGCTAATTCTCAATTGCTTGTTCAGCCGATTTCGTTCCGCTGTATTAAAGCTCATACATCTAGCTGACTGATGTAATTTAACTGTTGACATCTGCTGAACGTACCCATTGATTTTGGAAATCGACTTTAAACGTTCTCATTATCACAGCGATACTAGAACATTTTTAATTGGTAAGGCCAACGCAGTTTATTGAAATTAAGAAAGTAATGGATTAATTTCAAACTAATGAATAAATAAAAACCATGTAAAAACTTCTAACTTGCATTTATTTATATAAAGTCGTACTAGTTTCGGGTTACCCCATCATCAGCGACAAAGTCAATGAAGCTATAATAGGTGTAGACTGGAAATCAGATAAGAATAAAGCATTTTGCTATCTGATGGATAAACAAAATGAAGATAAAAGATGAAAAAGGAATGGCGACGTTAAAAAGTGTGGAATGTTAAAAATTAGAAAAACTTTAAGAGGATGCGTTGGTGGGATGAGATGAGGCGAGACTGAGTCTCTGATTTCCAGTCTACACCTATTATAGCTTCATTGACTTTGTCGCTGATGATGGGGTAACCCGAAACTAGTACGACTTTATATAAATAAATGCAAGTTAGAAGTTTTTACATGGTTTTTATTAGATTATTAACCTTGCAACATGGATAACTCTTTTAATGAATAGATGTTTTGATAACGTAGTTTCGAAGTTTTAGGAGAATTATGTTTTGTATTAATCAAAAGAAAACCTCATTTCATCAAAATCTATCAAAACATTAATGAACTTTAAATCTTCTTCGCCAGTAGTTACATATTGTAAACTTATTTGTTATAGTTGCTCTTTATAATAAACCAATAATAACCAAATATAGTTACGTTTAGTCACTTTCACACTTTTTCTTGACGAAACCTTAGGCAAGTGTTATTCATTCTTCGTTGCATCTTAAGATGCGGAAGTCCAACACTCGCTACCACTTAAGGCGTCCTGGTGGCAGCCTTCACAGTGACTTTAATAATAATAATAATAAATTTATTGCCATAATAAAAAAAAATACAAATTAAAGAAAATGTATACATTTAACTACTTTATGTATAAATTCAGGCAAACGGATCGACTTTCTATAACTCGTTCCACCCTCTTCTTCTCGTTCGCACTACATTCATGGTACCACACTCATCTCGAATATCGGTACTTGTTTCCCCCACATGTCATGAGAGGTCTTTACCTTATTCTATTCTTGATTTTATTAGAGTTGTTTCTTCAGATTGTGTGACTTAGCACACCAGCGACTATTGACCAGCGACTAATAATAGTTCACTTGCTATCGTCATGGTCTTGATCTTGCTTGCTTCAGCTGCAATGGTAAATGTCTATCTTAACCATTGCAGGCCATCCTCAGTAGAATGACATCATATGCGTAGTACACAATTTTGATATTTTGTCCACTCGTATTATTCTATCCATGAGTAGATTAATCAACAAGGGGTTAAGGCTGTCGCTTTGTTTTATGTTTGCACAGCATGATTTTAATTATTGTTGTGTTAGAACGCTTTAATTTTTTCATTCTTTTCGATTGTGTTGCCAAATCGTAACTAGCGTCTTTCTTCACTGCTGGTATTAAAGATCTTTTCCTTTTTCGAATTTAGCTTTTTTGAGACATGGCCTGGGAATGTAAAGAATTCTATTTCCTACCCTTAATTGAAAAAAAAATGTCTTATGTGAATAATTCTAGCGTGATTTGCAAAGATCATTTTGATTTGCTTTTAGCAAAGAATCCTAGTCAAATCTATTTTTGAAAACATTCTTTTCCTCCATTTTTTCCATTACATTCTTTAAATTCGAAAGTTTTTTTACAAATGTTAGTTAAATTATAACAAATTTATGGACTTGTTTTTACAATTTTTTTAGATTTTTATAATGACTACACTTTTTTATGGTTATTTGTGTTAAAAGACCACATGCTGATATACTGATATCTGCAGCGTAATACTCAACATACACTCACATTTCGTAATAGTAGTAAAACAACCCCCTTTGTTTTCCCTTTTCGCTACTAACATACGACCGCCCGCGATTTTTTATATATAATAATTTACCGTCCACATAAATTTACACCGTAGATGCATATCATACACTATTCCTTTGTTCGGTTGGTGCGCCACATTCCCCCTAAATTACCCGGTATTTTTTTCTGCGCCGCGGAGAGCGACTTTAGATTAATGCTCTGCCGGGATAGGAAGAGTTATGCCCTCGGGAGCGATGCTATGAAAAACGATCTTCTCGGCAGATCCGAGTTTAAACTGCAGCAATGCACGCAAAAACTGTAAATCCAGTCGTCGACGTCAGCTAAGAAGCTCATCCATATTCGGCTGCCGGAGCGTTGCGACGCCAATGTCGACGTCGTCGTCGCGACGAAAGCCACCGTTAATGCCTACTTTTTGCCACGAGATGCCATCTCGCGATTATGCACTTATCGGTCGTTAGTCTTTAGTACTCGAACGGTATCACGAACGGGAAGTGTTTTTTTTAATTATTTTTCTTGAACGTAAATAAACCATCAGTAAAAAGAAAATTTTATTTAAAACTTGATTTATTGCTTTACAACATTGTGCACGATTTTATGAAAACTTTGGTTATAAATATATCTAGCAGGAAATAAACCATCTTTATTCGCCTATAAACTATGAGATTGAGATGCGAAGATACCGTTAGAACAACCATATCAGGATAAACGCTCGTATAAACAAGGAAATTTGCTAGATTTATTATAACAGCACAGCTACATTACCCTGCAATGTATTTTATTAACCTATAACGTTCAGATAAACCCATTATCTAAGGGGATTTTACTTTTATTATAGCCATCACCTTCCACCACCTCTATATCCGAACACTTTGACCGGAAACATCTTTAATCTTGTTATTTTTTTCTTACAGAAACCTGGTGTATAATTTAAGCTTAACCGATTTGGCTGAACAGCAAAGACTGCAATGGTACTCAAACGATCAAGACATCAAGATGTGCGTAATGAAGGGGAAGGACGAGGTGAGCTTTTCTTGAAATACATTTCAGAAACTTTACGAGGACAAAGCGCGGCAGTAATATTTTACCGACAAACGTAAACAAACTTCGTAGACGCTTTCTATAAAGTTCGCGTCGTAAAATGTGCCTCGTTTCTGTAAAACCTCGCTGGGTCATAGATGCCGCGCGGCTGTTGTATTTGAAACATAGAAGTTCAATTACGAAGAATTCCGGACGGAACATCCTCTTCTTATTCGAAATTCTAAGACTTTCAAAATGAAAAATTTTCTTTCTTTTTCTATAAACTCTTCTTGTTAACTTCAATAAGAAATTGAAAGAGGGCTACGTAACATTTTATACATTCATGAAGCGTAGTAGTATTTTAAGTAGAGCTTAATCGACCCTTGTCAAACCTTAATAATTCTACCCCACAAAAGTTGGGTTGGGGATGAGTCCTAAAAGTAAATATACCGTTTTGGTAAAGGGAGGAAACGGCACCTGAGGTAAGTAATAAAATAAATCTGAGAACCCTCCGCATAAAACACCGTATAATAATCGCGTTGAGCAAAGTAATGACCACGCAAAGTTTGGCGATAAGTTAGCGGGGGCGGCTTCGCGAAGTAAATCCAAAAGACGGTAACGAGAGCGGCGCCTTAATGATTACTAATTAGCGCAAAAACTCTGGAGCCGCACTCGTTACATCAAGACCAGGAAAATTACTCCGTTCTTAATCCGTCGCGCGAGAATTGAAGATTATCTATGGACCAAAGCTGCGCTGACACAAAATTAAAAGGATTTTCATTATTCCGGGGGCAGACGCTCGCTCAGCAACCACCAACGATCGACGAACAAGTGGTGCAGTAATTGTCTGGTGATGTTAATTAATGGTTGGTTATTTGGCCGCAACGACGACGACTTCGGCCAACGCGCTCGGTTTTGCATATCTACGAGGACATATGGAAATTATTTGGATAGGTGCGGCCGAAATTATAAGCTCCAGGATAATTAAACCGGAAGGAAGTTTTGCTCCAACGAGAAACGTCCTGGATTTCGTTGAGAATTCATGAATTTTAACTATGCCGAGTCTGCAACTGCAGAATCTCGAAGAATCCCGACGACTTCTTCAAGAATTTTAGTTGCACTAAAAAATACCGGAAAGTGTTTAAACTTTATTTACCATTCTTTTTATTTGAAACTAAATAGCAAAAGAAAAAATTAAAGTGTTTATAATAATAAAAGTGAATTTATCTATATTCTAGATAAAATTTTGTAAAAATTGAAACTCTAAGAACAAAAAGTTTTTATTATTCTTTACTCCGTGAATATTGTCGAATACTTTTTAACTTTTTCAACTAGAATCAATATATATTGGTTTAGCTGCCGCATGCCGTTTACATATTCACAAAAAAAAAGGATTTTTGCCGTTTTCATTTGGTTTTTTTAACTTTAAATTTTAATAGAATTCGAAATTAGTGTCACCAAAAAAACACGAATTTTCATATACACATGCTATATTAAAAAAGTTGGTAAAAAAACAAATCGGATATATTATATAACAGGCAATGTATTAATTTCTCTCCGTTTCATGCAAAATTCATACATGTTACTTTTATGGTTAGTTACTAGTGTATTACCTTTGCACAACTAAATGTTTATGAATACACATCTGCTAACTTAGAAAACTCTTTTTTATTTGACCAAGGCTTCCGACTGCGTTGCTAAAATTAAAAGCTCACAATTTTAGTGAACATTTTACTACTTAAGTCTTTCCTTTCGAAGTGTACTCAGTATGTTTCTTTCAACAACCAGACTTCTGATAAAATTATAGTTAAATTACGGAATCCCACAAGGATCTATACTTGGTCTGTGAAATTGTGTCTAGCTGTAACCGGAACCTCCTATTTTGCTTTGAATCTAATAATCTGGCGGGGAACGCGTCTAAGATTGAGTCATTGATGTTTGCTCTACGGGGAATTCCACCAAATCTGATGATTACTACTATTACGTCAACAGCTGTTCAATGTGCTGCCCGACCGTGTCCGGGCCCTTGATGCTAAGTAGTTTAAAACTAAAATAAGGCTCTACCTTGGACTTAAAAGTTTCTATAACATTGATGAATATCTGATAAACAATTTCGATGATTTGTACACATTGCCGATGGCAACACAATAGAGAAATCTATCTATCTAAAAATAAATGTACATACATCGTATCTTTAAAAGCACGCCATCGAGCTTCTATGGGGTAGCCATGCTGTACTGTATTGTGCATTTTTTGTTATCTCAGGTCTACCATAGTTCTGTTCTAAATTGACTTCTCTTTATCAGACTTTATATTATGCATTTTCTCGACAGACTCTACATACCTCCCTTGTTACTCTTCTACAGACTCCACATTCTGCATCTTGTTATTTTTTAGTGGACTATACATTATACCTTGTTCTTCTTTTTTCTAGAACATGTTCTCTTCTTTGTATCTAAACTATGATATTAACATCCAATGTTTCCTTGTTTATTTTCAAATATGTGCGCAAACTGCATTTTTCTCTCTTTGTAACTACTTACCATATTTTCTATACGATTTGTAGCATGCTATCCCAATAAATATTCTGTCTTCAGAATTTTTTAATTTCTTTCAAATTTCATTACATATTCTTAGTTTTTCCAAAACTTATTATTTCGTTCAATATTCACTTTGAATTTCATAATGCGTTGAAAACTTCCTTACTTCTTTCTGTCTTTCTGGCATGGTTCCATATTACTATAATCACTGTTAACGTTGTTCTGGTTCTGTAAGTTGTTTATATCCCGATGCTTTTCTACAAACTTTGTATTTTGCATTTGTTTCTATTTACAAAGTATAAATTGCATATTAATTTTTAATTTTTCTAATACTATTGCATTTCATATTATATACTATATGTTCTTTAACTTTTGTAATTTATTAAAACATTTCTTGCATTACAACACAAGTAGTGTGTTGGCATAATTTCCATAATGCTATAATCTATGCATTTTGTCCATATTTCTCTTGCAATTTGGTATTGTACTCTTTAGTGAACTGCTTTATGCATTTTCCTCTTTACTAAACTCATCATTCTCCCTCTAGAACGCTTATAGAAATTGAAGGACATATTATAATACATTATTTTCTTCGCTCGAACATCAAAGTCTCTAACCGGAATCATGCCACACACATGAGCCAAGATAATTTCAATATTTTGGGGTTGGTCATCGCAAAAGTAGCAATAAGTACACCGGATTTCTCAAAACCACTAGAACATCTTTCATGGGGGAAAATGCATAGGATTTCATCATTAAAGACGAAGTTGTTTAAGTTAATTTGAATAAGGTAGATAATGTGTTAATGATTCTTCAGAAAATTATATAGCTAGATTCCGTTTATGTGAAAATTTTGGTAATAAATGGTTTGTTTTCATGACTTGTCTTGGCGACAAACGTGGATAATCCCATAACCATATGTATTTGTAGCCTATAACACATTGTATAGTGTAAGGTATTTTATAATTGGATATATAGCGTTATTGTTCTTATGCAAACTCTTCGCAGCTGCCAAAAATTGCCTCCGGAAATTCTGAGAAAGAATTCTCATTACAATTTACTGAACAGTCCATAACCTGACAACTAATTCGCAATACCATGGATCCTACATCTTCCCGATAAAAGTATTCCACTACAATATTGTCCATTGAGGAGGCATAGTTTACTTTGCCAGAAACGATAGGGTTGATAACATTTACTTTTGAAACAGAACCTTAAACCGCGTTTTTTGTGCTCATATTTTTACAATGTTGCAGAAATCCACTACTTCATCTTCATATATAATTACCTAATTATGAGAGACAAAGCCAGCGATGAATGGATCTGATCAACTCAGTTCACTCCTACAACATATCGAATGCCAATATGTTGAAAGCACCTACAAACTAAAGCCGGGTTTATACAATTTTTTTCTTAAAGCTAAATAAAATCCTTAAATCTAACTCTTTAAATTTAAAGCTAAATTCTGTATAAACCCGTCATAAGTTATCAAGGCTGTCCGGTTAGTGTATAGCTTTACTACCCCAGGTTTAGAGCGAAATAAAGTGATCCGATCAGATGAGATTTAAATCTACGGTTTATTCTTGTATGAATGGCTAAATACTGCATCGATGAACTGATGAATCTATATGTTACAGTTAAAGCATTCATTCCGTAAATGTACACATTGTCTAGTCAATGCATACATTAACTAATTTATCTAGTTAATGTGTATATAAAATACGAAATGTAAACTTTTACTAGTTGATGTATACAATTACTAATGCAGAAAAGAAGTATCTACGACCGATACAAGTGAGCAACAAGTAAATGCGACTATTCGGGGTGTACGGTCCAGGTTTTAATTAAAGAAACAACTTTTTTAAAAAGCTTATATTTCGGTTATTTATTGTAACCTTCCTCAGGGCATTTTTTATTGCTACAAGAGATTAACAAAGTTAGAGTTATAAATTGTAAATTTGATAAACACTTACTTGTTTTTTGAAACTAACAATTGTAGAACAACCGAAAAACATCATCATAATTAACGGATCATAAAGGATCAAGCGAACTATTAACACAACTGGATGAAACAACGTGCGTACAAGATGTCTGACAGGTAAAACCTCTTTTATATAAAAATAACAAGTGCGTTTTAGATTTGAAGAAAAAACTCTTGTAAGTATTGATACCATATATATACTATCTCCTATATCGCTGACTAAGGCAGCAAAAGAGTGTAAACTCTAGAGTGCAGATATATATATATCTGTCTCTGTCGTGCCCCCGTCTACTCAAGAGACATGCGTGAACACGTGGTGAGTACGCTTTTATCTTATTGGACGGTGAATTAAAAATTAATAGCAGCTGATGACCTTGATGTTTATAAATCACCAAATAAATGTTTGACATAAACATAACCTAAAATCTAAATATTTAGTTATGTATATTATAGGTTTCATGTGTATAATAACATAATTATTAACATATTTTAGGACTAAGCAATTTAAAATGTAATTATTATTTGTTAAGAAAGTGAAGAAAATTTGTTAAAAGATATTTTTGGAGCCTAAAAATTGGTTGAGTAGGTAGAAGGAACGATCTCAGTGTAATAAAAAAGAATTCAAAGCCCTCCTTTTCTTGAAACATTTTTCTTAAAAATTTAATTAATAATTACATCGATATGATGAAAATTTTATGATAGAATATTATGTACATTAAATAGTAAGTACCCTAAGTACATATTTTATATCTTTAATTAATGTAACAACTTCATTAAAGAGCGTGAACTCACAAATTATGTTAAAAATTAATAACTATATTTTGGTACACATTTTTAATAATTACTACATATGTATATATGTATTAATTTAATTTTAAAGAATATAATGTTTAATGAACAACCTACATAAAGTTGATATTTAAAGCAATATTTCGTGAATATTTCGTCAATTTCACACAAAAGTACATATATTCTAATTTATTTGATGCATCTATGATAATTTATAATTAAAGTCAATTATCTACAATAATTGCATTTCAAAGCTGCATAAAATACGCGCGAAGCACTTCAAACTCTTTAAAATTTACGATTCGCGCAAGCACCTTCGCGACATGGGGGCACGACAAAGACAAAACATATATCATTCCGTCTGCTTTTGATGGAAACGCTCGCCACTCATTGCTTAGATAGGGAGTCAGCGATATAGGAGATAGTATATATATGATTGATACCAACCAAAATTTTTGGCGATCAGGAAGGTAATGCGCAAGCGTCAAAACTTTTGCGGTGAAGCCGCCTAAATTTAAAATTGAGAATATAACATTATCAAAAAATTATAAAATTGAATCAATCAATAAAAAATTTAAAAAATTAAGACAAGGACAGACTGACAAACAGTTTAAAATCCTAAATCAGTGGTTAAAACATAAGTGGTCGGGTGACAATAGGATTAAATTTAATTTATTTTTTCTTTTTTACGAACCTTGTCGTTAGCGAACAATAGAGCGTATATATTACTAAGGTTCTGAGTATCAGTTTTAAAGTTAATAGAATCCTCCGTGTAATTAATATGTACCATTTCTAAAAAGAGTCTATTGAAATAGTTAGGTTCAGTATCAAGTATTTTAACATTATCAAAATCAAACCGGTGACCCGTATCTGTAGCATGTTGTGATAAAGCACAAGTAGACTTTCTAAGATTGCAATCACTTTTATGTTTGGAGACCCTACGTTTCAGCCACTGATCCGTTTGACCAACATATTTGCCATTACATGCACCACAAGGAATGCAGTAAATAACACCAGATTTTAATTGGTGTTCTGTCTTGTCCTTAACATTCGTGAAAAACCTTTGTAACTTGTTATCGTATCAGTCAACAATCTGCATATCATCCAGGGAATTTAGTACCCGTTTTATTTTTTCACTTAAATTAGTGAACTTTTTTATATTTAACTATGGTGTTTTGTTCATTCATCCTGCTGTTGTTAAGTTGATTATGTATATTAGATGAAAACAGAAGTTTGTTAAGCAGATTGGACGGATAACCATTGTTAATAAAAGTGTCTCTCAAAAAAGTTAGATTATCTTTAAGGAATATAGGATCACAAATCTGTGTCACTCTGTGCTTCATCGCCAAAACAGTTGAAACCTTATGTCCAAAATTATGATCTGACTGAAAATGCAAATACCTTCCCGAATAAGTTGGTTTGACATACCAATTGAATAGAATGACATTATCTTCATTACGTATTAATCTCGTATCAAGAAAAGGAATACTATTATCTTTCTCAACCTCTATGGTAAATTGAATGCTCGGATGAAAGTTGTTAAATGATTCTAAAACTATGTCAATATCATCCCTGTGTACACCCAAAATTAAGTCGTCAACATATTTCTTAATGAAATCAATTCTAAAGTTTGTGTTGTTTAATTTTAAAACTTCATCAATTACAAAATCCATAACAAGTAAGGCTAAGACCGGAGAAATTTTTGAGCCCATCGGGGTACCTTCAACCTGGTGGTATACTATGTTATTATAGGTGAAAATGGAGGTATCAAAAATCAACTTCAAACCCGACAAAAAAATGTTCTCATTCCAACTGCAATGTTGCGCAATCAACTCCCATTTATCCACGATAATCTTATTGACCAAATCCAACGGAATAACCGTAAAAAGGCTCACGACATCAAGTGAAATGAAAATGTGATCCTGTGGAAGTTTGTAACCTTTAAAGTCATTAACAAAATCAAAAGTATTACTAATATTGTAGTTAGTCCGCCATGTATTTGCACATGTACCTTTGTCACTAATTTAAGTGAAAAAATAAAACGGGTACTAAATTCCCTGGATGATATGCAGATTGTTGACTGATACGATAACAAGTTACAAAGGTTTTTCACGAATGTTAAGGACAAGACAGAACACCAATTAAAATCTGGTGTTATTTACTGCATTCTTTGTGGTGCATGTAATGGCAAATATGTTGGTCAAACGGATCAGTGGCTAAAACGTAGGGTCTCTCCAAACATAAAAGTGATTGCAATCTTAGAAAGTCTACTTGTGCTTTATCCCAACATGCTACAGACACGGGTCACCGGTTTGATTTTGATAATGTTAAAATACTTGATACTGAACCTAACTATTTCAATAGACTCTTTTTAGAAATAGTACATATTAATTACACGGAGGATTCTATTAACTTTAAAACTGATACTCAGAACCTTAGTAATATATACGCTCTATTGTTCGCTAACGACAAGGTTCGTAAAAAAGAAAAAATAAATTAAATTTAATCCTATTGTCACCCGACCACTTATGTTTTAACCACTGATTTAGGATTTTAAACTGTTTGTCAGTCTGTCCTTGTCTTAATTTTTTTATTGATTGATTCAATTTTATAATTTTTTGATAATGTTATATTTTCAATTTTAAATTTAGGCGGCTTCACCGCAAAAGTTTTGACGCTTGCGCATTACCTTCCTGATCGCCAAAAATTTTGGTCGCACTTGTTATTTTTATATAAAAGATGTTTTACCTGTCAGACATCTTGTACGCACGTTGTTTCATCCAGTTCTGTTAATAGTTCGCTTGATCCTTTATGATCCGTTAATTATGATGATGTTTTTCGGTTGTTCTACAATTGTTAGTTTCAAAAAACAAGTAAGTGTTTATCAAATTTACAATTTATAACTGTAACTTTGTTAATCTCTTGTAGCAATAAAAAATGCTCTGAGGAAGGTTACAATAAATAACCGAAATATAAGCTTTTTAAAAAAGTTGTTTCTTTAATTAAAACCTGGACCGTACACCCCGAATAGTCGCATTTACTTGTTACAATTACTAATGACGCCCAGTACGGTTACTAGTATATTAGATAACGAAACCCAACCCAACCCAAAAAATGATTACTACTATACTTATTTACTACTTGCATCACATGCAATCCCTTCTATTAAAAAAATTATACCGTAAATTTTCTTTGTTATAACTTTCACTAACATCTGTTAGCAAATGCATACACTGCCTAGGTTATGTACACATTCATTAATAAATGTATACACTGTATGATTGATAAATACTTTCACTAAAACGTTACGTTAATGTATGCATTAACTAATGTGTATATTAACTGAAATGCACGCTTTACCTGTGACATATACATATCTCGTGGTCTATAAAAGTATAATAATTACATAAGATTAAATGAGTTCTTAATTACTTATTTTCGTTTGGTTTTGATATTAACAATAACCCTTTTACGATGTCTATTTGGAAAAAATGATTAAAAAAGGACATTTAAAAACAGTCTATTACTAGTAATTATCTGTTGCTTTATCATTTCATTTTAGTTCAAACCTTTTTTACTGATCTATTTATTTCAGACTAAATAAAAAAAAATAATGGGTATGTGTGTTAACAGTCTATTTACCGATTTTGTTTATTTGTATTTCCCGAGTCCGTTTCCTATTGTATGATCATTCAAAGGGTCTTTTTCGGTGTCGTACGTAAACAACAAGTTCCCTGCCTGTAGGACAAAACACCGCCCCGAAACCAGAGCAATTTAATTACGCCCGTGGCTATTTATCTTCGCTGCGACCGTCAGCAATCATGACAACGTACAATTACCTTTCAACGAGCGTCGCAACGCTTTCCCGGGCAGAAGAAACTGCAGACAAGTCGGAAATTAATGTTGTGATTGCACAGTTCGGACACAATACCGACGCCCTTCGAACCGCGACGTAGCTACAATAACAACGTGAATTCAAGCGAAATTGCCGCCACAATGTCTGAGGATGCAACCATAACAACCACGTTCTGGGATGTACGTACATTCCTTCTACGTTGGGAGGTCTAAAAAAGATCGCTTTCTATAAATACAAGTATCGCATTTCTGGTTTTTCGTAAACTTTCCCTGTCTGGATCTTTCGATTTCTCATAACAAACGATCGTATTTCGCGGCGCTTTTTGCAGCTATCGATTATACCATATTTCAGAGACGCGTTACGGTTTTTTTTGCATGGAAAATATACGGGCGACTCTAAGTGCTACAAAGTGGAACGCAAGATCGATAAAAGGTCCATGATATGTAGCCTCTGCACCGCCCCGACATCGCCGCCGGTTCCGTCCTCGTTTTATGGATTTTATCAAAGCTCCCGACCCTTCTACTTCCTCGTCTCTTCACGAAGAAATAAACGACTGCAGAAGCTCTGATACTCATCGCGGTTGGAAACTCGAAAAACACATCTTTGGAATTGAAAAGAAGTCGTCAACTCTCTTTTCAATCGTGATCTGTAGTCGGATACCATAATACGGCGACACCTATCGTTATTGGTGTCGTTACTAACACCTACTCGACCTTATACTAACAGGCAATCATAACACAATCCCCAAAATCACGCTTTCTCTACGCCAACCACCCTCATGTGATACTCTCTATCTCTATTCTCGGGTGAATTCCAAGAGAACTCGGCAAAACGGTACTCAAACGTAACGGTTCAAAGTGGATCCAAGATCATCGCGGGACTTGCGAGCTAATTGGACACTTAGCGATTCCCTGCCGAAGACAAAGCCAACTCCAAGCATCGTCGTCCTCCTCGTCGTCTTATTACTGTTTATGTCTTTTTATATGCTTAAGTAAACCTGCAATCAAATTACTAGGGGAAGGCGGTGGCGGCAACGGTGGGGCGTAATTTCCTTTGATAGGCTCTTAAGTTGCCTTTTCGAGAGAAGCCAAAAAAATACGTAGGAGCTACGACGACGTTTCGCGATATTACGCTACTATTTTCCATCAAGAGGTTTATGGGATATAAAACCTTTTACTTTAAAGACGAAGAAGGGTGGGTAATGAAGGCCCTAAATGATCAGCAGCACCAGATGGTGATCAAAAAAGTTTTACTTTACGTAATAAAAAGCGTTTCCCTAAGTTTGAAGCACAAAATTTTTAAACTAATGTAATTGAATTGTAGAATATTCTAATGGGTAACTAAATTTAGAATCAATTTCAGGCAAAACAAGTTTAATAAGATTAGAACTGAGTTTTACCTTTACACTTTAACTTCTGGAAAACGGCACGAAAAACTTATCAGAAGTCGTCAGAAGTAAATTTCGCTCGCTGCTTTTCATGAACCCCTGCAGTTATTAATTATTGTGTCGTCCGCTACGGGGTCAAAAGGCGGGTAGGTCGGTGGTAAACTTAAAGCTCAAAACTTCGCTTTACCGAATTCCGAGTCAATTAAACTAGGAGACTTACTCTTATTTATTTAAACGCGTGCCTTCGGACTGATTTATTAAACGTGGTGACTTCGTCCCGTTTTAATAATCCGCGGACGTGAATTTTTCATAAAAGTTTCGTTTGCGTCACGATGTCCCCGACGACGACGTCGGAGTGTATTCCATTTAAGTTAATTAGCTCGGCTTTTATGCGAGTGCTACTGCGCTACCTTTTCTAGCACCCCTCTGATAATCTACCAACTGAAACGTGGCTGGCTATGTAAAATTTTAATGAATAATAATGTTAATATGCAAGTCAGAGTTTTATAATTCTTTGGAACTTTTATTTTCGTAGTTTCTTTACTATTTTTAATGTTGTGTTAAAATGTGATAAGTATAAAGCGAAATTTGACGGTTGAATATCAACACAAAAGATAGTATAAAAGCAAAAAAAAACGTAGAAACGTTATCGTAGAAAAGCTTGGAAAAGTAATCAAACTATTCCTAATTAAATAAACTTTTACATTTAATTAATTAAAACTTTGACAATGTATTTGCATAAAAACGTTTGTAGTTTTAGTTCCCCTTATTTGAATGTAAACATACCTACTGTTAAAGTTATATCATGTTCGACTATCTGTTAGAGCTTTTCTCTGAACTTAACGTTCCATTCAGCCAGATTGATAATTTACCTTATATTCAGAGGTTTTTAATGATGCGTATTACAGTCCCCAATGAACAGGTTAAATCTAACTTAATTTAATAACGGTGATAACAACAAAGGTATATCCATTAGCTTTTCTTAGGTTTTGTCCTTTGAAGTACACTACCCTTATTACGTACACTCAAAAGCTTTGCTTTGTTACACACACAAGCTTTGCTTTTTAAGTACACTAACTGAAATGGTTTCATGCAGCTGGATGTTCACTATGTTAACATGATAATGCAACGTTTCCTCATGACTTGGTAAATTTCCTGATAGTTTGGTATGTCTTAATGTACTACGATCTTTCTAGCATTTATCTCTTTATTCTGAAATCTTCGAATTATAGCTATGTTTCCTTTTCTAGTGCAGCCTTATAACTAGATGTCCATTCGGGTTTTATTATCTGCTTATATAAACTATCAGCCAATATATGTTTCAACATGCTTCAATTCTTTTCTATTTAACGTATATTTTCCAGCGGAGCTTTGCATCGAGCATTATACCCTGATATTTTGCTGTGGTTGAGTATAAAACTATAGTATTATTGATTGTTTTACATCTACATTTTCAGTCTTATGTTCTGGTTCTTGATGATGTAAGACATTTTCTTTAATGATGACAGCATTATATGCTCCATAATATTCTTTGATATTATCATCCTTTGGCAGCGTTATCAGAATGGATGGTAGGATATACGTTATAGCCTTAAAATTTTATATATGATTGGTAAAGTAGTAAATTGAGATTCTGATATTTCTGACATAAAGCAGACGTCAATCTTATCAATGTTTAGAACTGCTTGCAGGTCTTATTAATGTTGAAAAAGTCCATTATCATTCCATGACATTATTCTAAGATTAATTGCCATTTCTTTGCTTTGAAATAGCTCTTGTATTGCTATGTGATGGTTATTAGTCCTTTGAAGCGATAATTTCTATACATTTCACAATTGACGGTGGTGGAAGTATTTGTATCATCTTGATGTTAATCATCTATGTCATCAACAACATCTACAGTTGTATCTTTCAGTTGTGCTTGGACTTGGAAAAACGTTTTCCTATTGCCTACCAAAGAGTTATGTTAATGATAATAGATGTAATTTAATAATAAGGATTATTGGATTTTAATAATGGATGAAACAGTAAAAATTCTTCCTTCTTGGATATAATGACGTTATCTACTATAACAAGAAGTTATAATTTGCAGAAGATGTCGTTGATATTACCCCATTAGATACATCTCAAAGGGATGAAAGTTTTATATTTCTTATTTTTTTAATAGGATTCCTCTTCTAACAAATATCTAATATGTAATATCTTATAAATCCATTCAACAAAGTTAACCCATCATTAGCTAGGATTCTCAAACCAAAATCATGGTATTGTTGTGTTTATGTAGAGGTGCAATATCGATGGAATGACTTAATACAAAATTTATTACTTAGATTGAAATATCTTTGCTGAAACAGTGCTGAAAATCTGAAAGTTCTTAAAAATGTAGCAAAAGATCACCTACTATCCCTGAAACGAAACGTTATTGTAGCGAAAAAGAGTTATGTTTTAAGATTTTATTGATCTTAAACTCATTCAACTAGTCATTGTAACTTCAACGAAAATGCATAATTAAGTTTCCCTCCGCCAAATACGACGTTATTTATCCAATCAATGGATCAAGGTGTCATTGTGACACTTAAAACATTATTTGCGTCACACTTCATCAAGCCACTAAAGTTTTGACTTGGTCTCTAAAATTTTACTAACAAATATCCTAATTGGGGCAAGTTCAGAGTATGGCTAGAAAACCTAATTAGTTTAAATGGTGAAAAGCTGAATTATTTGCTCAATATCTAGCTAATGTATTTCAGCTGAGAACAATATGCAGTCTAGAGTGGATATAACACCTGTTTATAAGTCAGAAATAACTATGAGGCTGGTTTAGCCAATGGAAGTTGCTTTGGAAATTGATAGCAACATTAATCAAAATTATAATAGCAAATATAAATTTGCTATATAATACATAAATTTCAGCAAATTTCATTTTTAGGTTATTAAAAGAACTGCTTGGCTTTTGAACGTTTCTTGAAAGCTATCATGATGATTGCTAGATTCTAAGATTGCATGATTGTTAGATCGTCATCATAATCACTAGCCTTAAAGATGGACGCACTGAGTTATTTTATAGAACTGTCTTCCAAGGATTTTACAAGGCCACTTTACTTTCATTCTCTGGTGTTTGCCCCAGATAGAGTGACATTACTAGCTCTGAGGTTAGCTTTGTTTTAAGATGCTGTTTGTCTAGCCAAAATCTCTTCCATTGCAACTCACTGATAGAACCGAGAAGTAACAACTGTAAGCATGTTGTTAGGTTGGCTCACCACAAAATAATGTTTCTACCGTTTTTAGTAAGTATCCGGAAACAATAATTTGTTGAAGTGACTTCGAAAAGAAGTAATTTTTCTTACAGAGCTTAGAAATACAGTTTATAGTAGTTTTCGTTCAGTTTATCATTCCACCGTCTCCTGTGCAATGTGTATCATTCAGCGTGAATTTTTCATGTGTTAAATGAAACATTTGGTACAGAAACACAATTTTTAGATAAAAAGTTTTGTAATAGATGTAGCTTTATATATTAGCTTAAATTGGCGAGAATTGGCAGTATTTAAGAGTTTAAGTTACTTGAAGGCAGCAATAGTTTCAACGTCTATTATTTGCAAAAATCACTTCAACATATCTAATAATGTTAATAAAACAAACAGAAGATACATAATAAAATAGAGAAAGAAACATTATTGAATACATAATAATAAAGGATTAATTAATTTAAGAGTAGAAGAAGAACTTTTGAATACACAGATACTTATCAGAATTAGCGTTTTGGCACGAAAATCTGAGTAAAGTCTAAAAGTTGTATGGAGAAGTACTTCGGTAAAACAAACTAAAGACCTTAAAGACCTTGCGCCAAATCTTCTTATTATTTTCATGCGGGACGCGTATTTGTAGACAAGTTGCACGGAGTAATCCAGCTTAAAATAGGCCAAATAGTAGAGTACCCTTCCGTCAGGGGCTCGACCTCGATGTTTCAATCGGCGCAGCCGGGAAGCCCTGGCGGTAATAAACCTACATCGTGGAGATGGTGTTCTGTCGATCGATATTGCCGCTAATTTATAGAGAATCGCACTAATGGCTACACGGACCTGATTATTTATCTCCTACGGGACCAAAAAGCAATTAGCGCGAGGACGGGCCTTATCTCTTGGCCCTTTTTCTCCCGTAGGAAAGAAGGCACCGGAAAAGAATTGAGTGCCCCCGACCGTGACGTGAGCGCGATACGAAACGGGGTCACGTCGTTCGGTTCCCGCCTCCCTCTCGGCTGAAAGCAACCCCACATCCCCCGTTCCGTTATCAGAAACCTCGGTTGTATGGTTCTTCTTCAAAGCAATACCTCGAGGCTTCGAAGACGTCTTCGTACCGATGAGATGAGGAAACTGAAAGACAAGTTGATGAGGAGGCAGCGTTCTGGGTTTCATTCAGAACAGAAACGTCTGGCCCTCGTCAGATGAATAATAAATACAAACGCGTAATTGTCCGCGGGCTAATGCCTTCCTGATTGAGTCCAACAGCTGGAAAACGTAGAGTTTCCAACTGGAACGGGCGGATTTCCGGCCCTGACAGGACTCCGAACCGTGCATGTCTAACGAAGTATGGGGTCTCGCCGCCGTCATGTTTTACTTGTTTCTAATCTGAGCGGTGGACATGGACGCGCTCCGAGTCCTCTTTTGTCGTCAATCGCGTTCATTACTTCTGTCGGTACCCTAATGATAATATGGGAAATGTAATTTTGGTATAACCTTGATTACGACGACGAGATCGTGGAGAGTTTATTATTACATTTAGTGTTTGTTCACTTTTCTCCACTAAAAACTTATTTTCCAGTTAGTACTTTGTAAGTTAAGAAAAACTACGTATAAATTTTACCACAAAAATATTTCCAATCTAAAAACACGAAACACATCAAGTAAATTGTGTATTCGAATATGTACGAACTAGAATTTCAAATTGAGTATACACTATTCCTTTAGTTTCCGGACGAAAATAACCTTAGATAAAACTTCCTCTTAAACAACCGTAGATACGATAATGCACCGCTGCCGGCACCGCCCCGACGTTGTAGATCTACGAGCTTTCAGCTCCGTTTCAGCAATTCCCTCTTATTTATTTATTCGCCCCTTTCATGCATTTTTGATGCATGGACTAAGCGCGGCGCCTGCACTATATCCGGATTCTTTTGCAACGACATCCGGAGGCTTCAAAAATATCCAACATCATCGTTGCTCCTCTTACTAATGCTTTTCAGAGCTCCATTCTCCTTAAAATCGCTGATATTTTAATTACAGATAAACTTTAAATCTTCAATTATTTTATTTGGTTATCTTGTTACATATAGAAATTTGAAATAATATGCAATAAATTCTACACAATGAATATTATCTTGTTTTATTAAACGTTTTATTAATCCAATAAAGCAATTCTTGATATTCTTGTTGTATCTTTTTAAAATTCTGAATGAACGTTAGCTGAAAATGGAGTTTTACAGTGCATGGTGAAATTTGCATAACATTTAAAATAACGAAGGTGGATTTACTTCCGGTAGACCGAAAGTGGCGGCCATCTTGAAAGTATCTAATATAAATAGATCGAAGGTTTCGGACGATTAACCCCTACCACCAAAATTTCAAAACTCTGCAAATAGTAGAACCTAAAAAAGTTCTAACGAACCAGTTACGTGAAACACCCTGTATAACTAAGTTCATTATACACTGTGTACATAAAGTAAGGCATAAATTCAATAAAAATTCGGGAGATATTGTTTCAGAAAAAATGTTTGAACATCTATGTTGTTTTTTAACACGCATTGTTTGAGATAAAATTGAAATGATGTCCCAAAATTGAGATACGATCCCTAACTTGGCATTTTTAAATAGGAAGCCCCATTTTTTGTTGCATTTCTGAATTCTACATAAAATTCTGAGTATTTTTTATGTAGCACACCCTATACACCCTATTCAGTTGTCTGCGAAAAAATGGCTGTTAAAAAAATACTGTTACTATGTTATTTCAGGTAAAAGATAACATGGTTTTATCTTAACATTGTAGTGTGTAGGAACAATAATTATCTAATGAATTAAACGCTGAAACTGAAACCCTTCTTGTGTCTAGCAGTATCCCAAACGATTGATAAATGCTTGCTGGACCCTAACAATAAATAATGGTTCTTTATTAAGTCGTTAAGCGATTCAAGATTATTTTTGTATATAATCCACAGGATTATCAACAATCAAATCATTGGGCCTTACTTTTTTGAAGAGACTTTGAACAGTCCCCGATTTCTTACAATAACGTCTATTCCCAAATTTAGGAAATTCATTTCCCAGTGGTAAAGACTCGATATTACATGACGAAAATTATTGGCTCATACAAGATGGTGCACCACCACATCGTGCAGTTCGGGTTAGGCAATATATCGATGAAGTAGTTTCACCATGCCTCAATTGATAGTTTGTTGACTCTACGCATTCAAAAAGTGCAGAATGCTTGTTTGAGGTTTGTGTACTGTATTTGAGAAAGTATGCTCGTATTTCGTATATAAACTTCGTGACATTGGTTGGTTAAATATGTTCAATAGACGTAAATTGCTAACACAATCGGAATACGAGGTCCAGGGGTAGAATTTCTCCTCCTAAGTATAAGTTGTCACTATTTAGAAGAGCATTCACGTCCCAGATTTATGTACTTTACAACGATTTGCCTGATGACCTAAAAAGGTTATCTCTCAGAGCCTTTAAGTCTACCCTTCTTAACTTGCTAATAAGAGATCAATAGTTTTTTTTCATGTCAAAATTTTCATTAGTGGGTTCGGTATGAGCAGAGGCACATTTTTTGATATGCTATCTGGACCTCGCCTGACATATTTTATTTACACATTGTAATTAAGTTTATTTAATTCAATAATGCCATTATTATTATTTCCTAACAGATGGTTTGACACTAAGATCCCCCGATCTCAATCCTTTGGATTATTTTTGGGGTCATCAAAAATGTCGAAACTGTTGTATCCAAAAATAATCTTGAACCTCTTGACGGTATACAGTACGCGTCATAAGAAACCTTCCCCCTGTCTAAGTTGAAAACTGTTCGAGATATCATCATGAGCCGAAACACATTATTTTGCATAAAAAATATTGGTTGTGGAGATGTCATGAGGTTCATCCCTCATGCCATACTTTCTCGAAGGCTTGTGCCACATTCAGAAATATCGCAGAGCAAACCTTCTTTTGTTCATTATTTCTGGCCCAGCTACCGTCTTCATTTCTTTTCGAAGGTGTTTGCATTATAGGTCACGTTTTTACATTTTTGCTCAATCTCCACAATGAATATTCAATACCGTAAATCTATGTAGGAGGACTTCACTGATGGTATAATTTTTTAATTTCAGTTCTCAGTTGAGTTTTAAGATTGTTCACTTTTGTTTTGTCTTGTGGAGTTCTGAACTACCGCCATTTCTTCCTTGTCCTTCTTTTTTTCTGATATCAGTTGTAGAATTTTTTTAGGGTAGTTTTTTAGGTGAATATCTTTTGCAATTCTTTCTTCTAACGTTATTTTGAAGGTTCCTTAATCAGCTTTTTATCAGGGATTTATCTAAGATCTTATCAGTCAGCCTTTAGCAATACTCTACCTTTCGTGGTGATTACAATAGCACCCAATTGATATTATGTTTTGGAGAAAGGACTATATAGACTGACTACAGTTATACTATTATTTTTGATTCTGGCAATACTGATAAAATGAATTTCCGATATCAGGCACACATCTATCTTATTTATATCGAGGATAGCTGGAAACTCTTCTTGATGCTTAAGCAATCCATTTGAATTCCAGCCCATAATGTTAAGTGTGTTAAACATTTAAGTATCTGGCATTTTTAAGAAAGCATTTTTGACGCTCCTTTCAAGTTTTTTAATTTTCCGGTTCATATTCTGGATGTTTTCCATTTGGATGATTTTATGTAACAATTACAAAAAATGCGTATATGGCGGTGTCGTCTGTATGTGTAGCTACCTTGATCTAATTGTTGGGATGTCTGCGATGAAGAGGTTAAGGAGATGTGAGGAGATCACGCTCCTTGTGCCGTTTGGGGATGTAAGACAATAGTGTTCATTTTTGAAATGGATTAACATAGTGAATGTTGTTAAATAGCAGAGTATTTATTTTCAAGAGTAAATTTCCTGGATATATACCCCGGGGTATGTACCAAAGATGGGTATTTAGAGGTATTTATAAGATTTACTTTAAATTGAGTTGATGGCAGTTTTGCAAGCACTTCAAGAATGCAGAGTCGATTATCGATATACCAAACTTATTTATAACATCTACAAGAATGCTACAATGACGGTAAAATTGCATGAAAGTATTGAAGAGAGTAGAAGTAGTAATGTACTGATTGTGAATAAAACAAGGCCATACACTGTTAAACCCAAATTGTTCATCACTGCTCTGGAGAGTGCATTTAAACAACTGTATTGGACCCAAAAAGGCATAAATAGTCCACCTCAAGTTTCTTCACGTCGCAGATGGACTCCTAAGAATAAAACTTTAATTTTTCTTTGTTTGTCAGATGGTCAATTTTATGCTCCGTAAAGAATTGACGTCGTGCCTGATGAAGAGATTTGAATCTCGAAATATGTTGCACTGATCTTGTAATAAAAAATATTTTTTTTTATCGTTCCCAAGGAGTCTTTATTTGTCACTTACAACCCACGATGAACATTGAATCAATTATTGCCAAATAAACATTGATGGCAAATGCTGAACGACTTAAAGGAGGTGTGTGCAGGAGTCGGGCTAAATATCAACGAGGAGAAATCAAAATTTATGACAAATCTTGTTCCCAGCTCTAACATCAACATTAGGGATAATGAGATTGAGAGGGTTGACAGCTATGTATATCATGGCTATGAGGTTCTTGTATAGAGAGATAATCAAACAACCGAACTAAAGAGAATCACACTCGTACGGGCATATTGGTACGTTAAACTTAGAGACAGCTTCAAGAGAAAAGGTGTTTCCGGTTATGACATACTACTCCAAAACATTAACATTAACGGTAGCCACTGCTAGGAGGGTCCAAGTAACGCAAAGATAGATGGAGAGGTCGATCCTGGGTGTAACTCTGAGGGACTACATACGAAATGAAGACCTATGAAGAAGAACTGGCGTAAATGATGTGGTCAACATTGTAGCAAAGCTTAAGTGGAACTGGGCGAATTATGTCGAATGAAGAATGAGCATCATCATCATCTTCCTCTTCATTTTTTTTGGAATCTGATATATTTTCACTGGTATCACTTTTATACGCACTGTTTGGGCCGGGGTAAATACCCAGTTTAGAAATATCTACTCGTCGGGTATTTACCCAGCGCCCATCACTGATTGTGATCACAATCAGATTTGTCAAATTTGTCATACCTGTTGAGTATATTCATATTATCAAATTATGGAAAGCAAGGAAATTATGAAACACAAGATAGCTACTGTCGTGGTATATTTATTTATATTCCATATTACAATAAACTACCAGAACCGAATAAGAAACTCAAAATCACGTTAAAGCCAAAATATGTTATGATTCTTTAGAATTTTAAATCAAGTAATTTTCTACTCCCAGTGATTGTACACAGTGTGTATTGGATATTTGAAAGCAACCTAAAACTAGGAATGTGTTAAAATATTTGAATGAATCTATTCGGGCATCAGAACCTTTCTTTCTTCTCATCTGTTGACCATTATAAGTGCGATGGGTTTTATCTTATGCCACATCAAATACATAATTTTACTTTTCAATATTAGTCATTCGTTTCTTTCCCCTCATCGCGACTTTAGAAGAAGGGAGGCGATTATCAAAAAGAAGGAAATTATTGCTAAACCAGAACTATGCTGTGAAGTATTGAACAATTATGGAATTTCTCTGAAGACAAGAGAGAATAGCATCATAAAATCACCAGCTAATTAAAATTAAATGTTATCAAGTTCTTCTAATTGTTTTTTCGGAATACTTCTAATCATAAATCGTTTTGCCATTCTGAATAATAAGTTGTACATGATTTTATAAAATTTTCACTATCTCGTTTCAGTTTTTTTTAATTACTAATCTTATTTATTTTTTGTTTCAGGAAAACTGTCAAAATTACGTACGAATAATGGCAAAAACTTCACAAGGTCGTTTATTGGTTTGTGGAACAAATTCCTTTAAACCAGTATGTAGAGAGTACAACGTATTAGATGGAAATTATTCGATGGAAAAGGAAAAACAAGGACAAGCTCTCTGCCCTTACGACCCTCACCACAATTCAACCGCTATTTACGTCGGTAAGTTGAGATGAAATTGCGTAGCAAACGTCGTCCGCATTGACGCGATTTTAGACGAATTTAGGGGCGTTATTAAATTTTTGGTCGGGGGCCAATTAATCCCTGCCCGTTACCGTCGAGCCGCGTCGTAAAGGGCTTAACATTTCATTTAATTACGCCGGGACATCAATAACTGCCGGCGGTAATTAAAACCTATTAATTTAGAACTAATCGACGGCAATTTAAGTCCGCTTCATTTTATTGCCACCCCACAGTTTTTACGGAGTTTTTTTTACCCTACGGCTTAATCCATTGAATTCTTCTTTAACAAGTTTGACAAGTTCATTTATAAAGGTTTTATCAAAAAAAATCCAATTCCTATAATATAAGGGATGTAATGAAACATTTGTCTGAAAACGATTAACCCGAGATTTCAATTAAATAGTCACCGAAAAAAAAATGTTAGAAAAGAACTCCCTTTAATAATCTCATAAATTTTCTCGTACACCACACGGAAAATCCACAAAAGCCCAAATGAAATTCCGCTTTTCGTTCCTTTGAAAATCCGAGTTGCCGAACTCTGAATCGTACTAATTAAAACCGTCTCTCTCTCGAGGCAATCTACCGAAGGCATATCTCTCAATTTGCACGCCGCAATCGCAACGCATTCCTCCGACCCTTAAGTGATGAATCCCGTAGAAATTAATCAATAACGTAGGTCATATTCAGACCGTCACGTCGCCTTACCCTCGAAGGAAGCTACAGGTTTTAATCCAGTTTCCCAACTGTTCCACTACGGGTGTCCGGATGTTGGGAGTCTCACAATCGACGACAAATTGCAACTCGAAATTACATTCTCCAGCGATCCGTTGCAGTTTCGTGACGATGCTGTAGATTCTGAGAAATTTTAATAACGAAAGCGCGTGTCGATGTTGTTATGATAACGATTTCTTTTTAAAAAGATAAAAAAGTCACTTATGTAAGGCACAACTTCAGGAAGCTTTGCGGAGAACCGGAATAAATTGGTTTCTGGGAAACTTCGCGTTTGCTACACAAAGCTTTCCGGGAATACTGCGGTCTACGTTTGCGGTTTACTTGTACAATTTGACGTTAAAGTTTAAAGGACAAGACCCTGTCATTTTACTTGCGACAAAACATAAATAGATCGAAGTAGCAAAATTTACGTTTAACATTTTTAACGATATATTGAGGAAAAAAGCTTTTAAAGTATTTTGTAATTTATGTAATAAGCTGAAAAGAACTTGAACGCTTGTAGATACATTTCAGTTTCTACACGGAAAAATCATCTCATCACAAGAAATATAAAATTCTTTTAGTTGTGTTTTAAATCGACGATATCATTGTTATAATCATTTTGAGTCAAATTTGATCGGCCTGTACCATTTTTTGTCTCACTTTTCTTCCATATACAGCAACAAGTTGTAATTGAGGAAAATAAAAAATTCTATAAATCCGCTTCATATCATTTGAACCGATAAAGGAAAAAGTCAGAATATCATTATGAGATTAACAGATGTCTTCATATGCTAACAGATGTCTAGAAAAAAGTTTCAACTTCTTGAATAATATAGCAAACATATGCATGTCGGCCACAACCGCCCATATTAATTGAGATCGACAAAAATTGCACAAAAACTTCACAAAATCCCACTGATCACGATGCAAATTGTATCAGATGAAAAATCTTTACAAATCATGACAACAATTATCTTGATGCATCTTAGAAATACTAAAAAAGGGGCAACATACTGGTTCAAAGGAGATGTTGATGATAAGGTAACAAAAGTAAAAATGGGAACCTAACCGAAAGACTTCGAGATAGAGAGAATTAAATATATATATGGAATAGGGAAAGAAGTACTTCCTTTTATCCAATGTCCGATGTAACGATTGGATATGACAACGTACCTTCACATTTTGACAAGAACGAATTTGAACAGATTGGCACTCCGCAACATGTGCTACTGGAATATGTCGTATTGCAGAACAGAATTAGAATTCAACTACTTAAAGTTTGAGTAATAACTTTACAGGAGACCTTGACAACTACTACATGAATTCTTTTAAAACTTAATTCTGCTAACGGTGACCTTAATGACCTTAATGATACTACATGTTTGGGTCTGATGCGCTTTGAGCGGTTTGAGGTTGAGGAAGCACTTATTGCTTTAAACATAAATAAGGGTCCAGGCACTGATGGTATTCCTCCTATCCTAATAAAATCATGTTTTGAATCTCTTTCTGTAGCACTTTCGATCTTATTTAACAAATCTCTAAAGGAAGGTACATTTCCTGCCTTTTGGAAACGTGCCTATATTTTGCCCATTTTCAAATTCGGTAGTCATAATCTTATATCTAATTATCGCCCAATATCTATATTGTCTGTGTTTGGTAAAGTTTTAAAGAAACTGGTTTATACCAGACTTTTCTTTAGCCTTAAATCCAAAATCGATTCCAGACAACAAGGTTTATTTGAGAATCGGTCAGTGGGGAGCAACCTGCTTGAATACACAAATTATATTTTAACATCATTTGATCAATATTGTCAAGTTGATTCTGTTTACACCGTTTATCACAGTCTTCTTTTATCAAAACTTCATGGTTACGATGTTCATGGTGGGTTGTTCCGCTGGTTAGATTCATATTTGCGAGATTATGTCTGTTAACGGATATTACTCTGAGCTTGTTTCAGTTCCCTCGGGCGTCCATCAGGGTAGCTACCTCGGACCCTTGCTATTTAATCTCTATGTTAACGATATATTCAAGGTTGTGAAGTATTGTGAATGTCTAATGTACGCAGATGATCTCAAGCTTTTCTGCGTATCTCCTCTCCGATGATGGACTGCTCTAAGCTGCAGACTGACCTCAGGATTTCTGACTGGCACTAAAAACCACTTAACTCTAAATCTGTCTAAATGTAATGTTATTTCTTTTTCGAGACGGAAGAATACTGTTCATTACGATTACAGTATCGCTGGCGAAAACTTAACACGCGTTTCCTTTATTAGAGACCTTGGAGTGACTCTCAATTCCAAGCTTCTCTACGCACAGCACATTGACACTATTGTTAATAAGGCTTGGCGTACCCTCGATTTCATTATGAGATCCACCTCTTCCTTTGTAAGCGTTGACGCGATTAAAAATTTATATTTCGCATATGTTTACAGTATTTTTAATTTTTGCACTGTAGTTTGGAATCCCCAATACCTTATTTATATTGACCGAATAGAAAAATTCATTCTAAATTTTTTAAATATCTAAGCTTTAAATCTTCCTTACTTCATATTAATGATCATTCGTCTTGCCGATCTTTTCGGTTAATACCTCTTCGACAGCGTCGTCTGTGTAACGACGTATTATTCTTCTACAAGGTTTTACACAATATGTGTGATTCCACAGTTGTTTTGAATTCGGTTAATATTCATGTACCTCCCCCTCTACTTCGCATTAATTTTTTGTTATGTACGTTTATTCCGCGCACCAATGCTATTCGGAACTCTCCTATGTTGCCAATGGCACGCCAGACTGACAAACTTGAAATCGATTTGTTTCAGCACTCATTTTTTACACTTAGGCGCTTATTTTTATTGGTGTCAGCGAATTGCCTCCTACGTTTTGGTAGTTCAGGATTTTCATTCATTCGGTCTTTTTATAGTGTTTAATTTTGCCGTTATTATTATTATTTGGCATTGTTTATTTTACTTTTTTGATTTATTGTATTATTTATATCATACATTCAAATAATGATATTTGAATTCCGCTGTTTTTAGTTTAAGTTTAATTTGATTTTTAATTGCTCTAAATTAAGGTAATTGTTGATTTGTTACACGTTTTCTTTTTATTGTAAATTTTTTCGTGCTACAGATCTTTTGGGTTTGTCCTGTCTCTGTACCCATAAATTGTAAATAAATAAACAAAAAAAATTCTACTAAACAAAAATACCAACAGCTTCGAAAAGGTTGATATCGTCAACGTTCTGAGGAAAAATTAGGATTGTAGAAAATAAAAATTAGTTTTGAATGCCATTTCATTCCTTAAAATGAACGATTTAAACGAGGGCGAGACACACCTACAAGGATCAACGAAAACATTTTTTACAATAAACTGAAATAAAAAGTAGAAGGTAACTTTTAAAGTTTGAATGTTTTAGGTAAAACAACAAATAATGATTGAACGATTATATTAATAGTTTTTTAATTGTTACGAGATTCGAAAATATTTTACATTGAGTGATAGAAATGAATACAATCCTAAAATAATTCATGCTATAATCCATTAATATGCATGTTAATCGATTAAATGCAGGACTTTATTTCGTACCAAATGAAATCTCAATTACGTCAGTATGTGCCAGCAAAGCCATATAAATGGGGTATGATTAGATCGTGTGATTTGATTTATTTGAATTTTTTTATGAGTTTTATACATGATTTAAAAATTTTCAGAACGTTGTGATTCGACTATTACAGATAATTTTAGATTCTAATGGTTTATCTAAAAGCTCGATGAAATTATTTACAAAATGGCACGTGGATGTTCTAAAGAATAGTGGAATTGAAGTTTTGACTTGTTAAACTTGTGTAGGCTTAGATTCAACGTATGTAAACCACTCCAAAAATAATAAAGAATTCGTCAATTATAAATTATTCGTTATGGCAAGGAGAAGTTTAATTTATGGCATTCTCGATATGTCATAACTGCAGCGCCGTGAATGTATGATAAAACTATGTTGAAAGTTGCTAAATTCAGCCAATATAAAACATACAGTTGGACACCCAATTCAGTCTCCTCAAACTGATGAAAGTGATGTAGTTACTGAAGTACCTCTATTTTTGATCCTATGATCAAAATATCATATAAAAGTAAAGAATAAAACTAATAGATAATGATGATAACAAAAATCTACTAATTTAAGATTTTGTACATTATGTACGTATTTAAGTTATAGGCAAAGTTAAGTTTGAATAGAATTCTCATGTCTATCTGGATAATGCTATGAGGTGGCTTTGAGCTTATTATAAGTTATTTTTTTTCAACATATTATGAACTATTTTATGGTCCTTAGAATTTTGCGTTAAAATCATGTGATTTTAGTGATCACTTTATACTTGCATAATGAGGACAGCTATGTTTAACCTAATACCTATAGATGATCGTTTTATAATTCATTATTATACAGAAAATAATTGGTTATTTTTGATTGGTGATAAATGATTTTGGCAACCTTTGCTTCTTCTGCACATGATGGTCATAGCTATATATGTTAGAACTGGTTCTGAATTATATCTTGTTGATTTGTTACGAACCATATTTACGGCTATCATTTCTCTTACAAGTGTTTTAACTTTGGAGATATAATCAATGATAACCAATACCGTCAATTTTGTGATTTTAAAAATTTTCGCTTTTGTGTTTCATAGTGGTGAAAATTTACAATTGGACGAATATGTTAATCGTTTGTATATTTGTAGCTCTTTAGTGAATTCATCATTGCTTCAACGTAAATAATTTACAACTGCATGTAAATGAAAGAATCAACCAAGTCATCAAAAATATTATGAATATCTCATTGAGTGTCTATTATTAATTTTGGCTCAATGATTGAAATGCATATATTTCTAAAGACTATCCAGGCTAAAACCAAGTTCATTCTGTTCGTCCCCTGATGCTTATCTAAACTTCTTACTTCTTTATTTATGCGCTCGGAATTGTTGGAGTAAACTCTTAATCGATCAACATGATGAAAAGAAGCAAAGTGGCATATGGTATTGAAATTTCGACCGTGTAATAAAATGTTCGCTTAATTGCTCAGCTGATGAAATCAGGTTTCTATTATTTTCTCATATTTTCTGTATGGCAATGATGCCTTTTCCACGATAGAAAAATCATGTCAGAAAAAGTGAAAAGAATATATACAGTGGGACGTCCAAATCTATCTGATTTAGCTAATGAAGATGTTATCGTAGTTTAATGCCAGAAAAATACCATTACCTTCGTCAACAATCGTAAATAATATTTCTTTTATTTCCTTTTTTTATAATATATCTTCTCCATAATGATACTTTTCAAATTCTACATAATGATGTAAGAAAAAATCGTTAAAGAATTGGTTCAAACTCTCCTAAACTCTAGTGATTTTATTTGATTGGATACACTATATTTTGTACCTAAATTTAGTTTATAATGATTTTACATAGCGTTTTTGGTAGAACAAAGTTGTAATTCAAAGGAGAAACTTCGTACGCTAAACACCTCATTATAGAATCTCGTTACGAAAACTAAAAGCCTTTGAAGTAACTAAAATCCATGTTTATCTCAACGGAGAACGCCTCGTTGGAGTTACATTTTAAATTACGAATTAATTGGCATAAATAAAGTCACAAAAAGTGATAAAAGTTTTCTATGTCACTTCAATTATTATTACCGAGAATAACATTCCACATCCATCTATTTATCCTTTAATTACCATTAACGGCAAGCCGGAAAATCTGAACCGTCCAGACCTCATTATTAATCATTGGAATTATGGATGCCAAACTTTTCCAATTAACTTTAATAAAGTCGCGACGCGCGTTCTCCTTCCTATTCTCTTTTCGCGCCAACGAAACTTTGCAGATGACGTTGTCGGCCGGGAAAACAGAGATCCTCAGAAGCGACAATTAGCGCCACCGTCTCGGATAATTCGTGGACCTACCGCTTCGTTGTTTAAAATTTATCATCCCATTAGTAACTTTTGCATCAATATTTATTACACGGCGCTGTCATCGTTGCGTCGCCAAAGCAAAATGACTTTCACACAGATAGAACTCTCTCTCGTTACGGTTGATGTATTAAAGGGTCAATCCTGTGGACGTCGTCATTCTGCTGATTGTTGGGATGGGACCGGATTATTTATGAAAGTACTCCATCTGTCACCTTAATTGTTATGTCGTGTGCGGAGTTGAGCTTCTAATTTTAGCCATCGTGAAAATTGCTTTTCATTATTTCATGTTGTTTGTTCATCAACAATTCAAACGCAAATTAAAGAAGTTTTGCGCAAAAAATTCATTTTTAGTGAGTAGATTGTTGGTATTTTTTTTACAAATACTAAAAATAAATCTATTCGTTTCGTCGGGACAAAATAAATTTGTTATTTTACAAGATTTTTTTGTATGAATATTTTCCGTACACAAATTCCAGTCATAAAATAAGTAATCCCTTATTTTGCCAAACCCCTATTTTTCCATTTTCAGACCACGCTTTTCCAATTTTCCATCAAAATCCACGACGCCGTCCGTATATTCTTTCATTTCGTTGCAGCCACAATGCCGACGACCTCTTTTCATGAAATATTTATTACGTTGCAATGGGCGAACTTATGTGTTTATATACGATTTACTTCGACGACGGACGGTATCATGTTTTTTGACGTAGTATTCTACTTTTTGCGTTTCAGTTGGATTTTCTTTTCTTCTTCCCTTTGTCCTTGATAGTCCAGCGCCCTTTGAAATATATCAGAAGCACGCTAGCGGGGACCGGAGAGGAGAAAACAAAGTGCGCTTGTTAAAGTTGGATCGTAAAAATGTTACCCAATTTGCTGATACAAAGAAACATAAAGTCGTCCGTCGCGACCGAACTGCAAACGACCTCCGGGAAGAAGGAGATACGGTTTCATTCCGGAAACTGCCGCGAGCTCATTTATTTTTATGAGCGCGAAATTTTCACCTAAGCGTCGCCAGAAGTTAGTTTCCCTTTGAGATAAATAGAAAATATCGTTGTCGTGTCGATACGAAGTGTTTTAGAAAGTACAGAAATTTTTATTTTCTGATCCTTATTTATTTCTTTTCTCTTATCATATAAAAAAATACTTTAATAGAATAACGAAATAGACATCAGATAGGGATCTTCTAGATTAACCGAATGTCGGGAGGATTCAAAGAGACAACGACCAATTACCACTTTTTCTCAAATACAAAAGGATTCAATGGCAATATCTGGGGACCAAAAGACAATTCCCAATCAGTTTCCGATCGATTATTCCTCTCTATTCCTACTCCTCATTGTCCGTCGTGGCTTTCGATCTTTCGATTCCACCACCACATTTCCAACACGCTACGTATAGAATCGAACTCGATAGAATAAGGCGTTATTGTTTCAGATGGGGACCTGTACTCGGGAACCGTGGCCGATTTTAGCGGGATGGACCCCATTATCTACAGGGAGGCGCTCCAAACAGAACAATACGATTCCATGAGCCTGAACGGTGAGTAATCGCCTTCTTGTTCTTTCGACGAGAAAAGATGAGAAAACGAGTCTTATTATTATTGTTTCAGCCCCGGATTTTGTCAGTTCTATGGCACAAGGAGATTTCGTTTACTTTTTCTTCAGAGAAACCGCCGTCGAGTATATCAATTGTGGAAAGGTAAGATGAATAATCTTAATTATGATGTATAAATCTTCAAGCCAGGTTAATAAATTAGTATACAAGGTATATCAAAATTAATACCTTGTCTCTAATCATTTAATTCAGTGGTTTTAAAGATACGATGATGATTATCCTTTGATAATTTATCAAGTTATTCATAAAAAAACTAAACATTTTCCCAAGAGCATTGTATATATTACACCTGTATACAGAGTTTCCCAAAAGTAATGGATAAATTCGTTAAAACAATTAAGAACAGTTTAGTTTAGGGTCCAAAGATTTAAATTATTTGCAATTGTTTGGTATACATTTAACATTTTTGCCGCCATTTTTAAACGAGTCATGACGACATCGATATTTTTTTCAAATAGCAATGGCCCATTTCTATTACGGAATATGAAAGAGGACTTTGTTTTGAATCTAGTACAGTCAATATTAACATTGATTACATAAGAAAATTTTCGAGAAAAGTTATCTTAAAGTTACATGATTTTCCATTCATTTGAGATTGAAAAATAGCAGTAGCTATGCGTAACCATGGCAAACAACTGTTTCAGATATCAAAAATCAATCATTGTCTTAATAATAGTATGTTATTATATGAGCATATAATGAGGGCTATTATTCACGAACGTTAAGTTTAGAGCGTTACGAGTGGCATAATTAACCTGAGTGAATAATAGCTCATTATATGCGAGTAGAATACTATACTTTGTCCATGACTATTGAAATTGATTCCATAAATTAATTTTTTAAATAAATTTTTGAATTAACGAAAGGTTAAACGTCAATGTGACCCAACTTCAATGTTACTAACTGTAACCAACTTCACAACAATTTGTCAAAATTAAATGTCAGTTTTATAAAACGTCGTTTTCTTTACGAAAATTAATTAATTTATGCTTAAATCATACGAAAAAAGGAATTTGTTTAGGTTTTTTAATGTCAAACATTTAGAAACTCCTAAAAAATTGAATTAAATTGACGTTTTTTGAACTTTTAACGTTTCAAATAATTATTATTAGTCTGATTAAGATGGCTACCCGTGGATAATGATTATTACTCACCGCTATTATTCACTCCGTGAAAAATGACTACCATTTTGTTTTAGAAAACTCATTCATAAGGTATATATTATTAGGTAGTCGTGGACAAAATATCTAAAACAACTGGTTGCCATGGTTACGCTTTGGTACTGCTATTTACTCTACTTCAAATGAATGGAAAATCATGAAACTTTAAGGCAATTTTTCTCGAAAATTCTCTTATGTAACTAATATTAATTTTGACTCTACCAAATTCTGAAAAATATCCGCTTTCATATTCCGTAATAAAAATGGAGGATTGCTATTTGAATAAAATAGCGATGATGTCATAACTAGTTTAAAAATGGCGGAAAAAATTTAAAATTTATGCCAAAAAATTGCAAAAAATTTAAATCCTGAGAGCCCTCTCAGCGATTTTTCTACAAACCGTTTTTAATTGTTTTAACGAATTTATCCATTACTTTTGGGAAGCACTGTATATCATATTCTAAACAAATAGGAGTCATTTGTAATTGTAGTTGAGTGCAACACAAGAAATGCCGGATTCAAATCAACAAGCAAAGAAGCCTTTGCACAGTTTCTTGTAAGACGATTAATCAACTGGGGAATTCATTTTATTCATATCAAGAGGTGTAAGAAGCACACGTAATACTGTATTTTGGACTATTTTCAGGAGTTATCAGTTACACTGGTCTACAGTTGCCCTAGATATAAGGTTGATTTTGAATAGATTTATGCTCACAATTCATGAAACTGTCAATGATTTTGTAAGATTTGCTCTCGATTTATTTAAAATCTTTCTTTTCATTTTACATTGCAAAAATCGGAAAACAAGAAACAAATTAACAAATATATTTATAATGTCAGTTTTGTTTTGAAAAATTAGGATACATCGAAGCAGCTTGTTTGCGATCACAATAAATATTTTCACATCTTAGCCAATTTACTGGACTTTATTCTTAAGCAGTCCTTGAATGATACCTAGTTATGGTGTATTATAAATTAACATTTGCCATATTTTAAATTGTATAAACAAGATCATCCATTATCACAAAAACACGCAACATCTCAAGTTGCTAATCTACTGCCACTCTATTTGCTAAACGTATAAGAAAGCACTCATAACTCATTTTTACGTATCCATCATATTCTTTTTGGTACACTGCGTAATGGAGAATTATCTTAAACCATTGAATGTATATTAGAGACTCCAAATCGAGATGTTACACTTTCAATTAATACTCCAACAGTTATCTTAGTTTTATGATTAGGATATTATTTCTGGTTTAAAAGCATTTTAAAGGGTTTATGAGGCAAATTATTACACTGTTTATTTGACTCCATTTCCATGGCCCACCTGCCAATATCTGTATGCCCCCATCTCTCTGTCTTATTGCCTTATTTGTTTGTCGGTCTTGTAGAGAATATCCAATAGGATCGACCTATCGATTAGGAGGAACGGTAGAAATGAAGTTAAATCATTCTTAGTTTGTGCTTTGTTCTCTGTGTTTCTGCTCTGGTTCTTTGTTCTGTAGGTTAGCACAGACCGAACTATCGCCTTGTTGATTTTACTCACTAAATGTATTTGTTTCTCCAAAATGCTTTCCTGTGCCACCATGCTTTCTTTAATGATTTTGCGCCTCCTTGCATAGGTTGCGATTACTTGAAATTTCGACTCCCAGATTGTTGTAGGTTAACACTTAAACAACGTATTCTATGATTATTTGTTATCCAGCTCCACTTTGCATCTTCGAGACTCCCTGAACGTCACTAATGTTTTGGGTTTTTCTGTGGTAATCGTCATAGTGTGTTTTCTTAATGTTTCGCAAAATTTATGGAGGAACCTTTGGAGATAACCTTCGTTCTCTGCAATAAGTAGTACATCGTCTGCATAGCAGATTATATTTATCTTATCGTATTCCGCTTTGTACTAGACGTCAGTAAATTGGGTCAATTATTTGTCAACAATAAACATAAATTCGATCAAAACCATAAAAGTGGCATTTATAAGCTTAATTGCGAAGATTGCGATTGTTATTACATTGGTCAAACGGGGCGTAACATAAAAACTAGGTATAAAGAACACATTTCAAAAAATAATTCTGCCTTTTTCAAACATTTAACTGCAATGGGACAAAAATCTAATCTTTCTAATATTTCCCTCCTAAAAGACATAAAGAAATCCAAAAAGATGGACCTGTACGAGGAATATTTTATTAGATCACACAACAAATCTAATCCAGACCTCTTAATTAACCTTTATACAGATTTTTTCCAAAATAGATTATTTTCCGTATTCCTTTAATAAATATATTTTGAGTCAAATTTTCCGCTCCTTGCAGGTTTTGTCACCTCTCTCTGTTCAATTTTATTTTTCGCCCTCACGTTAACATCCGACCGTTTCGAAACACGATAGCGTGCACACGGCTTTCATATGTTAAGGTATTTTTAACCTTTTATTATATTAATTAATTTTATACAGCACCCTGTTTCTTGCAAATAATTTACTTTTATTGGTTTAAATTTGAATATTTTTTAAAGTGTTTTTTAGTTTTTCAATTTGTTCTTCTTTGAACTGTAATTCAAGTCTCTCGACGCCTTCATCATGTTTATTTCTCTTAATACATTGCAAGTCTGACGTAACTGACGGTAATTATTAAATTTTTAAACTTATGACTATAATTTTAACACCTAATTTAATTACCTTAGTTGTACCTGATGACGCTTATATAAGATAAGCGAAACACGTGTTGTACAGATTGAAATAAAATAAATATCATTGTGGAACAAAATATTGGATTTATTCATTTCTTAACTATTAATTTACACAATGAACCTGGAGTTAAGTATCGCCATAGTCAGAGGTTTGACTTCTTCTATTATCTTTTCTACAATCAGAGGAATGAGCTCAGTGAATCACCCAATCTGATTCCTTGAGAAACCGGGATTTCCTCAGTGACATCGTTGCGTACTTTAATTTGTTTTCTTGTCTCTGTTTATCTCCACAACTAACCGCATTTTATTATAAGGTAGTTTTCCGAACTTTTGTATGTGAAGTACATCCTTTAATCTGATTCTATCAAAACCTTTTGTTAGGTTGACGAAACACACGTACGCTAGGCAATTATAATTTTAAATCATCTTCTAAACTTCTTCGTTTTCCAGAGTCTTTTCTGATTTTTTTTAATTTTTAGCATTCACTTTCTTACCGAACGCTTGCATATCTTTCCCTTTCTTCCTGCGTCTTTGAACTTCTATACTTCAGATACGCGTTCCTTTTCTCCTTTGTCAGTTCTTTAATCACCTGTGTATACCAGGATGTTCTTACTACTCGTTGCTACTCGGTGTTTATTTAGCGATTTCCTACTCACCAAAAATTTCAAGAAAAACATCTCGAATTTTTTATCAGTATACTTACAACGTTATACAATGCAATAAAATCCTAAGAATATAAGAAATATATAAAATATTATCTTTACATGTGTCACAGTTTTTTTTGTTCCCTGATTGTGAAATTTGGTCTTTCTCGTTTGTTCTCGAACTACAATTCGTTCCTCGTTTCTTTGTCGTAATTATCCAAACCTGCCGCAATTCCCATCCAGCAATTTTTGCGTGTAGTTTTTTAGAATATCAGAACCTATTCTGTACAATAGCCAAGCGTAGACAATGCACACATATAAAAGAAACTTTTCAAAAACACAGTATTATTACCCATCTTTGAATCCTTTATATTCATCAAAACGACCATTCCCCGTTTTTAAAAAATTGTACTAATTCGCAATGTCACAAAATAATTCATATTGATGTTTTTTAACAAAAGTATTACTTTGTTAATATCGTATAAAGATGTTGTCATAACTGTTACAATTGCTACACCTGAAATCTCTATTACGTTACATGTTTTATAGTAGACAATTTTTTAATGTTAACTCAGTTTTGGGTGTCCACTAAACAAGGACAAAATAGCATCAAGTTCATGAGTTGTCCAAGTGTTTCTTGAATTTTGATTAAAGTAATATAGTATTTTTCATCAAAATAATCCGAATTATCTTAAATACAGATAACGTGATACAAGTTTTTTCAAGTGTTAATGTTAAATTAAGTTAAAGACAAAGCGACAACTTCAATTATGGGTATTTCTAGCATGTCACAACTCAATTTTTATCTTATTGTCTACAATTTGGAAGTGTGTCACTTTAGTGCCTTTTTTTATAAGCTTTTTTTCAAAATTAGTCTAAGATTCCTTAAAATTTTACGAGTGCCGAATATAAACAATCGCACAGAAGCTTGCAAATAAAATTTTATGCCAGCCACGTCCGTGGGGATTAAAAATTTACACGGTAAGGTGTCTCCCGATGGCTCACACAGATTAGTTAGGTGAGAATACGATGCTCTTGGGACCACCGTAAACGGAACAACGTCGATCCCACGCACAATACCTTCCCTCCTCAACTTTGTATAAAATATGTATATTTTAATCCAACAAATGGAAAGATTTACACCATTGCTTATTTCATTTATGTTTTCTTGTATTCTTGCTATTTAATCATTTTAAGATTTTCGAGATTCTGTAACATTACATTGATCATTACACATTACAATATTATATGTATATTCAACCAACGTTCAATAAATCTCGTTTTGGATTTTCTTTTTGGATATTACTTCATTAGTTACTCCATTACAACACTAATCCTAGTGTTGCTGCAGTTATTCTTGAATCTATTTTTAACATAGTCAGAGTTGCGAATCGATATGAAATCTATGTGCTTGATGTACGGCGAAATTGTTGATCATACTACATAATCATCAGGTTGGATAATTGCAACAATACTCCCGTAGGAATAACCTAGAGTTGTAGGGCAAACCATAGAATGAAATCCTAGTTAATACAGGTACACTTTTTGTTGCTGCAAAGCTATTTTGTGGTTTGGTTCGCTAGGTTCGATTGGGATTCTATATTTCATTAAAGATCATCTCGCACCTGCCAACAAGGATATAATGACTAACGTAAATAGAACTGTCAAGGAGAAGAGCTACAGTTTGTTCTTCTTCTTATTTCCTCATTTTCAACTCGTAGCAATTTTCGAGTTGTGTCTTTGCCACTCATCCACACTTCTGACCCATACGTCGTATTAATGGTTCTCTAATGGCCCTAAAAATATTTTTCTTTGTTTGTATCATTAGGTTGTTATTCCACAGAATCGAATGCATTGTCTTTGTTGCTTTTTTTCCTCTGCCAACATTCCTCATTACATCTTTAATGTCTTCTCCATCTTTGTTTATAACCACCCTAAGGTATCCTCCAATCGTATGCCCTTTCTTCTGCCTCCAATTACCATATACAGGGTTGGGCAGGGAGATATGGATGATTTGAAATAACAGTTACAACGAAACTCAAATTTTATTTCTTCAATGTGTAACTTGAATGTTGCCATTACAAAAATTAAAGAATTTCTTGTGTTATTGTTTCACTTAGGGCTTGAAGTGTACGTGCTTTGTTTATGTATACTCGTGCTTTGAGGTAGCCCCATAAAAAAAAGTCACAAGGTGACAGGTCCGGTGATCGACGAGGCCACTTCACATCTCCACACAATGAAATGAGCCTGCCTTAAAAAGTCCATAGCTGCTCTCGATGTATGGCATGTCGCCCCATCTTGTTGAAACCATACAGTATTGAGGTTGATACTCGACCACGTCTCCATTCTTACTAATAACTAAATACAACAAACTCTTTATCCACCAAGGTTCTCCACACCTTGCGTGGCGCCACGTTTAAACCATCCATATCTCCCTGCCTAACCCTGTATTAGAGGAATAACTAATAAGAGTTGAGGATTTATTTTCAACCTCTGGAATCTGCTAACGGTTGTTAAAGGATTCATATAACAACGCACTTAGGCTAGCAACCGCATTGGTACGTTGGATTACGCTGAAATTTTTTTTATTGTTCTTGGAAGCGCATACTCAGTCCACTATGAAGTTTATTATCAAGTAAAATATTAAAAATGAAAAGCGAATTTCACAGAAAAAATCGATGCATAAAAATGTTATAATGTGCATTAAGTAAACAAATTTTTAAATATTGTGCTTCGCTAACAATTATTGAACAATGCAGAAGATAGTATTTAATTTAACCTTCTGCAGACGATTACATAGTTAAACATTAATTAAATTGCACACAAAGACAAACATATATAATTCAGTATGACATCCACAAGTAAGTGATTCACCGTGTCAAATGCTTGTAATACGTAAATAAATGATAAAGTCGTAATAGGTCTGCGATTATTAATGCAACTAGAGTCTAACAAGAAGGGAACATACATTTTTCATGACAATAATTTAATAAACTTGAATGCAGTAGTACACCATCGTATACGTTATGTAAATCTAACTAGAACTGTTTCATCCACTGTTAAATTCTCCATTAAACTTATCCCTAACTTACTTATCACACTCGATATTCCGTTACAAGCAGCTCGTCTAACAATTTCATCGAAACACATTTTTTTAAACGATTACTTTATTTAAATTATAAAATTAAAATTTTTTAGGATAATCAAACCTAAATTGATTTCTTAATTTCATCGCTTCTTTTGGTTGTGGTGTAAGCCCCAAGGCATCTTTGAAAACTTTCTAGTAATTATACCTCGTTTACTAAACAGTTTCAAAATTAGATCATAAAGAAATTAACTTCATGTTGGTGGATTCCTTGTAAGGGAAATGCTGTTAAATCATTTAAAATCGATCTAATTTTACTAAAATCTCCTGATTAATAAAGGTTGTTTGTAAAATTCCAGATTAGAAATAACAAGAAATTATTTCGTCATGTAAATAACACTAATCAATTAAAAATCATGCGAGAAGTCGTCAGGTATAGCATATAGCTATATCAATCAAAATCTTTTTGATGCTGTGGGTAAATAAGCATTTTCAACTCTTTGAGCTTTTACTTTGCAGTCACTATTAATACATGGAAACGTGTACTATAGTACCTTTCATTTATTTGAAGATGAGTACGATGTTTCAGTATATTTCAAACGTTTGTTTGGACAAAAAATTCTTTGAAAGCTAACATATCAAAAACAGTAATATGCACTGAAATAGTAATATAAATTACATTGAGATTTGCAACCCCTCTAATGTATGACATTTCGAATCATATTTAATGAAATATTTACTGAAATAGTAGTTGCAACACTAAAATTGAAATGTATAAAGATAGACATAGACATGTTAATTTCCAGTTAACCGAATGACGTATTATCCGATAGAAAGATAACGAACTGTTGTATAAAACGCGAGGGTAATCTGATATCCTCGCATTCGTTAGTACCAACAGTGTTAACGCCCAATTGTGCCATTGTCAATTAGACTAGCCTTCGTTTTTTTATCAAAGCTTCCACCCTAAAATTATTATCGCACCCTCACGTTCAGAAACCTTTTACAATTTAACGGAAATCAATTTAGTCACTATAATTAACAACCCTCCCTTCTTACTTTAACCAACCGTTATCTTCATTAACTCTAATTTCTTTTTCTAGACCGTCTACTCGAGGGTTGCCAGGGTGTGCAAAAACGATCGCGGAGGACCGCACAGGTTTAGAAACCGATGGACGTCTTTCCTAAAATCCAGACTAAATTGTTCCGTCTCAGGAGACTTTCCCTTCTACTTTAATGAAATACGTAAGTATTTATTTTGTGCTAATTAGATTTTTAAGTTTCATAAAAACAATGTAATATAGATCAAAAGTAAATGAAAAAATAAAATTGCTTTGGGGTTTGTTTGAAAAACACGACAAGTTATTTCTAAAACAAAAACTTTTAACTTTCCGTTGAAAGGATTCCGGGATTAACCCGATATCGCTGGATAGCATCGTCAGAGATGAAAGAAGAAGGAAATTTTCTTATCGCATCCGACGAACTAATACACTTCGGAATAGAATCACGCCCGCGAGTTTTAAGGAAGTCTGCGGACTGTTAGTTGTAATTAAGTTATGGGGGTGAGCGTAAGATAGCCGGTAACTCGGTTAGGCGCCGAAGATCGCGTCGAGATAGCGCGAACCATCTATCGGGTTTCGCATCGGGAATTTTAAGAGACCCAGAGAAGATAGCTCTATCGGCTTCGAAGCTGCCCCGGTTTTCCGAGGGTTGGAGAAGTGTATAACAACGTTCCGGCGATCTTAATATCCAGATATAGCTGGCGGGGCTCCTGAAGGTTGTTCTTGCGACTTTCGAACGGACTGACGAGAGCTGAGCGACGGCGACGCGGGTTTATGGTTATTAGGGGAAGACTGCTTTATGGGCACTTCATATCAGCGCATACTAAAACTGAAACGACTTACTGTACTTAGTTTTCGAGATTTTAGTACGTTGTAAAAGTCTTTGGTTGCCACCGACTCCAAATTTACTTTGTTAAAAACAGATTTTTTTAATATAGTAAAACCTCAATATAACGGACTTCGTTAAAACGCACTTCTGATATAACGGACAAAATATTTTTAAGTCTCGAGTTGTCTATACGGTCTATCCACCGACCCCAAAAATTCCTGGCGTTATGTGAATCAGAAAGATGGTAATTCGCATATTCCAGGGCGATTTGACCTTTGCTGGCTATGAGATCTCTGATCCCCTGAGAATAGTGCAGGCTAACTATCAATAACTGTATTACTCCATTTTCTGTCGCGGAGGTAGAAATCTGTATGAAACGATTAAAGAATGACTTTACTGCTAGCGACGACGCTCTCCCAAGTTTTATTATTAAAGATTGTGCACCTTCCTCAGCAGACCTTTAACCTTTATATTTAATTCATGCTTAAAAACTAAAACTTTTCCTGCAGTATGGAAAAAAGTTCGGATAATGTCGGTTTTTAAAAAGAGAGACAGATTTATTGAAAATTACCGACCTATTAGCATTTTGAACAATTGCTGAAAGGTCTTCGAGATGTTGCTATACTCCAGAATGAGCTACTGTGTTCGCCCAGATATATCTGATCATCAGCACGGCTTTATGACTGGTCGTTCAACTATGACTAATTAAGCAGAGGTAACGCAGTTCATCAGCAAGCACATGGATAAACGGTAACAAGTTCTATACTTCTTTTTAAACTCTGAAGTCTTGGATTTACCAATGATTTCGTGGATTTAATTTCATCTTACCTCTCCAATAGACTTTGTTACGTGAGCTACAACGGTTTTAACCCTTTCGTGGCGGAGTATTTTCAAGATCATTTAGCAAGCCCACATATACAAAAACGTATGCGTACGCTCTTCGTAACGAAAGGGTTAAATGTGATACATTCACTGCTGGCTCTGGTGTTCCACAGGGTTCCAACTTGGGTCCCCTTTTTTCAATGTTTATCTGAATGATCTATTACGACGACTTGATTGTAATGTGCTTGCTTATGCTGATGACTTAAACATATTCGCTCGTGTAACATCCCTTGAAGACTGTGTTATCTTACAGCGCAATCTGAACGTTATCAGTTCCTGGTCTGTACAGAATAGAATTGATCTTAATATAGCAAAATGCTTTGTCGTATCTTACACAAGGTGTAATAACTAATAACCCAATAACGTTTAATTATTGTATGGGAGTTGAAGCAATACGCAGAGAACGCGCTATTCGAGATCTGGGTGTCTTATTCGATGACTACTTGCAATTCAAAGACCATGTTAACGCTATAGTAAAGTCAGCCTGTGGTGCATTGAATTTTATCATCAGAAAATGTAAAAAATTTAACAACGTAGCCGCATTAACAGTACTTTTCTATGCGTTTGTTCGTACAAAATTGTCGGAATATGGTTCTCTGGTTCCTTGTTATATATATCCTTGTTATACTTCTCACCAGCTCATGCTTCTCTGAAAGCCTTCTCGGTGTCAATAAACGCAAGGTATATTACTTTGTTTTTACATAGCCCTTTTTCAATTATTTGATGCAGAGTGAAGAGGTGATCTTGCGTACTGTGTCCAGGTTTAAATCCGCTTTACTCGCTCTGCAGTTTGTGTTCAATTTCGGATCTTAGTCTAGCCTCCAGTATTTTTTCATAAATTTTGACTTTCTCAATTTAATTTTTTGTATCACCTTTTCCAACTCTTGCATTGTTATTTGATTCTCAGTTCTCGGTGTCATTTCTACGTTGTAGCTTCTGTCTTCATTTCTTAAATCAGTTTTAGCTTGTAGCAGATCCTCGTAGTATTCCTTCCACCTTGCTAGAATATCATTAGCATCTGTTAATAGTCTACCATTTTTATTGTTAATAAAGCAGTGTTCCTTGTTGTTTTTGTTTTTTATTTCTTTTATTGCTTTAGAAAATAGTTTTTGATTTTCTTTTTGGTTTTTCTCCAGCGTTTTTCGGCCGTCTCTCTTTGCTTGCAGCACTGTTGACTTGGCTTGTTTGCATTGTTGTTAATTATTGAGATTACTTGTTGTTGAGGTTCTAATATATATTTTCCACAGCTTTTTCTTCTTAGATATTTCTAATTTAACTTCGGTGTTCCACCAGTGGGTTTCTTTTAGAAAGTGTCTCTCTGTAGTTACCCCACAACTACTTTTTGCTGCCTCTATCAAAACAGTTTTTAAATGTAGCCAGCCACATTCTATCGATATTTACAAAGGCAAGGTGATAGGAGTCGTTTAATTCTGCTTCGACCATGTTAGAATATGTTAACTTCACACCTTCTTCTCTGAGCTTATGGAGCTTTATTTTATATATAGGTGGTTTTTCTTTGTCTATTACTACATTAACATCTTTGGTTGCAATTTTTAATTCAGTCTCTAGTAGGTAATGATCGGTATTCAACTCATAACCACGTTTTACTGTTGTATTTAAAATACTGTTTTTGTATGTTTTCTGCACCACGACAGAATCTATGATGGAAGATTCATTTCTTGTTTTGCATTGTCTAGTTATCTTATGTATAGTTTTGTGTTCGAAGAATGTGTTTGTTATAACTAGCTGATTGTCTAAGTAGAATTCTAGCTGTCGTTTACCGTTATTGTTAAGCTTATTCTCACCATGTGGGCCTATTACGTCTCCCCAGTCAGTAATAATCTTCCTTCAGTATTTTCCACCAACGCCTGCAGTTCCTCCCAAAATTTGCGTTTTACGCCTACTTTTTCGTTCTCATCTGGGCCATAACAGACTATTACAAAAGAGTAGTATAGATTCGCCGATTCTAGAACCTCCTCCTCGAACCTGCGTTCTAGGAGGAGGTTCTTGAATCGGCAATTTTTTTGGGGATCAGAGGAGGTTCGATGAGGAGAGGAGGTTCTTGAATCGGCGATTCTTTTAGGGGTCGGAGGAGATTCGATGAGGAGAGGAGGAGGTCAATAAACTTGAGAAGGTCGTGTTATTTTGACGAAATTATTAAAAATTTATTTATTTATTTATTTATTTAGGTCATGTTATTTTGAGAAAGTTATTAAAAATTTATCTTTATATGTAACCTGTTTACCTAGATGAAAACAATGACTATGTTTATCCTTCGACGTTTCTCAATGAACTGTTAGAACATGTCTTCGATATATCTTATAACTTATTATACACAAAAAGGTATACGGTTTTGAGACATGTAGGTATACAAATAACTGAGTCATGAGCTACCTGCAGGATTTTATCAATTTCTGTTAGCTCCAATTCTACTTTCAAAAGCCTCTCATTTATTGCTTCCCAGCTTTTTACAGTTTTTAAATATTTTTCCATCACCCGACTCCTGCACGCGCTCTATAGTTTTCCTCCACTCCACTGTATATCAGCAAATTATCATCTAGTGTTAGTTGGCCTTTACCTTTCTTTTTGGTTTCAGTTAATGCTACAATACCGATTTCCGCGTGTCTGATTTCTTCTAATAACTCTTTCTATTTACTATGTATGCCTCTTACGTTCCATGTCGCCATTTTTATTGTGTTTTCCTTTTTGATTTTCTTGTATATCTTGCCATCCTCATATCCAACATTAGCGCCTATTTCGTCATATTTTTTTATCCGTATCTACTTTTTGGAGTTTTTTGCTGCTTTCCAAATGTTCTTCTCTAATTCATCAGATGGCGATCTTTGCGAAATAGTTCTTTTGTTTTGAGTGCTCTCTGGCGCTGGGTTTGTAGTATTTCCTTCATATATCTTATCATCAACAATCAGTCTATTATTTCTTAAGACAGCCTTGTGCTATTCTGCACGCAATTCTTTTAGTTTTAGTATCAACTCGCGCCCTTGCTTTTGTACTTTTTGGTAGTAGTCTTGATCCAAATATCTTTACCCTTTAATTTTTTGGCGTTACTTAAAATAAATTTTTTCATTCTTTCTGACTATCTAAATGGTCGGTTGTGATATCCTCCACTCCAATCTCGCGTAACATGAGCAAAACCGCTTTTTCGAAGGATTCGAACTTGCATCCCAATTACATTTTTACGCTTTACTTCCGCTTCCAGCCGTTCTATTTTTGCTTCTTGTTCAACGGCAACATCTTCTAATTTTTTGTTGATGTTACATGATTCTGCTAGATCTGCTCTTATGTCGTTCGGTTGCTCTTTTATCATCGTAAACATATTCATTACTTTTTCCATGTCCGACATCTTACTCATTTAGTTTAATTACCTGTAAAAATTGTAGTTGCCGTTTTAATACTCAGTTTTGTGGAAGGTCGACGGCTCCGCGTAAAGAGTAGGGAGCTTCTTCCACAGATCGGTTAGTACTAGTTTTAGTTGTTATTCAGTAAAATTAACACTAGACCAAGAACTAGAAATATTAATGAAGTGTTCGAATTTGTGTGTATTAAAATTATTCATTCAAACAGATTAAAGTGCAAATTAAAAATTTTTAATATATTTAACAGACTTTTTGCAGACACTCCCTACCCCGTATTAATCTGTTATGTCGAGGTTTTACAGTATTAATAAAAATTATTCATGTTTTTAGCTATTCTTCTTTCACAAAAAATGTTATTATAAAAGCTTCCGAAATCTATTTAACATCAATTTTATTCAAGCTAATTCTTTCATTCCACAAAAAATATTTTTATCAAACGTACCTTATTATCATCCCTTTATTGTCAATATCATCTCTCGCACTACGAAAACATTCAAATCGGTGAGCGCGCTTTGTCCCTTTGGTCTTTTGAACATCTGTTCGGGACATCGCTCCCTTTGTGCGAAGAGACACAAAAGGATGCCATTTTTAATAATTTCTTTCGTTGTCGGCGAGACCCGAAAAGGACGCGCAAGAATTGAATCCCATTCGCGCTTATTACGACGTCACTACGTCCGGAGATAAATGGTCCGGCGGCGCGGATCCTCCTCGAATTTGCTCGATTGCGACTGTCGCCACCCCCGGAAGCGTTCGTCGTTTGTCACCGGATGTCGGATCGGCCGACAGGTCCTCGCCGGTGCCATGCAAAACCTGGGGAATTTAATAAAATGAATTCGTTGTCGTTTAGTTATCCGCCCAAGACGTCATTCTTCACTCAACCCCTTTATACAAATTACCTCTGAATAATCTCTAGAGAAATTGCTAAAGACGCTGGTTATAATTTAACCTTCAATTTTAAAAAATTAGATTATATATATTAGGTTTTTTAATCAACAAATTACTTTTTTCAGAATCGACAACTGAGTTGATTGACGGTACATATGGCGATGTAAAAGCACAGCTAGTATATGGAACGTTTACAACACCGCCTAATAGCATATCTGGAAGCGCAGTGTGCGCTTTTTCCCTGCAGAATATCGCGGATACCTTTGAGGGGAACTTCAAAGAGCAGGCAGCGATTAATTCGAACTGGCTTCCAGTACACAGTTCAAAAGTTCCGGATCCAAGGCCGGGACAATGTCATAACGACAGCAGAACGTTACCTGATCTCACTCTAAACTTCATCAAAACTCATTCACTCATGGATGAGAGCGTCCCAAATTTTTTCGGCCAACCTATCGTCATAAGGACCAGTTTTCAGTAAGTTTCTTTATCATTTCAATAAAACTATACCTTAATCATTTAATTTTTAACAGTTATAGGTTCACACAAATTGCTGTAGATCCCCAAGTTAAAGTTCCTGGCGGAAAAACTTATGACGTTCTTTTTATTGGAACTGATAACGGAAAAGTGATTAAAGCGGTAAATGGTTTATCGGCAGATACAAGACATGGAGTTCGTCCCGTAGTCGTTGAAGAAATCCAAGTCTTCCCAGGTCACGTCGCTGTTCGTAGCATAAAAGTAGTGAAAAATAGTAAACAAGAAGGACGATTAATTGTTGTATCAGATGGAGAGGTCCAATCTTTAAGACTACACCGTTGTGATAGCATCAAAATATCAAGTTGTAGTGAATGCGTAGCTCTTCAAGATCCCTATTGTGCCTGGGATAAACTTCAAGGAAAATGTCGATCACAAGGAAACGGTCGATGGGGAGAAGAAACTTATTTCTATCAAAGTGTACCATTAGGTCAACACGCCGCATGTCCACCTCCAAAAATTAAAGATCCAAGTCCAGTTGGAGGTTTTACCCTCCCCCAACCGAAATTTAACGAAGAAGGTCATCAACCGAAGGAAGACGGTCAAGTTATTAATATCGTCCAAGAACCGAAATATGATCATAGCGGCCCATCAGTTTCTGCCGCAGATGGATTACCACCACAATATTCAGTTGAAACTTTAGTAATGGCTGTAGTGGCAGGTTCTGTAACCGCTTTAGTAGTGGGTTTTATAGCCGGGTATCTCTGCGGACGAAAATGTCATAAAGACGAAGACGATAATTTACCATACCCCGACACTGAATACGAGTACTTCGAGCAAAGGCAGAACATGAACAGGATTCAGGCGGAACCAAAACTGCTTCCGCAGGAAGAGGTCACTTATGCCGAACCAGTCTTGGTACCGCAGCCTCCGCCGAAATTGCACTCGCCAAAGAATACTTTAAGGAAACTGCCGCATCAGAACAATGCCGAGACTTTGTTCCAATTTCAAACAGACGGTGGATATAATGGAAGAGATAATTATCGGGGAAGAGATAATTTTGGAACGCTAAGATCTCATCAGGTAATTATATTTTATTTTATATAACTTCATTTTTAATTCAAATGCAGAGTATTCGGTGTTTAAAAACGTAAGCTTAATTTTAATATATGTACGCTAAACAAATTTTAATACAACATAGAGTTGTAATAAAATTTGTTTAATTACACCAGTTTGAATTTTATGAAAGTATTTTGTAATACATCGGGATTAAAGTAATAATTGAGCAACGTGTAGAACGCAATAAAATAATATTATTGTAAAGGTGGTGAGGAAGTTTTGCAATATCTCAAGATAATGCATGGTCTTTTTAGAGAACATTTAAGGTACGGTCTGTCTTGCGCGATTAAACGACGCGTCTGATCGTCGCGATTAATCGCATAAAATAGATGCAGACTAATCTAGGGCGTTTTGTCGCAGCGTTTAAACGCATCGTATAATCGCGTAAGGCAGACCGTACCTTTAGCAAAGGGCTTTAGTATATTGTGTGAAATGGTGACGCAATTATTTATATACTCATATTTATGGGTGATCACTAAGGAAAATTACTTTTCCTAATTTACCTTAACAATTTTATTCTTTCAATTAGTTTTCCATATTTTTCTAAATATTTAGAAGACTGGTCATAAACTACTAGAACCTTTCAACTTTATTTTAGGATATACAGTACAAGCTCGCTAATCCAGGGCCATAAAATTTTTCGCACTGACGGATTAGGTGCCGAATTACTGGATATTATGAAAAAAAGGTTCACCATAAAAGAGAACATAAACAAGATAAAAAATCATAATATTATTTACATATTTGTTATTACAAGGAATTTATCAATTTTTGGCCTTTTTTTAATAATAGGTTTTGATAAATAGATTTTCTCTTGATTTTGTCAGTATCAGTAGAATATTTGCAGATTGTTTATTGTGTTTGAGCCATTGGATATTGCGATCAATTGTCTTGGTAATGTCTGCATTACCATCGTTAAGATCCTCAGTCATGATTGATTCGCTGCTCTGTTCATGCTCAAAACACTCTTCAATATCGTGCCCTGTAAAGGTTACTTATCGATATTGTAACATTTTAGCCTCGCAATTAAGAACTGGGCTTCTTAATTGTGGATCTGACATAGGTATATTGTTGCACACCTCAGTCACGGTAAATCTCGTCTTTCAACGGTTTAGTGATATGATCTTTTTTCCAAAACTGTATTTACCAGGACTTTTTGTAATAGGTGTTTATCATTCAGATCACATTCTGATCCATAGCAACTGTGTGCAATTATGGCTTATTATTTATGGCATAGCTATCCGAAGAAATTCGATATCTGCTGAAGATATGAATAAAGGAATTTGGGCAGAGTACTATCATGAAAGTTCCATAAATCAGAAGACACAATATCAAAACTATCCGGAAAAATAATCTTTAACAGTTTTCGTCATCAACCCCACCAGTGAATTTACAGATATTAGAAAAGGTACCTACAGGTTTTCGCAAGAAACACAAATTCCGCATCACAGACACGAAAAGGCCAACTTGCATGATATGTATGACTTCTAAGAAGGACCCCTCTATGGTCCTTCCATAGTTTACACGGTTACAGCAAATTAACTGTCAATACGCGTATTTCAAAGTTTCTACATCATAAAGTTATAAAAACTTCAATCGTGTTCTCTCGAAACAACATTTTGGTAATTGGTAACCACAATTCTTCAAAATTTACTGACTTAATTGTGTTCAAACATGGCCAAACACACATAAATCGCATACATAGTTTTCGTCTGAATTAGAATCAACTTAAAATATTCATTTTTATTAATTCTAGAGCCCATTAATATGTGACAAACAGTTAAATAATCGCAATGTAATCTTCAAATTGGCGATATTTTGTTTCTTTTGGCGATTTTTTGTTTATTCTACTTCACACGATAGCTAGAAGTGTATATTTTAAGAAGGTCATTAGTCATTGTCATTAGATTATAAATTTTGGATGAGCAGAACGGCCGTAATCATGGTTACCGTGAAAAATGATGTGTTGTAAAAGATGTATTTTGAAACATAAAGAATTAAAAACACTTCATATAGGTGGTCAATACGTGCACTAATATGTACATAATTAGTACTAATATGGACATACTCTGGTATAAATAACCTTAAACAGTTTTGCATAAAAAACTAATGAAGATATCTAAAAAATCGAGATTCTAGACCGAAATAACCCCTTAAGAAAAAAAAGCGTTTCCCGTTTCTTGAAGCTAAATTGTCATTTGGTGCGTAGTGCTTCACGGATGGAGAAGTATGTATTGTTGTGGTCGATCCGAGATTTCATCCGCCAAATTGTGAGCCAAATTGTCATTTGGCTCAAGCGCGTTATCTAAAATAAGAAGCGTTTTCGGCGAAGATTCTTGTTTTTCAAAAAACGTCGTACTAGAGAGGCAAAATCATTGTGAGATCATTCTACGAATACTTATTTTGGTTGTTAATGCTTTGTTTTAATTTTTGTATAGGAGTGGAATATAAACATTTTTAAATGCGTTTAACTCTAATTTTGGATTCTTTTCTGCCTTGTGCTTCTTGCTCTTCTCTAGAAACGGAACAATCCTCTTTTATTAGTATTGGAGATTTAATCGGGGTTTTCTTCACGTTAGGGTTGTCAGTTCAATTTTTACCTTAAATTTTTTAAACTTGCTTCAAATTTCTTATTGTTATATATTTTGAAAAAGGAAAGCTTTTGTTGAATACCTTCTCTCTAAATCTTCTTATACCATGCTTGAAGATACTAAGGGTATAAAGCAGCTTCCATCTGCTTATTTAACGTTCTTCCAAGAGTTGAGATTAGGGACTGTATTATGTACTCCCCAATTGCTTTCTCTGCTACCTCTATGATATTGTTCTTGGCCTTTCTCCAATTACTTTCTATGTCGTCCTTTCCTACCACAGAATTTTTGTTTATTTTATACTCCACTCTTGTCTGGTAAAAATTCCTTATCCATTCATCTTGCATTTATTCTATTCTATACATTATACAGCGTGTCCCGTATCTTCCGCATCAGAGCATTATACGGTTGTAGAATACATTATTCTGAAGCGATCTTTCTAATAAAATTTTTTCGAAATGTTTATAATAACCGCACGGGAACTGTTTAACGACGACCAATAACGGACAACTTTGATTAATCGAAAAAGTTTATTTCTCTTTCCATGACGAATTTATTGGTGAGTACACGTGGGAAACGAGTTATCATCGGCGCAGCGGACCGGCCGAGGGTGGCACCGATTACCTGAGTCTGATTTGCGATCTGCTGATTGGACGAAAAACAGTTCCTTTAAACAGTTCCCGTGCGGTTATTATAAACATTTCGAAAAAATTTTATTAGAAAGATCGCTTCAGAATAATGTATCCTACAACCGTATAATGCTCTGATGCGGAAGATACGGGACACGCTGTATAGCATACATTATAGTGTTGTTATTTGGTTTTCCCCAAGACAAGTCTTATATCTAGTATTTGTGAATCTCTATTCGTCAAGAGGTAATCTATAATTGAACGTGTAGTTTGAAATCTAATATTTGTGCTCATCTCTATGTTTAAAGAAAGTGTTATTTATCCAATATTTGTTTTGTGAGCAGAAATTTACTAAAGATTCGCTATTCTCGTTCGCTACATGTTTGTTAAATCTCTGCTTTATTCCAGGTATTACCATTTTCCCTACTTGTGCATTAAAATTGCCAAATGTAATAACCACTTCGTCTCCTGGTACTGTATCAACTATTTCCTGTAGTTTTTCGCATAATTTTATTCTGACGTCCTCCGGTTTGCAATTTTCTAGATCGTATTTATTTACAATTGGATATACCCTGGATATTTTGAGTTGCTCTTCCATGAAACATTAGTCTCACGCCCTCTTTTGCTGTAATATTCCTTTCTACTCCACTGTATATCAAAAGCTAATCGCCATCCCACATTTGACTTTTAGCATCGTTTCCTGCAATGCACATATTTCTATATTTTTATCCTGCAGCTCTTTTTTGATTTCCTGATCTCTACCATTTAATGTTCTTATATTCTATATTTCTTATCCCATGTTTAATTCTCCTGCCGGTATCGTCACCATATTATCAGTCCTATTTCGAGGCATTACATTAGTTTTGTAAGCAATGTATGGGTAGATTACTAACATCCCTGACAGACACTTCTCTTTTATCCGGGCTTTGGACCAGCAACAGCATCATCAAGCTACTTACTCAATCCACCCTCCGGTGCTGCAGACGGAGTTCTGCAATAATGTTTGCTATCAATAACTAGATGAAAATATATAGTCAATAAACTAAAATTTTTTCGACCAGTGTTAAAGTAGAATTCCTAAACAACCGGCTAACATGACCTTTACTAAAGTAACTTTAAAAGTTATAGTCAAGCTGTACGTTTATTTCTTTTCATCATTTGTTTTTGCCTTCACTTTAGCTAGTTATTTCAAGTTTTTAGCTACGACTTGATATACCCAATTTAATGAAAATTAAATCAAATATTTATTAGAATAAGACAAGAATAAATAATTTGAGTAACATTCATATATTTCTCTTATTCAAACATTAAATATAACAAATATTATATAAATGATTTTAATCCATCATGGTAGAAATTTGAATAACTCTTAATCCTAATTTGAAAAGTGTCACAGAAACAGGACTTCTAATGAAGTTCAACTCGAAACTTCGTAGTGGAATTTCATTAAATTTCTCGATATGTCCAGGATGATTGAAACTCAACGCCTCAGGCTTTTACTTAGAATCGGTGAAACATTACATTTAGTTGTAGAACTAACTTGACCTATAAAATGACACCTCGCAATATATGCCCAAAATTAGGCGTAACTTTCCGTACTACTATTGTTCTTTTAAAATATGACGTCATTTTTTAACGTTTATCCAAATGAATACTGTGCATATCCTTTAGATTCTCGTTGGTGATAATATGTTTATGCGATTTCCTCGAAGCACGACAACTCTATTTTGTGAGCTGTTACCTTAATCTATTATAATCTTTCTGAAACATTTAAATCCTGATATTTGACCCGACTGGTGTGAATTGATATGATATCGTTTGTTAATATCACCAATATTTCTTCTTTGTTTGCAAATTCCTAATAGTTCTTCGGACTTCTTGGTTTACTTATCATTTCTGATCTGTCCACTTACCGTAGGAAGTAATTCATAAATCATTCTAAACATTATCTGGGCTAACTTTTGGTCTCTACTCTCTTTGTAAATGCAACTTTACAATGCTTCTTATTTAATTCGGCGTTACAAATCTAATGTTAGTTTTTTCAGATTTCACCTTACTTCCGAATTGTTCTTGTTTGATGTTTGTGGAGTTTTTACTTCTATCTGATACTTAGTGCAGGTCCGGCTTGTGTCGATAGGCTACATCAACTCGTGTATTTCTTATTTGTGTAACTAATCTCGCTCCTGTCTCCATTTTTTATTAAGAAACTAAATATGGAACGATAAAGGTTTTAAGTTGTTCAGAATAATAAGATACAAAACCTTCCTATGTGATCCTCCTAATTCTTATATAGATTTATATGTCACCCAAATTTTACTTTTATTTATATAATTGTTGCCACGTCGTATCTATGCACTACCAACCTCACCCAAATTAATTTTAATTTTTTCATCTTTTCTCCAGTAACTTTCTAAGTTATATCAAATATTTGTTACTGAAAGATAAATTTTAATTATTCTTACTAAATATTCACAGTGTTGACATGAGACTACTTAACTATATTAGGGAATTTGAGGTTTCCTGTTCGAGTTTGAAGTTGAGTCCCAAGCGACAAAGTTTTGAATAATTGCTTCAAATGTTCTGTTACAGTAACAATTGACATTTAAATTGCTTGCCATTGACAAACATGTTAGAGAATTGTGTTCAGGATAGGATTTTGAGAGAACACATCACTATCCCAGAACATGATTAAATATGCAGGGGTAACAGTTCGGGGACATGAACGCGATTGAGTATGTATCAATTAAGAAAGTGATTTAACCAGAGAAAATATCCAACAAATTATCTTCTCTTTATTTTATAAAGAGCTGCCAGACCTGCCAGTATTACCTTCACAATCTATCATTGACTACTCGTCATACTACATATGAATATTTTCATGATCTTACCCAACATGCTTCATACACCACTTTAAAGAAAAATGTTGCAGTTTCATTATAATATCAAAATATATAAATAATCCTACCAAGACATATTTAAATGTTATACTTGACGCTCATCATTTGAAAATGTCTGGAAAATATAAAAACTTTACTCTTACATAAAAGTAACATAGAGAAACATAGGAGTATTCTCAGATAGGGGTAATACTCTATGTAAGCAACAATATATTGTTTAAACAATATATTGACAAATTGTTAACACAAAAATGAACTAACATATATTATGTTACATTACATGATCTTCTGACAAAAAATCAGATCATTGTCAAATGAAGGGTTACAAAAACGAAACTTTACACAAGATTAATAATATATGTAAGGGAAAAGATGACGCTTCAATAGTTTATGATTTTTGTGATTTGTATCTTTAACGGTGATCGTTATGTTTGAGGCCGTTATGGATTATGTATTTCTGATCATCTTGAGTACGTCCTGTTTGGGCTCCATTCGGTCGCCTTTGCGTTGGAATCAGCTGCCGCTATAATCTTGCCTTTGGTTTTTCATATCATGTCCTCAAACAAGTCCAATTGCTATTCAACAACACTGCTCCATCTTGCTTATCACTCACATATTAGGTTCCTTCATACTTGCACCATTTGCGCCACATTCAGGGATAACTTAACTTTCATTAGCAAGTATATGTATCAATGACAAGTATATTATTTAAACCTCGTCGCTGCCACCGTGTAATTTGCCGATGTCATTTCTCTGGCCAGTTTCATAATACAGCGCTTAATTTGTTTTAATGCCGTAGATGTCAGCTGTTGCTAGAAGGTTTTATTGGACCTTCTATATTAGGTCCAATATAAGGGGGAAACCATATAACGATAACATTTTTGACCTTGACCTTATTTTCAAGGTCATATGAAGATCACGACCAATTTTTTAAATGGCACCTTATGTTTTTGATTGCAAAATCTGAATCTATCTTTTATCTATATGGATAAAAGTAAAATAATTTAAAAAAAAATTACCGTGTACGTTGTTGCCAGTACGAAACATCTTTTGTAGACAAAATCTAAATAATTCTTTTATTCAAATAGTTTTAAATATTGTTTATTTATAAAAAAATGATTAAACTATACTACATATTAATCAACAAGTATAAAATTTATAATAAATGTTCAAATATTTCCCCACCCACTTCAATACATTTATTAACCCTTCTACTAAAACTTTCTTTACATCTTAAAAGGTTTTCTTGGCTACTATTTCTGCATGCATTTCTTACCCGCTCTTTCATGTTTTCTGGCGTAGTCGGTGCTTCGCGATAAACATTATCCTTAAGGACGCCCCACTAAAAAAATCAAGAGATGTTAAATCAGGTGATCTGGCAAGCCAGGAAATTGGACCTCCCCTTCCAATCCATCGTCTAGCATAATTCCGATCTAAAGCTTCACGTGCAATATGTGAAATATGTGCTGGATACCCTTCATTATGCACCCACATATTTTGTCTTTCTTCCCTGCTCAAATCTACAAGTAACGTTGGTAAGACGTCATCTAAAAAATTTCGGTACTTCTCCCCATTCAGCATACCGTCAATAAAGTATGGACCGATCAATTTATCACCAATTATGCCACACCAAACATTAACCGACCAAGGTCGTTGATGTTCTACTTCACGCAACCATCTCGGATTTTCAACGCTTCAATAGTGCATGTTATGTCTATTGACTTGTCCTTTGTTTGTAAAAGTAGATTCATCCGAGAATAGCACGTTACCAAAGAAATTGACGTCCAACCGCATTCGTTCTTGTGCCCATTGACAAAATATTAATCGATTTTCAAAATCCCCTCCATAAACCTGTAGATGCAATGCAATGTGGTATGGGTGATACTTGTTGCGCTTTAATATTCTTAAAATACTGGTCTTCGATATTCCGGCGTCAATTGCAAGTCGTCGAGTGCTAACTTGAGAATTTACCTCAACGCTAGCTAATACCGCAATTTCCTTTTCTTCCGTTGTTACTGTTGCTCGCCGAATTCTTTTTCTTGGTTCCACATTTCCAGTGTTAGTGAAATCATTCACAACTCTGTAAAAGGTACTTCTCGAAGGCGTATTTCGACCAGGAAAACGTTCTCGATACAAAGCTCTATAAATAAAAATCATTTCGACTTTTTCTGCCACACTTAGAGTATCCATGATTTAACGACTTAGTTTAAACACTTTGCCTTAATGTAAAACGATGGAATGAATTCAGAATTAGTTGCCAAGCAGTTTTTATGCAAATTCAGTTTTACCTGTTATATTTTAAAATAATTCAACCAATTAAGTCTCTGAAACCGATGTTTTGAAAATGCCGACATAAGCAGTTCCACATACTCTTGTGTTTTATGCGTTACCCTATTATCAAACTGAGACCTTTTAGACCTCTTTCCAAAGGTATTTCCGACGAGCCAGGTTACCCGATGTACCTCTTCTGGATTTTTTTTCGTTGAGCATTCTTAAATAGTATTCTAAGAATTAAGAACTAAAGACAATGTATCGAAGCGGGTAGGAAAATGTTTTTGAAATTGATTAAAATTTTTATGCAAAATGAACCGTTTTCGAGATAATCGCTTGTCTCACGTTAAATGGACCACCCTATACATTTCAACATAGGTGAACGTTCTATGCCCTGTTCATCTATCTTGACAGTCACCATTGGAAGCTATGTCCTACCTGAAAGCATTGCCAGTTCAGTTTTCTGCATTTCGACCTCTATTATTATTCAGTAGATTTTGAATAAAATTATACTGAGATGATGTATATGTTTAATTTATTTTTCTATACCAGGTTTCGGGCCCTGCCCGTTATCAGTAAAAATCGTCAGAAAACCTTTACAAAAGAAAAACATACATTTATGAATAGATAGTGATAAACTAGAATTATAATTAAAGAAAGGTAGTTGTCGATTGAATTGTCACTAGTTGTCACAATATTATGTTTTTACTCTTTATGATCAATGCAAAATCATCAACATAGGCTACCATGCTTATACTAAATTCCATTCACAGCATAAATCCCAGTATGTGTCTCTGAGGCACACTATTGGTTATTTCAAAAACTCGATCATTTGGGGCTCTTATTTATCTTTCGAAAGTTTAATTTTTTCAGTTTTTTTCAAGTTTTTTTATTTCTTCTACGATACATTCACCTTTTTCTGAAACTATGCTATGCTTGGTTAAGCATGTCTGTTATCTATCTCCCTTATAAATTTATCTCTTATTGGTACTTCTATCAGCTTGCACATAGTCGTTTCTAGACATATTGATCTTAATTGTGTTCGCCTTTAAATTTGATGAATCGATTGCAGCTAAGTTATCGTTGATGAAGTATTTGGATTCATTTTGAACCATTTTCGCACATGGTGCTATCCTTTATCAATTTTTCGTACATTTTGACGTTTTGAACAATTTTCTTTGCTTTCTACGTAGCAAATAAATGTTGTTAGATTTAAGGTGATTATGAAGGTAAGGTTGTAATGGATTCAAGAAAAAGTAGTATAGTTTCAGTGTTAAGAAAGTTCATAATATTTTACAACAAATACCGCAGATGATATAAAATCATAATAATATTATCTATCAGCATAAGAATCCTGAATTTTTTTACTACCAGAATACTTCGTCTGCTACTAAAATGTGGGATTCGAAAATATTTACTCAATTGTGCAGTTATGCGACTTCTGGTCAAAAAACTGAAACCATGGATCAGTAAACACTATCACTTATCTTTTATTTTCTTCTATCTTTTGTAGTAATTTTACAACTTATTCAATCTCCAAGCTTATTTTGCATTCATTATTATTTTATTATTTTTTGATTGCAGAATGTTTTTGGTGCTTAAAATAAGTGTTAGACGTAGCAATACTCAAAAATTGTAGTAGATGCTTGCTTGTAATAAAAGTCGTAGAAATTAATGTAAGTTTTCTGCACGATACGTAATTTTCAGGGTGATAATTACAGGCGAGGAGATGGGTTTGCGACTACCCGCAGCGTGAAGAAGGTGTACCTCTGAGAAAACAGTGAGGAGGGTGGCGTCGTCGGCGCCCGCAGCCTCGGCAGGCCGCGACCCCCGCGGTCCGGGCACAGTGCTCTACCCACCAGCAGCGGTTCCTCGAGCTCGCCATCGCCGCCCTCCTCGTCGCCGTCGCCCACACCGCCACGAACCGCCTCTTACATCTATCGCGCATAGTTCGGACGACGGAACCAACAGGACGTCTTCGTCATCTATTTGCGATGAGTGTCACCCGCCACACAACTATTATTTTTGGATGTTACCTTTATTAAAAATAATGCGAGTATTTACGAAAACGTGTTTTACCTTTTAAAAACGGACTTTCAATTGTAACTGAAGCGTTAAGAAATGATTTAAATTTGATTGATGGATTGATGATGATCACTTTTGAGATAAATATAGGGAGAGTAACAAAAGAAGTGTAGGGTGCGCTAATGTAGAAGTGGTAGGGCGAATTTTTAGATACAATACATACTTGAATGGAAAAAAATGGATACATAAATTATAAATAACTCCAAAAAAGTAACGATGGTTACTTCGTTAATAAAATAAAGATTACTTTTTTATGGGTAAATTAAATTTTGTGATTTCCAATAGGTATCATTCAACTGTATAATAGATGTTTCTAGTCTATTTCAATAAACTTATTTTAAATTTCAATTACTTTGTGTTAAATTAACTATCCCAGAAAAAATACAACAAAAAAATAATTAATCTAAAATGTAAATATCATTCAATAATCTGTTATATCGTTGAAATGGAAAAAATAATTAATCACAAAAGAAATTTCCTTTAAAAAAATATCTTTATAAAACAAAAATATAAATATATACATAATTATAAATATATACATATTAAAAATAGGATTTTTTAAGTATTTCAAATAATAAGTGCTTCTTATGGGTGTGTTAGATAAGGAAGTCCGTGTAAACAAGAATTAAAAAATGAAAAAAAAAATCAAGAAATAAAATCGATAGATTGTTATGAGTTAGCAAAACATTGTGATTAGAAATATATGATATCCTTTAGCCATAACGTTATGATATATTGTTCCACTGAGTCTTTGTTATCGATGATATATCTCCATATTTTATTGAGAAGAAAAACTACTAAAAAAAATTACCAAAGCTAGGTGTATTTTGATACATGCCCTTTTTCCTCCTCGTGTTCGTTCGCTCCCCGCAAACAAAACGATCTATATATAAATATCAAAAAAGAACGCAATAAAATAAAATTCAAAATGTCTTAAAAGTTAAGTGCACATGTATCAAGATACCGCTACGACGACGACGTTTAATTAAATTGTAATGATAATGATGATGACACGAAATTCGATTTTGTACACACAAACACAACACACACACACACACTTTTCTAATAATCTGAATGTTTAGGCTTTTAACTAAATTAATGAAAAAAAAAGTTATGATGATGAATGAACCGTGTTATAGAAATGTATATAAGACTGATTCAATATTTAAATGTCCAAAAACAAAGAAAAAAGCGAACTAAAAAGGATTTTATAAACTGAAAATAAAAAAAGAAAACAATAAAAAAGAAAACGACTATGAAAATTCAGTGCTGAGTAAGTTTTTGGAAACAGTACAAAACTTCTGGTTAAAAATGGACGATAAAATGAAAAAAAAGAAAATAAATTTGTTGCTTCATCAAATTCCGTCAATTAATTTTTGACTTAAATTTCTTATTCCGTGGACGCGACAATTTTTGATATAGTAATTATAAATTGTAACGTATAAGATTTTTCCACACTTTTTCAAATGACGTTTCTTGCGCATCTCCTTAAATTTAATTTTTTTTTTAATTAATTAATTATTTTTTATTATTATTATTATTATCTAAGATTTTTGAATGCTCTCTTTTTTTACTTTTATAATTTATCTTTTAAGTGTTTTAAGTAATAATTATAGTTTTTAATGATAATGATAATTTGGTTATTCCAAAGAGAATTGTGATTTTCGTTGATCTCATTCGAGTGTAAATAGAAAAAATCACGAAAATCGCAAAATAAAACCAACCAAAATAAATATAGTACATTTAAGATTTTTTTTTGTTTAATCATTAATTATAGAGTGGTTCTAAAAATAGTGAAGGAAAAAGAGTCATAACTTGGTTTACGACTTTTTATTTTATTTATTAGTTTTTAATTTCAAATTTGAAGATTTAAACGAGTATGATATGGCATGAATCAATTAGAAATGGGTTTTATAACTAGACAAATTTATTGATATCTCTGTAATTAATACTTATTTTAACCATGATTAAAATTGCAATAGTCATGTACAATAATACGTGAAAACAAAACTTACTGAATGCTAAGTTAACCATGAAGAAGATCAGTTAAGAATTACTTGAATTAATTTTTATAACAAACGTTATTTGTACGATAAAATACCCACAATTATAATAGTTTTTGGTAAAACTGAATTGAAATTTTCTCTGCCTTTTCTATTCTCACATTGATTCTAGAAAATATGTCACCAGCACTTTCTTTGCTGAATATTCCCAAGTCCACAACGATAAATCTATAATTGACACCTACAATAGATTATCCCACAATTAATAGCTTGAATTTTCGGTACATCAATACCAGCAGAGAGGTTAGGAATCTTCCATTTTGTCCAAAAATGATTCGCGATGTTGGTCAGCGTCTTGCAGACCATTTCTTCATTTTCAACTTAAAGTAAACTTTTTGAAAATGATCCCAAATCAATTAATATATACCATACACTAAAATTCCTATCATGGTATTGTGCATTAATTTTGGTTGAAAAACTTAAAATAAATGGATTTAAAAGACAGATATGGAAAGGAATGTAAATTATACTTCAAGATGCTGCTATTTTTTAAAGGTACTATGAATTGAAGATTTGAAAGGTAACATTACGAGCATTAATGAAGACCTAGATTCTGATATGAACCATACATTCATATAAATACATCTTATTATTAATAGTTTCATCTCTTACTATTGGAGAATCTTAACGTAAAAAATTTAAGTCTCACGAATCAAAATAAAAAGAAAAAAGTAATATGGCGAACAACTATTTATTGGCAAATAAAGTGAAAAAATGACCACAATTTAAAATAATGTAATCGCCCCATTGAAATAATTGAACCTTGAGTGTACAAAAATGGGCAATGTGTGCTTCTTCTTGTTTCTTCTTTTGTAATACAGCCCGGCCATATCTTTTTTCAGCAGTTGACTGTCTCGACTGGGTCGTTGAACTCCAGCTCTAATCCCATGTGATTTCCTCTCTGCACCCCACAGCTTCTTATACAGTCCAGCAAAGAATAGCCATAGTTGCTCAAGCGATTTTCATCTTTATGGTTCGAAGAAGCCTTTTGATTATGGTGTTATCCGCCCTTGTTTCAATGACGGATGTCATAACCGGTTTACAAACATCTTATAGATCCTCACCATCTTTTTTCAGGTCCCTATTGTCCTGATCTATATTACGATTGCAACCGCCAGTTTTCACTTCCTTGGTTCTTTGACTATTGTTAGGAACTGCGTTATCTACACTGAGATTTTCATATTATACTTCTCGGCCATTTTCTCGAATTTAAACAATTATCTTTACTTCGTCTTTAAAGATTAAGACGCATCGTCTGCGTAGCATATCTTGTTTCTTCAATTATTTCATCCTAACTGTTATAATCAAAAATTTTCAAAGAAGCAAGTTTAATGCAGGTTCAAATTTTCTTAACGTTCTTGAGATTTAGACAAAATTGTTCCATTTACTTAAAAAGTTTTATGATTGAGACACATCCAAATTTTGAAATGCCACTAATGCCATTAATTAATAATTTTTGTGTATCAAAGTTTTCACAGTTGCTATTAGATACAATACTTGGATGCGGATTAAAAGTGGATTAAATCTTTTATTTAGTCTAATGTATGAATTTGACTAAAGTCTTTATTCAAACAATATGAGGTTGGATTTAAATTTTCAAACATTTCTAATCGTTTAATTTTAGCTGGTTATCTTAAGAATTTCATTAGGATTTACGGATCCTAGCCTTTATAAATAAGCAGTTGCAGAGGGTATCAAATCGGTAATATTAGTAGTGTACCCAAATCATCAATATGATTCACAAATTTCGCAAAATTTTCTTTGATGATAATAAAATTTCAATAGAATTCTTGAGCATATTAGATATGTTTTCTATTCTATGCTCTTTGTTCACTTTTTAATATGGCTAATTCAAATCAGACGTAAGAATCGTCGTAAACATAAAATTGGTTGTTCTTTAAGCAGTTATCTCTAGGAAATTTAACCATGACTCTTCATCAAAATCTCAACAGATCTGAAACCACATGAAAATTAACACAGATTATCCGCAATAAATGTTACAATTCTCTATAAAAGATTATTTAGAAGTTACATATTAACATTTCTGATAATTTAAACAATAGCTATCATTACTTTAATTCAACTTCAACAGTTTTTGTATTTTATTTGTGTGATGCAAACAGTTTTGCTTATTATCTTCTGTATCAGAAAGTGGGTCTTCTAGTTAAAGTGTTCGCTTTATAACGATTTCAGCAGTTATTAACTGCACTCTCAATTTATTACCAAAGTTCAAAAGATTCATTTTTGAATTGTCTTTGAACGCTTGGAACGCAATATATGAATTAACAGATGAGCCATATGGACTTTTTAAAAACATTACATTGGCCATCAAAATCTAAATCTAAATCTACATAGCATTCTTCATCTGTACTATTCACGTCTAATACATTACAATTTCTTCTTTGCCACTATTATAATTACTATTGGTATTCTGGTGTATAGAAGAAATCAAAATATATGTTAAGGCCATTGTAATTATTATTAGATATTTTTAGATTTCACATATGTAAACTTTTCGACTTTGCAGCTTTCATGCAAAGTTTTTCATTGCTGTTTGATACAAAGATTACCATTTTAGATTTTTCCACCAAATATATAAAATTTGTAAAGATACCTTAATAGCTCGCTTGCGCATCATCCGATTATCTTGATATACACGCCAATAAAATAAAGTTTTCTGTGACTATTTGCCATTACTATAATGTAATAACTATGAACATAAAACCTCTCATGTGTCTTTAACTGATATTTCATTGGCAGTAATGGGAATAAACTATAAATTTTTATGAATACATAATATGCAAGACTAAGACTAAAATTCTTCTGACAGTTGATCAACGCAAACTTAATTGCACATGGAAGTTCTTGGTTCTGGTTGGACATCATTCCGAACAAGGTCTTCTTTTATGGTTTTCGTCACTTATTAAAAATTCCACAATATCATTATCTTAGTTGACTGGTTTGACATATATAGCGGTAAATTTTGATAAATTATCTGCCTTAGTCGACCACAGTCTATTATATTGTAGGATACTTTATGGCATTAAGACCTTATTATATCTGAGATATGGGAGACCTCCATATTACACCTAATCTACATCATTAAGTTGTACCCACATAGAAATTAAATCTCAATCTTGAAATATTACTTCTTTTATTAGTCATCAATTACTGCTTCTAAGTTTTCTATGAATAACCTCGTTTAAGTCAACTCATAAGTTAAGCTATCTATTAATATTATTGATATCTACTAATTTTTATATTTATTTGGACGCTAATCTGAGGATTAAAAAACATGTTGGTGAACTTCTCCAACAACTATACTCAACAATTTATACTTAACTATATTCCAACAATTCTAACATAAATATTTCTAATCAACTATTAAAAGTCCCTCTTTCTAGCAATCTTGTGTTGTACATGTTGATTTGTGGCGGTATACTTTAGTTATGCATTGTGCTTTGGATGTTGCCCAGATTCAACGAGTGCAATTTTTACCTTCGATATTAAGGGATGACTCAGCAAATGTTGATCTAATCTTAAGTTATATGACAACTCCTAATGAAAATAGAAATGGGGTTAGATGAATGTTAGGCGAATAATATAGTGGACACATGATGTGTTTTTTGTAAGTACTTACGAAAATGAAGACTTCTTATATCTTTCAAAGAACTGCCAACCTTGATAATTTTATCTGCAGTTCGCCAAATTAAGAAGACAGAAAACTGGAGATGACTTGACATTAAATTTTCCATTTTTGCAAACATTGGCAGAACATTGCTTCAAAAAGTTTTAAGCAAATTTTTATTTTACATAAACATTTTTGAATTAACATCAAAATAAGAATTGTTTGAAGTAGTGACCTGTAACTATTTGATATTATATAGCTCGATTATTTACTTAACATGTTATGCAGACATTTTTGGGATTTTAAATCTTGAAGAACTAGAAATGGCACTTAAATGAGGAGACTTGCCATTAGTTTCTTCTACCTAAAGAGAGATATATAGAAGATATTCACCATAATCAACCGACATTAAAAATTCAATCCTTGCTGAAACATGACATTTTTTATATTTTTGCTGAAACTTTTAGATCGAAGTAAGATAACAAGATAAACTATCCCCTTCAAAACTCCCATGTATACGCCAAAAGTCCCACACCAACAGTACACAACAGTATACAAAGATATTGGTATCAGCTGAAAGATAGTTATAAATGTTAAACATTTAAATAGTAGCTGCTAGATGCTTGTACGAATCGAATGAGACCCCTAATATAGTTTTAAAATTTCATAATTTATATCAAGAATCAGGACATCAAGAAAGGAGTTAAGAAAATTTTGCCCAAAATTTTTTCCAACCCTAATAAATGATATAAATTTATCTCAAACCCAACCCAATAAACTTATCTAAACTTAATAAGCAAAATTTGATTGAATTAAAATGTTTTTTGTTTGATATTTCAGTAAAATGAAGAATTGAATGCCTAAAATCATACGCAGAAAAATAAATCTTCAAATCATCTACAACCTAACCCATTAATAATAAAATAAAAGTAATAAAAAATAAACATGTTATGATATCTTCAAATTCTTCAATTTTTAAGAAGCCACTCTATATAATGTACATTATTTTTAAGTTTCCTTTTCCTTTTAAATTTAAACTTCCCCTCCCATTAACACTTTTAACTATTCCAATAAACTATTGTGTACGTAGATCATATAAAATATACATAAATATATTTATGATGACAAACTACATGTAAAAAGTTGTAGATATAATTTTAATAATACCTAGTCAAGTTATATGATAATATTTAAATTCGTATATATTTGGCACACGTATTAGTTTTTAGTTCCCAGTAGTTCGTCGGATAATTCATTTCTTTTTATAATAATTTTTTAATTTAAATAGATCTCTTTTTAATGGAACGAATAGATCCGCTGTATTTTACTCGAAAAGTATATATATAATAATTTTATACAAAACCAAAAAATACTAATGATACGAGAGATTATATTTAAAAGGTCATATTTAGTAGATTTATAATGAAACAGTAATAAAAGCTTCTTCCTATGCGACGGTGCCCCGCGATAGACTGAACATGTTTAAGGTGAAGTCACGCGAGGATTTTGTTTTTAATTTATATCGTAAGGCTGCTGCCAATTTTTTAAAAGAAACCATAATTATATACCGAATAGATTAATAAAAAAAAATGAAATAGTTATTAGTTTTTAAGTAAGTTTAAGAGACATTTGCAAAAATTTAAATAAAAAATGTACCGACACGAGACATAACATACACAATTTATAAAATACATTTTAATAAAAGAAAACATTTGATTCCGGTTTTTCACCGAACTGGATGTTCGCCTAAAAACGCCTTTTGTGCATATAACGTCGTAACTCCGATTGTTCGTTCGAAATTTTAAATAAAAAATAAAACACGATCGCGACAAATGGTTTTTAACATTCCATAAATGCATTTTAATAAAAAAAGTTTATTATTGTATCGTAAAAAAGTGAAAAATAAGAAATCGTTTGTCTGAATAAAGAAAAAAAAAAGAATTATAAATATATTTGTCAATACTTTTAGAAGTTATCGTAAGGAAGATTTGTAATTCTAAAGAAACTAAACATAGACTTAAAAAAGCTGCGATTGTCAGTTGTATTAATGATAAGTAAGCCTTTTGCAGATGTATTATATTTAATACCGTTAAAATTATGCAGTTTGTCCAGAAAATGACGGTTAACTGTCTTGTATAACTTTGTATTTTTAATTGATTTTTGTAATAACAGCGTAATTTGTAAACTTTTAGATGATTAACTTAAATTATTTATTTACTTCTGGGAAGTATACTACATACCTTTAAGGCCGCTTTCTTTTCTATGCCATTTGTAAACGACACTTTTGTATATTACAAACAATATTTAACATTTATAAATTATTCTGGGCAAAGTGTATTATATCCATTTAATGATATTGAATTTAGACGACACAATGTATTCTTTGAATAGAAATAAATAAAAGGATTATATCAAACATTATTATTATTTTATAATATACCTAAGATATTTTAAACCTTCTTCTATTCATAGAGATATTTGATGACATTACCAATATTTTAAAGCCATTTAATGACGAGTTATTGTTACGACTTTTTAAACAAAACTCTACTATTATAGGCTATCTCAGAAACTATAAAAGATACGAAAAAAGTAGGTGCCATGTCCCGGTCTCTTTTTTCGAGACTAATCCAATTCCGCAAAGAACAAATCTCTATCTTCTTTTGTTTTTAAGTTATAGCCGAAAAGTCAAATTTTAGCGATTTCAAAAAATGCTCATATTTCGTTTATTTTTCAAATTAGAGAAATGTGGTTAATACATTCTACAGGCACTTTTTTGAGTGAAACATAGCTGATAATTTTTGAGATATAACATAAAGTTGTATTTTTTTAAATACAAACTATAGTTGATTATGATGTTATTGAAAAGAGCATATTTTTAGCTTTCCAATGATGTATCGCACGCATGATGTATCTGCAGAAAATAAGCGTTATTCTTCAATTTGAAAATATTAAAGATTAAAATAAAAATTTTTAATTATAGTAGGCGAGGAAAACGCTAAATGCTACTTACTTAGTTACTATAGCAACGTGAGTTTACTTGTCATTTCATTCATGAATTTTACGAAACAAGTCTCCCGTTTAAGAAGTTCCGCATTATCTTTAAATAAAACGATAAAATTAAATATAGAATATATTGGAGTCCGCTTTGAAGATGATACATAAGTCTTCATATCCCCATTCAAACGGTGTTTTAATGGAAAGTCCGCTTAAAGTTTATGATCCCTAATGTTCCTCTATCTCACCCAATTTCAAAAAAAAAAGATTGCTGATATCAAAAACTTCTAAATCTTATGTTTGGGGAAAACTGGGAAAATACTACCGAAGATTTCATTCATTGATTCCGAACTGTTCTAATCTTACAACCAGTAAGTTTAGTAGAAGAAGATGACAGTTTGTGCTTTTTCAGTTCCTGAAGTTGTCCATATTTAATTATTCATTACTTAATATATTTCTTGTATTTTTAATAAACTAACTTTACTTGCTAACCATTTTTTATTGGTGAACAAAGTCAGGGAAAAGATGCTGAGAAATTTAAATTAACTATTCAAAGTTTTTATTCGTTGGTACAAAACCAACTTTATTCTGTCATTCGTGCAAAACCATATGAGTGGGTCAGAAGGAAAGTGAACCAAGTCTATTTTTTTCTAAAATTTAGTTAAGAGCATACTTAGGTCCGTTTGAATAGTTATAATTTTATGTGCTGACTTATTCAATACTTAGTTCATCAGGTTACCAATAATGTACGCTAGTTCACTTTAATACTGAATGATTTGCACCATTTTTCATTGAAAAAATGAACCAAGTCTAAGTAGCTTAAGATTCTGTGATAAAGTGGGCTAAGTCAGAACTCTCAACTGTCGCTGACAGCTCTTTTTATAATCTGTCATTGCAATCTTCATGTGAATTTCTTGTGTGGTTAATTTAGTGATGAATTTGAACACAAGTTCTAATAAAGAATTCGAAGACTTAAGTCTTTCTGACCATGGTATGTACATAAACAGTAAAAATTCGTTATAACACTCTTCTAAGGACATAAGAAAAAGAGCGCCATAACCGGGAAAACGCTATAACTGAGAAATCATAAAGATGCTAAAACTTACTTTTAAATTTCTATCCGTTTAAACAAAAAGTTTACTTTTGTAAAATCCGAAAACCACAACAGATATGTTTATTTTCAAAAAGAGACGGTAACAAATATCTCCAATTATCTCCATCGAAGCATTATAACCGGGAATTCGGAGCGTTATGAGTTATAACGAGTTAGTTTTGTGTGGAAAATCATCATTTAGGTCCGGGATCACAGAATAAGAGCGTTTAAAACCGTGAAAACTTATGAACGGGAGCGTTATAACGAAATTTTACTGTGTAATACACACGTTTCCAACATAATAAAACTACTATAGATACTATTTTAGATTTTTGTAATAATAATAAAGAAACAGTATCAACTGTTATTTCGTCAGTTAGATATAGAAGAATGTAATAGTGCTGTTGATGATGTACCTTCTACTTGCACTAGTACCAGTAGAAAGAAAAGATATAAGCAAATAGGTCGTAAGCGAGAAAGAGATGAAGATTCTTGGAAATAAAATGTTAATAAGTTACTCAGAAATAGTGGTCAAGCCTACACTACGCGTAAAGGTAAATCCATACCGGCAAAACAATTTAAACAGAATTATGATTGCAAGTGTCCAGCGAAATGTAAAGATAAAGTGACAGAAGAGCAGCGCGAAATGTTTTTCACTTCATTTTGGAAGCTTAAAGATTATTCAAAGCAAAATACATTTCTACGAGGCGCTATAAAGATCATAGTACCACAAAGATCTCGTATTTGGGATGGAAGTAGAGGCTTTCAGTCACGTACTTTTGAATATTATCTCGATCTAAAAGATAAAAGCACTTTAGTTTGTAAGAAATATTTTTTGAATACCATAAACCTCAGTTGGGGTAGGGTGTACAGGTGCTTAACAAAACATGAGGTACATGCTGTATTGGATTCACGTGGGAGGCATCCGTCAAGTAACAAAATTGATCAAACTGAAATCCGATCACATATTGAGTCATTCCCTACATTTACCAGCCACTACACACGTCATCACAATCCTAATAGGAAATATTTAAATTCCGAATTGTCAATAAAGAAAATGTCAATTAGAAGGAAAAATTCCATGTAAGGAAAAATATTACTATAATGTTTTCATTACAAAGTATAATTTGCATTTTAAAATACCCTACAAAGACACATGCAAGAAATGTGACCAATGGAATATTGCTTTGGCTTCAGAAAAGGATCTATCTATTATAACAAAAATAGAGACTGAAAGAAAAATGCATTTGTCTCAAGCAGAAAAAATTAGAAATGAGTTGAAGAATGAGGCTTCACAAGTTTCAGAAAATTATTATGCTTGTACATTTGACTTGCAGAAGGCTCTAGCATTTCCAAAACTAACCACGTCCGTCGCTTATTATAAACGAAATTTGTACATGTATAATTGCGGTGTTCATCCAATTAATTCCGGACCACCTGAAATGTTTGTATGGAATGAAACAGAGGGAGGCAGGGGTTCGCAAGAAATATCTACAGTGCTTTACAAGCATTTAAAAAATAACGCTAAAAATTGTACTGAAATAACTTTATACTGCGACACTTGCGGAGGGCAAAATCGAAATATTAATTTATCAGTGCAATTACTGAAGCTGTGCAATGAAGCGTCTACTGCAGCCAAGACAATTAATGTGATATTCATGATATCTGGGCATTCCTATCTGCCAAATGACGCTTTATGAATGCTTTATGGCCCAGATGACTGGATTAAAATAATTAAAAGCTCAAGAAAGAAAACGCCAAATAAGGTCACTGAGCTTAAATTCAATGATTTTTTATCAACCAAAGATTTATTAGAGCACATTACTAATAGAAAAATAAATACCAACAAAGAACCTGTAAATCTTCAGACTTCAGTTCAAAAGAGGACACCCATTTTCAATATTTTATAAGGACACAGCTGATAACTTACTTCCATTCAAAGAAATTAACATAAAAAGAAACAACAAAAATGGTAGAAATCTTTCTTCGTTGGCATCAATAGATCAAAAACCGCTCTACAACGCTAGGCGCCGTATAACTGATATTAAGAAAAAAGATATGATTTCATTACTTCCTTTCATACCTCCAATCTACCACAACTTTTATAAGTCATTACCTGTTCAAACGAATACTAGGATCGAGTGAAATTCCAGAGGAGCACATACGTTATGAATAAAATTGTTGTTTTTTCTAGTATTTTAATTTCTCTTGTGAGGTTAACTCTTATAAACTGTACTACTTTTCTTACATTTTCCTTAAGAAAAATGTTTCTATAAAAGAAATTGTTATTACTTTTTCACACCGTATTAATAGTTGGACTTGATCGAATTGCGGTAAAAAAAAATCAGAGTAAAAGTAAACAAAGTCCACATTTCTTTCTTTTAACCGGTTGTATAGCTAAAATAATGAAGTTTCTTTTAAATAACACCTAAGTAACAATAGTGTAGATACTTATTTATAAAAAATATCAACTTTAAAAATTTCGTTGCCTATTACAAAAAATTAGTAAATGGATCGAAATCAAACGGTCCGTTTTCTCGAAACGAACTTAAGTGGACTTGGTTCACTTTACTTCTGACCACTCATATATTATAGCCACTACGTAGTATTTATTGTTCGGACCCGCCTACTATAATCAAAATTTTGAACCATGGCGCTTACTATTTTGAAATTGAAAATTAACGCTTATTTTCTGCAAATACACCATACATGCGATACATCATTGGAAAGCTAAAAGTATGCTCTTTTCAGTAACATCATAATCAAGTATAGTTTGTATTTAAAAAAATACAACTTTGTGTTGTATCTCAAAAATCATCAATAATGTTTAAAATTTTTCAACGGCAGTATGAAACTACTTAAAAACACTACCTTTACTACTAAAAACACTACTTAAAAAAGTGTCTTAAGAACGTATCAACCTCATTTCTCTAATTGGAAAAATAAAGGAGATATGAATATTTTTTGAAATCACGAAAATTTTTTTTGGCTATAACTTAAAAACAAAAGAAGATAGAGGTTTAGTGTTTGCGGCATTGGATTAATCTCGAAAAAAGAGACCGGGACATGGCACCTATTTTTTCGTATCTCTTATAGTTTCTGAAATAGCCTATAATAACACCCAACTTTGCCCACCCTGTACATTCTTGGAGTAGGATGATACAAACTAAAAATTAAAAAATATTCACCATGCACATAGATTAGAAAAATGTGGTTTTCAGAAAAAGAGGTTTAAAGTTACATAAACAATCTAAAATACACATTAAACGAAAAACACAAAGATGGGATACCCGCTTAAAAAAAAACAATGTTTCTGAAAAAAAAGAAATGTACTTCGTTTTATTTATTTATTTAGTCCGATGCGCATCAATCGGTGAATCCCCGTAGACACGGGTCTAGAAAATTTTCTACTTTCTATGCACATGTCGATGCTGATTGTTATGGTGCGTATCACATGTTAATGTGTAGGACAAGTGCATCTAGTAATATGTGTTCAGTTTGCAATATTATAATAGTAGCGATATATCTATTGTTCTTCTTAAGAATACCTAAATCTGGAGAAACAGAAAAAGCGCTCGTAATTTAGATAGAAGACCAAAACTAAAAGCACAGCTCAGTGAACACAAGCATTGTAATGGCAAAAGCAAGAAAATTGTACAATTGCTTTTGAGAAGTTTATGGAGGAACAGATTGTAAATTTAAAACAAGTTAAGGATGGTATGACAGATTTAGAACGAGGTATTTACATAATATCAAAATATCACGAGAGTCTGCTTCAGCGGACTATGAAGCTGCAGCAAGATAGATGGAATCTAACAATATAATCGAAGAAGGTGGATATCTGCCACAACAAGTTTTTCGGACGAGATGAGCCTTTTCTGGAAGCGTTCACGAAGTAGAACGATAATATCAAAGGAAGAGAAACGAGCTCCAGGTTTCAAAGTTTCAATAGATCGAGTAACCCTGTTATTGTGTTCAAATGCTTCAGGAGATTACATGATCAAACCAATGCTAGTAAATCTGGAATTTCAAATGATTACTCTAGCATCCCTAAGGATTTCCTTAACTTTCTTGAGTTTTGATACATTTCCAAATGATTATCAATCATGCCTTCCGAACGCTGCCTTTATAAAACATAGCCTTTTGCTTGCTAAATTTTTCCAATATGCGTGGTTTGCACAAATCTGGAAAACTCACCCGGATTCACTCACCCCGTGTAGGGAAATATTAATTTAGGTAAAATTAATTTTTAGTGTCGTCCATCCGCATCCACGACTGCAGAACTCGCACATACCCAGTTCAGTCCGTTACCGGTCAGTGATTTCCAATTCGATGCGCACAATGTCTGGTTCATCAATCAGTGAATCCCTGTAGACATTAGTCTAAGAAATTTTCAACTTTCTATGCACATGTCGATGCTGATTGTAATGGTGCGCATCACATGTTTACATAGTAGTGCAGGACATCAAACTGCTCAGCAAATAAAAATTAAATATATGCAGCAATTTGAAAAATAAAAGTTAGTAATCGGTTGAAATTGAAGATGGCATTGGAAAAAATTTATCTGTAGCATGAATCATAGTATTTATAAAACCATTTCATTTGATAAAGATAAATGTCAAGATAGGGAAGAAAGGAGATATGTAGATAAAATAAATAAAGCAGAACGCTTAATAAAAAAGAAGGAAGAAATGGCGCGGATAAGATCTTTAGTTGATTTAGCTTATAATGCTGATCCAAGAATAGCAAAGTTTAAACAAGAGGATAAAGATAAAAAGTTAGCTGCTAAAAAAGCACACCAGACTGCTGCTCAACAAAAGAAAGAGGAGGAGGAAAAGTTATTGCGTGAAGCTAAATTAGCAAAAGAAAAAGCTGAATCCCTGTAGACATTGGTCTAAGAAATTTTCAACTTTCCATGCACATGTCGATGCTGATTGTAATGGTGCGCATCGATGCTTCAAAGACAGTAAGATCTGGAGTAGGCATGGGCATCAGTGGACCAAATAGCCACATCAAATTGCCCCTCAGCTCGGACTTAACAATTTTCCAAGCAGAAGTTCTTGCTATAAACTTCTGCACCGCTTTGAACCTACAGAAGGGACAAAAAGGTGCATCCATAAACATTTTCACAGACAGTCGGGCCGCCTTAAAGGCAATTCAAGCCTACACGTGTGGCTCCGCACTGATCAGAGAGTGCACCAACAACCTGAGAGAACTCGCTAGGGGCAATGATGTTACCCTATGGTGGGTTCCAGGTCACAGCAACATTGAGGGCAATGAGAAGGCCGACAAGCTGGCCAAAGAGACAGCAAACACGCCCTTCATTGGACCCCAACCTGGATGTGGACTACAAAAAAGCCACCTAAAACAAATAATCAACAACTGGGAGGCTTCAAAGATAGCCTTACGCTGGAAAGAACTTCCAGGTCACAGACAAGCGAAGAGTATGATAACTCCGTCGCAAAACAAAACCAAAGAGGTTTTATGCCTCAGCAAAGGGGATCTAAGAACGCTCTCAGGCTACCTAACCGGCCATGTGCCCCTAAAATACCACCTCTTCCACATTGGACAAGCTGAGGATCAAACTTGTCGACTATGCAACGACGAGTCAGAAACTGCTGAACATATACTGTGCAATTGCGTCGCCAGAGGACGTCTAAGGCACAACGTCTTCGGTAAAACTCCCCTGTTACCTACCGACATAAAGGTTCAAGACCTTAGGACAATACTAAGGTTCATTAAGGACCTACATTTGCCCTAAACCTTTGGAGGGCTAAAGTTACAATAGATCTTATAGGTCGCGGTAACGAGAGGGGCCGCCCTCCTCAGCCCGGCAGCAATAATAATAATAATAATAATAATGGTGCGCATCACATGTTTACATAGTAGTGCAGGACATCAAACTGCTCAGCAAATAAAAATTAAATATATGCAGCAATTTGAAAAATAAAAGTTAGTAATCGGTTGAAATTGAAGATGGCATTGGAAAAAATTTATCTGTAGCATGAATCATAGTATTTATAAAACCATTTCATTTGAAACCTGGGTCATGAAAATCGGAATGTAAATAACAGAGTTACAGGTTGGGGCGTTTTTTGTGTGACACCCTGTATTTATTCTTATTTTATAATAAGATAAGTTTTATTAATTTAACCTGCTTTTTGTTTATGAGTTTATGTTTTAATTCATTGTAACCAACTATCTTGATACTACTTATAAATATAATCTCGTTTTTCTTTTATTTCCAAAGCCTACTTTTTCAAAATCTGCATATATAAGTTTTAAAGTTGTATATTTCAAAGAAGATTTGAACGAAATATCAAGTGTGCTATATATTTGGAAAGGAAATTGTATGCCATCGTTGAATTAGCAAAAATATATAGAATGTTCCAGGAAAAGAAGATTTATCAATAAGAAAAACGTTAGGACGACTTTTCGAAAATATACTGTTTTGAAAAACAATCTGTATCTCTGAAACCGTAAGAGATATCGATATGCGGTTTTCGCCATTAAGTTTCTTATAAAAATCAAGCCGCAGACACTGATATCATTTTTGCTGTATCTCTTATAGAAATAGGAGTTTCCCTTCAAAAGTGCCCAGTTTGGCCCACCCTGTACACTAGATATCCAGATTATAGTGGATATTCAGAGATTTCTCGAATTTTCAACTATGTGTGAAATATTTCTAGTAATCAAAAACTATTTAAAAACTTAAAACAATTTCTAAGACTATCAAGGGATTTTCTAACTTATTTTCCAAAGATTTCTAAAAATATAGAAATTTAGTAGTTTTTTCGGATTATATCCATAGCTTTTATAACGATTTCTAAAATATCACCTAGAAAATTCTAAAAAAAAAATCAAAAAATTCCGGAATTTTCTAGAAATTTGTAAAGATTATCATTTGTATTCAAGGATTTTTCAGATATTTAGGTATTTTTAGAAAGTTCTTGGATGATTAGCCAAGTTTCCTACATATTCTATAATGATTTCCAAGAAAATCAACTTGTCAATATCGATAAAACAACTCAATAAGTACTAGATTATTGTGCGGATTATTGTGAATACACTGAAATAACTGTATATTTTAGCAAACTTCATCGTTTCTACAATAACCTGGGCTATATTGTAACCTGATTCTGCCTTCTTTTGATACCTACTTATCTATATGATACTATACTTTTATCGTAGCGTGTTCAGCAAGCTCATTTCGCCTGTACCCACAGATTTTGCCTATCAATATTTGCTATATACTTCTCACTCCATAATTGAACCAATATAACACATGCACCAATATTTGTAGCAATTTCAACAATTTCAACAATTTTAATAGAATAGGCTAAACAAATATTGTTTATAAAATAATTTAATACGATAAATATTATAAAAATAATTCCAAAAATATTGACATTTATACTAGTATACAAAGCCACCTAGTGGAAACATTAAAAACTTGTATTAAGTTAATCAATTGCAAATTGAATTTTAAACAAATATTGTACGAAACATTTTTCGATAAAATCAATAATTTGCTCTGAAATTCCCGATTTTCCGCGCAATCATCGTATCGTACTGTTCACAGGGAAATTAATTAATTAATTATTTAAAAAAATGTTATTAATAAAAGTTGCTTGTAATGAAATTTTCAACAAATATTGTTTATAAAATAATTCGATACTATCAATAATCAATTGAATGGAAAATTATGAAACTTTAAGGTAATTTTTTTAATGTAACTAATATTAGTTTCGACTGTACAGGGTGGTTCAAATTCGATGTCCGAATAGGCTAACTCGGAAACTATAAGAGTTAGAAAAAAAGTAGCTTACATGTCATGATCTCGTTTTTCGAGAAACTGCTAATGCCGAAAACCTCATAGCGCTATCGTCTTTTGTTTTTCCGCTAGAGGCCAAAATTGGAAATATCGTAAAACCAGCAAGTGCAATTATCTTCGTTATTATTATAGGTGGAGTATTATAACTAAGACATTATATGGACACTTTTTTACAGAGAATTGGATGACGTAGTCAAAAAAATTTTTTCGGTTTTAGATTTTGAGATATCATCACAATTTTCGTTTTTTTAAATGGAAACAACCACTGATTATTCGCTTATTAAATTCGTTATTTTTTTCTTATTACAAAAATATAGGGTTCGACAGGTCTATTTCTTATTGTTTTAGAATAAAGCCAAAAATAAACTTTTTTTTTAAATTTCCATCTAGTGTCATCGACGAAATTAAATTTACAGTTTCCTGTAAATTATGGTACTATAACTAAAAATTAAAAAAACAAATTTCTGATGTTTGAAACAAATAAATTTGTTGAACTATTTAATTTATATATGTTTTACACAAAAGTTGGAATAGATTGCATTATTTCACATTTTTTATTAATATTTAATATTATTATTAAATGACTTAATAAATTATTGATAGATGGCGCTCATATATTTTTCTATTGAATTCAAATAAACATAGCAACATTTGTTTGTATTCAAAAAGTGTCACTTTAAAAATCCTGTTTTAAAGATGAATTACGAAAACTTTGAAAAGTTTGACATGTTAGAATGTTACATACCTATTACAAAATAAAAGTAGTGAATTGGCTGCAGAGTTGTATTTTAATAGATACCCGGAAAGAAGGCAGCCAAATGCTTAAATGCCAAAAAATTTAAAAACATTCGGTTCTTTTAAAAAGCCTAGACCAAAATCGTATTATAAAGAAAATGAAGACGAAGAAATAAATGTTTTAGCGGCAGTTACAGCAAATTCGTCGATATCAAGCCGCGAAATGGAGAATGATCTTGGTATTTCCAGAAATCGCTGTCTTCGTGTTTTACATAAACACAAGTATAAGCCATACGTTCCTCGAATCATGCATCATTTACGAGATGGTGATACCCAAAGAAGGCTTGAATTTTGCCGTTGGTACGTAGATCAGGTTAATGAAAACCCAGTTTTCAGTAGAGCAATTATCTGGACCGATGAAGCACACATTAGCAGTGCGGGGATATTTAACAGAAATAACCAACATATATGGTCGAACGTTAATCCCCAAAATACCATTGAAAGGCGTACTCAAGGTCGCTTTGGTTTTAACGTATGGGTAGCATTGCTAAATAATGAAGTTTTGGCATATCAAATATACCAAGAAAATTTAAATGCGGAACGGTATTTAAACATATTAACAAACCACATTGAAAGATATGTTGATGGTTTACCTTTACGTGATGCGGAAAAACTATATTTTCAACATGATGGCGCTCCTGCGCATACTGCTAGGCGTATAACTGATTTTTTAAATATTAATTTTGAAGACAACTGGATTGGTTCCAGCGGAAACCATCGGTGGCCACCAAGATCACCGGATTTGACGCCACTGGATTTTTTTCTCTGGGGCTACATCAAAAACCAGTTATATTTAATGGATAATGGAAATATAAGAGAATTAAAGATACATTTTGAGCATTGTCTCAATTCTATTCCAAATATAAGTATATTTAACGCAATAAACAGTGTTAGAAAGCGTTGTGAAATTTGCATCGAAAAAAGAGGAGGTCAATTTGAGCATTTTTTGTAGCATTGTTTTAATAATGTTTGGAAAATAAAATTATTAGTATTTGTTGTTAAATTACTATTTTTTTGCGTTAATAAAATATTTATAAATACTATTTGATCTAACAAAAACAAATAATATATTAAATAATGTCAATCTTATAGATGTGAAAATTTTTAAAAGTTATTCATAAAGTATTAAGAAATGTAGGTATGTAGTAAACCTACAATTTCTAAAATCAGCCACTTAATAATTTATCAAGTTGCTAATAAAATAGTGTGAAGCAATGCAAGTCATTAAATATTTCCGTATTAACAGTTGGTGTAATAAACATAATTATTTGTTTTTAAATACCAGAAGTTATCTTCTTATTTAATTGTTAACTTTTTAGATTTTACCTACCGCCCCGTAATTTACAGGAAACTGTAAATTTAATTTCGCCGATGATACTAGATGGAAATTTTATAAAAAATGTTTATTTTTGGCTTTATTCTAAAACAATAAGAAATAGACCTGTCGAACCCTATATTTTTGTAATCAGAAAAAAATAACGAATTTAATAAGCGAATAATCAGTGGTTGTTTCCATTTAAAAAAACGAAAATTGTGATAATATCTCAAAATCTAAAACCGAAAAAATTTTTTTGACTACGTCATCCAATTCTCTATAAAAAAGTGTCCATATAATGTCTTAGTTATAATACTCCACCTATAATAATAACGAAGATAATTGCACTTGCTGGTTTTACGATATTTCCAATTTTGGCCTCTAGGGGAAAAACAAAAGACGATAGCGCTATGAGGTTTTCGGCATTAGCAGTTTCTCGAAAAACGAGATCATGACATGTAAGCTACTTTTTGTCTAACTCTTATAGTTTCCGAGTTAGCCTATTCGGACATCGAATTTGAACCACCCTGTACTCAATTCAGGAAAAAATAAATAAAAAATAATAAAAAAGGGAGATTTTTCCATAAGCTGTTTTTAATTGTTTTAAGGAATTTTGTCCGTTACTTTTGGGAAGCACTGTATATTCGATACAACGTGCATTACGCTTCCGCGTAATTGGTTGCCTAAGCGCAATAAATTGCAGTATTTAAAAATTATTAAATATAAAAAATAAAGGAGAGTTTTTAAGACCTATGTGAGTGTAATTGAAACAAGATTTCAATTACTTTAAATGTTTTATTGATTTCTTAGTTAACTTGTTCGTATAATTTTACTTAAGAGTTACATAAAAATAAATTATGTTGGCATCAATGAAAAAACCAAACAAAAAAAGTAAACGATAAAGTGTGAGGTTAAGTAATCAAATTTGACAAATTTAAAAGTTATTTTATTCAAAATTCAGGAAAAATGCCCACCGTATTATTACTAGATTCTTCATTATCCATGTCCAGACCGGTGCAACTTCCGGAAAATGCAGAAACAACACGAAAACAACTCGCAGTTGCAGGTATCAAGACGTTCCTAGACACTTTAAGCATTCATGCGAAATTAGAATTTATATCTCTGGTAAGTAAAGGCGATTTTCGTTTGAACCCCATTTAAAGTTTGGGGATATTTAGGGAATTTTTATCGTGTTACGTTGCTTTCGAAGAATTTCTGACGTTTCTTTCGGCAGCACATGGGTAATGTAAAAACCATTTAAAGAGATTAAAACATTATTTCCCAACCGCAATTTCCGTAAACATTCAGTGAAAGTGTGTTCAAACGATTTATTTTTACAACGGGATCATTCGTGTTATGTAGTAAAAGATGTGTGAGGTTAGGTTAACGGAAAAATGTACTACAGTCGCGTTGCGGTATCGTTTCGTCTTCAAGCGAAACGAAAACGGAGATCCCACGTTGGAATATCTTCCTCACGCCGTTAAAAAATTAGAAATTCCCTCAACACCTCCGCCAGAAGAAGAACAAAAAGAGGAAGAAGTTGAAATCGAAGAAGTCGACGTTAAATACCTCAGAAGTTTGGATCCTAAAGAATGGAAGAAACAAGATCATTATAAAGTTTTGGGTTTAGAAAATGCTCGTATTAAAGCTAGTGATGAGATCATTAAAACTGCTTATAGAAAAATGGTTTTAAAGCATCATCCGGATAAAAGAAAAGCTCAAGGTGAAGAGATTAGGACGGATGATGATTATTTTACTTGTATTACAATGGCTTATGAAACTTTGGGTAATTCTATTAAGAGGCGATCTTATGATTCTGTCGATCCCGAATTTGACGATTCTTTACCTTTACAAAGTGATATTAAACAAGATTTCTTCAAAACGTTATCGTTTTATTTTGATCTAAATTCGCGATGGTGCGAAAAAAAACATGTTCCTAAATTGGGAGATTTAGATTCGCCACGAGAAAAAGTGGAGTATTTTTATTCATTTTGGTATGACTTTAAATCCTGGAGAGAATATTCTTACGAAGATGAAGAGGATAAAGATAAATGTCAAGATAGGGAAGAAAGGAGATATGTAGATAAAATAAATAAAGCAGAACGCTTAAGAAAAAAGAAGGAAGAAATGGCGCGGATAAGATCTTTAGTTGATTTAGCTTATAATGCTGATCCAAGAATAGCAAAGTTTAAACAAGAGGATAAAGATAAAAAGTTAGCTGCTAAAAAAGCACGCCAGACTGCTGCTCAACAAAAGAAAGAGGAGGAGGAAAAGTTATTGCGTGAAGCTAAATTAGCAAAAGAAAAAGCTGAAGCTGAAGAAAAAGCTAAAATTGAAGCCAAAAGGCTGGAACGTGAAGCTCAAAAGAAAGCTTTGAAAAAAGAGAGAAAAATATTTAGGGATACTTGTAAAAGTAGCAATTATTTCTCAGAAAAAGAATCGGAACGTATTAACAATATGATGGCTGTTGATCAAATTTGCGAAGTCTTCTCCGCCCTTGAATTAGCCGAATTAAACAAAAATTTAAAAAACAACGGAAAACAAGCCTTCGCAAAAGCAATGAGTGAATCTCAAGCGCGCATCGAAGAAGAGAAAAAATCCGTTTTAGAAACATACACGCAAAAAGTAACGGAACAACTTCAAAACACCAACATTGCAAATCCAGAATGGACAAACGATAACTTACAACTTTTAATAAAAGCCGTCAATTTATTTCCCGCGGGAACTAATCAACGTTGGGACGTTGTAGCTAACTTTTTAAACCAACACGGTACTTTTACCGAAAACACAAGAAAATTTAATTCAAAAATGGTATTGGCAAAAGCAAAAGATTTACAAAGTACGGATTTCTCAAAAAATAACTTAAAAGAAGCCGCGAATAAACAAGCGTTTGATAATTTGAAGAAGGAAAAACGAAATGTGGTTGTAACAGCTGATGAATCAAAAAAAATTGATGATGAGAAAATTGCGATAAACGGCGGAATGACTAATGGGGAACTAAAACAAGTTGATAAACCTTGGACAACTCAGGAACAACAATTACTTGAACAAGCGTTAAAAACTTATCCCGCGAGCACGCAAGAACGTTGGGATAAAATAGCCGATTGCGTACCTGGACGTACCAAAAAAGACTGTATGAAAAGATACAAGGAACTTGTTGAGATCATCAAGGCGAAAAAAGCTGCCCAAACGGCCGGCGGGGCGACCAAATAACGCATGCTATTTTTAGTCCTTATCAAATTGTTGAAACTGTAAAACCAGTTTATTAAGTTTAATTTACGAGATATTTATTCTTCATTCTCTTATAAAATTTTTTATTACTTACTATTATTAATTATTGTAAATTAATTCGTGGCGAATTTCATTTTTTTCTTCTTTTCTTTTCATTCTTTTTATTTTGTAATATAAGAATGTACAAGTTTTAAGAAAATCTTTGCGAATATTACGTAATCCATACGTTATTCTGTGCTGCCCATGTAATAACTGAGGAAGATGTATTAAAAAATGAAAATAAAGATTACCAATGTAAAGTAAACATCAGAGCTTTATTTTAGTTTATAAGTTTATGTTGATTTTGGTAAGTTAACCCTGCTGTAACTAAAGTTATGAAAGTAATCAACGCAAATTGACCTTGACCATGAAACGTTTTATTTTTGGAGTGGGGTTATGGTTATGCTTATTCAAACAGTAAATTGGAAATGAATATGTTTAAATATATATTTTTTTTAATTATCCAAAAATTAGACTAAACGGAATTAAGAATTATTTCGTAAGAATAATGTATATAAAATGATGCGATTTTAACACATTAGCTAACATTCAACATTTATATATAACATCTTTGACGTTGAATTTTTTTCGCAAAATTATCTATTAAGCAGTTCCCACAAATAATGAAAAGAGGTTGTGCTCTATATGAGTGAGCAGCCATAAAACTAGCGTTAATTTGATTGTACGTTTGAGAATAGGTTACTCTTTCAAAGTAATTATGTTATAAACTTATATGACAAGGAAAAGCATTTTTACACCCCAGCTTTAGATTCGTACATAGACAGAGACTTATACAATTTGAGCGAACGACCACCCTTTTATATAGCTGACCCACACTATCAAAACTGATGAGCAAAAAAGCGGTTTATGAAATTGCTTTATTGTTTTCTTTTGATATAAATTCGCGATGGTGCGAAAAGAAACATGTTCCTAAATTGGGAGATTTAGATTCGCCACGGGAAAAAGTAGAGTATTTTTATTCATTTTGGTATGACTTTAAATCCTGGAGAGAATATTCTTACGAAGATAAAGAGGATAAAGATAAATGTCAAGATAGAGAAGAGAGGAAATATGTAGATAAAATAAATAAAGCAGAACGCTTAAGAAAAAAGAAGGAAGAAATGGCGCGGATAAGATCTTTAGTTGATTTAGCTTATAATGCTGATCCAAGAATAGCAAAGTTTAAACAAGAGGATAAAGATAAAAAGTTAGCTGCTAAAAAAGCACGCCAGACTGCTGCTCAACAAAAGAAAGAGGAGGAGGAAAAGTTATTGCGTGAAGCTAAATTAGCAAAAGAAAAAGCTGAAGCTGAAGAAAAAGCTAAAATTGAAGCCAAAAGGCTGGAACGTGAAGCTCAAAAGAAAGCTGAAGAAAAAAGAGAGAAAAATATTTAGGGATACTTGTAAAAGTAGCAATTATTTCTCAGAAAAAGAATCAGAACGTATTAACCATATGATGGCTGTTGATCAAATTTGCGAAGTCTTCTCCGCCCTTGAATTAGCCGAATTAAACAAAAATTTAAAAAACAACGGAAAGCAAGCCTTCGCAAAAGCAATGAGCGAATCCCAAGCGCGCATCGAAGAAGAGAAAAAATCCGTTTTAGAAACATACACGCAAAAAGTAACGGAACAACTTCAAAACACCAACATTGCAAATCCAGAATGGACAAACGATAACTTACAACTTTTAATAAAAGCCGTCAATTTATTTCCCGCGGGAACTAATCAACGTTGGGACGTTGTAGCTAACTTTTTAAACCAACACGGTACTTTTACCAAAAACACAAGAAAATTTAATTCAAAAATGGTATTGGCAAAAGCGAAAGATTTACAAAGTACGGATTTCTCAAAAAATAACTTAAAAGAAGCCGCGAATAAACAAGCGTTTGATAATTTGAAAAAAGAAAAACGAAATGTGGTTGTAACCGCTGATGAATCAAAAAAAATTGATGATGAGAAAATTGCGGTAAACGGCGGAATGATTAATGGGGAACTAAAACAAGTTGATAAACCTTGGACAACTCAGGAACAACAATTACTTGAACAAGCGTTAAAAACTTATCCGGCGAGCACGCAAGAACGTTGGGATAAAATAGCCGATTGCGTACCTGGACATACCAAAAAAGACTGTATGAAAAGATACAAGGAACTTGTCGAGATCATCAAGGCGAAAAAAGCTGCCCAAACGGCCGGCGGGGCGACCAAATAACGCATGCTATTTTTAGTCCTTATCAAATTGTTGAAACTGTAAAACCAATTTATTAAGTTTAATTTACGAGATATTTATTCTTCACTCTCTTATCAAATTTTTTATTACTTACTATTATTAATTATTGTAAATTAATTCGTGGCGAATTTCATTTTTTTCTTCTTTTCTTTTCATTCTTTTTATTTTGTAATATAAGAATGTACAAGTTTTAAGAAAATATAAGTACGAAGGCTTTCACGGCCGGTGTGAATTAAACTAAGATTAGAACTAAAACTAGAACTAACACTAGAAACTTTCGGGTTTTGCCGTGCGTCTTTTAATAAAAGGTTTGACGTTTCGGATGCCATGTTGCAACCTTCTTCAGAAACTGGTTCGAAGTGAACCACTTCGAACCACTTCTTAAAAGACGCACGGCAAAACCCGAAAGTTTCTAGTGTTAGTTCTAGTTTTAGTTCTAATCTTAGTTTAATTTTAAGAAAATCTTTGCGAATATTACGTAATCCATACGTTATTCTGTGCTGCCCATGTAATAACTGAGGAAGATGTATTAAAAAATGAAAATAAAGATTACCAATGTAAAGTAAACATCAGAGATTTATTTTAGTTTATAAGTTTATGTTGATTTTGGTAAGTTAACCCTGCTGTAACTAAAGTTATGAAAAAAGTAATCAACGCAAATTGACCTTGACTATGAAACGTTTTATTTTTGTAGTGAGGTTATGGTTATGCTTATTCAAACCGTAAATTGAAAATGAATATGTTTAAATATATATTTCATTAATAATCTAAAAATTAGACTAAACGGAATTAAGAATTATTTCGTAAGAATAATATACAGGGTGATTCACATAAGAACCGACACAGAGCAGGGACATGTAGAGGCCCATAAATTAAAATGATTTAACGTAACTTACCTCTATACTAAGTTGTACACCTGAGGCCTTCAAAGTTGGCTCTTAAATTTTTAAAAAGTTCAATATCTTCGTAACACCAAACTTGGTATACATTAGGAGTGTACCAAGGGTATTAATTGGTAACAAATTGAACTCAATTGTGGTATTTCAAAGGGTTGATTAAGGGTGATGGTACACTAAATTTTGACAGATTTCTTTAACCTTTTGGCGGATTTAATACATTACTACTTCATTTCATGTGGAATTTAATTCTAAAACTTTTCTTACTCTTATTATTTTTTATATCTCAAAGATGGAGTATTATAAATAAAACATTATATGGGCAACTTTTTACGAAGAATTCAGTGCCATAGGTAGAATTTTCTTCCTATCTTTTATTTTCGAGATTTTAAACGTAACTTTATTTTTTTAAATGGAAACCATAGTTGACTATGATCTAAAATAATTTGTTATTTTGTTCTGATAACAAATATATATAGTTTGTGGGGTATATTTCTTATAGTTATTGAATAATTAACAAAAATTCATTTTGTTCTATCTAAAACTAATGTATGTATTTAAAAGCACGCAAATTTTTCAGTTTTTGCCGATAGGGCGAAAACAAAAGACGATAGCTGTTCGGAGTTTTCGGCATTAGTATTTTCTCGAAAAACGAGATGATGACATGTAAGCTACTTTCTTTCTATCTCTTTTAGTTTCGAAGATAGCCTATGCGGACAAATTGGGACACCTGTATAAAAAATACGAAATGTAAACTTTTACTACTATCCGTGCAAAAAGTCAAGGCCTCTCATTTTAGAGATGCGACAAAGTTTGTTCTAATCACTGAACATTTCTACGTAATATATGTTGATTTGAAAATTTTCGGATCCACGGTTTTCTTTTTATCGCGAGTTAAATGAAAAAAGTACCCGATTTTTTACGGTACCGGCAACATTGTCAACTTTGCGATTTTTTTCTCGATAACTATCGTACGAAAAAAAATTGAATTTTGAACTACCACCTGTTCAAAATGTCTGATGTGTTCTTAATGAGTGGCATATTTTATTTTTTCGATATTCCATACAGTTTCGCGGAAAATCGTGGTTTAGTAAGACGCCGTTATGTAGAAAACGGCTGGGTGGATTTCTTTGCGGATTTGACCAAATTATATCAAATAATGCCGGTTATCGGATCCCGTTATCAGTTTTTCAAAATTAGAGCTCCCTAATTTTTTAAGGGCGATTTAATGGAATTACAAATTAAAGAGAAACAGAAATAAGCTATGCGTTGTAACGGGGGTTCCGTCCAATCGGAACAGATGGTGCGTCCCAGACAGGACGTCGCGCCTTATTTCTTTATGTAGGTAAGATAAAGGCGCGACGTACTGTCTAGGACACATCATCTGTTCTGATTGGACGGAACCCCCATTACCCCGTTAACTAAACAAACAAAATAATACAAAATATATTTGTATTAAATATATTTGAGTTTTTTATGAAAACGACAATGTTTTTTAAAAAATAATAAGAATAAAAAAAGTTTTAGAATTAAATTCCACATGAATTGAGGTAATAATGTATTAAATCCATCAAAAGGTTAAAAATATCTGTCCAAATTTAGGGGACCATCACTCTTAATCAACCCTTTGAAATGCCTTACTTGATGCCTTACATCATCTAACGAGATCTTCTCTACCATCTCGAGCCTCCAAGGGAGTATGCACAAGGGGCCCACTGGGGCCTAAGTGCGCGTAAAAATTACGCACCCCTCTACATACATACATACATACATGCCTTACTTGGTCTTAACTTGATACCAATTAACACTTTCGATACACTCATAACGTATACCAAATTTGGTTTTTCTAGCTTAATGTATTACGAAGATATTCAATGTTTTAAAAATTTAAGACCAAACTTTGAAGGGCTATAACTCCTCAGGGGTACAACAAATCATACAAAAATAGTAGTAGTATTTTATTCTAACCTGTAAACCCAACTGAGGTTTACTGGTTGTAATTTAAACAATATTCACCAGTATAACCTCCTTTAAGGACAAAAAATAAAAATGCGTGTTTCGTTATGAAATGATGAAAATGAACTGAAGTTTTATTCTAAATGTAAACAATAATAAATTTTCATGACACGCCATGGTATAATGATTTGACAAATATTTCAATTTAAAATCAAGTGGGTTCTGTGACGGTAACGCTACACCAATAAACGAAGAAAACAATAAATACAACAAAATATGCCGCTTTATTCAATCGCAGTTGGGTATTTTCTACTTTTCGGCGAACAAATTGATATTCACATCCCTATTCGTATTCCGGACTGTGTAAAAATCGAAAACAATGTGTCGACACATCAGTGAATTTTGTAGAATCTTGTTTTTCGTCTGCGCCGCATCATAGCTATTGATGACAAGCATAGAAAATATGCATATTATAGAAGGAATGCTAAATCTCTTTTATTATTAGTATATAAGGAAACTGGTTTTATTTATTTTTGATAAAAATCATGATTTTCGTCAATATGCAATGCAACTTTTAATTTCTACAGCAAGGTTAAGGCTGAAACCTTGAATTATAAAAGAGGATGTTCTTAATTAGCATATTTCATTTAAATTCTTGGCGATTTTTTATTGTCACGATAAATACTTTAAAAACACTGACCGGATTATACTGATAAATTTTGATTTTATGTTGTAAATTCTTTTTATGTTTTGTTGATAACTGGATCTAATTTTTATTTTAAGTGTAAATAAAATAATATTATTTCAGATGACGTTCTCATCATACTTTGAAGAACAATGTGCTTTTACACGTGATTATAGCTTAGTAAAATCTTCTCTCCTAAATTTAGTAGACTTGGATAAAACTTGTATTGAAACGGCTTTTCATGGTGTGAATCAATTAGTTCTTACAGAATGGGGAAACAATACAGCTTGCCATGTAATTAATATGCGAAATTAAAATTATCATTCTAAAAAAAATTTTTTTAGGTAATTCTAATTACAGATGGAAATACCGGATTAGGTCCAGGTTCTTTAAAAGAATCATTATCGACAATAAACCAACGAACCGTTAACAATCAATTTCCTTTACCATTTTCATTTCCAGCAAAATTACATATTGTTTGTATAGCTGCTCCGAATGATGCTAGTCTATTAAAAGGTAAAAATAAAAAAGATTTAGTTTTAATAAAATAGATTTAATTAATTTCTAGCAAAACCAATGTATCAAGAACTTATTGATATGTGTGGTTATGATGGTTCTATTTGTACCCCGGATACGAATTTAACCGAAGTTACAGTTTGCAATATGTTTCAAAAATTAGCAGAGGAAAGTTATACATCATTTAAAGGTACTTTAAAATGCGGACATTTAGAATCTAAAGTTATTTTATCACCAGCACCAGTGGTAATATTTTCTTTCTGTTTTTAAATCTTATAAATATAAACGTTTAATTTTCAATTTTAGCCATACACAAAAATAACTGATTTCGATTACCAAACATATAATCTTTCACAAACAGTAGAAGTATGCGGTTTTATAAGCATTGCAGACGTAGGTTCACCAATGGCTATTAGTAGACATTTAATATTACCAGCAAGTAAAGATAACGCACCTTTAAAACCAGAAATAGATTTAACCGAAGATGAATCAGATGAAGGCAAAGTCCCATCCTTTTGTGTCTTACTCCACGGTGCTCTTAAAGTTGAAAATATGGCCGCTTTGGTTACAATAGGAGAAAATTGGTTTGGATTTATCTACTCATGGGCAGATTCAAAGAAAAAATCCAACTTAATGCTAACAATTTTAATGCCAGGTTCGGATTCCGTTCCATGGTTGGGCGATCTCAACATGTTACATTGCGCCGACAATATGAATAGTGATAATGTAACAGCTTTTCCTGTGCGACCAACTGAGAAAAGGAGTTACTCGCAGAATAGCGTCGTTTGGATACGACAGGCTGGATTACAAAGTGATATACAAAAAATTTTACGACATGCGAGGAAATTACCTGAGAAAACACAACAATTTTATAAGGAATTGAATAGATTAAGAAAAGCCGCTATTCAATTGGGGTTTATTGAGTTGTTAACTGGGTTGGCTAGTATCTTTGAACAGGAATGTACGCAACTTCCTGGATCTGCACATCCTGATTGTGCCTTGCAATTGACTCATGCTGCGGACGCGTTGAGAAAGACACAAACTAGGGATATTAAGCATGTTATTTGTCCTTTACCTACTAATTATAATGCTTCGTAAGTTATTTTCCGAATTTATAAGATATTTTGTATTTAATTTGTTAATTATAATATTAATTATAAGGAAATAAAAATATCTTCTTTACTACTAATTTGTATATTCTGTTTTTTAACCCAAGTCAGTTACTTAAATTTGTCGTTTAAATAAGTTATAAACCTTAAATAAACACGAGTTAAGTTATATTTTAACGCGCACGATAGTTGTTTGAAATTGCAACGCACTGTTGAGTTAAAGCGACTTTACCGGCTTATAAATTGTCGAACCAATTTTTCCTTTAAAAACATTTTTGTGTTAATAATTCATTTATGTTTCTTTGATTGCAGATATAATTTGATCTAAAACTTTTTAATTTTAATACTCCGTACGTAGTAAGGACTGCCCCTTCTCATAGTGAAGGTAGATGAATACAGAATGGTTCATTTAACGTGACACAAGCGATTATCTCGAAATAAAAATGACATAAAAATGAACTAAATGAAAGTTGTTATGTGCGAAGGGGGAAACCATATGACGATAACATTTTTTGACCTTGAGCTTTTTTCAAGGTCGTATGCAGGTCACGACAAAATCTAAATAATTTTTTTAATCAAATAGTTTTAAATATTGTTTATTTATAAAAAAATGATTAAACTATACTATTAATCAACAACAAGTATAAAATTTATAATAAATGTTCAAATATTTCCCCACTCACTTCAATACATTTATTAACCCTTCTACTAAAACTTTCTTTACATCTTAAAAGGTTTTTATGGGGATCGTTAGGTTATATCATAATACTCGCTACTCTGCAATAACCACTTTTTATTAACTTCAACGCTGGATAAAAATGACATGTAAAGTTAACACTTATTTTGCATATCAATTTCCAAAAACATTTGATTAATTTTGAGAAACGATTGTAAACATATTAAAAGTTGTACCCTTATGAAATTTCACTATAATTTTATACTGTATGTGTTGTTTATGTAACACTGTAATAGCTTCTTGAATACAGGATTTATTTATCTTTTTCTCAACACTGTTCATAAACAAATTTTGTTTGCAATGTTAAATTTTGATTTGAGCTATAAAAAAAGTCCCACAAGATCCCAGGTTGAAATTTGTTTTTTTATGTAGTTTCAAGCCTATACGTTTCGTTCCCAAAAAAATAAATTGCGCATACTTGCGCATTTTCAATAAAATGGCTAATATACAGGGTGGTGTCTACGGATATTCGACAGTGAATACTGAAAGTTAGTTTAGAAACTATTAATCGCTTACAATTTTTCAGAATAACTATTTTTATGAATCAATATTAGTACTAAATGTATAACTAGAAGCTTTCGGGCTTAACCGTGCGTTTTTAAAAAAGAGTCACGATTCGGATATCATGTTGTTGTAACCTTCTTCCCAAATAAGTCCGAAGTATTTTTTGAGTTAAAAAATACCTATCCAACACACAGTAATAAAAAAGAAAATCAATGACGCGTTAAAACGCAAAACCAGATGATTATTTCACAAAAATTATTATCAAGAAATAAACTTAAGTTCATTTCTTGATTATTGTTAACAATAATACTTCAAAATCAGGGTGGTTCAGTTTTTAATCGGAAAACTTTACTAAGATGTAGTACTTGCCAAAATAACACAAGTTTTTTATACAAACATAAGGTCGCAACTGTTTTGTTTTCGAGCTATGAGCGATTAAAGTTGCGCCAAAAATTTACGTTTTATTTTGTATTTCGGCTATCATTAAACCGAAGAATTTGAAATTTTGTATGTATTTACTACTGGTTAACACCTTATTTTCAAGCATACCTAAAGCTTACCTAGCGGCCTCTAAAGGGATGAAATTCACAAACACTTTGATTTTTTATAAGAACTTTTTAACGCCAATTAGTGTTAAAATAAAATAAACCAAGTGACTTTTTAAATGAAAAAAATTTAAAAATTTTACAAACAACACACTTACATTATATAATCAATTATATAATTGGTATTATATGCTTGTGGCAGTGCATAAAATTCTTGTACATGGCCAGTTAATAATAGAATCATTAAGTATCCCGATTGGCCTGCTTTCAGAAGAAGCGCAAGAAACTAGGAATAAAGACCTTAGAAGGTATAGAGAGAACTTTTCAAGAAAAATTTCCAGAATACATAATAATAGAGACATTTTAAACAGGCTTTTAATATCAACAGACCCAATTATAACATCATTTCATAGCAAAAAATCAAGAAATAATGCAGATTTTCCTCAAGAACTTATAAGCCTTCTCTGCTTTGAAAATGATGAAGAAAGAAATGATTTTTTATCGTCAATTACAACTAATATTGAAATTGTAGAACACAGTGAAGAAGAAGAAAAATAATATTTAGTTTTCTTCCTCTTCACTGTGTTCTAGAATCTCTTCTATTTATTTTTCTACAAGAAAAATAAATATTGGTATACAAGAAATGTTAAAACAGTATGTTAAAACACTAAATTTGCTTATGGGTTAAAACATAATTTATGGTTATCACTACATTATTAAACATTTGTCACAAATTAACACAGAAACAAAGAATAGCGTAGTTTACTCTATTATTGCAAATAAAATAGTAAGAGTATTTTTTTAACTGCTACTGTTTCGAAGACAGCTACATGAAAAACACTCAAAATTTACGTATAATCCATAAATGCAACAAAAAAAATGTGGGTTCCTATTTTAAAATGTCAACTTAGGCATGGTATCTCAATTTTGGGACACCTCTACATTTCAATTTTATCTGGAAAAATGCGCGTTAAAAAATATAACATAGATGTCCAAGCCTTTTTTCTGGAAGAATATCCCCCGAATTTTTATCGAATTGATTCCATACTTTATGTACACAGTGTATATATATTATATATATATAAGCATATATACTTATTGTTAGGGTACAGGAAATAAAAGTACCATGTTTTCGGAATTATATTAGCTTAAAGATCCAACCCAAACCACAGCAAAACCTTTGTTTCGCTTTTATTTTCAAATATTCGTTTCAACATCCTAAATTTTGTTTTAAGCACTGTATATAGATTAAATAAATCCTAGCTAACCATTAAGGAGATATTATAAAGGTAGTAAACATTTTCAACTTCATTTAGTTGTAATTATATTTTTGGCCACATATTCGTAACTTCCTAACACTGTGTGTTAGGTGAAAAAAAAAACAAAATCCACCCCTTAGCCATGAGTTGCTATGTTGAAATTTGGTGTGGATAAAAATTCGACATCCCTAAGTGGATTTTCGTTAAAATTAGATTGCTACATGTGAAGGGGTGTCAACCCCTAATAAAAATAAGTGAAATTCGCTATGTTAGGTGAAAAAAAAAATAAAACCCTCCCCTTAGCCGTGAGTTGCTGAGTTGAAATTTGGTGTGGATATAGCTTCGACATCCCTAAATTGATTTTCGTTAAAATTAGAGTGCTACACATAAAGGGGTATCAGCCCCTAATAAAAATAAGTGAAATTCGCTATGTTAGGTGAAAAAGAAAATAAAATCCCCCCCTTAGGCGTGAGTTGCTGAGTTGAAATTTGGTGTGGATAAAAATTCGACATCCCTAAGTTGATTTTCGTTAAAATTAGAGTGCTACACATGAAGGGGTGTCAACCCCTAATAAAAATAGGTAAACTTCGCTATGTTAGGTGGAAAAAAAAACAAAATCCACCCCTTAGCCGTGAGTTGCTGAGTTGAAATTTGGTGTGGATAAATATTCGACATCCCTAAGTGGATTTTCGTTAAAATTAGAGTGCCACATATGAAGGGGTGCCAACCCCTACTAAAAATAAGTGAAATTCGCTATGTTAGGTGAAAAAAAAAATAAAATCCTCCCCTTAGCCGTGAGTTGCTGAGTCGATATTTGGTGTGGATAAAAATTCGACATCCCTAAATTGATTTTCGTTAAAATTAGAGTACTACACATGAAGGGGCATCAACCCCTAATAAAAATAGTTGACATTCGCATTATGTTATATGGAAAAAAAATATAATATATAAAACACATTAATGAAATTTTTTGTAAATGAAAGTAATAATAATAATAATAGTTTCTATGATAACAGTCAAAAACTTAATATAATACAAAGAAACAAATATGAAAATAAATTAAAAAAGTCAGTTCGTAGTTTAGTGTTGTTATGACTGAAATATGAAAGGTAAAAAAAAATAAAGACTAAGAAATTATACCTTTACCTAAAAGTTGGTAGATTATGCAGAAATTTTGTTTGTTGATAAATTTTAGACAAAGATAACAAGTTTGGTCGCTTTTGTAAAAATCTTCGACGCAGTAGGCACATTTGATGTGATACATTCTATTACAACTATAATAGATGGAGCTATTGTATTCGTTGTTTTACCCACAAAAAAAACAATATTCGTTCATGTCCACAGAATATTGTAAAATTGTTTTTGTAATTCGCGACGGTAATGAAAGCTCTAACAGTACTCAAACGGGTGCTGTAATGAGACTCCTTACAGCATCCGATGCTGTAATGAGATTTTAGTAACATTTTATGGAACCAGTTCAAGTTGGTGACATTGGGTCATTAATTTTTCTAGTTGTCAATGTGACAATTTTTGTCTATTTATGTTTAAACACTTTCTTAGCATCGAATACAAGGTCCACAATGATGAGGACATTGAACATTGAGCAATTTCTCTTATTTTGGGAGGTATACATGAAACATTTTTATCAGGTGAATACGTTTTATGTTTTGACAGTTTCTATTTGTCATTCAAATTTCTATTTTCAAGTGTTACGTTGTTACCAACTGCTACATACCTATTTCCCTACATTATCAAAATTTATTTTATTTTTGAGAAAAAAAAGGGATAAAAACGAGCAAATTACAAAAAATAGCATAAAAAACACGTTTCATAAGACTTAAAGCACTCATTCATTAAAAAACTCGTGGCTTCGCCACTCGTTTTTCAACTTGAATTCGTACATTTCAAGCGTGTCTTACGAAACTTGTTTTTTAATATACTATTTTGTAATTCGCGACGGTAATGAAAGCTCTAACAGTACTCAAACGGGTGCTGTAATGAGACTCCTTACAGCATCCGATGCTGTAATGAGATTTTAGTAACATTTTATGGAACCAGTTCAAGTTGGTGACATTGGGTCTTTAATTTTTCTAGTTGTCAATGTTACAATTTGATATTTACTAATATTATGTGTAGCACTCTGATTTTAACGAAAATCAACTTAGGGATGTCGAAGCTATATCCACATCAAATTTCAACTTAGCAACTCACGGCTAAAGGGTGGATTTTTTTTTACCTAACATAGCGAATTCCACTTATTTTTATTAGGGGTTGACACCCCTTCATGTAAGCACTCTAATTTTAACAAAGATCAACTTAGGGATGTCGAAGCTGTATGGTTTTATTTCTTTTTAAAGCCGAAACGTTTTTACCTTATTTTATTAGCAGTTTCAAAATTTATTCTGGAATTCTGGGATAAACAGCAGGTAGTGACCTTCGTAACATTTAACACAACATGATCATATTTTCTATGTTCAATCCGTTTCACTGTGCGTTTCAATCTTAGCGACGGATTTGCGACCGTGGTGAAATTGACAAATCCATCGCTGAAAAGTCCTCGCTAACTTCACTCCAATCAGAAAAGATGTTTTTGCTTTCGTTAGTTAAGCAATGGGCACTGGATAGCAATTGTTTTATATTTATTGAATCAAATTAATTAATTAAATCAAAAAACTTTTAACAGTAATATTTCTCTTATTATGCAACCTTTGTTAAAACATTTTTACGTTAATAACCTTCTTTTAGGATGTTTAAGCACCTCTTGAAAATAAAATCACAAGACCGTAAACACCTGTATATTTAATTCGTGTAGTTAAATTCGATTAAAAATTTGTCAATATTATTTAGTGCCATTTTTATCGCACTAATTAGTTTAATCGCATTATTTATCGCTTCTTTTAACTTTATTCAATTCTTTTTTGTATTATGAGAAAAAACTTTCTGATTTCTTATCACCAGATTGTTTCATAAACGCATTGTTTTATTCATTAAACAATTCATGCTGAGAATTATTTTTCTATGTTACTCTAAAAACTTATCATAACGTCAAAGTAATTTGAGAAAATTCTTTTTTATGGAAAAGCTACATTTTTAAGATTGAAATAATCTGTGTCTTTAATTAACCCCTTAGTGAACACGTAGCCAACATTAAGTTCGTCTATTTAAAACCTAACTTATTTCTGGAAAAGACGACTGCACTATTTAAATAAACGACACACTGCATTTACTTTTCCCAACAGCACAAAAAGAAAGAACGACAAGAAATGTTGACGAACGGAAAAAATAATCTAAAGGATTTTTTAAATGCCTTTTGGTTCGCAGACTGATTTAAAATAAGACCTACTTAAAAATAACACTCCTTGTCTTTACTGCTATTTATTGTAGAAATATTTCATTCAGACTCAAATTCTTTCGCTGAATTGGAATTCGTTTAAATTTTTAATATTTATTTTTTGTTATATCTAATTACACAAAGTAACTTCTTTATTTAACTGAAACTGACGTCTGCACACGCATATTTAAAATTTCGAAACCACCATATTGCGTACAAAGAACTGGTACAAAGAAACGAATAAAAAAGTCACCACAAAAGTCGAAACAAGTGTTCCAAATACGTATACTACATCTGGCTACTTGAAGGCCTTCAATTTACCATCATCCATATCGTATGCACTCTCTCTCATTTCCCTTTGTTTATGCTCTCTCGTCAGGCGGCGATGAAGAAAAAAAATGTATCCGAACCAGTAGCTAAGAATAACAAAGGTCGCGCTACACTGAGCTATACGAGCCGTCCTTTTGCTCTTATCAAACATCGACGTCGCCACCGACGACGACAACGACGAGAATCCTTCCTCCGATTCTCTTTTAGTATGCTCAACGCGTACTGAAGAGTTGAACGTTCGTCGTCGTCTCTTCGGACAACCGAACAACTCGGCTTGTTTCTAAAGTTAATCGATTTTGATTGCAATGTGACAACAGTTTTAAAAGGTTTATTGTACGGCGCGATGGAAGACGCCTTTAACGATACCGTTCAAAACGGCACCGCAGTCGATTTTAATCCGATTTTAACTGTTAACGGATCTGAAGATGGAAATAATACGGTTTTTGAAGAAAAATTACCCATTTGGGTTATATTTTTTTATTTTGGATTCGTTGCGTTTGGGGGACTTTTGGATTTATGTTTGATCTTTGGATTATTGAGGTCTAAAAAAAGAGGTAATTATTTTAATACTTTTTTTTATCGATGTTATAGTAGTCATAAAATTTTTATCTCGACTTTTAGATTACTCAATTTACATTAGTTTTTGAATGTTAGAGGAATTTAAAAAAAATTAACGAAATGAAATTAACTTGATGATTTAAAATAATTCATATATTATATGAAAATTGATGTTTTTAATCTTCGTGAGTTTACTCAGAGAAGAGATTTAAAAAAATTGTTAATGATTTTTTTTCATCCTTCATGAAATCTTATGTTGTACGTGATGTTATATTAAAACATTATTAAAATTTATCTGCAATAGTTTATATCTTTTAGAAAAAATAACTTTTAATTTGTCGATTTAATGTATTAGAGACAATCGAGGGGCTAAGCACAAAGAATAGATGTACATGGTTTAAAGATCATACATGATCTTAAAAGAAAAATATTCTCCATGTTACGAGGAATGATATCGGAACAGCACAGAAAGTATTTTTTATAGAAAACTTTGCACTTAGTTATATTAATCAAAATTGATAACAATTTCACTCTTCGCACCTTCACTGACAGATTTAAATAATCCTTGAATCTGTTAATCCATTCAGTAATTGTTGTTAAGATTACAACACTGACAATAAATCTAGACTAAAAGTGTAATTTGATGGTTTAAGTTGGACGATCTAATCATTAACGAAAAGGTGAACCTTATTGGAATCGTTTTTCTGGTAAAACGTTTCTTCAACTTCACAAGACGTTTGTTGTTCAATCATTAAGCCGAACTTATTGCACCTTTGCATTTCAAATCGATACTTCTCCAAATTAAATGACCTTGGCAATCGATGTTTATCAATTATATTCTTTTAAACGTGATTATATTGCAACATTTCTGTACAGCATTAAAGGTGGAAATTCTTTTGCGCAGTTCTTTTTTAATTTCGAGTTTCTGTTGCTTAAGTAAGTAAAGATAACAACAAAGATAATAACTTTATTGAAGTATTGATCTTTATTTTAATATTCACAAAAAGCTATTTTAAAATCTACAGATCTTCTGATTCTGCTTCAGAATGAGATTCTGAATCAGTCACAAATTTCCAAAAGTTTTCTTTTTTCCACGTTATCATTTTCTGTGTTTGCATCAGATTCTTTGCCATTTTTACTTGATATATTGTTGTTTAATTTCCAATTGTACACAATATGTGTCTTGCTCATTCAAGACGATTGCATCTTTTACTGTGTATCCAGCTGAATGATCTTTCAGTTGCTGCTGATGTGACTGGTGCTAACAAAATACGAATAGCAATTTTGCTTAATGTAGTACTGCTGCAGAGTCCTTTCCACCACGACAATTGGCTCATCGATGCCAGGCTTGTATTTTCCCATACAAAAGCTCTACTCCACAAACCTTCATTAGACTTATACTTTACCAAATCAGCCGTAACGTTTAGTTTAATTTGCTTGGCTACAGTATTTATAAATTTAATAGCGGCAATTTCCTCTTCGTGACAGAGATTGCACCCTTTGGAGGTTGCATCTAACATTGTAGCAGCCAAGTGTATAGGTCTTTATATATTATATAATATTTTTAATCAAGTTCTTCATCATCACTCAAAAAATCAGTAAGTTTATTGATGACATCAGACTTAATTTCTTTACGAGCATTATCAACCTTATTAATTAAAGGCTAATTTCTCCCAAGAACTTCAAAATGTCACTTCATTAGATTCAAAATGTCACGTAAGATTATGATTTGCGGCCAAAACGATCGTCGTACAACAAGAGATTTTATTTTCTTAGTTAGAGTGATAGCTTTTTCATATACAGTTAATGTCTGTAAACCAACTTTGTTTGCGAGGCGACTTTCAATGCTGAATAAATAACTATCCCAACGAGTCTTGCAAGGTAATTTAAGGCTTATGTTGCAATTCTTGCTGCTATTTATTTCGGATAGTAAAGCAGAGAAAACTTGATGAAAAGATTTTCACTCCTTTTATAACATCGGTTATTTGGATAATACATTGTTTGATTGAGGGAGAACTTAAAACATCATTGCATAAAAGATACAGTATGTGTGCCAAACAACCTAAAGGTACCAAGTGAGAATATATTTCTTAAAGTAGCCTAAACGCCTTTGTCATATTGGCCGCGTTATCACTAATCACTACAAAAAAAATGTGGACTGGTCCATATTTTTCTAATATTTTCTCTATTTCGTCTCTAGACTATTGCGAAGTATGTCTATTTGCTTTGGTTAGCAAAAATTCGACAAAGAACGGCTCAGGTTTTGTAATAACGGTTTTGAAATTGATAACACCTTCATTGCGCATATTGCTCCAGCCATCACACTGTAAATGCAAATTATGAGGTTCTTCCAACTGCACGCTAATCTGCTTCTTCATATCGTTGTATTTTCTGTCCAGAAAAGTAGTTAAAATTTGCTTTCTGTTTGGTAATGGAAAGATGGGTCGCAGTTGTTTAAAAAATTCTTTCCACAAAGGGTATACGACCATTGACAAGGGAGAACCAGTCACATATATGGCCTTGGCAAGAGAACGATGAAGTTTGTCCTACAAAAAAATGTTACCTTAATATAAAAAATATAAGTAAATAAAAAATAATAAAGTATGTTTTCTTTAATGATCTGTTATGGTATCACAAACAAAGATTAAATATATATTCTCTATATTATTTTAATTTTTGGTATAAACTTGTTTATTAAATTTGTACTTACTATGTCTTTTTTGTTTAATTCTCTATCAAGGTATGAATCCAAAACTGCTTGCGTTTCTCGCGGACTTCTTTTTTGAAAAAAAGTTGAAACTAGACCGTATTCATTGATTTTCGCAGCGAAATACAAATCCATGGGAAGCTGAAAACTTTATCATAGCCATAATCCTTTTTAGTACTTCCTTCCAGTACTGTACTTCAGTGTTGTGTTGTGAAAGTAGAACTGTGTCAATAGTATCAACATTCCTGTTCTTAGAGTATAAGTTATTGCACATTTTTTGTGATCTGAACTATTTTCGTGAGCGGAAATATTTTCTTGAATGTGCTTCCAATCAGTGTGTCCTTCGGATATACTAAATTTTGTAAGTATAGCATAAGAAAAAAGAGAGGACAGACGAAACAGTACAACGATTTTTTTGAGAATATATTAACCACGTTCTGTTTAATGTTTCGCTATTCTGCAAAGAACGTATAAAAACAGACTGCGATGAACTCCTTCTCCTAATTTTTCCATTTGAATCTTTATATTGCCTACACAGAGAGAAATATATTCTTGAACGAAGATTATTACTCTTGGTTCAAGCTTATCATATTCTTATACAGGGTGTCTCAGCGAGACCGGTCATTAGACGTTTCTGGGGTTCTGGCCAAACAAAAAATTTGAGAATGCAGACATAAGTATTATCAATTACGTTCTCTTCATCTAAAATTTTCAGATTTCTAGCACTTCCGGTTATACCGGAAGTCGCCACCTACTTTATTTTTTTAAATGGAACACCCTGTATATTTTTACAAATTTGGATTTGTCTGTTTTGAAGGTTTATAAATAACTTTACTTTTTGCAATTTGATTCGGCCGTTCTCGAGTTATTCGATTTTTTCTAGAAAAATCTGCTCCAGCGGACATTTGTTAAAAAAATCATAGAACACTCAATTTTTGAGATATAAATTTAGGATTCAGAACATGCTTAAACAACATGATGGAGTATGTTTTGGTGCCGAGAACGGCTGTCTAGATCGTTTGGTCACTTTACTATGACACGTTAACTTTTCGAAATTTGGAAGCACCATAACTTCATTTTTTTAAATGGCACCCCCCATATTTTATTACTTAGTCGTCTTCGGCGTCTCATTTTACATCTTTTATATTCCATATGTCCTATGCCTAACATTAATAGTTTGAGAAATAATTAGGGTTTTTTGAAAAATGCTCACATATCATATCGATATTAACCTAGTGTGCCATGGAAAACAAATGTTTAATGACTTATTGATAAACGTCAAAGTTTGAGTTACGTTGTTTGATGCTTGTGAGTCTAAAACCAGTTAAAATGGATATTAATAACGTAAATAATGTTTATACAAATGAAGAAATCCATAATTTATTTTTTGTGCACGAAAAGTGCGACAAAGTTCTTAGTAGAACTTGCAGAATGTTTAATGAAAATTATTCACATTTATCTCCGATGACAAAAGGTAAATTTAAAAGAATAGAAGCAAATTTTTTGCATTTTGGACGAATTAATCACGTGTTAAACTGACCAAAAAATGTAGTACATAATGCAACGGAAGAGGTGAATACCTTGGCTTATTTCGAGCCCAGTCCCAACACCTCAATTCGAGCTGCCAAAGAAAATCTGGGAATCATACTACGAACTTTGTTGCGCTATTACTTTCGTAATTGTTATCGATTTTAACTCGTTTCAGTACTAATATTAAGGGACATAACAGATAATTATTAGTTCACATGCATCAAGTGACGTAAACAAGTGAGTCTTTAACAAGAACTCATTGAGAAGGCTTGTTTTTCATGGCACACTAGGCTAAATATCCATGTAATATGTGTGCATTTTTCAAAAAACCCTAATTATCTCCCAAACTATTAATATTAGGTATGGGACATATCGGATATAAAAGATGTAGAATGAGACACCGAAGACGACTAAGAAATAAAATATACCCCCCATATTTTGGTGCCATTTAAAAAAATGAAGTTATGGTACTTCCAAATTTTGAAAAGTTAACGTGCCATAGTAAAGTGACCAAACGTTCTAGACAGCAGTTCTGAGCACCAAAACATACTCCATCATGTTGTTTAAGCATGTTCTCAATCCTAAATTGATATCCCAAAAATCGAGTGTTCTCTGATTTTTTGAAGAAATGTCTGCTGGAGCAGATTTTTCTAGAAATATTCGAATAACTCGAGAACGGCCGAATCAAATTGCAAAAAGTAAAGTTATTTATAAACCTTGAAAATAGACAAATCCAAATATGTAAAAATATACAGGTGTTCCATTTAAAAAAATAAAGTTGGTGGCGACTTCCGGTATAACCGGAAGTGCAAGAAATCTGAAAATATTTTAGACGAAGAGATCGTAATTGATAATACTTAAGTCTGAATTCTCAAATTTTTATTTTCCCCAGAACCCCAGAAACGTCTAATGACCGGTCTCGCTGAGACACCTGTATATCCACAAGAAGATCATTTTGTTGAGTGAAGAAAAACCACATATTCTCAAAGCAAGTATACAAATATTCTTGATTCTCAAGAAAACGAATTCTTAGTAAAAGTAAATCAATAATCTTGAAAAAGAGTATCTTAGTGTTACGTCAACAACCCCATTTTCGTATAGAGAATAGATTTCTTAAGTCAAGAATAATGTATCTTTCTTTTTAGAAAAACTTATTCATGTAACAACAATCTTGTATAATTCTTCATTTGAGTATTATAAATTATTGACGCAAGAATGGATTTTTTGATACAAAAAATTGATATTCTTCGATGCTAAGAATATGACATACTTCATTCGATAATATTTCTATTCTTAAAACAAAAAAATATTTTTGTTTTAAGAATAGCTTATACTTGTTTCTAAGAAATACATTCAAGAATCAATTTTTCTTGGGAGTCAAGAATAATTTCCCTCAGTGTAGTAGATTTAGAAAAATCACTGTCTGTTCTGGAAAATTGTGGACCTTTTCGAACACAAAACGATCGAAGTTCTTCGGTAAAAACTGATCACTTGATATTATTTCCGATTTCTGAGTATCCATTTTTTGTTTGAGTGACATTTGATTTAGCGATAATGCAGTTTCAGTATCACTACTAAACAGTCTTGAGTTTTAATTTTAATGAAACTAATGTATTTTAATATCACATCTAGTTTCATTTCGTTGTATGCTAACGGATTGGAGACCCCGGGCTCGAACCCGTAGAACCCGTGCCTAAAGACGCCACTGCTTTTGCGTTTATTATACTGTTTCTTATATAGACCTTGTTTCTATTCTATCTTGACTTGAACACTAACGAACAAACATGAATTAAGCAACTCAGTTTCAATGTTTGCTTGTTGAGAATCAGAATAGGAGATGAATCGAGCAATTTGAGTTCTCATGATATGATACTGGCGAAACAACTAACAAGTAACGAACTTTTATTATTTTTCAATGTTTGTAATGGAAAAGTAAAAGTATAACAAAAGTGCTTATTTCATCAGGCTGTTGGAGGTACGCGTGCCACACTTTGGGAAACAGTGCTTTAAATGATAAGTTTATTGTAACTATGAACATATATTAGGCAAAATGATATATATCACGGATCAACCGAATATAATGCCCATTATTTTGGGGACATAAAATATTTCTCATTACTAAATCATTTAAGAGGCGACAGCTGTTTATCCAAACCAGTTAAGGGACTGATCAGGATACAGATGGCCTGAATGCCAGATGGTCGAATTTAAGTAAAGCTACTAAATAAACTTTCCTCTGTTTCCTATGCTGGAAGTGATTTCGAGAACTGCAGAAGACCTGGTTGTTTCAAGTTATCCGCATAAACAGTAAAATTAAGAACTAATCATGAGCAATAATTTCAAAACAGGACATTGATGATGTGTAGAATTACATTTAAAACGTAAATTTGACCGAATTTGTTTAAATCTTCTTCGTGACGTGTAATATGTTGTAAAGGACTGTTTTTAAGTATGAAGAGATGAAATTTACGAAAAAATGATTAAATCTTAAATCATTTTCTGGCATTAAAATTATACAAATATGAGATGAAGTCTCGTACAGAAGTTCTAACTTAGATAGAAGAGCAAGAAAAAGAAATTGAGTTAAATCAGTTTTTGCTTTAGACTTTGACCATAGAATATTTGTTTTGGTCAATTGTTCAATTATCAATTCGTATCAATTAGTTTTAGTTGAATTTGTAAAGTTTGTTTGAAAGTGTGAAAATATGATACGAATCTATGATAAAAGTTAATCCTCTCTATAAAACTATGTAATTGTTTTAACGATTGAGGTCGAAGGAAGTCTGAGATAGGTTTTATTTTGGTTTAGGAAGGCCAAGAGCGTTCGGAAGAAATAGTGTGACCTAACAATACCATTGTGCTGATGCCAAAAATGTATTTTGATGGTGCATGTTAAAGGAATCTAGTCTATCGAAGAGCTACCGAAGGTGATTCTTCTAACCAAAAAAAAACATACAACTTTTTCATCTTCTCATGATTGTTTCGAATTTCTGAATTGATTTCCCGATTTTGTCATATATGTGACCATCATAATAGCTGAGATCCATGAAACATAGAATTAATCAGAATGTTTGAGATTAAGATGTAATTATTCGAAGACAATAAGTTATTTCATAAATAAATTGATATATTTTTATAAATTATTAAATATTTATTTGACATTAAAAATGAATTTATTATTTATACATCATTATTGATACTAAAGAGGTTTCTTTTGATCTTTATAATTTCTAATACCATGCTAGCTAATTGCTATAACAAAAACACAGACATAGTATTTTACAAATTCGAAATTATTGAGTTGATGCAATAATTCTAAACCGTGTAGCTGTATTAAACAAAATCGAATTACAATTGAGTAATACATGATCAAGATAATCAGTGATAGATTTAACCATAGATTAACATACAGTACGCGTCATAAGTTACCTCCCACTGTCTAATTTGAAAACGGTTAACCTAAATAATTTGTCATAAAAAATTGTTTATGTGATGATAAGTGCTATGACTTTCGCATAATGTGACTACTTTGTAAACCCATATGTAAGTAAAAAAATATCGGAAAAATCATACAGACCGAGAAGATGACGAGGAAAAGATGAGAAACCAATACTTCAATAGCACAAATTGAGGTGAGTCAAGGAATTTGAGAAGAAAGAAAAGTATGTATAAACAACCATACTGAGCATCAACTCATCAATTTATTAACAAGAGATGGGCGGTACATGGAATAAGTTCAGAAAGGGTTAATAAGGAAAAATAAAAAAAAATAAAAATTGAGGTATAGAATTTCACAGACAGAAATTTTTCATTACTAAATGTAATTCCAACTCATAAGATAAGGAAAATTATAGACACATTAATTGGTAGGATAAATTGGGTGACATATAGGCCACAAAGTATTGTTTTTTTTTTATGAAGCAGCCAGTTCAATTCGCCAAAACTTGTGATTACACCATCTGGAAATTAATATATCAAAATCTCTATAATTGTTGAGCTGTGTGAGCCGTTGCTTCGTCCTGTTGGCACTAACAATGCTCACCAGTTACAAATAATGTACTAAACGGTCACTTTCACGGGCTACAATGGCTCTTTACATATTTCACGTGGCTTCTCTATATGCCAGAAATGCAAATTTTGTTTATTTAGAACACTTAGTGGAAATGAGTTTCGTTGCTCATTATGACTTTCTCAGTTATTGATTTTTTTTATGATCATCGCTTTCTTTTCATGGGGTTTAACAGAGCATGGAAGTAAATTAATCCCACGTGGCGACAAGCAAACAGGAACTGGCAACGGTTTGGACTTTGTACAGAAACATCTTCAGGTGTTCCCAAAATTCGAAGCAACGAATCTCTGATGATGGCAAATTATGTGCATCGTTGTCTCATCGATGTTCGTAGACTCTCTCGGATGTCCTTGGCTTAATGAACGGACACATTTAGTGACATTTCTAGTGGATCCAGTTTGAGATGCTCAGCCAAATCTTTAATTGTTCGTACACATGGTGCAGGACGCTGTGGAAAACGACGATGTAATTTATATTTCATTAAAACAACAGACCGGAAATAAACAATAAGAATAATACCGTGTTCTTCAGGTGTGTATCACTTCATTGCTTGTCTTTAACTGATTCTATCTCTGTCTACAATATAAATGTCAAAAAAACAATGATATTTTATGCCATTTGCAAAAATTATTTGCCCTAGCTATTATTACAGCGCTAACTAAAATAGGTACTTGCTACTAATATATTTTGCGTTATGCAGCCTAGGTCAATATCATGGTATTATTATTATGTTATTATTTATCCTGATATTTATCAAGATATAATATCAAAGAGAGAGAAAGGCACTTTTCACAATAATTCAGTCGGAGTCTAAAAGATATATTGAAAAAGAGTTGCTTCTAAATGATGCTGACTACAGTTCTTCCGAAATAGAGGAAAGCGTTGATTTAAGAAGAAGATTCCCTCAAATGAAAGTTCGTGTCAATAAGAAGATGATAAGGCTGTAACTATGTGCAAAATGGTTCAATGCAAGTTATCTACATGCATTACATTTCATAAAAAAATATTTAAGGCGTGCTAATCTAAGATTTAATAAATGTGTCAACAGAACATACAGTGTGTTAATTAATTAACGTACCCGACGGCATCATTACAAGTATGCAACCAATATCACAGTATAAATCGTACAATACGCGATTTTCGTATTGCAATACCAATACTGTGATATTGGTTGCATACTTGTAATGATGATGTCGGGTACGATAATTAATTAACACAGTGTACTTAACCGTAAAGTATTTTACACTAATATATAGTATTTTCGTCAGAAATATAGCCGCATTCTTTATATAGCTAAAAGATCCTTTTATATTTCAAATATATGAAAGCACAAAGGTGAGATCTAAGAGGCCCACAATTTCTTGAAAAAAGTGCCACTTGTACAAAAATTTTTCGCCACTATTAGTTAACAGTTTATTACACTTATATAAATATGTACTTACACTTTATATACTTCATACATGCGATACAGAGAAAATTGTAATGCTGTCAGAAAAAAAATCTAAAATATGAAGCAATTCCTTATTCAACCAATTTCAGAACCGGTTGTCGGAAATAAGTTGCGTTTAACTCAGTTGTAATTTATCGGTAACGGTTTCGATTGAAGAGTCTCGTACATAAACGACCTCGGTGACAATCTTCATCGTCAACGGTACATTTTCGCGACCTTGGTATAAGAATAACTACTATGGAATCGTAATATTTCTTCCTCCTATATTTTTCACTTGAGACTATAACGGTAGGATGTAAAGTGTATGCGTGAAGACCAGCTTGATAATATCTACTTCGAGTGAGGTAAATTATTGGTAGTGACCAACACTAAGGTTGTTAAACTTACCTTTTTCTTCTTAGAATTGAAAACAAGAAAATAACCTCAATTTTTTTTTGAATATTCGTTTTGTATTTTAAGGACATACAAAGAAATTATCTATTTTATCATGGTGAAATTGAATTATGAAAATCTCATTTATATTCGGAGAATTTTAAAGATCAACTCTAGTCGATTTAAAAATATCATCATAAAACGTCAATAATAAAACGTTATGAATATTGGCAAAATTATCGTTATTTTGAAGCTAAAAGACATAAATACTATTTCTTAATCTGTTTACCTATGAATTCAAAAAAATATAAAAATCAACTCTACTTAATTTAATATATTTTTTTAATCATCTATGGTAACGCTTGTTTGACAATCAAAATATTTTTAATTGTGAAATGAACAACACTGAAATGGCTGATTTAACTCTTTTGTTAAATGTGATGACATCTTATGAAGAGGCACAGAAAAAGTTTTTGAATGGCATGCATGAAACGCGGAAACGACTAGGTAACAACAAATTTGCAAGATTTTTCGATCTAACTGACAAGACTTGCAAGAGGATTTCGCGTGGACTTTCAAGAGTACAAGAGGTCATTCGATTGCATTGTTTGCAGAATCCCGAACCACATCAATTGGTAAACATAGAACTTCTAACAAAACCAGTAGCAACAGGAGGATAATAAAGAAATCGAGAGTTATTTATTTACAGTTTTCTAATAATTTTGTTGTTATAATTTGATCTCGTATTTGAATTAAAATAAAAAAATTATGATTTCTAAAATAGTTTTAATTTAATGTCAGAATTTATAATATCTTTCATGTGAAATAATACTATTGAAAGCTGAGTACGCTTTCAATAGATTTGCTTACAGTATGACATATGCAAATATAATTTCGAATAGAAGTTTGAAATCACTTAGAAACAGGGTTGTAAATTTGAAAAAATGCATAAATAGTAAGAATAATATTTAGTACAAAATTGTTACAAAGTTGTTCTCCCTGTGAAAAGTATTTTTGGCAATGACCATGATATAAAAGAAGTTTTAGTGAGGGTTATCACGGTTACATAAGTATGTCTGTAGGATTTAAAAGTGTATACATTACCAAACACTACTGCATTTTCCATCATCACGTACAGAGATTTTGTAAAGATTAGAATATCTTTCACAGATGTGTCTCGGATGCCATCTGTAGTCTAAGATAGACAACCACATAAGATGTGTTTTGCCGTCTGCGAAATCAACATGCTTCATAGTATAAAGATGTTTGACACTACAAGATAAGTCTCTCTTAATGAGACCTGTAACTATACGAAATACTCAGTTACCAATCAATAAAGAAGACTGAGCTGTTATTGCTGAAGCCGATTAGCAATATATTAACATGATGACAACCCGGGACTGTTCAAGAACTTTTAGTTAGTTAACCGATTTGATATTCTACTCATATCAAATCGAAGAAAACAGCTCTACCGGAAGCTCGTTAGGACAGCCTATCAGGCTATACAATAACGAGTTGTCTAGTCTGATTCGCCAAAAGCTGTTTTCAGCGATCGCCGTGCAGTATGTAATTAGATTGTATAGTTGCTTCCCTTTCGCTAATTGATTCTCGTTTGTTCGTATAGTTCGGTAGTTTATGCCCAACTTTTTCAACACTTCCAATAACAAGAAAGCGTCGACATATCAAAATTACATGGATAGTGGTATTCAAGTAGTTGCTAGCAAGGATTTCTCACGGGTAATGTCACACTAGACAATATTTAAGTTTAGTAAAGATTAAAAAAAAACCTGTATCCGGTATAACTTGGTAGTATTATATGAACGTGACAATGACTTACCATTACCATAAACTATTCTAGTAACAATAATAATATTGACACCGTCATCAAAGTGTTCATACCATTCATTATTCAAGTGATGGTTCAAGTTCTAGTGTGCGTAGTATGTTTTCAAACAAATTTTATTTGACGACTTTTTTGAAATGCTAGTCAGAAAGACAAATGAACATGGTATACAACATGAAAATAAGCAAAGAGTAGTTTCCAGAAACAAATAGTAGTGCCTTGACGTATCTTTTGTTGTCATTATAACGTGTTAGGTAAAAATCTAAAATAGACCTATATTGCTGCGTTAAAAAAGATGGATACACAATGAGTAGTAAACATTCAACCACAACAGTGATTGATACGAAGTGAGCAAAAAAGTGTTTTAAAACCCAACAAAGTAGCAGAGTACAACCGTAGATGTTGAAAGGCAAGACCAATTTTTTGTAAAATGTTCTTTTATATGAATTACATAGCTATCTGTAATGCTTATTTATATCTTCTTATATTCTAAGCCGAATTCAACAAAATTTACCATCGATTGTAAATTTTTGTTTGAATATTGTAGAAGATATGGTGTGCAATTTGTGTCTTCCCAGTTTTCTGGCATGTTTAAAACGAATGCCTAGCTTGACTACAGGTCAACTATTAGGCACATTGTTCCTCAACATAAACAGAAAAAAATAATATAAAAAGTAAAAACAACTTGACAACATAAAAATGTCTAGTTCCTTTACATATTGAAAATGTTTCAAAATATTTCAATCTTTACACAACTATTAAATTATTAATTGTAAATGTTATTTACTTGTTCTTCACTAGCATTATGTATCAACCTAATTAAATTATATAAAAAATTCAAAATTCAATACAATTTTAAATGTCCTCTAGAACTCTTGAATGTATTCTATCTCAGCTTCTATATCAGTTTAGTTAAGTTTCATTGTTTAGTTAAGCCAAAACATCTAGTTCCGTTTTATTTGTATGTAAAGTGGTTAAGCTTGCTGGGTTAAGTTTTTTCTTTATAAAAAGACGTATTCAATTGATATGTAGTGCGACTTACACGCGAGTAAGGGCATGTCGATTACTGTTCCTTTCCAGCTGTTTAGAGTCTAGCGTATTTAATGGTCCTTAACGATTTGATTAGCTCTTTTGAGGTTATTAAGTTACGTCCATCAGGTGGCACATCCGTAGTGCAGTACTTGACGTGGCACTCGACGGGTTACTCTGACATTCGAGCTATATTTTATTACTAAAAAACAGTGCTGCTGAAAGCACTGAGTTCGCTAACTTTGAACTTAAAATTCACGATGCTCAGTTTCTATTTATCATTCTACGTTTACAACTCACTTTTCCTCCTATAATCACCATATCATCATTTATCCCTTAATCTTTTCACACGGAACTTTATACTATTAAAGAGGAAGCAGATTTTTTTTCTACATTCCTTTTTCAGCCATTCGGAGTCACCAATAACGATATTAAATGGCGATTTTGATGCATTAAAATACAACAATATAGATTTCGATGTTTGATAAGCTTGGAAGATTAACCATCCTGACTATGCTTAACATTACGTCCTCTATTATTTAAAATCTGATCTTAATTGCATTAACTGGACCTCGCCAATGAAAATTATTCCTTGCTGAGCTTCACAACCCCGTTTTCGCCTTTAATAATAACGAGGCTTTATGATGTAATATTAGCGCAGCTTTGAAGATGGTTGGACCACTATTTGCAGATTCCAGTATTTTTCGACTCTAATTGGGAGATACTATCACCGTACTACATTTTCTCCACGTATTTTTTCTTCTTTAATGTAAGGTTTTCCATATTTGAAAGTTTTTTTGTGATATTTACTTTGTGTTATATTCTCTTAAACTCTTCGGTTTTATTTGACTTGTTTTGTTATTGTATCCATGTGGCTTATGAACGGTAGTGGACCTAGACTGTAATTGCCTTTTCCAATCTTAAGTCATCCGATGACTTTCGATTCAGTTTAGCTGTTCTTGTTGCAACATTCCATATATGTTGTCATCTGCTCGAAAGGTGCTGTTAGATCCAGGAAGATTAGCTATATATCCTTATTTCTGCCTGTTGTTTTCTCTGCTTCAAGTCTGTACTCTATCTAGGGTCTTAATCGTTTTTCTAAGATTATCTAGAGACCATCGGCGCCAAACAGACTACGCACAAATTCCATTAGAGAGCATAAAACTAAAAAAAATCCCACATTGCAAATTATGATTTAGTAGATTAGTTATAATTACCTAGAAAAGGCTCTCGACCAAGAAAAGGCACTTTACAGACTTTGAAATGATAACCTATGACTTCAAAAGTTTTCAATAAGTTATACATTCCTGCAAATCAAGCAGAAAACTTCAGGATATGATGATGTTCATTATATCATGTTTTGTCATTATCTTTGATGACGTTTAATTCCAAAGTATACAGTTAAATACATAAATTTTGGTCTTTTAATAAGTTAAGTTAATCCTAAAGTCTATCCTTCACTTTTTTCTGTTATCTCTATTTGGCGCGTATACTACCACCATAGTCCGAGCTTTTCCTTCTATATTTTTTATAGTCGTAGTGTGAATTCCTTCAGACAATCGATCTCTACTGCCTTTTCGTTTTCGTCCACCCTACAATTTATCATAATATGTCCTCCAGTTACTTCTGTATTCCCTTTCTCTTTCCTTATTGTCTCTGTTATTACCAATATATCCAATTTTTTCTGTGGAAACTCCTTTATCAGTTCAACTTTTTTATGCCCAGCTTCCATTCTTCCCTTTCTTCCCATATCTTGTTTGTTCTTGTTCGTAGACCTATCTCATTGTCAGAGTCGTCGGTAATTGTTTTGCTTTCGGTGTGTTGGTTACTTCTAGTTGTTTTTTCTCTTCTGATTTTCGAAAATCTTAATCTTCCCATTCTAGATCCATTCTTTATTTTCGATCATCACATAGTTGTATTCAACCTTTGTTCTTTGTCCTTACTCATTATATAGCCCAAATTCAACTAAAACAGTACCTAGGTATGTCCAAAGTAGTACTTTCGCGCAAACATTTTTCGGTATGTCCAAATTTGCTGAAATGCATTTATCGCTCTATGTTTAGATACAATTTATAATTTAGTCCATTATCAGGTTAAACAGGAATAGGTTTAAGTTGTCTCTTGTCTAATGTTGGTGTCGAAATATCGACACCGACATCGAGCGAAGCAGATATAAAGGGCTTTGTGAATAACCACCTCTTTTAGTTAATCACATCTTCTAACTCAATCTGACAATCGACTCATGTATCTAGAACTAAATTCTTAAAATTAATGTTAGCAAGATGTAATATTTAATGTAATGAGTTTAATCTTATTAACTAAGTGAAAAAATTATCATATCGCTATGAATTTTCAGTAATTAAATTAAAATATTTTGACTAAAAAACAAAAAATTAATAAACCATAATTACTTTAATAAATTAAATTTCTAATAATTTTCTATTATTTTTTTTTTTTTCAGGTATAATCCTAATCATTATCCAACTTCTTTTCGTCGATATTTTAACCATAATTCTTCTCGTTCCAGAAATTCTCCTACTCCATTCAGAAACCTGGATATTCCCTTCAAATTTTTGTCCACCTTTCCTCGGAGGAGAAATCTTAATAAATTCCCTCTCTATCTACTTAATAATCTGTTTAAACTTCCACGTGATCTCAATTTGGAATCTTCATTTTCACGAAGCCTCCCAAGGAAAAAATCCTTTGACATCTTGTAATGGAGATGACTCGAATGAATGTTTAGTAAAAAAGAACGAGACTCCAACAACAAGCAGGAACTTGACGATTGATTACCGAAGAAAGAAAACCGACGTTTCGATTATATTCCCGTGTTTGTTAATTTGGTCTGTTTGCTTATCTTTGAGCGTACCTCAATATACATTAGCGACGACTTTAAAAGTTAAATTAGATGGTTTTAATGTTACTCTTTGTACGGTTATTAATACTCAATACGGTGATCTTTTACAACATCTTTTATTAAGTTTTAAAGTCATTATACCTTTGGGATTATTAACTTTGTCGTTTTTGTTGTTAATTTTTAAATTATACAAAAGTAAAACCGCTAGTTCTTTAAGTAACGCTAAGAATGTTTTGTCAACGCAACGATTAATTATTTTGTGTATTATGTTAACGTTGACGTGTTTCTTAACTTTTTTACCAAGAAATGTACCGTACGTTATGCATACTTTAGCTAAAAATAAAACAATTAATGACGTCGAATCTTTTAAAATTCCCCCTTTACATAACTTTTATATCAGCGAATACGAAGCTATACTTTTAGCGATGCTTCATTATAGTTCTGTACCTTTAAGAACATTAGTTTGTATGGTGTTTTTACCTACTTTAAGTAAATTTTTTCAAAGAAGGATTTTCGTATGTTTTAAAAAAGAAGAACAAACGTAGTTAAAAGTATTGTATTTAAGACTTTTGATGTACCAAAGATTTTTTATAAGCTTTATAAAATGTATAATAAAGTTTTATTAGCAAATTAAATTACTATTTTTAAAGGTTAATACACCCATCACTCTTTACAGTACTTTGCTTGTACGGGTTGAAGTGCACACAATTAGCCTTCAATGCTTTTATCAAGATAAAAAGCTGTTTAAATTGCATAGAGTAATCTGTAAGTCGTTGCTCCTACAGAAATAAACTCAATTACACCGAGTTTCATAGCTATTTACGACTCATTTACACCATCAAATTATGTCTATGACTAATTGTAAGTGAAGATTTATCGATGTTTCAGGAAATTTAACTAAAAAAATAATTGCCTAATCTACAAAAGCTTCCGAAACGTCCGAAATGAAAGGTCTCACCGTGATCTTGAGAGATGTGCAGGTTAAATACAATCTGATGACCTTAACGCTCGTTAGTACATGCATAGACCTATTACACTGATCAACAATAATTAACTTTTAATTTGTCACAAGAACTTTTTTAAGAATTTTTATATTATTTTAACTCCTTACAAGTTGTTTTTAGAAAGTAATCAAAGAACATCGTTACAAGCTTTTTCTTATTTGTAACAACACAATCGAATAGATTATTAAATCTTAGATTTAGAACTACAGTCTGAACTACAATTAAGTTCATTATTTTATAAATATGAAAAAAGTTTTAAAATTGCAATCACTTGATATTTAAATTCCATTTTGCACCATGTTCTCGTTCGGAAAGAAACTTTTACAAATGTGAGAATTTTAACACTAACATAATTTTAACGTGTCAGCAGCCTTTTCATGATTTTTTCCTATTGCCATGATAGCTGTGTAATCTGCAAACGTTGCAATGGTGTTCTGTTCAAGATCAGGAATACTACTAGTTTATAACAAGTAGAGTACTTGGCCGACCACACTATCTTGTGGCACTCCAGTCTGGATCTTTCTTAAGCTAGAATAGGCCTCCTGCTTTATTTCAAAATATTATCCTATAGCATCGTGTAGAGCCGGCTTAAGATATGATTTTATCAATTGAGAGTGTTGTTGTGGCAAGATTTTATTCAATTTATGAAGTAAGCCTTTGTGTCAGACTTTATCAAAAGCTTGGGCCACATCTAGGAATATTGCAGAGCAAACTTCCTTTCCCTCTAAAGACTTTTCAATAATATTTGTAATCTGTTTATCTAATCTATTGTAGAGTGGCTTTCTCTGAACCTGAACGGGTGCGAAGGGATTAGGTTCTTTTCTTCTATTATCGGTTTTAATCTTTTAAGAAATAGCTTATCAAATAATTTTGAAATTACGGGCAACAAGGAAATCGGCCTGTACGACGACACTTCCTCAGGTGGCTTTGGAATCATTGTTACTTCCGCCATTTACCACATCATAGGAACATATATTAATCTAAATGTAGCGATAATAAGATAAGTCTAAAACTTACTATTGCTTTCGTTGGGAGCTCTTTAAAAATTTAATTACATTTTTTTGTCGTCCGAAAAGCTACAATTAAGGAAAAATCAAAATTGTTAAAACTGGAGCAAAGTTTGTACCAAACTGTTTACAACATTTGTCACACCAATTGTCGGACTTAATTTGTCTCAAACGTTCGGTCTAAAGTTGGAGCGAGCGTTCATAGCATTGTGTAGAGCCGGCTTTACTGTTATTTTGCTATGCCTGGTTCATAGAGTATTCCTCCTTCTTCTTCGAAGAAATCTTACCGAGCCGAGAGTTTTTCTCTTCTGGAAATTCTTGCAATGTCCAGATCGATTGATACTTTTCTCATCTCGACTAGAACCGAGGTAAGGTATTGTAAGGCAAATACTATCCAATATGATAATCGACCATAAAATCGGTTTTGTGATGGTCTTGCGTTCAATACTGACATCAAAGTTTAACGTGATGAATCTCGATTCTGATTGGGGAAGATGATGACAATATGAAGTTTAGACGAAGATGTGAGAAATATCGCAGCGTAAAGGTTGGAGGTAGAACACCATATTTTTCTATTTATTCATCAGTTGAAAGACCCAGTTTCCCCACAAATAACGTTCGTCCCTATATTGCAAGACGTTCTATGAATTAATTTGCAGAGGAGACGTTAATCTCTTATCGTGATCACACCAATCCCCCTATCATTCGGATAATGAGCAAGTTTAAGACATTATGAGGAAGAGTCTGAGAAACTTAGTGTAAATTCCGCATATATTGCAAGTTGTGCAGAATGAATAGCAGATTGCTTGGGATATAATACTTCAAGAGGAAATCGAGCATATGCTAAAATTTGTTTTGTAGATGGTTTTCCATTCAACACTGACATCAACGTTTAAAGTGATGAATCTTGATTATGATTAGGGAAGATGATGGCAATAGGAAGTTCAGACGAAGTTGTGAGAACTGTCGCAGCGTAAAGCTTGGAGGTAGAACACCATGTTCTTCTATTTATTGATCAGTTGGAAGACTCAGTTTCCCCACAAATAACGTTCGTCTCTATATTGCAAGTCGTTCTATGGTCTGATTTGATGAAGATACGTTAAACTCTTATCTTGATCACACCGATCCCCTGATTATTCGGCTAATGAGCAAGATTAAGACACTATGGGGAAGAGTCTGAGAAACTTGGTGTAAATTCCGCATACATTGCAAGTTGTGCAGAATGAATAACAGATTGCTTGGGACATAATACTTCAAGAGGAAATCGAGCATATGCTAAAATTTGTTTTGTAGATGGTTTCCCGTTCAACACTGACATCAAAATTTAAGGTGATGAATCTCGATTCTGATTGGGGAAGATGATGGCAATATGAAGTTCAGACGAAGATGTGAGAAATGTCGCAGCGTAAAGTTTGGAGGTAGAACACCATAATCTTCTATTTATGCATCAGCTGAAAGACCCAGTTTCCCCACAAATAATGTTCGTCCCTATAATATTGCAAGACGTTTTATGAATTGATTTGCAGAGGAGACGTCAATCTCTTACCGTGATCACACGGATCCCCCGATCATTCGGATAATGAGCAAGTTTAAGACATTATGGGGAAGAGTCTAAGAAATTTGGTGTAAATTCCGCATGTATTGCAAGTTGTGCAGAATGAATATCAGATTGCTTGGGACATAACACTTCAAGAGAAAATCAAGCATATGCTAAAATTTGTTCTGTCGATGGTTTTCCGTTCAACACTGACATCAAAGTTTAAGGTGATGAATCGCGATTCTGATTGGAAAAGATGATGGCAATATAAAGTTCAGACGAAGATGTCAGAAATGTTGCAGCGTAAAGTTTGCAGGTAGAACCCCGTTTTCTTCTATTTGTTCATCAGTTGAAAGACCCAGTCTCCCCACAAATAACGTTCGTCTCTATGTTGCAAGACGTTCTATGAATTGATTTGCAGAGGAGACGTTAATATCTTACCGTGATTTGACTAATGAGCAGGTTTAAGACATTATGGAGAAGAGTCTGAGGAACTTGGTGCAAATTCTGCAGACATTGCAAATTGTACAGAACGAATAACAGATTACTTGGGACATAATACTTCAAGAGGAAATCGATCATTTGCTAAAATCGATATTGATTGAAAATGTTTAGTATTGATTATGTGTCATATGAATTTAAAATGCGAAACATTTGTGAAAGATTGGAACTATCCCGTGTACTTTATTCCATACTTTTAAAATAAATACTTTTTTAATCAAACCTACATATTAAAATTAACGAAGATTTAAGATAGACAACCCAAGCTACAATTTTGAATAATAGGTTGCCTATTCACGAAAATCCATGCGGCCGCTCATAATTAGGTGATACGTCAAAAACGAAGTTAACAAACGTTTTTCACGGTGAAAATTCATTCGAAATTGAATTAAAATGTGGTTGGAGGAGGCGGAAGAAATTTTTAAAGGGTACTTACCCTATTACGTCTTAGTATTCCTACCGATTTTCATTTTAGTGGCCCCAGCAAGCCCGGTAATAGCTTCCCATGAATTTCCCGTTTATAGAATGCAACATTTTGACCTGCACGGAGTATCACATGGTGAGTATTAAGAATATTTAATTAAATATTGGTTTAAATAAGTTAAGGTGATTTTTTGGCTTTTTAAAAATAGGTTAGTAATGAAATCTTGTTGGTTTTAGGTTGCCGAAGTGCTGCTGTAAGTTTAGAAGCACGATCTTTAACTGGATGGACCACTTCAAGGCATTGTGTGGTTGTAAAATTACAAGATTTAACTGTGGATCACTTTAGGCATATTCGAACAAAAGCTGGGGCTTTATTGGTTGTTATTCCTAATAATTTATTGTTGTTAACACCAGAAGAAAAAGAAGTAAGCTTAGAAAAATCATTTGTGCATCACCTAATGTGTTGATTAAAATGTTATAGCATCTTTTGATATTAGAAGATGCAATGTTAGCTCAAGAGATTTCAATACCAGTTTATTTTTCAACTGCAACACCAGATTTATCATTAATAGTGGAAGAAATCTCTCAGAGTTTGGCTACTGATGATAAAACTAAGTCAGCTTTTGAATCAATGGTAACATCAATTTCTGCTAATGGTTATCAAGTCATCATAAATCCAAAATCACCAAATCAAAAAACTGACATAAAAATTGCTACAATTCAAGGTTTTTTAGTTGGACAGAGTAATGATGGAAAAACACCAACAATAGCTGTTGTTGCTCATTATGATAGTTTTGGAGTAGCCCCGGTAATCTTTTTGATTTAATTTTAGATTATAAAGAAATTTATTTTTATTTATTTAGGAGTTATCTTTTGGTGCTGATTCAAATGCATCTGGTGTTTCAATGTTATTAGAACTTGTACGATTATTTTCCACTTTGTATTCAGATCCAAGAACAAGAGGGAAGTACAATATTGTATTTTTATTAACTGGAGGTGGTAAATTAAATTACCAAGGGAGTAAAAAATGGTTGGAAGATCAACTAGATAGTTTAGATGGTACAATTATTCAAGTAAGTATTAATAGGGTACAATATATAATCCTTAATCTTTTACGGTTAGTAATATTTACTTAAACTGATAAATTATTATGTGTAAATTGCTTAGATAAATCCCATAAAACTTACGCAACTATTTTTAAATCAAATAAATAACAGCCACTAGAGATATATTTTTAAATTAGTATTCATTTGGTTATTTAATTGTCAATATTAAAGCAGTATACAGAATGGTCAATAATGTGTAAAATTACAGGGGATTTGAAAAAAAATAGGTATTTTAACGACAAGAATTTTAGAAATTGTTAAAAATTAATAACCATTTAACAATGAAAAATTTTTATCATAAATTCATAACTTTTTCAATAAATTTGGGATATTTTCCAAAATTTTTTAGCTCCAAAGTTCGTTCTCAGATCTCCTCAACCAGACTGAATTGCTTGTAGAAAGAAAGTTATTTCTAAATTCATACTTTACGCTTATTGAATTGTTTATTTTATGTTTAATTAAATATGTCAAACTAATTATGATACCTACTCAAATATTTCAGATATTGATGAAATACCATGAAATAATTAAAGCTAGAAACATTTATTATTCAACTAGTAAAAATTTAAAAATTTCTTTAAGTGAAATTTTAATTGTTAAATAACTTTGGTCGAAGTTTTTGGTAAATTTTAATGTTATTCTTGAGGGGTAACACCCCTACATGCGTTCAACACAACCTCAATTTGAATAAGTATGATATTGACCACTTTATATGTATAAAAATGTTGGAAGTGAAAACGTCGCTTAATTTGTGTACTATTTCTGTCTATTATTTTGAGCTGCAGAAAATATACCGGGTGTTTCATTTAAAATGACATATGCTTATATCTCAAAAACAAAAACTCGAATCGAAAAAAGTTTCAAGTAAAAATTTTTTGGTGAGAAGGGGGACACATTGTACACATGAACAGAATTCTTTTCAGGGTTGCCTAAAGATCCTTCTGACGTCATTTTTATTTTTTCAAATGGCAGATATACCTTTCAAAGTCTTAAACAACTTGACAAACTGATTACTTTTTGCTTAAAAAATTTTTTTCATAAACTCTCCGTTGTGAAGATATCAACAAAAACAAAAATAAAATAACATGTTTCAAAATGTAATTAAAAAAATTAATTAATAAAAAAAAACGATTTAATTAATCGTAAAATAATGTTAAAATTCTTCTTAACTTTTGAAATCGTCTTAGAAAATTGATTAAAATTTTTTTCTTTTAATGTTTATAAATCGAATAAATACTGTTCTAAACCTTGTTTGGATGTGCGCTAACTTGCACGTAGGATAATAATTTCAAGCGAAAAAATCATTGTCATCAAAGCAAAAATGGAGCACTTCTCTACTCCACAGAAAATTCAGATGGTGTTAGCTTACGGTGAAAGTCGTGAAAATTTCGCTGAGGCCCATCGCATTTATGTTGTCCTAAAACTTTATATCGAATAGTTACAAAATTTCTGGAATGTGGTAACGTGAAGGAAAAAAACGAACACGTGCATGATCGGTTACGAATGAACAAAATCAAATAGTTGTTTTAGCAGCTAATCCTCATGTAAGTTGCCGTCAATTGTCAAAAGATTCAGGCATTTCGTTAAGGAGTGTACATCGGATTTTGAAACTTAATAAGTTTCATCCGTATCATGTCTCTCTACACCAACAATTACATGGCGATGATTTTGAAAATCGTGTTCAATTTTGTACTTGGGCTATGGAAAAATTAAGATTAAAGAAAATTTTTTCTTCAATGTACTATTTTTCGACGAATCCTCTTTCGCCAATCACGGCCAAATAAATCGTCATAACATGCACTACTGGTCACATGAAAATCCTCGTTGGCTAAGACAAGTTGATCATCAAAAACCTTGGTCTGGTGCGGCATTGTTGGCAATAAAATAATTGGACCTTTTTTTATTGATGGCAATTTGAATGGCAGAAAGTATCGGAATTTTTTGTTGAACGATTTACCGGTTTTGTTAGAAGACCTTACTCAGGAGCGAAGACTTGCGCTATGGTATCAGCATGATGGATGTCCATCTAATTATGCTCTAGCCACAAGAGAAGTTTTCGACGAAATGTTTCCTGAAAAATGGATAGGACGTAATGGAGCGGTGAATTGGCCAGCTAGATCACCCGACTTAACTTCTCCCGATTTCTTTCTTTGGGGTTACCTCAAAGAGAAAGTTTACAATCAGGTTCCAACAACACCAAACGATATGAAAAACCGTATCAGAACAGCTTGCGAATCAATAACTGAAGAAATGCTTGGCAATGTGCAGAGAACGTTTTCAATGAGAATTCAGAAATGTTTAGAAGTGAATGGTCATCATTTTAAGCATTTAATCGATGTATAAAGGTAACTTTATAAATTTTAATCAATGTTCTAAGGTGATTTCAAAAATGAAGAAGAATTTTAGTGCTATTTTACAATTAATTAAATCGCTTTTTTATTAATTAAATTTTTTTAATTACATTTTGAGAAATGTTGTTTTATTTTTCTTTTTGTAGATATCTTCATAACGCAGAATTTAAGAAAAAAAATTTTTAAGCAAAAAATACTTAGTTTGTCAAGTTGTTCAAGAAGTTTAAAGAAAAAAGTATATGTGCGATTTGAAAAAATGACGTCAGAAGGGCCTTTAGGCAACCCGAAAAAAAAATCTGCTCATGTGTACCCTGTGCCCCCCTTTTCACGAAAAAAAATTTACTTGAAACTTTTTCGATTCGAGTTTTGGTTTTCGAGATATAAGCATATGTCATTTTAAATGAAACACCCTGTAGAACGCAGCACTTTGTCAACTCCAATGTTTTATACAAAGGTTGTACCGCAATCGTTGTAAAAACTTCTTATGCTTATTTCTCTTCTGCTCGAACATTCCACTTGCTGCTAGAAATCCAGAAGTCGAATAATCGGCGGTTAAACTATTTGGAAGTTAATGGTTTAACCGTCGATGATCCGGAAATGACATCAAATAGAAGACTAAGAGTTAATTAAATTCATCCACGTAAGGTAGCTTGATGATATTTATCATCAAGTGATGAATAATTCTTTTGAAAGTATGATGCCTTTCGTCCCAATCCAACTTGGAAAAACGAAGACGCAGAGATAATCTTGACCATTAATTAAAGGAGATAACGGACAAAGCGATCTTGATAGCGAAATCAGCGCTGATTTGAATTGGTTTTTGTAATGAAGTTATTACAACCTCGCCTCCAGAAAATTACAGTCCGATTGAGCTGATATAAAAAATTTAAACCACGTCATTATGTAAAAGTTTAATCAAGTAATAATACTTTAACTTTGACGATGTAGAAAAAAGTTGGCTGGGTTTTGGAAAGATTTCTTTTCAGAGATAAACCAGTGCCTAGTCGAAATCCAACATATACTGAATGCGTTTGCATGAAGATTTTTGCTGTTACTTGATCAACCAATGAAATATGTTCAAAACCTTACACTTATACTTATAACTGCCTTAAACACAGATATATTTACTTTCTCAACAGTATAGAAAATCGTCATAAAAAGAAAGTTTTCATCATAAACACAAAGCGTTTCTGAATCCAACAAAAGCTTTGTAGTGTACTAAATTTTTATTCAGGACAGTCGTGAGATCGTCCGCTGTAATAATGCGATGTAACTGAAAGATCATTTCTTGAACTTCAATGTTATTTGCACTAGAAATAATATCTTATAGTGCACACAGTTGCTGTATTCTGACCGATTTCCAAGACAATCCATTGTAATGGCCAATCATCATGAAAACGCGGATCTGGTGATAAATGATTTCAATCTGCCACTTCTACATTAAAATAGCATCGACAGGTTTATTGTAGAATTTAAGACCTGTTTTTAAATAATTGTTCGAAGATAATCTTAAGAAGGTTTGTCTTGTTTCTTCTAGCATGCAAAATTTCTGCATTAATTCGATGAGTTCGTGATCTATTGTACACTAGAAGACATTTAGGTTGAGTTTAATCTGAGGTTGGCTGGGTCGACAGAACGCTGAAAAGTATCTAAGTACAGTAGACTTACAACGACAATTAATTCAAGTCTAGATCGGCCATAGGACATTTACTAGCTAAAATGGCAACTGAGCAAATTATTTTGCTAATATTTATTACTAACTTGAGTTCAACGGTATAACTCTAATATAATATATGAAAATATCGGAAATCAACAATACATTAAATTATAAAAAAACGAATGATTTATCGATACAATATAAATTGGATAAATATTTTTCTCCTATATGTACCTTATAACCTTTCGCTCCTTCAAGTATTACAATATTCCAAAAATTTGCTTCAAACTCTTAAAATTAGTTAGTTTCTTATATTTATAGTGACTTTAATTTTCCTTCTTCTCTTTTTTGTCTTAACAGGCATTTTCCCTGTCCTAGTTCTGTTCGTTCCATTCTTGCGATATCGATGTCCATGAGTCAGCCTTTTGGGAGGTCTTCCCAGTGGTCATATATTATGCGGCTTCCCTACTACTATTTTGGCGATTTTTGCTAATCAGTTCTCGCACATCCAATCTTATATCTCACTTGTCAGCCGTATTTCCACACTTTCTGTCGTGAAGTGTGGAGGTCACGCTTATCGACCTTAACGTTCTCATCTCAGCCATTCTCAAAATGTCTGCTCTTTGCTTTGTACTATTGTTTTATAAATATGTATTTTACTTCTAATGGTTATGGCTTGTTTTTCCATATTACTTACATCCCGTAAGCTGACCTTGCTGCTTTATTTGATTGTATCATACTTCGTTTATGATATTTCTATTGCCCGAGATAGTTAAATAACATTGATGTTGTTTTTAGTATTGATATATATTCTATGATCTGGGTCCCGGGTCACTCTGGGGTTGCTGGCAATGAAGCGGCAGATGAGCTAGCACGAGAGGGCAGCGCTAAAGCGTTTGTGGGACCGGAACCAGTAGTTAATATAGGCCAAATATAGGATTGGATTGTGGGCTGAAGAAAGAGTTCGCCTACTGTGGACAAGTTCTCCTGGAATGAGACATGCTAAGGTATTAATTAATTAACATCGCCACTGTCAAACCCAGGAACTTTTTAGGATTTGCTCATAGCAGCATAAAAGTTCTAATGGGTGTCTTTACTGGGCATTGCCGATTAAAAGCACACCTAAACTTGTTGGGTTTAGCCGACGATGTTGAATGCCGACTATGTGCGGAGGAAGCAGAGACGGATGAGCATGTTTTATGCCAGTGCCCTGCTGTTAACCGTGCCAGATTCTCGATTTTTGGGTCGCAGTTTATCTCCTCAAAGGATCTGAATGACCTTTCACCGAGTAAGGTATTAATGTTCGTTAAAAGCATTTGACTTCACGGTGAAATTTGATAACGATATCTATCGGGGTACAATAGATCCTTAGGGTCGCGGTGCAAGGTTGATTGGTCCGCCTACCCGATATGTAGTCTATTTAGTGTAATGTAATGTAGTATTGATAATTCCATGTTATAGTGGTTGGCCGTCTGGTATAATTTGTGAAACAAGCGTTGCAGATTATCTTCACTGCCGACGATAAGTACTGCGTCATCTGCGTAGCATCTTTATCTTCTCAACTCCTAATGTATATCTTCCTATTATTTCTTTAACATTTTCAATAATTTTGCCCATAATGAAATTAAATAAGCAAGGCTTAGGCTATTTCATTAAAGAACATCCAATGCAATCTGGATTTCTTTCGTTAGTTCACCATTCAATTTGATCTTGGTATAGTTGTTACTTCTATACTATAGGTGTTTGTCACTTCTATACATGTCTGTTGTTTTTGTTATTATACTTATTATGTTGGGATCGATTGATTTTTGTTTTAGAGTTTTAATCACATCTTTTAATTTCACGTAGTCGAGTGCTTCTGTGATGGAAAAACAGTAATGTCTGGATTTTCAGTGGATCTGTTGTTTCTGAAACCCTATTGTTTTTCTGATATTTGAATTATTAGTACAGATCGCTAGTTATAATCGTTTATTGAAAAGTGATATGGTCATCCTGGTATTTCGTTCTTTGGGTAATTGGCCAGTATAGAGGAATGGGTAATGTTCCTCTCTGTACTTAAGTTCGTTTGTCACTTCGTCTAGGTCTGGGGCCATTCTGTTTTTTAATTTAGCTATGTTTGTCTTCACTTTCTCAAGCGTTATGTCATTTTAATGTACATTGTTATACTGTGGGTCTAGTATGGTTTCATTTCGCAATTTCTCTAGTATAATTTCCTAAGTGTATTGATGACAACACTTTGACATCGACTATTCGCGATGGGGAATATGTTCGTTTGTTATTAGGTAGTCAATAGTGGTTGCTTTGCCGCTGCTATTTGAGAAGGTGGATTTGTGTTGACTCTTGTTGGAAAATTAGGTATTTATTTATAGATTTTAAAAGACGCATACATTTAGCAGCAGCTCTCCGCTTTGGTTAACGACTTCTTTGTTGTATCGATGTTTATTCTGTCGATGACATCATTTCCGATCCTGACGTTGAAAATCTCCCATCAGCACGAGTTGGTGTTGTTTGGAGATCCTGAAGCTGGTTGTAAAAATTCTTTTTTCTTTCTTTGGTTTGCTGACCAGTGCGTATACACTGGTGATAAAATAATACACTAATAAAATGAAATGGATGTTCATTGGATGCTTCTAATCTTACTGCAACCTGTTCACGTCGTTTAAGCATTTTTCAGTTTTCCGCTCAATACCTATATTCGATTCCTATTCATTTTCATAATAATGTTTTGGTCTTCTTATTCTATGATTTAACATTCCATGATCAAAGTCGGAGCAAGTTCTTCTTCCAGTATCACTTTTTTCTTTTTCTAGCCGTGTGCTAACGTAAGACTGTCCTGTATCCGAGGACAGTCACTTGTCAAGTATTCAACTTGATAAGTGAACTTTCCTCCTTTACCTGGGCGTGGGTGGGACCAGTAACATAGCCACTGACCTATTCCATCCATACAGCGTCTCTTCTCAGTTCTCTTTTACCATTCCTGCTTTTCATTAACTACCACCCCTTCCCTCGCCACCAATGTATTATTTTCCACTTCCTTTCTGTTTCCACTTTCCATCTCTTTTTTTGTTCTTCCCTTCCATTGTTTGCTACGGTCCTTCTCAAATCAGCCACTCTCCTATACATTTTCTCCTCTCCATTTAGATCTCTGTGCAACTCTCTGTTTCTAGTTATTTAAACCCTGCTGTTCTCTTAACTCTATACTGTCCTACACTGTAATCGTATCACATGAATCTTACTGAACTCAACTCGTTCTCATCTTCCTGCATTACCTTTACCTCTTCCCACTTATCTCTCCTCATCCGCTAGCTCTACCTTCCCCATTTGAGTATGCAAGTGGTCTGCCATACTTCCCTTCAACGTTAGTTATGGCACTCTTCCCACTCTATAACGCCCTGCTAATCTTGTCGCTTTCCTCTGATTGTTTCTACTTTCAGTATTCCCCATTATATTCCTTTTTAATTAACGCAGTCGCAAGTTATCTCACTATCCACACTCTTGGTCCTCCTCTCAATCTTCTTCACTACCATTATAATCATTCTAACACCATATAGTACTTACATCAGTGGATCTGCTCTTCGTACCAGTTACCACGATTTATAAATGAGTGAAATTTTTAAATCTAATAAACCTAGAACTATTTTTGACCTATCTTAATATCTATGGGAACTTACGGAGAACTTTTCTCCCACGTCTATTGTTCTTATCTAAAATGTTATAAGTATTTATATTGATATTTATAAAGGATATTTATAATTTATCGATTTAAAATAGTAATGAAACGGTCTTGAAATTGTGAGATTTATTTATTAAAATAAATTACAAAATCAAATGCGTGTAAATAACTTACATAAATCTTATTAATTTTAACCAACTATTTTTAAAACAAACAAATCGAAAAGCATTAACGTAAAACGTTTATATATTTACATTATCTCCAATTTTTTATTGCTTATAAATTTATTCAGGAAGCGGCTTATGTGATGTGTTTAGACACATTAGCGGCGGGCGATTCTCTGTACATGCACGTTTCGAAACCGCCAAAAGAAGGAGCGCCAGCAGCCATATTTTACAAAAACATGAAATCAGTTTCTGAACGTTACCCGAAAATAACAACGGAAGGGGTGCATAAAAAAATTAATTTGGCCGAAGATTTGCTGGCTTGGGAGCACGAGCGGTTTAGTATAAGACGATTACCAGCGTTTACTTTGTCGTCATTGAAAAGCCATAAGGATCCTTTAAGAGGAACAATTCTTGATACTAAACAAAATACCGATTTGGATCGTTTGAAAAGAAATACGGAAATAGTTGCTGAAGCTTTAGCTAGTCAGATTTATAATGTTTCTTTAGGGGAAGTTTTTGGAAAATCTTTGGTAAGAACATATTTAGAAAACTGTTTAGATTGGTTTGACGCTTGAAATTTCTAGAAAGTTGAAATGTCTTCAATAGATGCTTGGATGGATTACTTAAGTACTCAACCAAGAGCAGCCCAAATTTTGTGCCAAAAAGACAATGCAGTAGTAAATTTCTTAAAAGATACATTTTCAAAGTACCTGCGAGATGTAAGAATTAGTTACGCCACACCCGATAAAAGAGACCCCGATTTTATGTTTTATGATGTTACCAAAAGTGTTATGAATGTTTACAGGTAAATTAATACTACTCTCGCACAATTTCTAATTAATTATTAACACTTTCTATTTGTTTGTAGTGTAAAACCAGCTGTATTTGATTTAGTATTAACATGTGTGATAGTTTTGTACCTCTTAGGTGTATACGCCTTTATACAAAAGTTCCCATCAGTTTACTCAGCTGTATGCAATTTGACCAAAGGAAGGAAGAAGATAAATTAATAATTAAAAAAATAAGATATAAATAAATAATAGAATTTAAGGTGGTTTTAAAAATCCTTGTGTTCACATTCATACATAAAATTCATTTAATTACTGCGTCAAATAAGATGCGCGATCAAAATTAATTCCATAATCGTCATCTAATTAATTATTATTAATCCGTTACAAAGACGTAATTATGATTGTTTTTTTATTATTATTTTATTTTGTCTTGTAAGAAAATAAATATATTGTTGACCAGTAAATGTAATCGTTTTTATATGATCTTAATTACGAGAATTTATTTATTGTATGATGTTTCAACACAAACATAATTAATCAATGAGAAATTTTTTATTTCCCTGCGAAATTATCCTTATAGTAAACGTTTTTTTTTAATAAAAATTCTAGGCTTACTTTCATTGTAGTTGGACTGGTTTTGAGATAAGCGGTTTGTTACTGATAATTTAACATTTTTTAGTTAATTTCTTTTTCACAAAGTGAAGTGAAATATACTTTCATTTGTAGTTTACACAGGTTTAAAAGAAATGCGGTGATGATTTGTGTATATATTTGTTTTTAATTATTTAATGTCGAAATTAAGAAAAAGGAAAGTGCGAAAGAAAAAAAGGGTAATGGGAAGGAAAAAGACACACCTTGGAAATGTGATCCAGTTTAGGAAAATTTTATTTGGAATATGGATTATTTTTATTTTTACATTTTATTCAAAGTAAGTAGGTACTAAAAAATAGAATTTATTTTTAAAATAAGAACAAAAACATTATTAATTGTTTTTTGTGCAATTTTACACAATTTTTGCGGTGTGCATAATCGGTTTTTCTTATAATACGTCATAAAAGTGTATTTACATAAAAAATATTATGTGAAAGGGTAAGTCTGGTATTGTTAAATAATACTTAATGCGATTTTAAATGGTAAAAATGAATCTTTTTTTGTTGAATTAATAATAACATTCGAAGTACCTATCAAATAAACAATTAAAAGAAATCACAGTAATTAACACTAGAACTATCAACAGTTGAGACGTTGTAGCTATCTCTACCAAAACCCGTCAAAATGACTAGTTTTAAAAATATACGTACAGTAATGACTCAATAATCCGAATAAATTAGAAGAAGGGCAATTCGGATTACTGGAATTCTTGTTATTTCAGGAAATAAAAGAAAATGCATTAAAATTGACGGAAATATTAAAAAAATAAAGTATAAATTATGTTATTTTAAAAATTTTTGTTTTATAGTAAGAAAACAAAGTAATGAATATTCATTTTACAGAAAATATGTAATTTGTGTTTGTTTCGTTTTTGGCTGTTGACTTTAATTATGCAGCAATTATGTTTTGTTTTACTATGGCCAATCATCAAATCTTCGGTTTCCCATTCTTCTTTGCTGTCCGTTTAAGTTTTTCCAACATTTCTTAATTAACGAAGATGTCATTTTTTACATGAAGAAGGTAGACATGCGGCATGGTACAAATTTATCTTTTAAGGCGTTTTGTAATTGTTAAGCAGATTGCATTCTGATCAATTGTTTTATGCCCTGGTACTATTTTTTCGTTAGATCCCACCAAAGTTTTATCTGGAAGGATTTTATGAAATAAAGCAGACTCGTCTGTATTGTATATTTGATTAGGGCTTTAGTTTTCCTTTCTAATGTGTTGAGCCAACTTTTTTAAAACGGTGTAATTGCTTGGAAATTGCTTGTTAGACAGCTTTTCATCAGTAATCATCAAATTTCTGGGGAATTATCTGTTTCTAAATTTTGCCATTCAGCCTCTACTAACACAAAACTCATCTTTTCCATAATGTTCACATAATAGTCACATGAATTAGTCCAATGACGAGATCTCTTTTTAAATACATATCATGAATGCAGTTTCCATTTTTGGAAATTCTCCTGTCCTCAAAGTTTTTCTTTTACAAGGTTATAAAGCTAATAGAGTGTAATTCAATAAAAATAAAAGAATATGTACAGGGTGGGCCAAATTGGACACATTTAAAGAGAAATTCCTCTTTCTATAAGAGATAGAGGAAAAATGATATCACTGCCTAAGTCTCGATTTTTATAAGAAACTTAATGGCGAAAACCGCATATTGATATCTCTTACGGTTTCAGAGATACAGGGTGTTTTTCAAAAAAGTGTTTTTTCGAAAAGTCGTCATAACATTATGGTCGTTCCTTACATAGTATACTCCTCAATAAGTTTAAGTACCACAAATTGACCCAGATATTACGATGCTGCTGGCGTTTCATTCTTTCCAAAATAAGGAAATCCATTTACAACATACGTTGTTTGAACATCAGAAGACAGTCAAAATTTAATGCCGAATTTGTCAGGTTTATTAGGCAAATATTGTGTAAACCCGCATCTGGCATTAATTGGAAAAAGTTGCACATTAATTGTAATGTTTGCACCAGGTTTATATTTTCAATAAACTTATTGCAAATTTGTCATTTTCACACGTTGATTTCTATCATCTTTTATGTCAAATCGAATAAATTTCAATATTTCTTCAAACTTATTTTGACTCATTGTGCTGGAAAAGAAGCTTGGTCTCCATTTTGTATTCCACAAATATAAAAGTTTCAAATTTTTCGCGTCACATGCTCCCCGGATGTAAAATATTCCAAGGACTGATTTCAATTTTGCTCCTGTATGGGCACATTTTTATCCAAAACTTGAGAGCCTTCTGATTTAATGGAGGATATGATAGGTAGCAACATTACATTATCACTTTAAGAACTTGAAAGCACCCGATCACGTCTTATATTGCGTACATTCAAAATGTTTTCTAGCTCACTTTCGGAGGACTCATTTTTTTTGCCACTATTGCTATTATCACTATAAAGTACAATTTCTTTTACCCCTGGTTCACTTCTAATACACTCACAGAATTCACTATCTTTGATATCAGAGCATTCCATTGGTATTCTTTTCACTTTTTGCAATAATATGTACGGTGCAGAATTGACACAGCTCGCACAACTTTTCTGAGAATGAAATCATTCTTTTGTAACGGCAACTTAAACCTAAAATTGCGTCAAAGAATGATCAAAGGTTACGTCTGGTCGGTGTTGTTAAATGGAACTAAGATATGGACTCTAAATCATCGATCAATCGCCTGGAAGCAATCGAGATATAGTTGCATAGAAGAATGCTCCGAATAGCCTGGACAGACATACAGACTAACGCGGTGTTAACTAGAGCAAATGTGAATTATTTAAACCGCAAAGTGAACAAAAATAGTGTGTCTATTTGGAATAAAATATGCAAGTCCATGATTTTAGAGTAATACAGATTATTATAGGTTAATAATTTATAAATAAATAAAATTGGTTTCAAAAAATGACGTTCGGTTAATCATAATTGGTTTAGGCTCTTAATTGCACATCCACCTTTTCATGAGATTTAGAAACTCTAAATTAGAAATAAAACTAAACATCTCCCATTGTAAAATTATAATTCATCGCAACTTTGGGTTACTTTATTGTGGTATACCTCTTTGTAGTTTCTACAGAATTGGTACCCTGTATGGTAAATAGAAAGATCAGTCCTGTTAACCTTTTCATCTCAAAACCATTACTTTCTTTAGTTTTACCTCCCATTTTACCTGCATTGGAACCATACGATTTTTGGGATTCCCTCTTGTATTCAATTTAATTATTCAATACGTATTTGTTGAGTGTAAGATAAGAAGATCTGTTGTTATCAATTGAAGAATAAAAATTGTCAAAGGTTACTCCATTGACAAAAAAAGAACATTAAGAATTGATGATTATTTTATAAATCTAGATAATTAAGTTTTGTAGAAATATCAAACATTAAACGAAAATTAGTAACTATACTCTGAAATCTAAAAATACTTTTCTCTTTTCTGCTTTGTCATGACACAAATTAAAAACAACGATGATATTGATATGAGATTAAATCATTAAAAGAACGAAACAACTTATTTACGTACTTCCTTAAAGCATTTTAATTTTTTCGTATTTCCTTTTTTTTATAAATACTGTTACTAAATGTTTTTTAAAATTTGTGTGACGAAATAATATTTTTAGTAGGATGACAATAAATTTTCAATATCAATTAATTCAATAACTTTGACGTTAAATTGTTATATACTACTTTTATTAAATAATGGCTTCATGAGTTTCATTACCGCTTACGTTGACATATACAATTGTTTCTGAAGAAGGTTGCAACATAACATCCGAAACGTCAAAAATTTTTTCCAAAACACTCGGCTTAACCCGAAAGTTTCCAGTTTGCAGTTATTGTTAGTTGTAATGCTAGTATTCGTTTTGTTGTATGGGTGTCTATCAGATTTTGTATATTCTTACTTTTGCCATTTTATTCATATAGGTGTAGTTCCAGATTACGAACCTAATTGCCCCAGATATTCGGCTGGTTTTGTTTGCTTTCTGTATTGTATTTTGATATGAGGTGATTGACATAACTTGCTCTATTACTTTGTTTTCTAGATCAAGTTTGCATCTGACTGGCTCTTTAGATACAACGAGGCTTTTGGTTTTTGTAGTGGATACTTGCAGGTTGAAGGCTGTAGCTTTTACATTGGATGTGTGTAGGAGCTGTTGTAAATAATAATAATAATGCATAATAATAATAATCGTCTTCGCTGCTACGATAACGGCACCATCCGCAAAGCAGACAATTTTGATTTTGCTCGTTGTGAATGAGTAACCCCTTCTATGTCTCTGATATGGTTTATTATCTCTTCCATTATCAAATTGAATAATTACGGGCTTACAGAATCTCCTTGTCGGATTCCAGTTGGCGTTTGTATTTCCTCTGTCAGTCTTTGATCAACTAGTATGTGAGTGGTTATACAATTAGTATTGTGGCTTTGTTGTTTTATGATATCCATTATGGTTTGCGGCACATATTTCCTTTTTTCGGTTATCAAATACGTTGTTTAATCTTATCCTGTCAAACGCTTTGGTGAGGTTTAAGAAACATATAAAAGATCGCACATCTGCGATCTGTTCTCCAATTATTTCGGTTCGGTATTTCGCTCATCGCGGATTACGTGTGGCAACAATGGTTTTCTCCTTGTAAATTCGCGCTTTTGCGACCAGTCCCTACAGTTTGAGCAGGCTGAGGTCTTGAGAGCTCTGGGAGCGGTTAACTCTACTGGAGGGCCCGGCGGCGACAGTGTACCTCCTGTTCTCATTAAAAACTGCTGTGAATCTCTTAGTGAGCCTTTAACAATTTTGTACAATAGATCTTTAAGAGAATGCGTCTTTCCGCAAATATGGAAGCGTGACACAGTTGTGCCTATATTCAAATCTGGCAGTAGAAGTTCCGTCAAAAATTACAGGCTCATTTCTCTACTGCCTAAGCTTAATTTATAAACCAATTTTTTACACTGTTAAGAATGTTTTAGACCAACGACAGCATGGTTTTTTTGCTGGTCGCTCAGTAGAGACTAATCTTCTTGAATACACTAATTATATTTTGCATTCTTTTAACGATAACTACCAAGTTGACTCCGTATACACTGATTTTATCAAAGCATTTGATAAGGTTGATCATCTGTTATTATTAAATAAAATAGAGCAAGTTGGTTTGCCCAGCAAACATACAACAGTGGCTCGCTTCCTATGTGGTTGATAGAACGCAGTGTGTCAGGATTAGAGGTTTCTCCTCGCAGGTGGCCCTCAGGGAAGCATCCTTGGCCCCTTGCTCTTCCATATTTACATTAATGATATTTTTCATTGTTTTAAACGTTCAAACTGTTTAATGTATGCAGACAATTTAAAAATTTTCTGCCGTGTATCTGGCCCTAAGGATTGTTTTGCTCTTCAGCGCGATCTCCTCGGCCTTGCTCAATATTGTCTGATAAATTTTATTAGCCTAAATTTTAGTAAATGTGTTACCATCACATTTACAAAGAAAGCTAATCCCATACGTTTTGATTACTTTATTGGTGGGGAATTGTTGCAGAGAGTCACGTCTATAAAAGATTTGGGGGTGACCTTTGATAGTAAACTTTTATTTAATGAGCACGTCGACTCGGTGGTCAACAAGGCTTCTCGCATGCTTGGATTTCTCATGAGATCAGCGACTGATTTCACTGATATCAGTTCCATAAAAACTCTCTACTTTGCGTATGTATTCAGCGTTTTAAATTATTGTTCGTCGTCTGGAATCCTAAATATGACATGTACGTGTGTAAGATTAGAACTAGTCCAAAAGAGATTCCTTCGATTTTTATGTCGGAAGTCTCATATCACCTATGTTGACTACGACTCGGCGTGCCAATCTTTTCGGTTTCTGCGACTGACTCAGCGACGTTTTGCTAGTGATGTATTCGTATTGCTATTCTATAAATTAACACATAATATGTATAATTCGACTTCGCTTACGTCTCTAGTGAATTTGCATGTTCCGCCCAGAATGTTGAGATATGATTTTCTCTTTTTCACTCCTACAACACTTACTAATTCTTATCAACATTAGCTCGTTTAAAAAATCGACCTTAACTGCTGTTGGGAGCAAGCCGTATCATTGTTAACATTACAATCAGCAATTCCTTATTGTTGTTATTTTTTACTTGTTTATAGAATGTTTCCTTAATTTCAATCAGAATTTTTGATCGGTTATTTTACTTATCTTATTTTATTTTATTTTTTTACTACTTTTCACTACTGATGTTATTTTGTGTCTTTATTATTTTGTTTTGTTCTTATTCTTTTCAGCTTTTATTAGGTTCGTCCTGTGCTGTGTCCTATGTACATAAATAAATAAATAAATATAAATGTTTCCATATTCTATACCCTTCTCTACTGCTTGCCTAATTATGAAGATGGCATCCACGGTTGGTCTATTTTTCCTAAATCCTTGTTGTTCCTTCGATATGTTTACATACTGGCGCATTATTGCTGCTATAATCTTTGTGAAAAGTTTCATGGTTGAGCGTAACAGAGAATATGGGAATGATTATGCTCTTTTTTCTTTTATTATGGACTTCTTTGGTTAATACTATTGCATTGAAGAGCTTTGTAAGTTCTGCCATTAATTGTTGTCCTCCATATTTCAAAAGCTTATTTGGTATGTTATTTAGCCCAGGTATTTTTAATCTTTCTTGCGTATTTCACCGTCATTTCTGGTATCTTTGGGATTTCTTCGGTACTTTCATCTTCTTTCTCATTCTCTTCCTTGTCCTTCTTTTCGGAGACGTCCGCGTACTATTGCTCGAAGTAAGTTTTCCAGAAGGACTCATCGACTTATTGTGTTTATGTGTAGTCTATTACTGCAAATTTCCATCTTCTTATCATTCCCCATACCGTCTTTTGTGCTCCGTATATGTCATGTTCCATGTTCCGTTACATTACGATTGTTTCAATTAACAATCAGCTAATAATGATTACTAATCACAAAAGGTTTCCTAAAAGCGTTATGAAATCTTAAATCTATTGGAATTTGCTTCCAATTTACACTTTCTCTCGATGGACACTTAGCATGCACATTCCTCTCAATCGTAGACCTACCAGTTTCTCAATCTCTTCAATGGACTAAAACTTCTTTGATTCAATTGTATACACTTTACGTAACTGATATTCCGTAGAAGATGAAGTTGAATTTAAATATTAATATATTATAAATTTTAATATATTAAATTACTCGAAGCTAATTTTTCCAAAAGATTATTTTATAAATCTAGATAATTATGTTTTGTAGAAATATCAAACATTAAACGAAATTTAGTAACTATACTCTGAAATCTAAATATACATTTCTCTTTTCTGCTTTGTCATGAAACAGATTAAAAACAACGATGATATTGATATGAGATCAAATCATTAAAAGAACGAAACAACTTATTTACGTACTTCCTTAAATCGTGTTAACATTTTTTTATAAATACTGTTACTAAATGTTTTTTAAAAATTGTATGACGAAATAATATTCTTAGTAGGATGACAATAAATTTTCAACATCAATTAATTCAATAACCTTGACGTTAAATTTTTATATAGTATACACAACAAGCAGAATTAAATTACTCGTTTATAGTTTGGTTACAAATTTGAAAAGTCAAGGACGAACACTTTAATAATAATTTTATCTTAAACATTTGTCGTACGATTATTTGGTCTTTATCTATTTTTTGTGTATATATAAGTGGTTTAAAAGTTACGAAAATATTTTAATGTAGTCCAAAATTAAAAGGAAAAGATTTAACAATAAACTAAATGTATTAAATTTCCAATAATACAAATTATTTAAGTAGATAAAATAATATAAAAATAATGTAGATAAAAATTTTTGGACTCTAAATATTAAATATACGTATTAAATGAAATTTCGCGATATTCCAGATATTATCAGAGCAAAATATCAACAGAAATTGTCTTTGAGATAGTTAGATGTATAAGTTTCATAACATTCCCAGTTATTAAGGTAGGTCAAAAACTTGTTCATTAATCGATTTCTGCTGCACTATATTTGAACGATTTTGAAGCGGGATTGCAACATTTTGTACATTATTTTAAATTGATGTGACTTTAATTCGTGAAATTGTGAAACTTATTGATAAACCTATTTCCAAATTCAATGAGTGATTATTGCCAGTATCGCCGCACGTGTTAAGTTATGCCGTGCCGTTTCAAGAGATTGTTCGCATAAAACTAATCTTGAAACTGTTGTTATAAGCAGTAAGATTACAGAAATAAGTGCCATGTCATCCTGTACAAAAATATAGAATAGAAATATACTCGAATTTAACTTTTTGTTTACTTTGTGGTGGGAATTTGTAGTGTTTCTGGAAATTCGAAACCTTTCTATTTTGCCATCTACTCGGTACTTTACCTAATTCAATGTAAATTTTGGCCGAACGAAGATCGGTTCAGCTAACTGATAAAGGTACAGATGATATTTTACTACGGTGGTAACGTCGTTCAGTGCACTAACGCAGAAGTTAGTATGAAGAATAGTGCCTTATGGAAATGTAGAAGATAGACGCTCTATCTTCAAGGAGTCTATGGCTAAAATCAGATTCATTTCCTAATCTTTACGTTTTCATCATTTTCAAGATTTAAACAAATTATCACTGATTAGAGCTTTCTTTAACTTATGGCTATCCACTCTACAAGATGCATACTTAATGAAAATATACTTATCGACTAACGTTGTTCACAATCCGTGTAAGGTACCCCTTCAAACAGTATATTCCATCTAAACCAGGAAAGTATTTGATAAAGATTTGGGCAAACTGTGACAATATAACTCATATGCTCATAATTGCTAAATATACATCGAAAAACTAATAAACCATCGTGAATGCAACCGGGACAGCGTGTTGTCTTAGATATGATAACAGGGTTAGAAGGATCAGGGAGTGTGGATATAGCATGCTACAGGGAGATATGAGACAACTGATAATTTTTTTACAAGCCTTGACAACGATGTACAACATAGGTAAAATTTCTGAAGATGAAAACAAGAAGCCACAAATAGTTATTAGTTAGTTTAATAGTTATTTAGAAGTGGAAGATTGTCTATAATAAAATTTTGTAGTTTATTTAGGTAAGAATTTTCCGTTGTATACTAATCATTAAAAGAATATGGAGTAAGTACTCCAAACTTAAAAATGCCACAGCATATGTTTACTTTCGGAGAGGATCAAATATGCTCTCTTAGTTCATGGGGATTATCAGTATTCCAACGCATGAAGCATTTGTGCTTATTTATATTGCTACTGACATGAAATGCGACAATAACCTACATAAAACACAATATTAGAGGGTCTTCCTTGACGAAAGATTTTTAATTTGTGTTTACTTACCAGAAATATATTCACATGCTGAATGCTGATTAACGCAGAGTATCTGGTACCTATACTACTAATGCACATTCAGTTAATTTACTATTCAGCTTATGATAATATGTTGAATATGATTTTGGAGCTAAGTAATCCTTCCTTACAAAAAACGTGGCACTCTCGTCTATTGAATTCATTAGACTAAATATATTATCCATGCACGTTCTACCCGCTTAGAATCCTGCTTGTTTTTCCATTTCACATGGTACCCATTCTTCTTGTATCAAATTTGTTACTATTCGACCGTATTGTCTGCTTAAGGAATTTGTAACTATTAGACATCGGTGGTTATTACAGTTCTTTCTATCTCCTTTTCGTTGTTTTTATGGGTTGGTGTTATCCACTCTTTCTTCCAAGCCTCTGGATTTTTTCGCCATGCGCAAAGTCTTCAAGATATCTGCCAATATTTCTAGCAATGAGTCCGGCGCCTTTTTATTAGTTGAATTTGAATTCCCTCTGGACCGCTTGCTTTGTTGTTTTTCATTGCCTTCAGTGCTTTTTTACTTGATCTGCTTTTATTTCTACCTCAGGACCATCTACTCTATGTGTTTCTGGGGTTTGTGTTATGTACTGAAATCTTTGCTCTATCAATTTGCTTCCATAATGTTCTTTCCAAACTGATGCAGGTATGAGTGGTACGTTTAATTTTTCATTGTTATCATTTTTTAAGGGTCGTATTAGGCTACAAGCGTGATCTTCCTAAGTATGCGTCCCATGTATCGGCTAAATTAGTCTATCAGTTTTTTATATTTTGACTGTTCCCTTCTATGATCAACTTTGTTCCCTGGTGTAACCTGATTCAGCAATTTCTGGTATGTTTTTTGTTTTTGCAGGTCTTCGTTCCATTCTTTGTTATTCACCTAAGGCTCCCTTAGCTGCTTCTCGTGTTGCGTCAAGAAGCACTAAGTATGTTTGCATTGCGTTTGTCCCCTTTGTATTTTTTGATTTTTTTGACTAATGGTATAGGTACTTTATGCTGTCGTGTAATAAGCTATCTGTGTTATATTGCGTTGTATAGCTTGCGGGTTATTGTTAATTTAGTGTTTAGATACGCATTCTAGGCTTCTGCAAACTCTTGTATCTTGGATTTTTAAGTTAGAATTTAGTTTCGTGACACTGTAGTCTATAATCGATTTGAGTTGTCTTGTTTCTTGATGCCATGTGTATTTATATATTTCCCTATGTTTAAAGAAACCATTTTGGATTCTAAGTTTATTCGTTGTCTGTTCTCCAAATCTGCCTACAATTTCGCTATTTGTTCTTCTTCCCCTTCATGCATTTAAATCCCCTAAGACTTTCAATTCATTCTGATTCGGAACATTCTTCTAGATGTTCCACACCTATACCTTTTTGTTTCTGTTAACACGACTATCTGAACATTCTTTCGTCATCTTGCGTCAACGATTTTTTTTGTTTTTGTTCTCATCCCTTGTACGTTCCATGTTCCCATACTCATAATCTTTTTGTTCTTCTCGTTGTTTACATTTTTTAGTTGTCTTATTGTTTTTGAACATATTTATTCATGCAAGTCTTAATGGTGATTATTATTAGGTGGTCGTCCAAATATCTTATTGTGTTCTTGCGCACGTTCTTACATTTCGACGTGGACCATTTTTTGTTTTTTTTCCAATAAAATGATGTCCTGTTAATCTTGTTAGATCTTCTTTTGCTCTCTTCAATAGCAAGATTTTCGGCTACTTTATCTTTATCATTTTCAAAGTTTTTTGTATTTTCATCGCGTCTTCCTCCTCAATTCTCGCAAACACATAAGGTGGCTCAACAAAAAGGTCGTGAAAAAGGGTTTCAACCAGGCTCATAAAGGCATAAGCGTTTAGCTGGAAGGGTTTTATTATTATGCAATTCAATATTTAGGTAAGCACTTTAGATGATTGAAAGAGCACTTCAAATTTTATGATTTTACAAAGTGCGGGAAGTCAGCCCCCCATTTTTGGTTTTTAAATTTTTCATTGTTGTTCTAGAACGGTTCTACATTGTTCCAAAGCGGTAAATAGAAAAAATAAAAACTTGGCGAGAAAAACCGAAAAAAGGGATTTTTTGACTAGCAACCCATTTTTGAAAAAATCTGATTTTCTTTGTTGTTCTGGGTTGTTCTAGTTGTTCTAATATTGTTCTAGAAAACCAAAATTATAGGATACAGCATTACAAAATTATAACTAAAAATAGGTTTGGCTGCCAAAATGTGTAGTTGATTGCTGTGACCATAGTTTTTCTATTTTCAATTCCATGTTACAAATATATACTTATTAAACCTAAAGCAATCTGGAACAGCTATTATTTTCACTAGAACAACTCTATAAAGGACACTTTACTCTTTGAAAATTAAAGTTTTAGGAAGTTTCAGTCAGTAATTCGTGCGTCAGTAGTTTTAAATTACATATTAAGAATTAAAATACATAGAACAATTTAAAATCACTCAAACTTTGCTGATTCAAATTGTTCTAGATGTGTTTTACGTTTAAACTAGGGAAAAAAGGTTTTTCTGGTTAATTAAGAAGGTTAATTAGGTATGGATTAGGCATAGCACTAAAATTTGTTAAGATGTGTTTTCCTTTTATATCTGGATACATTTTACATATCGTAAATTTTTGTTTAACAGAAAATGTATACCCTACCATCTGGAAACAGTCTATTGCTGTTGCAATACCCAAAAAACCAAATCCTTCCGATTATAGCGATTTAAGGCTCATTTGTCTTCTATTCGGCCTTTCCAAGGTTGTTGAAAAAATTGTGGATCGTCAGCTGCAAACACACCTAACTCAATATAATCTTCTGCCTGATTCCCAATCGGGTTTTCGTCCGGGTTTTTCGTGCGCTACTTCTCTTTTAAACCTTACAGATGACATTGTGCGCTCCTCTGATTCTGGCCTTGATGCGGCCCTGGTGACGCTTGACTATTCTAAGGCATTTGACACTATCAGTCATCAAATGTTGCTTATTTATCCTATACTATACTAGTGCCTTCTCGTTATACGTCCGTTACTGTAAATTACAACCTTATGCGGATGATACACAACTATATTTAAGCTTTCCGTTTCAGCTTTTCCGAAATCATCAGCTATTATATTCGGTAGAAGTAAAGACCTTGGTCCTGCCAGAGCATCATTGAGCATTCGTGTGGGCGGCGATGAATTGTGCGTAGTTGATACTGTGAAACTCTTGGGAGTATGGCTGGATTCGGATATGCGTTTTAATACACATATCAATCACTTAATTAGATGTTCGTATGCCACGCTAAAGTTTTTATACGCCAACCGTCACATTTTAAGCACGCAAAGTAGAGCCTTGCTCACTGGTACGTTGATACTTTCTCGGTTTAATCACTGCAACGCTGTTTATGGACCTCATCTGCATGCAGATGCTGCGGCACGAGTCCAACGAGTCCAGGGGGCGTATCTCCGTTTGATATTTGGTATACGTCGAAATCAAAGAATCTTTTACAATCTTTTGCCCGAGATACGGTGGCTGAGTATGAAAGCAAAGAGAATTTTTCATGAGGGAGTATTATTTTTCAAAATTATTATGTTCAAAACTCCGGCTTACCTGCACAATAAAATCAGATTTAGAACGGACGTTCATAATAACGGGTGTTTTTTTAAGGCCGATAGAACTTTAAATTGAAAAAAGTAACACAAAAAATTAAATTTTAAACAAAAAAATTTTTGTGATCGAAAGATCAATCTATAGCGTTTAACATTTAAAAATGATTTTGGGCATATGGGCTCCGCGGCTGTTCTTGACGAAGCGCATTCTGGAAGTCCAATTTTGGGCCACTTTTTCGAGCATTGCTGGCCGTATGTCACGAATAACATGAACAATGTTGGTTTCCAAGGTGTCTATTGTTGCTGGTTTATCAGCATAAACCAAGGAAATAATCGAGAGGTGTCAAATCGCACCACCTTGGAGGCCAATTGGCATGTTCATTTCTCGAAATCAACTTATCGCCAAATTTTGATTTGAATAAGTCGATGATTGCGGTCGCTGTATGGCACGTAGCGCCGTCCTGTTGAAACCACATCTCGCCCGGATCAATATCATCCATATTTTCAAACAATAAATCATTGATCATGGTGAGGTAACGATCTCCATTGACGGTAACGCGAGCTCCGACTTTATTTTTGAAGAAATAAGGTCCAATGATGCCACCAGCGTGCAAACCACACCAAACGGTGTATTTTTCTGGATGTAATGGAGTCTGTAGGGTCTGTTGTGGATTGGTTTCACTCCATATGCGGCCCGTTAAGGCAAAAATGTCAATCAAAAACATCGGATCAGTTTCCAACTGCTCTAGAGTCCAATCGGCGAAAGAACGACGCATATGATGGTCTCGTAGTTTTAATTCCTGCACCAGCTGGAATTTAAACGGGTGTAGGCCAAGATCTTTGGGCAAAATTTTCCACGTAGTAGACGGAGAAAGCCCTAATTCCTGCGACCGACAACGAATCTATAAATTTGAATCTTCGTTTACAGCGCTGATATTCTCTTCAGCACGCACATTTCTTCGACGTGGTGATTTTATTGCATCATTTAGAGACTATGTAGTATGAAATCTCTCCACAGTTCGACGGGTGGCTTGCTCAGATGGACGATTATGTGCGCCATACAAATCACGAAGTCGTCTATAAGTTATGCAAATTGATGACGGATTTTCAAAGTAAATCTGGATAATATGGTAGCGTTGTTCAAGCGTCAATCTGTTCATGATGATTTGCCAGAGTATACTGATCATAAATATCAAAAAATGAGCGCAGTATCACAGTTCGTTTGACAGTTAACCCTTTCGTAAGTTCTATCTGGCTTAAAAAAACACCCTCTATAAACATCCGCAGAAAGAACTGCTTGTCTATCCTGCCTCATAGCACCCAACTGTTTAAAAGGTCTTTTTCTTACACAATTGCCGATTTTTGGAATTATTTGCCGGAAGCTTTGCGCTCTAAACAATCAGTGCTTGCCTTCAAAAAAGCATTTAAATTACAATTTGTTTTTTGATGTTGAAAAAATGTTGAAAAAACAATTTTGTTTTTGTTCTTTTGTGTTTTTGCGTGTTTTCTCGATTTATCTGTTTTCTTCTTATTTATAGTATTTTCGGACGATTGTGAAAATCAGAATTGTTTATCTAAACCTCCTCTGACAATCGTCCGAGTTGACTTGATTTAATTAATAGTATTTTTATTTTGATATGTTATTAATGTTATTATATTTTTGTATCAGGTTTTTGTTATCAGGTCAATAAATTAATTATTATTATTATTATATGGAATTGAAAATAGAAAAACTATGGTCACAGCAATCAACTAGACATTTTACCAGCCAAACCTATTTTCAGTTATAACTTTGCAATGCTGTATCCCAAAATTTTGATTTTCTAGAAAAACAACTAGAACAACAAAGAAAATCTGATTTTTCCAATAATGGTTTTAATAAATAACGTTTTTTGCCGAGTTTTTATTTTTTTTATTTGCCGCTTTTGAACAATGTTGAACAACTCTAGAACAATCTTGGGGGGTAACTTCTCGCACTCGATTTTACAAACATTTTATATTGTTAAATAGTCAAATTTAAATCTAACCTTATTACGTTTCATTTAAATTTTAAATTATAACAAGATACATTTTCAAATTACAAATCCTCATTAAAATACAATACATTTTAATCAGTAACAACCCATTACTTCTTATCAGTTCTATTATAAAAAAAACAAAAATTCCATTTTCCTTTTTTACAGTTTTTGTGAAATGTACTTCTTAAAAACTGTTGTATAAACCGTTATTATTGGGAATTTCAATTAACTTTTTACGTTAACAGAATTAAATACGGAAACAGTAACTTTTTGGTTTTAACTTTAGTTAGACTTCCGTCTCCGGTCCGTCGGCTGATCGATCCGACGTCGTCGCCCGGCGTCGCGTGATGCCTACGACGTTCTCATTCCAATAAAAAAATTCTTAATAAAATAACCGGCCGTATATAACCTTTGCTTCAATCAAATTTATCTATAAAAGATGATATAATAACCATGCACTCAAAGTACGTAAGTTTATTAAACGATGACTTTAGTTTTTGAGCGATCGTCGAACGATTCGCATCGCAAATTTTAATTGTTTCTAATTTGTATTTATAAAAATATATTATGCCAAGAAATATTCTTTTTAGCTATGAAACGTTGGTTCATGCTATTGCCGGTGCTACCGTAAGTATTTCAATTTAATGTAGATAATATTAATTATCTTTGTATATTTAGGGTAGCATTTTTTCAATGTCTGTTTTCTACCCATTGGACACAATTAGATTTCGATTACAAGGTGAGCTCTATTATTCCTGAGGTTTTTACTTAAAATAATCCATTAATTACTTTTAGTTGAAGATAACAACAATAAAAATCTGAGTACTTTTGAAATTTTAACACAAATTCTCAAAACAGAAGGAATGTAAGTTTTTTGCTTCACCACTTATTTATAATAAAACATTTTTTTGTTAATAGTGAAGCCCTTTATCGAGGATTAGCTCCAGTTTTAGTGAGTTTAGGTGCCTCAAATTTCGTTTATTTCTATTCATTCCATGGCCTTAAAGCTCTACAAAAAAGTTCCACTTTTGGAGACTTAAAACTTGGGATAATAGCTGGAATAATCAACGTTTTAGTTACTTGCCCATTATGGGTAGTAAATAGTCGTCTAAAAGTACTTAAAAAAAAAATTTTAAAAAAACCTAACCTCACTCTATCTCTAATTTATAATTTTTTAGGTTGAAAAGCAAAAATTCTTTACCGGTTTATTAGATGGCATGGTTCATATAATGAATACAGAAGGATTATCAGCATTATGGTCTGGAGTAGGATCCTCTTTAGTTCTAGTCTCAAATCCAGCTATTCAATTCACCGTTTATGAAGCGTTAAAACGTAACATTCCAGCGAAATCAACCCTCGCTTTCTTTTTAATGGGTGCTGCTGCTAAAGCTGTGGCTACAGTCTTGACTTACCCTATTCAATTGGCTCAAGCAAGACAACGTCATGGAAAAAATAAGATCAACACTTTAGTATTATTGTACGCTTTGCTCAAGAAAAAGGGGCCAGCTGCTTTGTTTAGTGGACTCGAAGCCAAACTCTATCAAACTGTTCTAACTGCAGCTCTTATGTTTGTTATGTACGAAAAGATTGTACGGTTTGTGTTTATTATATTTTTAAGAAACCATAGAAAGAAACTTGCTTAGTTCAACCATGTGTATTTATTTTATTATTTATTAATCTAAATACGCTTATGTATAATGTATAAACATGTATAATATTCTGTTATACATGTTTGGAAATAAACCAAAGATTATAATCAATCTTTTGTGACCACCCCTGGATATTCTTTTGTGAATGTGGATTGTGTGATGTGTTTTAAATAAATTTTAATACTCTTATTTGCCTTTTTATTTCATAATTAATTACTAATTTAAGTCTTAATAATATATTTTTAAAGTAACAAAGTTTTTTTTTTATAATTTTCTATTTCCATTTTTATGTAACTAACTTCACGTTAAATCCGATTTATTTTAGAACATTAAATTAAAATCAATTAACGCTAAATTAATATACCTTAAAATACAATTAAAAACAATTTTATGAAGATACTTTAAATTATATTTTTATATTAATCAAACCAAACTTTAATTAATTTTGTGGCTAACTTCATTTTAATCATCCATAGTTATTTTAAAACGTCAAGTTGACAGTTAAAATGAGTGATCAAACTTAACTAAAGCCCCAAAAAGAACGAGTATGCGTATAAAACCTTTTGGATTTCTAGTGGTTTTAGTAAACATAGTTTTACTTTATTCAACCTGGCGTCTGTTCGCAAATTTTATCATATTTTCTACTCCCGATAAAGAAAATTCTCACATAACCTCAAAGTCGAACGTGCAAGACTTGGGTGATCTCGTAACAATAATAATAAGAGATTTTCAACTGGATAGAAACGATGTTATCCCGACTATTTACTCTTTTACGAAAATCTACCCCAACGTTAAAGTCTACGTTATCTCAGATGAGGCACCGTACCCACCTTTGGAGATTGACGATAACATAAACATGACTAACATTAAAATATTGAGTTTAAAACCGTCGTTAAGCGTTTCATATAAAGATAAGTATCCCATTTTTGAGATTGATACAAAGTATGTTTTATTTTTACCTGATTCCACTCGATTACCTCATAGGGATATTTTAGAATACATTTTACATGAAACTAATAAGCCCAATGCCATTTTGGCTATTCCTGTTACTTACACCGATTTAAAATGTTTTAATGTTAGTCATGAAACTAAATTGTGGATGGTTCGACTTGATATGATCAAAGGGTATCAATGTGGGCTGGTTTCTGGGAAACATGCCACTATTTTGAATAGTGGAATTTTAAATGAATTGCCAAATGCTCTTTTGGCACCATTTCCATTATCTTTATATCTACAAACATCATATTTAAATTATAGTGTAAGTTTTTGCATGAATAATTTAATATTTAATGTACTGGTTTATTTTTTGATGATTTCTTTTAAATTTTTTGATGGCGTTTAGTTTGAATTAGATAGATTATGGTAACCGGAAAGTAATGTTGTTTTAAAGCTAGAACCACCAATCTAGCACAGCCACTTGCTTTTATAAACATTTGTTTGTCTCAGACATATACAGTAATCCCTGATCCCCTCCATCCTTGATCATCCAATGTTTATAAACTGGCATGTTTATGTTAACTTTATGTTCAGTAAATATATTTATCAATTAGTTTTAGCCCAAACCCTTTCTAATCCATTTTTAATTAAAAATATTATAAACAGAAGTAAATCAAAACGCTGAAATTGTTTACAAACATTCCCTGTATATCAATAGGGCAGTTTTTAACACGTTATGGCCTATCCAGAGAGAAGCGAGGCGAATGACATTGCCAGATCATTTGCTAGAACCAACAGTAAACATAGAACTAGAAACTTTCGAGTTAAGCCATGCGTTTTTTGAAAAACTTCACGGTTGCCTTGTTGCAACCTTCTTCATAAACAAGTTCGAGTAACGAAATCGATCTAGTTTTAGTTGAATAAAAATATACAACCTGGCAGAATTAATACTAATACTATCACCAGAACTAACACTAGACCTACAGCCGAGCCGGTACGATATTTGTTGAACCAAATTACTCAGAAAACCACTACGTCAGATTCTTGGAATCTATAAGATCCGATACCCCGAAAGTCATTGGCGGCGGCATAACAAGTGTGTTTTTACTTGCTCATACTTGCAATGGGCGTTTGTTTATCGTGAATTGCAATCGATTTACGTAACATAAGTTCTTTTATCCATTTGCAGTGTAAGTTCTTATGAAAAGAAATCAATGGAAGTGAGAAATAAAAGATAGGAAGTTAATTCTCAGATGAAGGGTGTTATATTTAAGGTGTATCATTATTTTAAGACAATTTTTCCAAATGAAAATAAAACCGTGTTGTAAGTGCTAATAATAATAAGTTTTTTGCCAGCCAGAATTAAAATAATAACAGAGAAATATACTTTATTCTGTAAAATTAACATAAGGTTGACAAAAGGTCAAGTTAACACAAGAGGCGATGTTTTCAAAAAGACCCAATGTATGTATCAAATTAAGATAAATAATTGATATGGCAACTATGAGAAAAGAAAAAGAAACTAAGGGCCGGTTCTTCAGTCGCTAGATAAACTCCAGTTAAATAAATCTCGGTATAACTTGAAAAGTCAATTCTCGTCAGATTAAAGATCGATATATCGAGAACCGTCCGATGAAAAAAATTGCGGTTAGCTTTGTTGTATTCACTGAACATTTCTACGTAGCATATTGAAAATTTTCGACTCCGTGGTTTTCCTAAAATCGCGAGTTAAATGAAAAAAGTAGCCTATTTTTGACGGTGCCGGCAACTTTGTCCACTTTGCGATTTTTTTTCTCAAAAACTATCCGACGAAAATAATTCAAATTTGAACAGATGGTACCCTGATGTGTTCTTAATGATGTGCATATTTAATTTTTTCGATATTCCATATAGTTTCGCGGAAAATCGCGGTTTAGTAAATTGGAGTATAGTCGAAAACGGCTGGTTGGATTTTAACGCGGTTTTAACCAACATGTAAAAATTGTGTTTGTCGAATCCTGTTATGGGGTTTTCAAAGTTTTGTCTCATTAATTTTTTTAGAACACTATACGCGAGCTATAAATTAAAAAGAAACAGAAATAAGCCATGCGGGGAGAGAGGGGTTCCGTTCAGTTGGAAAAGATTATGCTGGTGTGTATTCCAGACTGGCTTCGACGTGGCGTACTGAAGTCTAGTCTGGAGGGATTCCGGTAGACCTTGCATCAGAACGTAATAGACGCTCAAGACGCGTCATAGAATAATTATATATTATATATGTATAATTATTTTGTATTTTTCTGTAGTATTTGTTTATTTCATTTTACCTTTACCTTTCACGCATATACCGTGTAATATATTGTAAGATATTGAAAAAAATTCGCGCGAAGGTAAAATGAAATAAATAAATATTACAAACAGATACAAAATAATTATACGAAAAATATTCCAGGGCGCGGAATGCGTCTTTGAGAGTCTGTTACATTCTGAGACGGAACTACCAGAATCCCTTCAGACTTCAGTACGCCACGTCGAAGCCAGTCTGGAACACAACCAGCACCACTTTTTCTAACTGAACGGAACCCCTCTCCCCCCGCATGACTTATTTCTGTTTCTTTTTAATTTATAGCACGGGTAAATTGTTTTAAAAAAATTATGGAGACAAAACTTTGAAAACCCAATAACAGGATTCGACAAACAGAATTATTTGCCATATTTTGGTTAAAACCGCGTTAAAATCCAACCAGCCGTGTTCGACTATACCGAATCTTACTAAACCGCGATTTTCCGCGAAACTATATGGAATATCGAAAAAATTAAATATGCACATCATTAAGAACACATCAGGGTATCACCTGTTCAAATTTGAGTCGGATAGTTTTTGAGAAAAAAAATCGCAAAGTGGACAAAGTTGCCGGCACCGTCAAAAATAGGCTACTTTTTTCATTTAAGAGCCCACTTTACCAGGTCGGTCAGTTTCTGAGGGGCGCAGACGACGGACGTTCGGAAGCAACGAGGCGGAGTTTATTTTCTACTAGGCCCGACCCTTTATAGATAAAAAAACATCGTGTTTATTTTATTACGATTCTTTTTCTCGTCGATGTTGTTAATGAAGAAATTAAACGACTTCTTCTAAATATTATTGTTTATTAACAATTTTTCTTAATTATGAATTACAATCAATCTTTTTATTGACTTTCCAATTTATTTATTATTTTAGTTATTATTTTGATTTTTTATTAATAATCGTAGTCGTAGCCCACCTTTTTACTACGTTTGTTTTTTTAAGTATTTTGGTTCACAACAATTTACATTACGCAAATATCAGTTTTTTAATGCTTTTTTTCGATATGAATAGAATATTAATTTTTTAATAGAGAAATTAGAGAAAGAAGTTGAGAACATCTAAGATTATGGGTTTATAATTCAATTGAATGTAAGGCAAAAATCAATTTCAAATGCAATAAATAATTTTGCGAGGCATAAAACATTTATATCATTTTGAAACGAAAATAACATTTATAACTCCATTTTATATTAAAATAGATATATTTGCAATACAGGGAATGTGAAAAGTTCGGTACAACATTTATAAATTATATCTTTGTTGTATTATTATGCGTTCGTTTGATATACAGGTGTCTCAGAGTAACCGTGTAAGTAATTTTATTTGAAAACACAGGTAGTTACAAAAATTAAAGAAAAAATAGCTGAATAAATGTGGTTCCTTTATGAATATTATTACTTTTCATTCGAACTTTTTTAATATTTCTGTTTAAAAAAATGGACTGCATGGTCTGTATCACCTTGTATAAGTAAATGAAATAATATGTAATACCTAATTAATAATAATATTAAATAATGATTCAAGTATACAAAATATGGCTAATAGTGTAATAAATAAAACAGCCCTGACTAGAAAAATCTTTAGGAAATTTTAATTTGCCATCGTTGAATAGATGTAAGCTCTTGAAATTCGCTGGACACTTCACCTCGACGATGGCATTTTCGTTTTTTATTGTTTCATTTGGACTTGCAACTAAGAATCCGTACATCCTACGGATGAATAGAGCTCAAAAGTTTGCTGGCAAGTTATATTTACTTTCAAATTTTTTTAATGCAAGCCATTCATAGTCTTAGCCATGTTAGTGCTATTATTTCTAGCAAATTTCGAGTACAAGATTGATTTAACTTTATTTAAGCAAGACGTGTCATTTCTCATCCTACATACATCACCAAATCTCGATGCAGTTAGGCACAGATACCTTTCTTGGATCCATATCTGATTGGTACTTTAGCTTCTGGTAAGAATTTGTATTTTATTTCTGTTAATGCATCCATCTTGCAAGTTTCTAATAAATTCTTCTTTCTTTTATATTCTTCGTGTGAAATGTCACTCATAAATTATAACCGAATTGCTATCATTACCCTGATCGGCTTTCGCTACCTACCTGAATTACCCCGTATACACGAGTATTTTTTTTTATGTATACAATTATTTTATAGCAGTACCACTCCGGATGATGCATCGTAATTGACGTTCGAGCGTTTAGCGTTTACAGTCTTTATTCAGTTTTTATTTACTTCTTCTGAAGCTGTAACTAAATTAATTCTTCTTTACCTGCGTTCTTCATAGACTGCTATGCCATGTCACTTACGGTTTCTCGATATTTTTGGAATGGTTTTGTTAACATAAATGGTATATCCACACATAACAATAATTCTTCAGCCTGTGTATATCCGGTACCGACAGATAACAGAAACAACAGCAGAGTTTATCTCAATAGACTCTTTGCTTTCTTCAGTGTAAAGCTTCTTTTTTATCCCGCACATAAAACATAAAAGAAATGAGCTGCTAAGCCCTTCTTTTGACTCATTAATAAATTTAATGTGAGTTTTGTTGCAGTTGAATGGATTATTCTCCACCATCAGTATTTGGTTCTGCATCATTTGTATTATTTATCTTATGGTATCGCTTCAAATAATGTATCGTTTTAATTTTTACTGTGATGGTTTATTCTTTTTAAATAAGTCCTTTTTATGTGTGCCACAGTTTATACAATAAAATTAATAAAATTTAACTTACCTTTCGGAATGAATACATTTTTCAATTAAATCTCGGACTATAAAATATGAAATTTTAGATTTTATAAAAATTTATATCGTAAATTATTACCGTCTATTACTCCTTTTTCGAGAACATCTTCAAATGCTAAGGGGTAGTTTTTTAGATGAACATACTTACCCATTGTTTATAAAAACTTTACACAAACTAAATTAAACTAACACTATAGTACACAATAAAATAACAACTATTGACTATAAATTCAAAAATTTTGTTAAATTACACAATTATTAGTAGAAAATCACGGAAAATAAAGTTCAAAACGTACTTTTGGAAATGATTATTTTCTCTACCACATTAAAAAGTAATAGATAAAACAAGGAGCTTCGATGAAGAGAGTCGATGTCAGCGCCGCTCAGTCGGCAGGAGGCGGGACTAACGCGGTGGTAATACTTCGTGGGAATCTTGACGGAAAATATTCATTTTTACGCTACCTTATTGCAATTTTAGCAAATTACAAACTATTCCTTTATAACTAAAAATTTTGAAAAAATTTATTTGAAAAATGTTACTATTTTCAAGTATACTATCATGCAAGCTAAAAAAGAACGACCAAATTCTATAATATTGAGGAAAAAAACCCCTTTTTTTGGAAAACTTTAAAAATTTTCACCATGCGTTATGTAGAATTGTTAGAAGAAGCTATGTACAAAATTTCATCCAAATATTTTCATAAATAATGTATGTTTTTTGTAATTTGCTGAGCTGTATGGTAAAGTAGCCTCTTAACTCGTGATTTTAGGAAAATCGCGGAGTCGAAGATTTGCAAATTCACATATGTTACGTAGAAATGTTCAGTGAATACAACAAAGCTAACCGCAATTTTTTTCATAGGACGGTTCTCGATATATCGATCTTTAAACTGACGAGAGTTGACTTTTCAAGTTATACCGAGATTTACTTAACTGGAGTTTATCTAGCAACTGAAGAACCGGCCCTAAGTCTACATGTTAAATAACAGAAAAAGAATAGGAGAGAACAAGAAAGAAAGAAAATCAGATCAAGCGAAAGGTGATTGCAAAAGAGCAAATAAGAAGAAGCAGATGACATCAAAAATGAAAACAGCTAATTTCTTAGCGAAACCTTGAATACGGAAAAGCTACGAGCATTACGCAACTCTGTGGGTAAATTATTCCACAGAGCTTGTACAGTGAATGATCTCTGATATATTTTAGTACAATGAACGGGAAACATGAGTGAGACATCAGACTGTGCTCTACTAGGAAGAACCCGAGATGCCAGGAACTGAAATGCAGTGAACAGGTAAATTGGAGATTGAGAGGAAAGTATCTTGTATAAGGTAGTTCTCAACGGTGAGCATCTCGAGTGATTACGATATGGTGTAACATGGTCATACTTTCTCAGGTCGAAAATAAAGCGCAGATAATTATTTTGTAATCTCTCTAATTTGTTACGGAGACTAATCAAGAGGTCTGGGTGCACGGCATCGGCTTAGTCCAAATGAGGGAGAATTAAAGAGTAATAGAGGTTGCGACGAACAATAGGGGGACGGAAACAACCAAGTTTGCTTAGGGAGTAGAAACAGAAATAAACCTTCCTGCAGGCAGACTGAATCTGGGACTGCCAGGACAATGCAGAATCCATCATCACCCCCAAGTTTTTAACTGTTTGAAAGAATTGTATAATGTTACCATCAAGTGTCAGGAGTGCTACAGGAGTGTTTCTGACAACTATAAAGAGAATCTTACATGAAGGTTGCGATTTACAAGCTTCAAACAATGGTGATGATAATATAACATTCAGTTCTTCTAAAAAACGTAAGAGAACGTGCACGAAAACCAACATATCGGAATGGCAACAAATGGATATTAGAAATAGGATTTATAATTTCATGATTTTTAAAAATTAAATACGGAGTATAACTTTTCGGGAAAACATACCTCCCTGCTGACAATTATTAAAAACCTTGGATTTAAGTGGAGGAAAACTAAGGACAATCGGCGGTTGCTATTCGCGCTTTAAGGTTGAATTATTTGGATAAAATTAGAGCCAAGGTAGACCTATCATCTGTTTAGATGAAACTTACATTCACGCAGGTCATACTAGTCCGAATAGTTGGACAGACAATACCACTAATGGTTTACTATCACCTATATCGGCAATCGATTAGTTATTGTTCACGCTGGTAGTGAAACGGGTTTCATACCTAAATGTCTCTTGATTTTTAAATCTGGAGTAAACCAAAGGTGGAGACTACCATAGCGACATGAACTCGCAAAATTATGAGAAGTGGCTTACAGAGAAGCTAATTCTAAATCTTATATCATAATGTACAAGTACTATATAAAGCGCCTACTTGCAAATCAAAAAAAGCAGATATGATGGACTGGTTGCTAAGTAAAACTATACCTTTTTCGCCGAATTTGCGTAAGCCATAGCTGTATGATATTATTAAATATCATAAAAAACAACACATTGTTTACAAATTCGATCGTCTGCTAGAAGAAAACGGACATGTGGATTTAAGGCTCCCATCCTACCACCCCGATTTAAATCGGATTGAAATGATATGGACTCAAGTTAAAAACAAAGTAGCGAAGAGAAATGTATTATTTAAATTAATCGTTGTGAAAACTGTGACAGAAGAAAAATTTTCGTCGGTTACTGTTACAAACTGTTGAAGTGTTGTCAAAATGTTGTTAAAGTTGAAAATAATTATTTAAAAAACGAGGTTCGAATTGATGAGGCAACAGAAAGCTTAATTGTTGCAATTTCTGATAGTGAAATATCTAGTGAGGACGACTTTTAAAATTTATCAAATTAGCAGCTGTGGCTCGATTAATCCAATAAAAGTTTCTTTGTTTGTTCCGTTTTTTATTACCTGGTTTATTTTTTCAAAAAAATTGAATTTATATTTTTTATAACTTAATTTTTCACAACAAAAGCTTGCTGCAAATCCGTTAATTAGTTTCTGAGATATTCACCAAAAGTGCAAAAAATATTCGAGAAATAACGTAGAAGCCGTGAATAACTGGTGCTTTCAGAGAATAGAACGTTATTGATTATTTCCTTTTTTGGGAATTTTGGCTCAATAAATATCGTACTCACTGTAGAAGTAGAAGCGGAGTTTAGCCGTCTTGAGAGACGCACAATGAGAGAACACTATCATTACAACGAAAACTAGATTTAGAACTCGAATCATTTGGGTTTAGTTGTCGTGGGAGATGCACAGCATGGCTAAACCTGAAACTTTCTATTTCTAGGTCTGGTGTTAGTTCCTGTGATAATATTAATTCTAGTTTTAGTTGTTATTCAGCAGCATGTTATTGTGTATTTTTATTGGAATAAAACTAAAACTAGACTAAACCCGTATGTCTACAACAACCTGATGCTGAATAAGAACTAACCCTTTACCTAGAACTAGAAAGTTTCGAGTTTAGCGGTGCGCCTCTCAAAACGGTTAAACCAGAATGTTTTTAGGTCTAGGTCTAGTATTAGTTCAATAAAAGTATACTACAACCTAGCGCCAAATAACTACTAAAACTAGAACTAACATTATCACTAGAACTAGTAATTGTAGTAAGTTTTTCATTTTGAGTAGACATAACTGTTATAACATTGCGGCTGTCTGCTTTACCTCTTACATCTGGAATTCTTATAAGTACGTTTTCTTCTACAGTAGCTACTGGATAGTTTACTTTTGAAAAGTATAATATTTTGCTAGCTTGCTTTTCTAGTGCGTACTTTGCAGATTTCCGGCGAATTTGTAGCCGAAGTTCCAACAGTTGTTAATTGCACATTTTCAGTAGGGTTGTGTATTTCTATTTCCACATTGCCTTCATTCTCTGCTTCATTGTCTTTGTCTACGTTTGGAGTTATTCTTTCAAGTACAATATCTGTATTACAGTGCTCTTTTGACACCTCTTCAAGTTCTTCCACTATAACGATATCGAAAATAGTGTTTGTTGACAAATGTGTTTTCAAGCAAACTTTGCTTCTAAAAGATGAACCCGTTTTTTCATAAATTGGATACATTTCATTTCTTTAGACCATTTTATGGTATTATTAGTTTCAAGCCAAGTAGACAACATATTTTCTATGTCCTGGTTGGCTTCCTCAACCGAACCTTGTATTTGGCTAAGTATCGATTTGCCATGAACGAGTTTGAGTTCACCCCACATTTTACACATTTCTTCAATAACTTTATTTGCAAATTCCTTGCCATTGTCGCGTTGTAAAATGCAAGGAGCTGAGAAAATTGTAAATATGTTCAGAAGATGATAAGCAACTTCTTCGGCTTGTTTTGTTTTAACAGCTCTGAGTTGAATAAACTTCGTCAGATGGGCTTGATAAACCATTATAACCTTATAGTCGTCGTCTGCTTGTGACTGCATATCAATTAACAACTTTTTTTGACAGGGTTCACAAAGATTTAAATATATCATAACAATTTCTACTGTAATCTGTTCTTCTATTTTGATTTAACTTCTTTAATCATTCTATTTCGTCCTCCATAGCCAATTCCAATATGGATTTCGTAAAATTTTCTTCCAAAAATGTGTAATATATATATTTCTTCAGTTCTAATTTTTAAGATGTCATATCTCGTTAACCGCTGATATTCTTCAAGGGATTTACCAAAACTCTTCCTTATTTTTTTTTAACTTTTAATAAAAAGAAATAATATTCTTCTCTTGTAAATAATCTGTTCATTAAATCGTTCCTTGATTTCCTCTAAGTTACTTATTACACTCTAAAGTAAAACAGAGAATTAAATTTCGAGAGTGCACTGAACTACAAGGGCCTAGATTAGATCGAATTATTGCCATGTGTGCCATCCACGTTACAGAAAATATGTAGCGAATGTGGATGTTATTTTTCTATCTTCTTTTGCTTACATTTACCAAAGATACTTGTGAATTATTAATAATTATCGGTTTATGTTATAAATTCTTATACGTTAATGACTTCGACTAGCTTGCTGTTATTGGTGGTTAAACCACTGTAAATCAGACGAGTGGTTTATGTGGTTTAACCACCAATAACATACTCCTAGTGATCTTTCTGGTTATTCTGTGCCTTTGGGTCTGCTTTTCAAGATGGCGGGATTTAAATCGAGGTCAAAAAATACAGTACCTCCTACATCAATGGGTCGTTTCCATCAGTGTCCTTTTTGATTATTTTGTGTCTTAAGGCCCCTCGCACACCAACGCTACTTAACCTATGAATGACTCAGCATATTGAATCTCCAAGCGACCGGTTGCCGACCACATCGATAAATATCCCTGCTTATATAATTACAATGTTTTAATTTATTTTCGAAAGGGTGCAGAAAAGGCTTGGACGCTGTCTTTTTTCTATAGTAGTTATAAGCTGCAATAATATTGTCATCACTTGATTGAAGGCCTTGCACAGTATTAGAGCCATTTTATTACAGTATTGTTGTAGTTGTGTAGCGTTGGTGTGCGAAGGGCCTAAGATGTCTAAGGCTACACAGTCGATTGTTCGTCAACGAAACAACTTAGTCGGATTGGTTTGAAATCGCAATGCATTATCAATTTAAAACCGACTCAGTAAATCTGCAGTTATAGTGTAGGTGCATATACAACATAACTGCATATCAACTCAACTTTTATATTTAGGCTAGGCACACACAGTCGATTTTTAGTCTTAATATATTTCTGTCCATAAACTAATCTATCGGCCGACTGAAAATCGAATGGGTGTGCCTAGCCATAAGCTTAGTATATTTATGTCCATCGACTAAATTATCGGCTGACTGAAAATACCTAGTACCTAGCCTAACATGACTTTGTGGTATACAATGATCGGATAGATGGCAATCGAATATTGACATGCGCAGAAAAACATTACTTTCCGGTTCGTCTAATATAAAAAATCTTGCATTAAGATCTAATATTTTATAGGTTAAAATTTTACAAGGTGTCATTTTTCAAGATGGTAAACCTCCATTAGAGAATCGTCATGTTCAATGGATGAGAAGACTTGAAGAAGAAGCATTAAAAAATTTATATCGTTCCTTTAAAATAAAATTAGTTAAAGAAGACGAAACAGAACAATGGTATGGGTGTACTAAAAATACATCCCGTTGCTTTCCTCCAGTTGTTTCTTCATTACCATCATATTTAATTGAAAAAAAATTAACTCCTCCATGTTGTATGTCAAATTTACGTAAAACCGCTTTACATGTTTTTAAGAATCTTGAAGATTGTGGTATAAGATATTGGTTGGAAGGTGGTAGTTTATTGGGGGCTATGAAACATGGTGATATTCTTCCATGGGATTACGACGTTGATGTAGGGGTCAATAGGGATGATCTATCTAGATGTGTTTGGTTGGAAAGAGCGAAATTTAAACCTGTGGTTGATTTGAAAGGGTTTTATTGGGAAAAAGCTGGGGAGGGGAACTACTTTCGCGTTCATTATAGTAAAAAGAATCGAATTTTTGTGAACATATTTCCGTTTTATGCTAAAAATGGAACAATGTCTTTAGACGGTTGGAACTTGAATCGTAAACGAATGGAATTTCCCGATCATTTTTTGCATCCCATGTCGAGTATTAGTTTTTGTGGCCGAAACGTACCGAGTCCTAATAATATAAGAGATTTTTTAGAGTTAAAGTTTGGTAGAGGGTCAATTGAAAATGCCCAATATCCTGATTTAAATGTTATGCATTTTCCGTAAAAGAAAAAATTACATAAAGAATAGTTTGCTCTTAGATTTTTAGATCGATCTTTCGAAAATAACGATCTTAACATGTGTTATTTCCTGTGATAAAAAATGAATAATATAAGTTACATTTTTTGTGCCAAAACGTTCAAATATATTGTGATTTGATCAGTATTATTTACTTGCTCATTTGAAGAGAACCATTTTTATTGTAGGTTTTTAAAAAAATACGCTTGTTATTAGAGAGAAGAAAACTATAGACGTTATTATCTATATGTCTTTATTAAATGTTATTAGATTATGAAAAGAAAATATACAAAAAATATTTGAGTTGTAGAGTACTCTCTTGTACACTTAATATTGTTGTAAATAAAAATTATTATGCAGATGATGAATTCTATTTTTATTTTAGAGTAATGTTTACTGATATTTTTCATCGCGAAAAACGTTGTATGTTGTGCTGTTTTAATAAAATGAAGACATCATAAACATCTTGTATCTATAATATAAAGGCAATAATAGTTGGATCCGGAATAGCAGAGTCGGGCCGCCCTAAAGGCAATTCAGAGCTACACGTGTGACTGCACTGATGACTCTGCACAAAACTAAAGAGGTTTTATTCCGCAGCAAAGGTGATCTAAGGTCGCTGTCAGGCTTCCTTACCGACCATGCGCCCCTAAAATACTACCTCTTCCTTGGACACGCTGTGGATCAAACTTGTCGACTTGGTAACGACGAGTTAGAGATTGCTGAACATATATTGTGTGAATGCGTCAACAGAGGCCGTCTAAGACATAAAATTTTCGGTAAAGTACACCTGACATCTATCGACATAAAGGAACAAGACCTTCTAGCAATATTAAGGTTCATCAAGGACCTACATTTGTCCTAAACTGTTGGAGGGTTTAAGTTACAATAGATCTTGTAGGTCACGGTGACGAGAGGCACCGCTCCCCTCAGCCCGGCTAAAAATAATATCAAATCTAGGAGCAGTCTATTTAGTAAAGTTGATAGTAGCAACTTTAGCTATGAAAAGATGGCGAATTTCTTCTGGTATATTATTAGAATTGAGTTCAGAATTAAATTCCTATGATGAGTTCAACATGTTCGATACATTGTAACATTGCTCTGATGAAACAAAGTACAGAGAGAGAATTCAGCTGAAATAAAAGATTTATAATTAGACAGAACTTTGTTGAATACTTCGTAGTTATGGTTCCTTGGCGGTAAGAAAATGCTTCAAAAGGAATAATACAATAACATCTTCTGAAGAATATCGTTGTGATCGACGTTTGGATTTATTAGGTGTTTCGCGAGCTTCAATAGATGTTGTTGGTGTAAAGATTTTTGGCTGAATGGCCGTTGGTGTTTTGTCTTCGTTGCTTATATACCTTCATCCACTTCTGTTGAAGTCTTTGAGACATTTTTAGAGCGGCTCCAAACATTGAACTATCTTGCCAATGACCCTATTATGGTTTTGGGTGACTTTAATGTTCCTTGGTACAGCTCTCTTAAACTATGAATCATTTAACAACTTCACTCAGGCAAACAATGTCCTTAACACCAATAGCCGCTTGTTGAACCTGGTATTTTGTAACTTCCCTTGTGTGGTCTCCGAAGATTTAGACCCTATTGTGGTCGAAAATCGCCAACATCCCGCACTTCAAATGATATTTTCTTGTTTAGAATCTACTTCGCCTGAATTCCAAGCTACATCTAGTGTGCCTACTTATAACTTTACGAGCGAATATTCCGTTGCTCTACAATTTGTTAAGCTCTACAGATTGGTCAATAATTTATAATGAAACGGAGGTTGTTTGCGCAACATTTTACGAGCTCATTTATAAAGCATGTGATATCGCTGTGCCAAAATTTGGATTTTTGCAGCTTGGAAAAAAGAAATACCCGCTCTGGTTCACAAAAGACATTAGAGAGGCTCTTCTGGTTAAAGGAAGCATACATAATAAATATAAAAAGCATCGAACCGCTTATTATTTGGAATTATTCAAGCATCAACGAATGCTCACCAAGACTATGATAAACGCTGCTTACAAACAATATATAACTGATACTGAGAATGCAATTTGTAGTGACCCGAGGGGCTTTTGGGGCTATGTACAATCCAGAAAGGGCTCTTCTCGGATACCTGGTATTATGAACTACAGGCAAAATGAATAACTACGAGTTCCTCGATTGTTGACGGGTTCGCTGAATATTTTGGTGAGGTCTACATTGATTCGGATCCTCACAATTTGTCCGGTTCTGGGTTAACATTGGACTAAACCCTTCAAATCAGTGGTTTCCTTCTCGAGGATATAAATTCGGCGTTGCGATATGCCAAAAATAAACTTTCCGCGGGTGTTGATGGTATTTCCAGCTTCTTGCTAAGAGATTGCGCCACTATTTTTGATACTCCCCTACTGTATCTTTTCAACTTAATTCTCAAAAAGTGCGAAATGCCTACACAGTGGAAGAAAGCTTTTATTTGTCCAATCCACAAGAAGGGCGACTTTAGCAATATTGAGAACTATCGACCTATTTCGTTACTGTGTGGCTTCTCCAAGGTATTTGAGTCAATTTTATACAAATATATCTACGCACATATTAACACCTTTCCAGCATGATTTTGTAAAGAATTGATCAACTGTATCAAACCTAGTTTGTTTTACACAATTTGTGTCCGATGTGTTAGATGATAGAGGCCAAGTAGATGTTGTTTACCTAGATTTTCAGAAGACCTTTGATCAGTTGGGTCTATATGCGTTGTTGCGCAAGTTGAGTTCCGTTGGATTTAGGAAACTTTTGATCTCCCTTATGGAGTCTTACCTTTGAGATATAGTGCGTCAGATACTTCAACTACAGTTCGTATCCTATTCGGCCAACATCGGGAGTGCCTCAAGGTTCAAACCTGGATCCACTTCTATTTCTCATCTTCATCAATGACATCACGGACTCCATTGATTGCGGTAAACTACTTTTTGCTGATGACCTAAAAATTTTTACCTCAGTTCGCTCTTCAGCGGATAGTGTTGTTCTCCAGAGTGGTTTGGATAGTGTTATCGAGTGATGCGCGAATAACCGATTGTCTCTAAATGTGTCGAAGTACGCGTTGTTTTCTATACCAGAAGTTCGCTGATGCACACAGAGTACTGCATTGGTAATGAAGTCTTGCGGTGCACTAATAATATTACAGACTTGGGGGTAACTTTTGATTCAAAACTAACATTCATAGACCATGCAATAATCTGTGCGCGAAATGTTATCGAACTTATGGTTTTATATATCGCAATTGTAAAGAATTTTCAACCGTTAGCCTTCTTACTATTTTTAATGCTCTGATTCGTTGACGCCTTGAATACGCATCTTTGATTTGGCAACCTTTTTATGCTGTACATGTTAATTTATTAGAGCACATTGTAAGATTATTCTTAAAGTTTTTGTCTTACCGAATTGACCAAATATATCCCCCTAGAGGTATTGATTACAGTATATTACTGAACCGATTTGATGTAGTGTCACTGTCAATACGTAGAATAACAATCGCACGGTTTGATTGACTGTTCACAGATTTTATACATGATCAATTTTAACGTACCAAGACTTAATGTTAAATCGACGCGTGTTTTCTATTGCAACTTCAACAGAACAGTGTTGTCTCAACGCTCCCCAGTGTCGTTGATATGTAGTTATTATAACCAGATTTCCGCAGAATGCGACATTTTTACCGATACCTGGTCATTCATTAACAATAAAATCATAGATCACTTCATAATTATTAATCGCTAAAATACCTTTTCGCCTTGATTGCCATTCATAATATGTACAATATTATTTTTCCATTTTGATATATTCATATATCTTACAATTGTTATCATTACTACCTATTATTTTTTGTATATTACTACGTTTGTATTTTTCTTTTTGTATTCCTGTAATTATTAATGTTAATAAAGAAGTAAGAATAATAACGTCTTTTTGTGAAACAATTTGAAGCAGTTACTTGTCGATGTTTAGTATAGATTGAAATTTCCTTTTGTGTACAGAGAATATGAGTAAAACGTGCCGAAATTAATTGTTAACTAATGTAAATGTATTTTTCACATATTGACGGGCTTAGCAACTACACCAGAGTTTCATCGGTTTGAGCAGACCGACTTAGTGGTTCAATTGTACCTTTTCATTTTCACTGATTTTGGCAAAATCATTACTACTTTAGCTCAGAAATCAGGACGCATTTTTTACGAAAGATCCTTCATCGCAGCAATAAGTACTTCCAAAGCAGGATAGTATAAACCACTTGCATGCTCGTAGGCATGGATATTCAACAACATTTTACCAGATTTCTATGGGATCCCTTTTAGTGTCAAAAAGGGATTTGAGGATACTATCTTGCCCTAACTTAAATATCTCCATTTGTTGTTCCTCAGGAACCTCGGATATATCCACTAAAGGTGGTTCAAATACTAGTTTCATGGAAATGTGTTCGTCAAAGTCTGAAAATCTTTCAATATATTCTTCCTTTAAAGAATCTAGAACAGCTACATACTCATCAAATATTATATCATGTATTTTATTCAACATTTTTGCTAACCTTGCAGTAGTACGGTAATAACACTGTCGGTGGCCTTGTCTAGAATTAGCATCTGCCGTAATTCACGATGACACCAGATGACACTATATTTACGTGAATATATGTAGTTAAATTGCAATAGCAGAAAAAGAATGTTTGTACTATTTTTTCTGTCCATCACAATGGACTTCTAATAAAATGTGTTAATTTTTATTTACTTAATTTTTTCAAACCTATAAGGATGTTACAGACAAGGTGCTCTAACATTTGAAATATTTGATATAATCAGTATTCATTGAAACTTTCAACCATATTGTTCTTTATTAATTTTTAAATCTATTAGTTAACTTTTTATGAAGGCCGCACAACAATCTGTATATTCTCACTGATATATATTCCAATGATTAAATAATATGCAGAGTATTGTACTAAAAAATTCTAAGTGACTGTAAAACTGGTAACACTTCGACCGCCTGGAATTTAGTATCCCAAATCTTGTACAATTCTGAGGGTATTAAATTTTAGAATTTAATTAAATCTAAATCAATCCAGCATGTTTTTATTGAATGTTATGGTGATACAATTAAATTTACAATTTATTGAAAAATAAATAAAGTGATATTTAATTATGAAATGTTAATATTTTCTACCATCTATGTTGAACCCCAATACTCCAGTTGGGCTTAGCCCTATTTGGTCCTCTAACAACTTTACTCCATGATCCAGTTACATGAGTTTGATCAGTTTTGTGACCAGCATTAATACTGGTAACAGTATTCTGTCCAACTTTATCAACGCTACCTCCGACACTCCACGGATAAGGACTTTCAGTGCTGCCGCCTATTTGTGTACCACCTGGCGCAAAAGATCTTTTATTTCTAGCATGGTGATCAACATCTATCAGTTCATATTCTTCCGGTTCGTAATGTCCTACAAGGAAGTATTGTTGATATTGATCTTCAGGAATCACAAAAGCAGCGGAAAATGCTACCAAGGCGAACAAAGCAATGCACTTGATCATCATCTGTAATAAAACGAAAAGAATATATTTAATCGTCCACTTTCATTATAACTTATTATCAAGAGTAAGATACTTACTGTTTAAGAGATTTTTGTTCCGATTGAATGCGTTGAAATCAAATTGCCGAGCTGTGCAAACGAGAGATTTAACTTTATGATTTGAAACGAGAAGTGCGCCGAATATATACGCACCGGACCAGCGCATAAAGTGTTGCATATTGGATAACGGGGAATTACTACGTCCTACTGCTTAATCGTTGTTTCTTTTTCGGAGATTTATCTCCGTTGTGGAGTCCCAGAGACTCGCACAATCTAATCTAATGTTTATTGTCCTTTTGATTCTTACAAGGGGAATTCCATTCCGTCTTAAATAAATAATATTCTCAGTACAAACTAAATATGAAGTTATTTTGAGATTAATACAATTATTACTAAAACTGCCGGTAGATTTACATGTTTTGAAGAAATCTGAAGATTTTATAGTAAAGTGGCTAACTTGTTCTATGATACATACCCAAATCTTTCTACTATCCATAAGGTAGAAAACTGGTAGTGTAAAAGATGGACTACCAACCGATTATTGCAATTTTAAACACAATGCAGATCTTTACTGAAGATTCACGTGCATCCTCATGTATAGAACTACTCAAACATACAGGGGTGGCACGCTAATTAGCACACCGTACTGAATCTAGTTAAAGGCGCATAAAATCGACGCAGAATGAAAGTTTTCTATAAGGAACTTAAAAGTATTTATTTATTAATTATTATTATTAAACATATTTTGTAGTGAGACGTAAACTAACGAAAAGAAAAACAGAAATACACGATTTTTTTTACAGAAATGTTTTCATTGTAAATAAAACTTAAACATCACTTAATAAGCTTGAAAATATTCAGAATATACATAGAGTGTAAGTTGAACACTCATTACTTTTTACCATTTTCTGATATTCTTGCTCGATAACGTCCCATAATTCTTGTAGCGTCTTTGGTTTTAGCGTCATCATAACTCTTCTTTGAATAACTGTCCATAAGTTCTCATTTGGATTAAACCTGGGCTCTGTACAGGCCAAACCGGCAGTGGTATTGCTTGATTCTGAAATCATTATTTCAGACCTTTGGCAGGGCATTGTTTTGCGAAAACCATTTTCGAATAAACTGACAACGGCAAATTTTTCAAATATGGGATAATGGGTGGTGGTTCAACAACAATTTTGGTATGCTATGGCATTTAGCTTTCCTATTATTTGAACAATAGGTTCAACACCACGCTCGCTAAAACAACCCCATACCATTACACTTCCGCCGACGAAGTACTTTGGATCTAACTCTTTATTTGCAGCACATCGCATATAACATGTTCCGCATAGATTGAATTTAGATTCGTCGCTCCAAATTACGCAATTTCAGAAAGAGGGAAGAGATTGAATATGGCTTTTTACGAATTCCAAGTGCTTTTTATGGTTTCCAAGCGAAACCGTCGGTTTTTTAAACTTTGGCATCCCTGGAGATTGGTTTCCAGAAGTTATTTGACAGTCCTACTTGCAATGTTGACACCATATTCCTGCTGCATTGTGGCTCTTATCTGTAAAGAAGTAGCAAAAAGATCTTTGGGCGCCTGTTAGACAATTAGAAAATTTTCTGGTTTTGAGGTTTTTCTGCGTCTTGATCGTTTTTGATTTGAAAAATTTTTATTATTTCGATAATGTTTGAGCGCATTTCGAACTTTTTTCGGCGAACTCCCAATATAACTAATTTGCCCGATAAATTAGTTATATTTTTCTATTTTTCTAACATCTTCCATATTAGGCGTCTTTCTCCTTCCGAAGAGCATTTTTTGCGTCCCATCTCAATGATGTTTAAACAATTTTCGTTTAAATGGACTTAACTGACGTCTATACTGCTTGTAAATCAAATTCAACTCTCCAGCGATTCTTCGTTAGCGATCATAATGTTTTTATCCGGACGTTGACAACGACCGGGGCCCAATTTTGTCCACAAAGACTGTGACAAGTCTACAAGGATAATCTAGCTTGGTGCAAAACTCTCTGCAAATGTCCATTCTATAAGAAGGTTGGGTTGGGTTGATCAAACATCAACTTCTTTTAAGTTAGGTAGGTACTGCATATATTATTTTAACTTTATATAACTATGTATTTATCTTTAAAAATTGCTAGAATGTATTACACAAATATTTTTCTTCGAAATACACGTTAACATAATAAATATTGTTTCTACAATTGACATAATGTTAACACATTAAAAATGATTTAAAGATAACAATTGTCATCACCATCTTAGTACTTGCAATTAATACATTTATAGATTATTTTTTGCTGTTTCTTTGTCAACAAAAAAATGGCTTAAATAAAATTCCTATTGTAAGAATCAAAAGGACAATAATGTACTAATCAGTAGATTAGATTATACGGGTCTCTGGGACTCCACCACGTAAATGAATCTCCAAAAAATAAACGACAATTAAACAGTGGGATGTAGTGATTCCCCTTAATCCAATATGCAACAGTTTATGCGCAAGTTCGGTGTGTATACAGTGCTAGCGTAAAGTAACCCCCCCCCTGTTTAACTTCCGAACAAATTGAGATATCAATATGAACAAAAAAACGTCAGTTTCTATATTTTATCAGCACAAATATTTTCTTATGGAGAATTTTGCCATCACTTTTAGTTTTTCCGGCAAATAGATTAACTTTGTTTTTTTAAATGGAACACCCAGTATATTATGGTATCTTCCGAAAGATGAAAACAATACGAATCCAACGGTATCTCACAATCAAATATCGGTTTATTAGTTTTTCGCATAAAAATTAAACAAAATGCGGAATTTTGCCGGAAAAACCAACGTATCTTCGTCGACTACCTGTCGAAATGCAATCGGCCAGGTAAATGGTGGACGGTAGGTTAACGGTCGGTATACGCTCAAGCTAAGACGGATTTAAAATTGCAAGTTCAATTACTTATTTTTTTTAGAAATGAAATAAAAGTTGGGTGGAAGTATATTAAATTTATGAATTAATCATATTTTATCAAAAAATATTTATAAAGAAAAAAAGTCAATATAAGAAATTAAATTTTCTTATTAAAGATTTTGCTAGTATAGGTAACGGTTGAAAAATTTGCTTAGTGTTGTTATTGAATAATAAAAGAATTTTTTATTTATTAAGAATCAACTATTAAGTAAATTGTTCGATATGATTACCTTGAACTTCTAGGCAGTGGTACCATCTTTGTAGTGTTTCCTCTCTCACACGGCGTAACATGTGATGATCAATATTTTGGCAGACGTCAATAATTTTTTGTTTTAAATCCTCAATACTACCCAACGGAATTTCATATACCTTGGATTTTAAATAACCCCATAAAAAGAAATCTAAAGGTGTCAGATCTGGTGATCTTGCTGTCCATTAAAATTTTTATCAAGATAATTTCGTACCATTGGCGCATAATGTGGAGGTGCTCCGTCTTGATGAAACACTATAGTTCCATTTCAAAATCGTCAGGATTCTGTTGTACAATTTGCAAAAGTCTTGAAAAAAAAAACATTTACTTTATAATGAAATTGAGTGATAACTTCACGATATTCATGTGGATTAACATCACGCCGATGCAATTTTCCTCCCAAAAAGAAAGTACATTCATCACTGAAACAAATATGTTTCAAGTATAATCGATTTCGTTCAACCATATTTGTCATTAGCTCACAAAATTCTGTTCTTCTATATCAGGGTCATCTTCTGTTAATTCATGAAGCATTTTTATTTAAAATGGATGATATTTATTCTTCTTTAAGTATTTCCACGTCGTCCAACAACGACGTGGAAATATTTAACACATCACACGTTGATGCGATAGCAGCAGACGACATCATGGGCGCATTAAATACTTCTGTTAATATCTGACGACCAGTTCTTTGCGGTCTTCGACGCTTCCAGTTTCCAAAAACTTATTCGCAAGTTCTCTTAAATATTTTCGACTAATTGGATGTTCAGGAAATCGTTCCTTAAATTGTCGCTCTGTTTCATGTAGATTCTCTCGTCGCTCTGTCAGCACGAGCGAATATTAAAATTGCTTCGATATTGTGCTCTAAACTCCTTCTAGCCATTTTGATCTCGCCTCTCTTTGGTTATACTTGGTCGGGTAGAATTCAAAGATAGAAATGAAGGAAAATATTTGCATGTTGCCTTAAATACAAAATTTCAAAGTACCTACAAACTTTAAAATTGTTGTTATGACAATTTTTTCTTAGATGTTTTAAAAAGAACTTTCTTTTTATCCTTTTCTTGTATTGATTGTTTCATAAAAACATTCTAAAAGAATTGCTGATTTAACCCTGCTTAACCCGAGCGTAGACCGACCTTTAACTGACCGTCCACCATTTATCTGGCCCATTGTATCTCGACAGGTAGTCAACGAAGATACGTTGGTTTTTCCGGCGAAATTCCGCATTTTGTTTAATTTTTATGCGAAAAACTAATAAACCGATATTTGATTGTGAGGTATCGTTGAATTCGTATTGTTTTATTCTTTCGAAAGATACCATAATATACTGGGTGTTCCATTTAAAAAAACAAAGCTGTTCCATTTTCCGGAAAAACTAAAAGTAATACCAAAATTTTTCATAAGAAAATATTTGTGCTGATAAAATATAGAAACTGACGTTTTTTTGTTCATATTGATATCTCAATCTGTTCAGAAGTTAAACAGGGGGGGGGTTACTTTACGCTAGTACTGTATATTCGGTGCGGCTCTCGTTACGAACCATAAAATCAAATATCTCGTCTGCACAATTGGTTTCAACACAGTTAATCCGCACATAAATCTTATAAACAGTAAGTGTATTTTTCATCAAATTAATACAGCAATTTTCCATACATTTTTTTGTTAATAAGTTATAATTTGTATGATTAAAAATATTACTTTTTTATAACAGATAATGATCAAGTTCATTGCTTTGCTTGCCATGGTGGCTGTTTCCGCTGCTTTCGTTGTTCCTGAAGATCAATATCAACAATACTTCCTTGTAGGACATTACGAACCGGAAGAATATCAACTGATAAATGTTGATCACCACGCTAGAAATAAAAGATCTTTTGCGCCAGGTGGTGCACAAATAGGCGTCAGCACTAAAAGTCCTTATCCGTGGAGTGTAGGAGGTAACGTTGATAGAGTTGGAAAGGATACTGTTGCCAGTATTAATGCTGGTCACAAAACTGATCAAACTCAAATAACTGGATCGTGGAGTAAAGTTATTAGAGGACCAAATAGGGCTAAACCCAATTGGAGTATTGGAGTTCAACGTAGATGGTAGAAAATATCAACATTTTATAGTTAAATATCACCTTATTTATTTATCAAAAATTGTTAATTTAATTGTATCGCCATAACATTCAATAAAAACAAACCCTTGTATGAAATTTATTTACAACTTTTATTTAAAAAATCTAGAATGTTCAACTTGATCACATTATGATATATCATTAATGGAAAAAGGTAAATTACAAATGGAAAATAATAAAGTATATCGTTATTAAATTAAAATCATAGATCTGTACCAACCATGATATTGCTTTCTAGTTACATATTCAATGTAATCAAGCTTTGTTCAATGAACGCTAAGTCATCGTTACTGTAGACACTAGCAAAATAACAATCAACAATTTCAAGTACATTAGTACAGCAATTCACAATAGCAATTTACAAAAAAACGTTTCTATGCGTATCATCTTTCTTGAGTCTGACTGAACATTGCTTACAACATTATTTACGTAGGTCAAAAGGTATGGCTGTATGTGAATTTTATAGTTCACTTATAACTACCATTTATTTATAAGCATAAAGCGGTAAAATGTGCAATAAATAGTTTCCAAAAAGGAGTTGTAACGTTTGAGGTTTATTAACACTGATAAAATCTAACAGATGGCCAATCAGCACTATGAAGAGCAAAATTTAATTGAACATGATTAACAGGGAGGAAACAATATCTCGAATGTTACATGATTACAGGTTTTGGAGATATAGATGGAGCTTCATACAAAGAGTCTGTAGAGTGGGGTATAGAGTGTCTATAGACTGGAGTGATATCCTACACAATAAGAGGATCATTTGCTGAACGCGCATTACCAGCTTTGTGACAACAAGAACCCTATTCACAACAACGTACCCATTTGGTACGAACCAGTTTACCTGACTAGGTTTATTGAACTGCTTAGAGCCCATTGTTATTTAACATCGTTAAACTCTCCTTGGCAGCGTATATGCCAGACTAAACTGAGGTATAATAACTAACAACATTAAAATCATTGTGACAGCTTTCGTCGATAATCACTGATTGCTTAGACGTCGCCGGATGATCATCAACGCTACTACCATGTCCCTCTAAGGTAAAATTATCACGGGAAGTAAGCTCATCTTCCGTGTAAGCGGCAAAGCCATGTAATTATATTTGTAAGTTTTATGCAGTGTTTGTATGCTTAGAATGGGCTCCGCTAGGTTCACAACAAAATATCATCTCTAACCACATTAAGCAGTCGATCTGTGATGGGGATACCTTAATTGCAATATCTAATTATTAACATTTTTGATACAGAATAGATAACATCAATGAGTGGGAATTAAGAAAAATGAAATGAATACATCGATTACATAACAGAGGAACAAATTGTCAGAATAACTAGGAATAAACCACCATAAGGATAAAGAACTATGAAAAGATGAAGCGACAACCTTCCAAATAACTAAATAGTAGCAAAGATGTAGAGAAAAGCGTCTGCTTTCTCTACAATTATGCCTAAATATCGAAGAAAGAATATTTTTAGGGAAGAATGGAAGATTTGTCGTACCACGATGAAGTCGATAAGGCAATGCTCGCCACTAATACTGCTATCCAAAAGATCTACCTTGTTGCTTGCGTCTTAAATACACTGTTGACGATACAAAAAACTGTTACAGGCTCCATTAGATTCCACTAAGACCGAACGGGACTACCGTTGTGGCATACAGCTACACGCGGGAATTTACTATCCCAAAACATCCAACCAAATCGTCCCGAGCAATGTCTGCCAAAAAAAGGAGTCCTTATCGCCTCAGGCGTGGCCCGTAAGGATACAACTGCACAATGAGGTGGCTAAGAACATCTGCCTGCTCATGACATTGTTGTCTGCATTTGTTGTCCAGCAGCCCATAAATATGGCTATGAGGAGTTGTAGTGACAATGACAAGAGAGTCTAATAAAACGAATACCCGTAATAATAATTCTCGTTGTTTGTATAGCAATCATTTGATGGATGTTTTCATCAGGTCCTGCAGTAGATAGCGGAATGTTTGTTGAAAATTTACGGGTGCTCTTTTTTTAAAGTTGATAATGCCTTGCCCCTGGTGCAATTTTTTAACGGATGCAAGGAATACACGTGACACATGGTTTGAAATATTACTGCATCATCGTGTTTCAGATCATAAAAACATTGTTCGCTTGGATTTACCTCTATTTCATATGGCTTTCTACATTAACTTTCTTCTTTTAACTTACTTTTAGCAACAGGGCATACTGCTTATCCGAAGAGGGAGGTTTTATTATATGCTCGATTGCACTGCTTTTGCAGCCTCTTTTTCGGTAGCTTTAAACTTATATGTTTACCGACGTTATTCTTTTTGAACACTGGATTGTTTGTTTAACCTTTGATTTGAGGATTTAAAGATACTTCTCTGCCAAATGCTAGCTGCTGATTGACTGCTGGATACTTGATTTCTGCTTTTTTTATTTTGCCTTTCTTGTCCCACATAACTATAGAGCTATTGAATAGAACCGTTTGCGTTCCCATATGTATAAAAGTTATCGTAATTTCAATTTCAATGAGTTTACAATATTAAGATTTCAGTCACCTAGCAAGGTGTCAGCAATCTGTATTCAGCAGATTATGGTACCTTACTCAGTTGTAAGTCTAATTTTTGCTAATATTACAGAAACGCTACTCTGCGGAGGAATAGATGAGATCATACAAATATGGGCGTTTTGACTCAAACCTTTTATTCCAATATTTTTGACATTTTATATTAAATCACAACTGATTTGCATAAGACTAATATGCAAAACAATTTTATGCCTAAATATTTTGAAATTAAAAAACTATTTTAATTAATATTCTCTCGATTGAAAATGGCGTTTCGCTTACTTTGTTACTGTATACAAATTAAATTGACAGTTTTCTTGACAAATCTGTTACAATTAGACTTTATGTATTTAAGGTCGCACAACATTGTATACGGAAGGTCAAACAATTACAATTATTATTTTTAAATAACAACCGCGTAAAAACCTCCGTATTTATGATAAGTTTAAATAAGTTTTTATCGTTTAATGTTTATTAATAGTTGAATGAGTTGAGATAACTTCTTGTAGTATTTTTGATATTAAAAGAAATTATGCTGAAATGGAATTCCCCTTGCAAAGGTTAAATAAACTCCTCTAACTTTAATACGATTTGTAGTAACGGATATAAATAGAATTATCTTTGTAAAAGCCCACAATGTACTAATTAGACGATAAGATTGTATGGGTCTCCGGGTTTCCACTTCATTAATCCCTAAAAAAAGCAAGGCGAAAGAGCGGGACACAGTAATTCCCCTTTATCAAATATGCAATACATTGTGCGTTAGAGTATATAAACTCAACTCACTTCAAGTTAGGAAACAAAGTCAAATTTCTTCAGTTAACAGATCTACATAATTGTTTTTATACAGTCGCCCGATACATCTTTTACACAGTAAGTGCCTTTCTCACCAGATTGATATCAATAATAAGTTATAATGGAACTTGACGATTAAAGATATTGTTTTCTTTTTTATTACAGATGATGATCAAATACATAGGTTTATTTGCGTTGGTGGCTTTTTCTGCTGCTTTTGTTATTCCTGAAGATCAATATCAACAATACCTGGTTGTAGAACAATACGTACCTGAACAATATGAACTTGTAAATGTTGATCACCACGTTAGAAACAAAAGATCTTTTGCTCCAGGTGGTACGCAAATCGGGGGAAGTACAGAAAGTCCGTATCCGTGGAGTGTAGGAGGTGGCGTTGATAGAGTTGGAAAGGATACTGTTGCCAGTATCAACGCTGGTCACAAAACTGATCAAACTAAAATAACTGGAGCTTGGAGTAAAGTTATTAGAGGACCCAATAGGTCTAAACCTAACTGGAGTATTGGGGTTCAACGCAGATGGTAGAAGGTATCAACTTTTTGTAGTTAAAAATCATGTTATTTATTGTTCAAGATAACTTAAATATTATTGTATTACCATTATATTCAATAAAAAGAGGCTGAAATGAATCACTAAAATTTAATTCCCTACCTTGTAGAACTGATTTATGTTGGGGAACGCAAAGGTGTGGAACTTATGCTGAACCTGAAGAAAGTCCTCGATCGATAATGTGCTTGTTAATAAAATGAAAATAAAAATAATTTAATTAAATGACATAAAATTTTTCTAAAGAGGAGCTGAATTTAACTAATTTACGATTTGTGTGATCTAGATCAAAGTCTTGTGCAAAAAGCGACATATAGCCCAATATAAATGTGGCTGCTTCTCAACAGGAACAAACCTTTACGCATTTTTTTCAACACAAACTAAAATATACCTTATTTAAGTTTAGAAAGAACCATTACTAGTAGTCTGTGACCAACCCTACTTATAACATATCATAACCACGACGACAACATTGAGGAAACCTTAATTTGAATTCCTCCGTCGAAGAAGAAAGCTGAAGAACATATTGTAGCAATGATGGATAAGGCTAAGAGAAACTATATATGAAAAATGGTTCATTTTTTCTTAAATACGAAATATAACCTTAGACAAAGTATACCCACAAGTATATTATTTCATTCATACATTACTTAGATATAATCTTATTGTCTATCAAATACATTATTGGATTAAGTATCTATTTAATTTACAAACTACAATGGAATGCAAACACGAGATTCGTACTTATCCTGGTCAACCCTACAAATAATTAGTAAAAAAAATATATATAATATGTTGCTATAAATATACATATAAATGTTGCTCGAACTTCTACTTTTCCTCAAAAAATTGTGAAAACAAATACAAGCTAAAACTAATTTTGTAACTTTTTCTGGTACCAAATATATTGGCTTTCACAGAACTCTAAAAACGGCGGATATTACAATAAAAGCATTTTATGAAAACCAAACGTAATCATTACCAACCATATATGGAACATTCATAGATTCTTCAGAGAGTAAAATAAGTTAATTGTTTCGCAGATTCTGCCAAACATAGTTTGCTTTAATGTTTCTCCATCTGACCTTTTTATTTTACCTTGACAACCAACATCCGTGAATCTATATCATGAAGGACGCAATAATCTGCATCAGAGATTCCCCACAAAACAATATTGCAATCTTGAGTATTGAGTATTGAGGAAAGCCCCAGTAATTGTAATTCATCCGGAGTTAAAATAAAAAATCTATGGAAAGCGTAAAGAAAGCAGATATTAAAGATGAAAGATTAGGAGACCCAATGGAAGATGTCGAAGAAGACGCTGAAAACACACCCGTTAATAAGCAAGATTATGAAAGGATGGTGCGGAAGATAGAATTTACGAAGAGGCGACTACGGCAATAGCCTGAGAACTATTTGGATCAATTAGTTGGGTTGAAAAAGCAATTAAAATAAAAATTTAACAGGTTCGGAAACAACGACAAATTGGTCTATGGAAACAACTTGAAACAACTTGCTCAAAAAGAAACAACAAATCTTCAACTTGAAAACCCAAAACAAAAATAGGGGACAATTCAATAAAAATTGTTTTTACTCAACCCACAGCCTATATCCGTGTCTCAGATGAGGTGATTGGCTCTGCAGCTGGCACTGTTGTCGTCGGAACTTTTAGTAGCGCTGATGTTGAACTTGCACTTAGTCAAGTGTCGCCCAACAAGGGTCCTGGTTCTGATCAGTTCTTATTATAAATTGTGCTGCTGCTCTTTCCATACCTCTTCAAATAATTTTTAACATGACCATAAAGGCTGGAGTGTTTCCCATGGCATGGAAGCGCGCCAACGTTGTTCCAGTTCACAAATCTGGTGATCATAGTTTGGCCGCTAATTACCGCCCAATTTCCATCTTGCCGTTGTTTGGTAAGATATTCGAAAAGCTAATATACTCTAGAGTGTTTTTTCAGTTAAAAAATATTCTTCATGTAAACCAACATGGCTTCTTTCAGGGTCGGTCTGTGGAAACGAACATGATTGAGTATACGGATCTCCTTTTGTCTTCCATGGATAATAATGTTCAGGTGGATGCAATATATACGGATTTTAGCAAGGCATTCGACAGGGTTGATCATAATTTGTTACGTGACAAATTAATGCGTATTGGCGTTGCGGGCTCTCTCTTAGATTGGTTTGCTTGCTATGGCTCGGGACGCACTTTCGTTGTTCGGATTGGCAGGTTCTTTTCACGGTCATTTTCAATTACATCTGGTGTACCTCAGGGCAGTCACCTTGGTCCTCTTTTGTTCCTTATTTATATTAATGATATTTTTGCCTCCTTTTCCCATTGTCGCTGTCTCATGTACGCCGATGATCTTAAAATATTCATGTCTATAAGTTGTCTAAACGACTGTGCCAAACTGCAGAGCGACCTGGATGGTTTGTACAGGTATTGCTTTGATAATTACCTTACACTTAACGTCTCTAAATGCGCAATAATAACTTTTACAAAGAAACAGAATTACATTATACATAACTATTTGTTTGGTAATGATGGCCTACATCGATCCTCGTCCGTTCGGGACCTTGGTATTACACTTGATCAGAAGTTGACTTTTAATTTGCATATTGACGGAGTGGTGAATAGAGCGTACAGAATGCTAGGATTTGTAATGCGATGTTGTGTCGATTTTACGGATCCTCTTGCGATCATTAACATTTACAATGCTTTTATTAATAGCTTGCTGAACTTTGGCAGCAGTATTTGGAATCCCATATACTCTTCATATATTGAGAAACTAGAGAAAATTCAGAAGAAATTTTTGAAATTTCTCCTATATAAATCCTCTCAGATTTACGCTGATTACAATTCCGCGTGTAGACTGTGTGGCTTGCTTACCCTCCGTCAGCGAAGATTGCTTACCGACGCCCTGTTTCTATATAAGTTGTTAAATGGTCTCTGCGATTCTCCTTATCTATTGTCACGTGTCGACCTTCATGTCCCTCCTCGCCAGCTGCGGTATGATTTTCTTTTTTATGCTCCTACGCCGCGCACGGTCGCATACAGAAACTCTCCAATTATTAGAATGGAGAGAATGGTGGACCGCCTCGGCATAGATTTATTCGGGTACAGTAGACTAAGGTATAGATCTCTGGCCCGTAACGTTATTGTGACGTCTAACAATTTGATGATTAATTGATAATTAATTTGATAAATTATGATGCTTATTCTAATTTACTTTTAGTTTCTGAATTCATTTTGTTTTTTTCTTTTTTATTATTATTGTTCAATGTTTAGTTTAGTTTTATTTTACTGTCTTTATATATATGTAAATATATCTCGACATTGATTGCTGTTTAATGTATTTAATTTTGTGGAGCAACATTTTTTGGGTATGTCCCGTTTTGCTCCCTTCTTGTACATGTACTTGTACTTGTAAAAGAAAAAATAAAAAAATAAATAAAAAAAAGAAAGTCTTCAAAACAGTACAACTGTGGTGATTTTGTTACTCATAGGAATTCAATTACAAGATAACTGGTAACTGTCAAGAACTATGACATTGAGAGAGTTGGTATGACAGAAAAACCTAGGAATACTTTAATGCCTATAGATTTCAGGATATACTAGGGTCTCGATTTGCGCCGACTCAATTTGAGTTGTTTCGATTTGCGTTGCGTCATAAATAGGACTGAAATTGACATCTATAGGACTGGACAGAAACTGTCAAATTGCCAAGACACATTGAGGTAAGTTAATATATTATTGAAGTCAGAATTACATTGAACAATTATCTAATCTTGCGTTCAAAAAGATTATGTTTCCCGTGTACGTATTTCTTATTTATAGATCAAAATGAGTGGAAAAATCGTAAAGAAAACTAAGAGTACAATATCTCTAGGTAAAAAATTAGAAATATTACGTCAGTTTGATGCCGGGGAAAAAGCCGTAGATATTGCAAGAATTCTTAATATACCCGTCACTACCATTAGATCCATATGTAATTCCAAACTCATTTATGGCACAACAAATTGTAAAAGGCAAAAGTTCTTTAATCATCTTAATGGAATCTCTCCTCTTTACGTGGATAGAGGAACAAAATCAACGTAAAGTACCACTAAGTAGGACCAACATACAAGAAAAAGCTGTATCCATATTTGAAGAATTCAAGTCAAAACCCGAACATGTTCATAAAGATGAAACTTTTCACGCAAGTCGAGGTTGGTTTCAAAAATTTAAATCAAGAGCTAAACTGTACAATGTAGCATTGAAGGGAGAAGCGTCCAGTGGAGATGCAGTAGCGCCCGAAGATTTTAAAAATGTTCTCAAGAACATTATTACACAAGGCAGGTATTTTACTAAACAAGTTTTCAACGTAGACGAAACTGGTCTCTACTGGACAAGACTATCAAAGAGAGCTTACATTTTACAACAAGAAAAACATGCACCCGGCTTTAAGGCAAAGAAAGGCCGAATACTCGTCTTCTCGGGGCTAATGCAGCAGGTGATCACCGACTCAAGCCTTTGTTAATTAATACTACTCAAAATCCAAGGGCAATGTGAGAATGGAGCGAAAGTACAAGCAATGATAGATTAGCGATGAGGGACAGGCGATGTGCTTTTAGCAAAGTGGTGTATTTTGATTTTGAGTTATTAAACACTAGTATTTATCTACAGTACGTGATTTATTTTCTCTCACAGCATTCAGTTTTCGCATGTATATCGAAACATTCGGGTTAACCGCTTCGTCTTTTGAAAAAATGTTTGCCGCTTCAGATGCCATGTTGCAATATTCTTCAGAAACAAGTTGGAAGTGAGGCCAAGTTTCGATGTGGTCCTTTCTCTTTCCTAATGTCCATAGTTTAGATTTTTCAGGATGTAATTGAGCAGCTACTGGCTGACCTATCTCCAGTTACGGCAAGTGTTTACTGTTCATATCATAATATTGTTTCGATTTTTGTCTATTTGTTTCTATCTTTTTATGTACATTTTTTACTATTTCGCAAATGGTTGAACTAATATATAAGAATAATCTTCTTTATTGTTTTCAGTCTTCTTTATCAACTTTATAGCGATTTTAACAGCTAACTCTGCCTTACCGTTGAATTGTGGATAGTGTGGCGATGAAGTTACATGACATATATCTCATTATTTAATAAATTGTTGAAAATCTGCACTGGCAAAATTAGTGCTATTATCCGTACAAATTCTTTAAGGAATTCCGAGTCTACTAAAATTTTGCTTGAATGTCTCAACGCAAATTTTGCTTACTAAACGATAAGTCCTTCAAAATATTAAGTTAGAAATAGTCTGAATAGTGGTCAACAGTTACAAGAAAATTTTTCTTTTTTATACTCTGTTGTTAAAATGTCCATCGAAACGTACTGAAATGGGAATTCAGGGATAACATGAGGTTGCGTGGGTTGTGCAAACACATTAATGCAGGTTGTGCATTCTTTAATTTTATTTTTAATGTCGTAGGTCATTCCTGGCCAAAAGATGTTCCTTTTAGCTGTGACGTTTTTGTAACATTTTCTTCCGTAACGTAAATAGTATCACTATTCGGTCATTCCTATAAATGATTCCGTTCTGATTTGTTAATTCGCACTTGTAAGGGTGGTAAGGTTTCACTTCATCTGGTAGTTGATGAATCGTATCAGGATATATAATTTTTTATAGCCTGTAAACAATAGTCCCGTTTTGTTTCTTTCTTTATGTCCTCCATTCTCTCTTTAGACACGTTTACCTGACTTGAAATATTCACTGATTCCAAATATTTGCAAAATTTCTGACGTTTGGTATACTGTAGATGAAGTTATTTCATTTAATTCCAAGTTAGAGTTTATAGGCGCTCTTGATTGCGCGTCCGCAACCACGTTTTCTCCACCGGATGCAAATTCCAAATTTATGTTATATTTTTGTAATGTCATTAACATTTTCTGTAATCTTTTTGGTACACTTAGCAGTGGTTTTTGAAAAATCGTAATTAATGGTCGATGGCGGTTTTAATAATTGTGGTGTAATTACCTAGAAAAAAATTGGTTAAAACGAACACATGCAAAAACTATGGCTAGCAATTCAGCAGTTTTTAATATTTTTTTCTATAATTCGAGAACGGATGGATATATCGAGATGCAGTTTTCACTAATATTTAGCAAATCTTCTGCGGATCTAAGGGTCTGCTGAGTAAATAGTACTACCGCTGTATCTAATTTTTTCAACAATCACAAAAATATGTAATAGCTGCAGATAACACACTCTAGTTTAATCGTTTTGAACCAAACGGTATTACTAAAAATTATTTTTGAAAGAACATAAAATCCTGTTTCAAAGGAGACCAAAAATATTCAAAACGGTTGAGTGGTCCAGTAGATATTAAAATGTAAATATTTGAAAAAGCACTGGTCTCCCCAACCTCATTATGACTGATATGAGAAATATCGCAGAGCAAAAATCGATGCGGTATTATCCAAGCAATCAAATGATGTTGTCAAAATTGTAACTCATCATTTAACTTTCCGAGATTATTTTATTGTCCGATTTTGACCATTTTTTTGAATGGTAGAGCAAAAAAAAAACACTATTTTAGGACAAAGTGTCACATTTTTATTACAAAAACCAAGGGCAAAAAAATTTAGGAAACCAGGTTTACCACTGAATTAAGCGCCCATTAAAATGGGTATATACCAAATTTCTACAAAAATATTAATAATTGCAGCTAAATTAAAAATAAATTGCTTTTTATTAATTTACTTCGTCAGATTTAGTAATCCACGGCATATAACGTATAAAATTGCAAACAATAGCTTAACAACTGTTTTTGTTCGTAACAACATGAGAATAAGAAGACGTTTTTATCTCTTTTTATTTCAATTCTAATTGCTAATTGATAAAAACACTTATTATTAATTTTTCTCGTATTTGTATACCACTATTTTTGATGAATTTGGGTAAATACCCATTTCAAAGATGTTTAATCCAGTGGTGTACTCAGATATCGGGTTTTTGAGTTATATACAGGAATATATTTCTCAAGTAGAAACGGAGACAGTAATAAATAGGTTGGTATTATATTCGCTATGTAATTTGCTCTTCACTTTTATTAATCAATGTAAAAAAAAATGTTGAAGTTAAGCTCCTAATAACATGTCAATACAAATCTATTTTTTTGTTATCTTTTGGAAATTATTACATTAGTTCGGGGTTTTGCAATACTGCTCAATTTGGTCTCTGGTGCAATAATTCGCACAACATTCGTCAACAATACCGGCAGCTCTTCGTTGACGGTAATGAATCATAGAATTATATTTATTTCCTGAATGGTCACTCATAATATTATTTTCGAAGGGATATACCTCTTCCATATTTTCTATGTATCCTAAAATAGAAATGGTACACATTGTCAGACCTAGTAGGTTAATATTCTCAAAATAATATTGTACTTACTGTTATCATCAATACTTCTAATATTTCTATTCGGGGTATGAGGATTAAAGTCCTTACATATTTTCCACATTAGCTCAGTCAAATCTGCTCCACAAGCATGATACATCTCGTCTGAGATCCCAACGGTAAACATAATGGAAAGTATTAATAATAATTTTAATCCCATTATTATTTTATTTTTAATGTTATTGAGTTAATATCGGGAAACTAAATAGAATATGCGGACAAATAGTAAGAATATTTCCTTTTATACTGCACATAGAATAAAGTCATAAGATAACCTCTGTTAATCTATTAATTTTTGGTCTAAAGATTATTTGTGTTTATGATTTTATAATGTAAATAAAAACTAAGAAAAAGTAAATCAATTTCTAGGCAGAAATTTTAATCGGTGTGATTCAGAAACTGGTTCGAACCAGTTTCTGAAGAAGATTGCAACATGGCATCCGCATCGTTAAAACTTTTCTTAAACGCACAGCAAAACCCGAAAGCTTCTAGAGTTAGTTCTAATTTTAGTTCAATGCATTAAAGGTCATTGTTTGATTGCACATATTTCGCAAAATGTGTAAACTTCTTTTTCATACTATATTGGATGTTCGTTGGCTACCTCCAGGGAAAATACCAAACCGATTGTTTAAACTTTGATAGGAACTTTAAGTTTTTCTTAATGATGGATTTAAGCTGAAAAATTGTTTTTGTAATTCGCGACGGTAATGAAAGCTATTACAGCACTTAAACGAGTGCTGTAATGAGACTCCTTACAGCATCCGATGCTGTAATAAGATTTTAGTAAAATTTTATGGAACCAGTTCAAGTTGGTGACATCAGGTCATTAATTTTACTAGTTGTTAATGTGACAATTTGAACCACGCCTTAAATTTAGAGTACTGTTGTTCGTACCTTTCGTGGGACTTCTCTAGAAATAGTGTTTTAATAGATCTCTGAGCAATTTCTCTTATTTCGGGAGGTGTACATTAAACATTTTTTTCAGGTGAATACATTTTGTGTTTTGACAATTTTTAATTATCAATTCAAATTTCTATTTTCAAGTGTTACGGTATTACTGCTGCATACCTATTTCCCTACGTTGTCAAATTTTATTTTATTTTTGTAAAAAAAAAGGATAAAAACGCGAATTACAAAAAATAGCATAAAAAACATGTTTCATAAGACTTAAAGCACTCATTCATTAACTTCGCCACTTGCTTTTAAACTTGAACTCGTGCATTTCAAGCGTGTCTTACGAAACTAGTTTTTTAACATTATTGGAAATGGCTTTGTAACTCTACTAAACGATGTACCCGATGATCAAGATCTATACGTCATTCGATTCGTCATAGTTTCTTCTATCGAAATCATAAAATGCCCGATTTCAATTCTTTCCCGTTAACCTTATACAGCCCTCGGAATGACACCGTATTCGGCTCGTTGTTTATGCACGTATGAACGCCTAAAAGTCTAGCCCCCAATATAGAAAAATTAATTTAAACTAAATCGACTATAATTAGAGAACGGTTTGATTGATTTTAATGTTTTATATCTCAATCGATAGCTTTTGCCTGGCTGAATGCAGTTGTCGAAATGCCCGATTCGAAATGTTTAAGGATTTTGATTAAAACACAAAAAACGAATTAATCAAACACATCAATTATCTCCTTAACTAATTGACCAATTTTAATCATCAACATTTCGATCGAAAGTATGATCTACAATGAATGCGAAGGTGGAAATGCCCAATTTCAAAATTTACTAATTACCTGCGTACGGATGTTAAAATGACCCCGCGAATCTGACGACTAGAAGTCTAGCCCCCAATAAGAAAAAAATAATTTTGATTACATTCGCTATAACTAAACAACGGTTTGACGGATTTTAATGTTTTACATCTCAAATGAAAGCTTGCGTCTGGCTGAATGCTTATGTCAAAATGCCCGATTCGAAATATTTAAGAATTTTGATTAAAACGAATTAATCAAACACATCAATTATCTCCTTAATTAATTGATCAATTTTAGTCATCAACGTCTTGATCGAAAGTATGATCCACAATGAATGCGAAGGCGGAAATGTCCGATCTCAAAATTTACTAATTACCTACGTACGGTTATTTCAATGACTCCACGTATCTACCAACTGGAAGTCTAGCCCCAATAAGAAAAAATTAATTTGATTAAATTCGCTATAACTAAAGTGCGGTTTGACCAATTTTAATGTTTTGTATCTCAAATGAAAGCATGCGTCTTGGTGAATAATTATGTCGAAATGCCCGATTCGAAATATTTAAGGATTTTGAATAAAACACAAAAAATTAATTAATCAAATAAGTAAATTATCTCCTTTATTAATCGACCAATTTTAGTCATCATCTCGATCGAAAGTATGATTCACGGTGAATGCAATGATGTAAATGCCCGATCTCAAAATTTGCTGATTAAATGGGTACGATTGTTTAAACGACTCATTGTCAGTGAGTGGACTAATTTTGTCTACCACATTAATCAAAATTTTTTTTATTTTTATTGTCACTTATGCTTTTATTCTTTACAGAATATTCGGAAAACATTTTAACTTTTGTAATGAAGAGAAAAATATATTATACAACTTGAAGAAAAAGTTAACAAATGGATATAATGGAAGAATTTTAAAAATTGAAAGAATTGTAAATTAGCACCTTGCCCCTGAAAACTTTATTTATATTTCAATATAAACAACAGAGTTATGGGTTGGGGCGGTTTTTGTGTGAAACCATATACAGCTAAAAATATAAAATTTGAAAAGAGTAGAAAACTGCTAAGAACAACAATAAGTTATACTAAAGGTAGAAATACTAAAACTAAAAATGAAAAAAAAGATTTTCTGTTTTAGTACAAATACATTTTAAATCAGTCTATTACTTTGTTCGTTTGTTTACATACTTTATTGTGATTAGTAGAATATTTCAAACATTTTCACATTAATTTGTTCTCTAGTAGTAATCCGTTTACAAAAAATTATTTTTTATGTAAGTGGGGAGTAGACTTCCAAAGTCACCGGAGTCGTACTTAATTAGCAAATTTAGAGATCGGGCATTTCCACCTTCGCATTCATTGTAGATCATACTTTCGATCGAGATGTTGACGATTAAAATTGGTCAATTAGTTAAGGAGATAATTGATGTGTTTGATTAATTCGTTTTTTGTGTTTTAATCAAAATCCTTAAATACTTCGAATCGGGCATTCGACAACCGCATTCAGCCAGGCGAAAGCTATCGATTGAGATATAAAACATTAAAATCCGTGTAACCGTTCTCTAATTATAGTCGATTTAGTTTAAATTTTTTTTTTTATATTGGCTGCTAGACTTTCGGGCGTGCATAAACAACAAGCCGAACACGGTGTCATTCCGAGGGCTGTACAAAATTGAAATCGGGCATTTTATGATTTCTATAGAAGAAACTATGACGAATCGAATGACGTATACATCTTGATCATCGGGTACATCGTTTACGAGATATCACCACTTAAAAAAGGTCATTTTTCTGTTATTTTCGTGTACCTTCGCATTATTTGGGCGTTTTAGCGGAATTCGAAAGAGATTTCGAATTGGGCATTTCCACTTTCGTATTGGCGAAGGATTGAGCTTTCGAATGAGACATTGTTTATCGAAATTGGTTGACTGGTTCTCTTGTTATAATCAAAATACTATACATGTAAAATCCTATCTAATTGGGGGCTAGAAAAATTGGGGCTAACTTCGCATATAGGTTTCGGTCTCGTGGTGTTTTTTAAGGCTACACTATTTCATGAATAAAAATATACATATTTTTAGAATTTTAATATTTTTTAGTTATTTTATTTATTAATAAATTACATTGATTGTTATGAAAACATTCATGGATGTCTTGAAATTAATTCAATGACAAACAAGCGATGATACAAAGGTTCGTATTATTGTTCTTAGTTGACATAAAACCGCGAATTCTTATTGGCTGTTAATGTTATGAATGAAATAGTCGGAAATGTCTGAAATGTGATTACTAAACATTTTAGTTTACATTGCACAACATTGAAGTCAAAAGATAACCTCTGCTAATAGCTAACAACGCAGCATTAATCTATTAATTTCTTTTTAACGATTATTTGTGTTTATAATTTCATTATCTAATTAGAAACTAAATAAATGAACTAACTAAATAAATAAAAAAGTAAATAAATTTCTAAGAAGAAATTTTAATCAAAAATGTTTGAAAATTGTCTTGAAACATTTTTTTAAAATTTGAATTAATGTTTGTCCCAACAAGCCAGAACCCCGTTCAAAAACGATTTTAGAATAGAATATAATAGTAGTTCGGTTCCTGGAAGAATTTTTTTCGCATATTGGGACAAGCCTATAGAGTCTCTATACTAACTCAGTGACTTGAGCTAACATGGCTAGTATGAGTACACTCAATTCAACTACCGTAGTAATAACATAATTTTTCTGCAATCTATACTAAATAGTTATTTATGTATTAAAGCTTAATAGTTATTAAATTTATGTATTTTATTTAAATTTATGTATGAAAGTATTTATATCCGCATATTTAAGGTATTGTGTCCAACACATACTCTATAAGGACAAAATGTTGAAAGACTTTATCCCGGTAAAAAATCAAAGAGTGGTAGGGGAAACTATTTTAAAATGTGAATTTTCAGTGGGTTGACTTGTACCACTTTTATTTAAGAGAAATCAGTTTCTCATGGAAAAGCGATATCGTATGGGCTGCAATTGGTCACAAAACATTCCAATACAAAGTTTAGCTATTAACACCGATAATATAAAATTTTTAGGAACAATTTGTATTAAAATTTGGGAGGAAAAAAATTTTGCTTGTGCAAAATGCGGCAAAAATGCTGCAAGTAAAATTGCATATAGTTCCGCAATATTTTCTTAAATCTAAATTTATTGTTCCGCACATTTTGCTGTATTGCCAAAAAAAAAAAACGTTAATAAAAAGTGTTAAGTCCAAATTTCGAAAAGTTAACGTGCCATAGTAAAGTGACCAAACGATCTAGACAGCCGTTCTTGGCACCAAAACACACTCCATCATGTTGCTTAAGCATGTTCTGAATCCTAAATTAATATCCCAAACATAGAGTGTTTCTGATGTTTTGAACAAATGTCTGCTAGAGCAGATGTGTTTAAAAAAAATCGAATAACTCGAGAACGGCCGCACCAAATTGCAAAAAGGAAAGTTATTCATAAACCTTGAAAATAAACAAATCCAAATATGTAAAAATATATAGGAGGTTCCATTAGGGTGTTCCACAAATATACATATACAGGCTGTTTCTGTAAGTTGTGGCATAATTTTAATCACAAATACTAGAGTCAAAATGATGACGATTTGTGTAAAAATTTTTGGTCTAAACCCATAAATAGCTAAGATATGGGCCTTCAAAGTAAAGAAATTTTTAAACATTTTCGATTTTGTTTGTGTTAGAAAGATAAAATTTGGCCAACAAAAGTTATCATGAGAAATCGTTTAAGATTACTTTTGAAAATGTGTAACCACGAGATCAATGCTATATTTAATGTTCACAAAGGTTATTTCCTTTACTGATTCTAAAAGTCCATTTCATTTTAAAATTATTTTCTCTATTTGATTAGACGCATCGTTTTAGAGTTATTCATAAAAAGATGTATAATAAAATCGTTACGTATTTTTTACTTTAGCCTTTATTGATTAGCTATTATCTAGAAGGTGAAATTGCACAAAATTTATTCCGCTCATTAAAACACAGCTTTGATTAAAGTCTTGTTAAAAAATAATTACTAAAAAATGTTTTAAAAAAACACTAAATGATTAGTACCAAAAACTTTTAATGTCGTACAAAATTAGCACATAAATTGTACAAAATGATGGCACTATCAAAATGTTGATATCTTCAAAGGGTGTAGCTGTGCAGACCTTTAATACGGCCGTGAAAGCCTTCGTACTTAAATTACTAAATGGTTTGAATATTTTAGGTTCTTTACAAGACATTTTAACAAAATTAACCTCTGAAAGTGATTATTCAGGAACATTAATTCAAATTAAAAAAAAGTGCTTGAAGACAATTTTGATTAAAATTTCTTCCTTGCAATTGATTTACTTTTTTTAGTTTCTAATTAGATTATGAAATTATAAACACAAATAATCGTTAAAAAGAAATCAATGGATTAACGCTGCGCTGTTAAATTAGCAGAGGTTATCTTTTAATTTCAATGTTTGTGCAGTGTAAACTAAAATGTGATTACTTAGTCTCTAATTAGTTTGCTGATAATATTATTTTCAATAAAATTAAAAATGAAAATAATTTCCATTACGTTTAGCGTTGGGACCTAAGAACGCTGTATCAAAGTGGAGACTGTTTCATTGAACCACCGAGGATGTTTCTACTGATTTCCAGAAGAGAAGTATTGATGATAACTGAAACTAAATTTTAAAATATATGATTTTATTTTAAGACAATAAAACGGGCAATAGCCCGTTTTCATTCTATTCTAGGATTCTTACTCTATTTACCGCCATTGGAAAGCTTTTTGATATAGCTCCCCTGGCGCTATCTTTTATTCTAGTTATTCTTTCATCCAGCTTGGTTATTTTTTCCAGTATGTGGTGTTGAGTTTGTTCTATATTTGTACCGTTTTGATTGTCTTTTTGTTCTTCTTTACTTATTCCAGTTAGTGCCTGCTTATAGGTCCTTTTTCGTATTTCTGATTAAATTAATTTTTCATCCGTTCTTCTCTGTTCCCTTTGTAGTTGTTTTGGTGGATTCATATTGGTATTAGTTATATTTTGATTATTATTCTTTAATTTTGGTATCTCTTTTGTAAGGATGCATCCTCTGTAGTTTGGCGGATATTCTCCTCCACAATATACGCATTTTGGTTTTGCGTTAACGCATCTAGGTTCTCTACTACAGTAGCTTATGTCCATATAATTGACATTTTCTACATTGTAGTACCAATTTTGTCCTTTTCAGTGGTGCTGTTACCACCTTAAAATTAAGTATATCAGTAATTTCGTGTATTTTGCTGATATTTTCTTCATTGCTGAATACTAACATAAACATGTTCAGTGGTTGTTTAGTTTTATACTTAAATTTGGGAATCACATCCTATATGTTGTAGCCTTTGTATGTGAGGTTCTTCATGATGGCTTGCTTGCTGGTAGTATGATGAAGGTTTTTGACCATAATTCTGATTGGCCGGTTTTGCTTGTTTTCATATTATGTGTTCCACAAGTAGTTATTGTCGCTTAAATTTCTGGTAATTTCCCTAAAATCTTTGTCGTTTTCTACGTTAATTTTTTACTGTGGTATCACTTAGTACCTTTATTTTAAATTTATTAGTATTTCTTTCAGCTAGTTTGTGTAGTTCAGGAAATTTGGTTATTTTGTCCACTATTATTGGCGGTGGTAGCTATGATTTTTTGGTCTTTTCAATCATTTTTAGTAGTATAATTGATTCTTTTTGTGGAGTGGACAGTGATGTATCCTTGAAGTAACCGAAGTGCCTCATTTTTGGCACTATAGCAGCGTGATTTTTTTTACATATTTTTGGTAGTATTTACATTTTTTTTTAAATATGGTGTTTTTGAGTTGTAGCATGTGTTCATTTGAATACATTGTGACTGAGAGGTGTATGAGTAAGGTACAATTGAATAGAGAATGACTGAGCAGTATATTAGGTAAATAAGTTCATTACATAAATTTTTTTAAGTAATAACTTGAAATAAACACTTAAATTATTAAAATAAATTTATTTTATTTTTGATGGTAACTTTTTAAAGTTTGTTTCTTTATGTAAACACAATCAGGTGGGCGATGGCTCAGCGGTTAAACTCTTGAGTTGACACGCAGACGTTCCGGGTTCGAGCCCCGGTTTAAATATTATCACCAAGCCGCCCACCACCCGTCCTTCGGAGGGGACGTTAAGCCGTCGGTCCCGGCAACCAGTCGTTCATCTCTGGTTGTCGTAATCACCCATGTGTGTAAGGGGTTTGAACACTTGGCTGAAAGCGCGTTAGCGCTCTTGAAGCTACACCTCGTGGGAGCGTACCGTACCAAGTGTTGATGAGCAGCAGGTTTGCTCTCCACCTGGGTTCACGGGGGTCAGCGAGTGAGTGGCATCGTTGAGCGGCACCTGACAGGGGCGAACCCGCACTGGGCCTATGCACTGCACGCCCGGTGAGGTCGGGGGGTCGGTCAGGAAGCGGGATCAGCCAAAATCTAGATACGCTCGTATCATCTTAGACCTCTTAGGAGGATGTACTTACTAGGGCCCCTAGGCCTTCTAGACCATACATACTATATGTAAACACAAGTGTACATTACACTTGATACACACCACTCTGATTTACCCCTTACACCATGGATTTTTTTTTGCATTTAGATGCAAATTTCTTTTGGACAACATTTGGAAAATGTCCAAGTTGGTCAAAACGAACTTCTAAAATTAGTCGTACTTCGGCATATCGTCTTGAAATTGACGGACTTGGTGTAGCACGATCTCCTGAGATTGAGAATGCAGCAGAAGATGGACGTCCCTTTCTCTTCGTCCGCAATTTATTGGCTTTTATAAGACCTTCTGCAACATACGCTCTAAAACCAAGAAGACCCAGAACATCGTTTGTTGGCAGACCTAAACCATTGGCTTGCTTTTTGCATTCCAGCCAAGCATTTGTACAGGCAATATCAATGGCATGGGTGAGCATACGCATGGTCCATTTTCGTGATCTTATAAATGTGTGATACAGTATGATCAGAAAATCTAATTTATCTACACCTCCCATGCACCATCCCAACTTCTTTATATTCTTTATCTGATTTATCCCATCACTTCCATGAATCTGGTTCCTACACCTCTATAATACGAAGTCTAATACGATACCTTGTTATCATTATGCCATGTTTTCTAGGGATTTCTTCAAAAGAGCCACGCCCCCTGCTTTTCATACTCTTATCGAATGAAAACGGTTGTTTCTGAAATTAATATAAACGAATATTGACTTCCCTAATACGTTTTGCCAATATCGCACCAGATATACCAAAAATTTCTGTATGCTCAGGAATTAATTCTATCGTTGAACCTTGGTAAATTATAAAATCAAAGAATACTCCACTTTGTCCACACAAAGCTCCCTTTGAAGGGAATCATTTATTCATCGATACAAAGATCGGTTTTTAATGGTAGGGAAAGGCATCTATTTCTAATTGCCTGGTATAATGGCCGTATCTTCCATAATCTGTCATTGTTATCCGGTTTTTCTTGGACATTCACAAAATGACAATGGTTTCGTAATTTAAAATAACGGTTTAGTGTCATAGAGCTTGAAATTATAGGTACGCTCAATTTTGGTTGCCAGTAACATCGCATTCTTGGGTAGTGACAATACTGCCGTTAAGGTCACTCGATTAGAAAGACCGTCTTTCAAAAAATCGATAATCTAAATTAAATTAGACGGATTAGTAACGTTTTCACGTTCGAAAATTGTTTAATTTTTGCAACAATTAATGTAAAAGTTTAAAATTCCCCACCCCCGACTCCAGATGACGTTTTTTCTTCCCTCTTCTTCTAGCGCATAAGATTCGTAGCATTGTCTCTCTCACCTTGCTCACTGGCAAAACCCTTTATTCTCCGACCGCCGTTATCACGCCAAGAGGTTAGAGTTTAGACGATCTGCCTCGGACTTTAAAAAAAATTTTATGAAACATCGTTGTTATCATTTTTTAACCCCAGCTTGGTAGATATTAAAAAAATGGTATCTCAAAAACTAAATGAGACATTGCCATGATATAAAAAGCAATTGCAAATTCATTCTTTGTTGGGTACGAGGTTCTTTTGTCGCTTGAAGGCTGCGCCGAGCCGATTGCTCCAAACGTTTTTCATCCCGAGAGTTGGTATAAATTTTAGTCTGCTCACCAATTTCAATTCCGATTGTTCTCGTAACTTTTAAAATAGCAAAACATCCTTCAATAAAAATGCTGGCTGCTATATAAACGGATATTTCAACTGTTATTAAGCCACAATGTAGATGTTTGAGGGCTAAACAGTAAAATTGAAGCTTTCATTATTATTTTGAGTTTCACCACCCAAACTGCTTTCTAACAATTCTTTTGATGACAAGTCTTCATATATTGGCTTTATAGTGGTTGCAACATCTGGATAAAGTGTCGGATCGTGGTCGAATTCATCCAGTTTTCTCTTGGAACCGACTTTACGCCATTTACACCAACTCTCTGGTCCGACTGGGCAGTACGTATGAAGTTTGACGTTTGAAGATAAATTATGGTAGTAGCTTACCTATACAGCATTATATATAGCTTCAATAGAATTTGGATGTCTCCTTATAGCTAACCCATAGTAAATCTATTTGTCAACTTATTCTTTCCACCAAGTTTTTTATGTTTTTTCACGTTTCTCAGTCGTGCGCCCATGCGCTTTTCAACGTGACCTATGTTGAATTGCCGTTTTCAATATTTTGGATCCTATGCATATATTTTCTAAAGCAGTATAATGCAGTATAATGTCGAACTAAACCCTTGCGATAAATCCATGAGACCACAGAATAAATTTAAGCCCTCTCTGGCAACTCCTAATAATCCCATGACTAACACAAACCTTCTATTTACTTCTTACGATTTGTTTTCAATCATAGGAGAAGAAAGTATATATTGAACACCACATTGACATTCCATCATTCAGAAAAATATGATATATTGCTGTGGTAAATATGTACCAAAACATGAAAAAAAAGGAATATTCAATGCAGATTTTGTTCAAATATATGAGATGTACTTCAACCAAAATGTTATAGTGCGTTACAATCGTGTAATGGAAAAATAGAAGACGTGAATCTATGCTATTCGGGTTCCCAATGATTTGGACTAATCCTGGCGACGGTCACAATCCATTGAATTGCTACGCATGTATGAATAAAGGAGCCGCATTGAGAAAAACGGTAAGAAAATCGTATAATTACATTGGTGTTGCAAGTGGCCAAAGACCTCATTAGGGCTATATTCCTATGCTAAAATGTTGCAGCTCAGATGTTCTAACTTCTATGCTGGCTAAGATTTTTATACCAACATATAATTCAAGTGATGATCCTCCATATAATCCCGAACCATCTGTATCCAATCAGCTCATTATAATAAATCAAAATCAGCTTGATTCAATTGTTGCCAAGTTGGAACTGACACAGCTTAAATCAGAATAGCTGGCTCGTTTTTGAAATTAAACAATCTTTTGGCACCCGGTACAAAAGATACACAGCTTATCGAAGTCGTCAGGCAACACTCCAAAGTTTATTCGTTGTGATTGATGAAAAAACTTCTGCAAATTGCTCGGATGTAGGAAAATTGATGGAGCATCGTTCTAGCAACTACGATGATTCAGTCGCAAGGATTTTAATATCGTTCTCGAAAATTGGCGTCCACATGTCCTTGAAAATTCATTATTTACATTATCATCTGGACCACTTCAGCAGTCAATTGGCAACGAAGAATTTTCAGAAGGTGCAGTAGGGCCAGCAACTTTCTTCTTTTTAAACTTTGTTTTTCCTTAATTTTTGTTAATAATTTCCATAAAATCAATACTTTTTTTATAGTTACAATTCGTAGAACTCGAACAAAGACGAGTTTATATTTCAAAGAGGATTTGTTTTTTTTTAAATAAGTTGACAATTTTTTGAAGATTTCATTCGATCAAATTAGTCCAACTTAATTTTGTACATGGATATATTAATAAAAATTATTTATTTAATCCTTAGCTACAATTTTGCTGAAGAATGAAATGAGAAATCATCAATGGTTCTGGAGTTATAACTGAAAAACTAAACAAACAAACATCAAGATAAGGAAAAAATATAAAAGGTCATAAAAAAAGGTTGGGCTGAGAACGCCAAACTCTTTGGAGGTTTTACTATACTTTCACCCTGACTTGGAATTTTTCTACCCCCCAGAATGGCTGTTGTACAATTATAATTAAAAGAATGAAATTAAACGCTTAAAGATTAATACAACGCTTTTATTCGAATTTTTGTTACATATAATTCACTGAAAAGCAGGTACTCCAAAAAGAAAGACAAATCTTATACAGGAAATCCTGCTTTCACAAACAGTTTACAAAAATATTAATTATGAATCATATAAAATATTTAAATTTGAATTTTCAGGAATTGAGAGGAGTCACTCGAAATACTTTGCATTTTATCTTATTTATTATCATTATTTATTTATTGATTGTTTTACCAGATATATTTTAAAACTAGTCCATTAATATTAAAAAATTAGTTTACACAAATTTCAATACCCAATTTTTAATCAAATTGACTTTTTGATTAATTTGTGGTATTATATTACAGAAAAATTAAACTATAAGCTTGAAGGAAATAGTGATAACCAAATTCCTTAAAGTTCGATAAAAAATTCTATGAAATTCCAAGAAGTTCTTAATAATCCCAATATAAAATATCAAAAATAAATCTTTAATCTTCTTAATACTTCACTTTTTACTTTCTTTCTTCTTCTCTTTCCTATTATAAAACCAAGATAACTTCCTGTCGTTCGTAACAACGTTAAAACCACTATTTCTATCAAAACTACAATGTGTAACATGTTGAAAATTATACGGTTTTCCAATATTTCCAATTTTAACTCTTTCCAATTCATTCTCATCGAACATTTCATTTCCAATACTATTTTCATAAACGCCCTCATCTTTCGTATTATCTCCTACAATTTTGTTACATAATTCATGATCTTTTTCTATATCAATTTCTAAATTATTTTCATCAACTTCTTCAGAACGCATCGAATTCACTACATAATCAAAGATAACTTCTTTTACGTCTCTGTCTCCTTGCAAACATAAATTGTCGCCAATTTTTCGAAAGACTTCGGCCATTTCTCGATCGTTTGTGCTAATTTCTAAACTTCCATCATCTTTCCAACTTATATGTGTCATATGACGAAATGAAGAAGATTTTACACGACTTTCTTTGATTTTACCATCAGTAACATCGTCACCATCATAAAACCATTTCGTTTGTCGTTTTTCAACTTCGTTGTTAATTACTTTCGATTCAGAATCAAGATTTTCATTTAAAGACATATTTATTTCTTTACGCACTAAAAAATTAAATAAAAAATGTTGGTCTTACAATTAATATTTTAGTTTAATACTTACTCAGCTTACAAAAACAGGTTAATTCATGAGAATCTAACGTGTTAATGTTTAAGTATTTTTCAGATAAAAATAAGATAAGATAAAGGCTTAGTAAACTTATTGTAATTAATAATAAAATGATGATTAAGATCGGGGCTTTGTTTGTAAACTTAAACGATGATGATGAAATCATCTACGTTAATAATTCATTTTGTGCGCCGTTTCATTCAAGTTAATGTGGCGTGTGTTCAGATAATCGTGTCTCTGAACGTATTATAGAGTAACCTGCAGAGTTGGATTTAAAAATTCATAAATCTGATATTTAAAGGTTTGAAGAAATGATGTTCAAAATGTTGAATCTTAAATAAAGTTGCTTTAAAATGTCCTTCATTTCATGATGATATATCAATTCGTTCTTGAGATACGATTTTTCTAACTTTATACTTTATATTTATAACAATCAAACATGCAGAGTTGGATTTAAACAATCATAATAACGATGATTATTGAAAATAAGAAATTATTTGTGTGATTAAATCTCCATTAACATTGCTTCAAATTGCTTTTCATTTCATAACGAGATCTCATTTAGTTTTTGAGATACGTAAAGATTAATTGCCCTATCATTTATGTTTAAGATTATGCAAGGTTGCGTTCAAAAAATCATAAATCTGAAATTTGTAGATTTGAAGAAGTGACTTACTTGAAATTGCTTTTTATTTCATGATGATTTCCTAGTTCGTTGTTGAGATACGATTTTTTTTTAATTTCGTACTTTTAATCTACAATAATCAAATGGGTTTTAATAGTAAAAACAACTATGTTTATGGAAATTAAGAAATTATGTCTAAACTTTCATTTTTCAATCTATATTAAATTTGTTTTGGTGGATGGAAACTAATTAATAAATCCATAGAGTTGACTATCAACTCATCCTAATAATGTAGACTGGTTTTCTTTTCTCTTAATATGTTATCCTTACAACGCTCGGAAGTGTACATACTCAGTATGAAGTCTGGTGGAATTTAGAAGGGTTTCTTATCTCATCTTTTACCTTTTTTTCTGGTAGCCAAATAGTTATTAAAATTAAACGACGAGAGCACTTTATTACGCCACATGAACTGGTAAGGGAAATTCACACCAACTTGAATCCTAAAAACGTTCCTAGAGATGATATAATCACAGGCAAAATATTCAAACAACTCGTACTTTTTTATTTGTACCAGTTCAAACCTCCTAAGATAAGCATTAAATGGTGTCTTCACCCATTCAGCCTTCCTTAACACGTTAAGTACGATGCGAGGCACCAGTGCCTCGAATGAAGTTCAAGCCATAAGAGCTGTCGTCCTTAACGTGTTAATAAATCTATACACCTCCCTACTTAACCGACTACATCCATCTCTTCTTCCAAACCTCCTTAACATCTTCCACTACAACTGAGCTGACGAACTTATTCACACTTCTCATCCTTACTTCCCTTGCCTTTCCACCCTTATTCCACTATTCTGTTCATTTTCTTTGTACTCTCAAATATTGTCACAACCTCATTCACCTCCACACTTTTTCTCTTATCCATTCTCAAATCCTACGCTCCCTAGAATTTCACTCGTTACTATATTCCATACATTTCCTTTCTCATTCACCACATTCATGCTTCGACCACCTTCTTTGGGCATATTTCGCCAAGACGAATCCAGGCAGAATCTCCGACACAATTTGCATCGCGTCCGTTGAATTCAAACTGAAACTCGCCCCGGTTCCTCGATTACTCTTTCTACTAACGCTCTCCTCACACCCCACTCCTTTTCCGCAACTATCGCAAGCCTTCCCAGCATACTTGCAACCTTACCCCTCATATATGTTACCCCGAAGTACCTAACCTTCAGCAAACTCCTCGCACGACTCCCACCTTCGCTCGATCTTCTTAACTGACACATCCGAAACCAAAACGATCTGATTATTGGCATCTGCCTGTACCAGATCGTTCTGTTCATCCATATACCTCCCAACCTTAACAAAACTTACCGTTTGATATAGTTGATCTTTTGAGTGAGGTTGATTTTGAAATAGTGGAAATTAACTACCAAACGGTACAATTTCTAACAGTATATCGTTCACCCCTTGGTAATTTTCAAATATTTTTAAACAGAATGAATGATGTACTGTCTAATCTAAGCTACAGCAAATTTGTTATAATTACTGGTAATTTTAATGTTCGTTTCGAGCGTGATAGTAAGGAGGCACACTTATTGTGCGGCCTCTACGAATCTTATAGGTTGAGCAGTTGTGTTGATCAGTGCACACGTGAGGGTTCTTGTTTGGATAATGTATTTACTAACATGAATAGTAACCTATTTACGGTTTCAGTCTCTTTTCAATGTAATTTATCGGACGTGACCCCACGTTGTAGAACCCGAGTTTCTTATACAACTCTATAACACTTTTGACCTGGTTGACTTTGGCTTTATTGATGACACTCATTTCAATGCAAACGAAAAATTTTCCTTATTTATAAATCACATTGTTTCTGCCCTCCACTTTTGCTTTAAAGAAAAAATCAGAGTTCTCAATTGCAAGGTGGGCAATGAGAAAAAAGTTTCTTGCTTCACTAATAATGTTAAGCTAGCCAGGGATGTTCTGCTGGTTGACATAAATAGACAGCATCCGGATTTGATATCCACAGTGCAAATAAGATAGTTTAGACGATTCTATCGCAACCTAATCATTAAAGCGAAGAAAGACGCAAATGCTAACCACATAAAAAACTCTAGCAACAAACAACGTGAGAAATTATTCAAGGCAACAATCCTTTAATTTATGACCGCTCCATCAACATGTTGACTGCCACAGAATTGAACACATATTTTGCCGATGTGGCTGAAAATATCATCGCTGAATTCCTCTAATCTTCATCCAAATTCACCTGTTAGTAATAGTAACTATGATGCTTCTAATGTCGAGAGCTTTGGGTTTAACCCAATAACTTTTAATGAATTACACGAAGTGGTTTCCAAATTGAAGAAGTCTTTGTGCAGGGATTAATTAAAACAATTTTAAATATAATCATTTATCCCTTGTGTAAACTAATTAATGAATGCATATCTGCGTCCTTATTCCCCGACTGTCTGAAAATAGCTAAAGTTGTCCCTATACACAAAAAGGCCCACAAAATGAACCTTTTAACTAGAGGCCAATATCTATTTTGCCTATTTTTGGAAAAATCTTTGAAATGCTGCAAAATAAGCAGTTGCTTCAGAATTTTAAATTCGGGGCAATTTGGCTTCAAAAGGAAAAAAATCAACAACGATTACTTAAGATTGTTTTGAAGCCAATAATTATTTACAAGCAGCATTTTACGATCTAACGAAGGCGTTTGACTGCGTGTCTCATGATTTACTTATTAACAAACTAAGCACATTTAATATAAAGGCGGATAGTGTCAAGCTTATAGAGTCGTACTTGACTGATAGACTTCAATATGTCTCCTCAGTGCTGGGTCTACTTCTAATTTTAATTTTCGTCAATGACCTGCCCAAAATCATTCCGAGGTATTCAAGTATAATTCTCTTTGCTGATGACTGATGATACAGTAGCCACGGCTTGCGCGAATGATGTCGTTACATTGCATCATCGTATGATGGATTCACGCGCGATCATCACGAACTGGTTTAAAAAAAAGGACTCCGCATGAACGAAGCCAAAACGCAAACCTTAAATTTTTCCCTTAGACGTCTAGATACTTGCACGACACCTGTTGAATATCTGGGAATCTACCTTGACTCGGGCCTTACATGGGAATCACATGTTTCACATTTATAGATATTTCTTTAGTCATGCCACCTACACCTTATTAGCTTGGGGTCATTCTGCCCATACTGATCGAGTTTTTGGAGCCCAGAGAAGATGCGTCAGAGTGATGGCAAACTTGAGATTCTAGGATTGCTGTAGCACTAAATTTATTAAATTTGGACTGTTAACAATTCCATGCCTTTACTTCTTCCACTGCCATCTCTACATTAAAAATAGCATCACCCAATATAAAACGGTTAGTTCTGGCCATAACTATAGTACAAGGGCGGGTCCAAAATTAGCTTTAAAGTATTTTCGAACGGCGAGGACGAGGGACGGCGTTAATTACCTGGACATAAAATTTTATAATGTCTTGCCAGATCGTGTCGTTGTGTTAGAAACAAATCTGTTTAAACGCAAAATTAGGAATTATTTGTCAGAGAAAGCCTTCTATAGCGTGGCGGAATTTTTGAATAATAACTTTGATGACCTGTAGAACGTGTGCCGCCCCTCGTATTTTGATTTTTGTTTTGTGATTCATACTAACTCCATGCCATTTATTCTCTTTACACCTCAACATACCCTGCACTAACCCATCCAGAGCCTGGATCGTGTCTCTTCCTTTTCTGAACTTATATTGTTTATCATCAAGCACACCCATTCTCTCCACAAAACTCATTACCCTAAACGCAAGCACCCTATTCAACACCTTGCGCACAGTCGATGCGAGGCATCACATCGGTCTCATACAATTTTTCACACCTACGGAAAAACACCTCTGAATTAACCACTCCTTGATCACATCCCGATACTTTGCCTTCTCCCATATCCCCTGTCACACAATCCAACTTCTCCTCATTCACTCTAGCTCTCTCTCCTGATTTCTGTTTGAGTCCTAATGTCCTCATCCCTTAAAAAATATTTTTCATACTGCTTCTTGATGATCAGTCAATGGACAAGTCTTTGTGATTGTAAATTATCATAAGAATTATAAAAATTGATGGTACGTCCTGTTAATGATCAGTTTCAGTGCCATATTGGTGCTAAAAGACGGTTATAATTCAATAAAATATTTAATCTTTATTAGTATGTTGTAAATGTAACTAATCTTTCTATTTATAAAATCTAATTAATAATGGTAATTTTTGATTTCTATGTCTATCTATTTAACTAATGTACAATCTGACTTAATTAATCATCCGGCTCATCTTTGGTCATATGCAGCTAATAGAAAACGTGGCAGTGGCGGTGTACTGGCTTGTATGGTATATAATGGTGAGTCCGCAACTGAGGGTCACCAGATTGTGGAGTTATTCTCTAAATATTTTAGTTCGGTTTTTATTGATAGTAAAAATCTGCAACAAGCACGTCAAAGTATATTAAATAACTTTTGCCACTGGTTCTCAGTTGATGATGTTTTGGATGGTCTTACTTCCGTTGATAGCAACTTGGGACCGGGTTCCGATGGATTACCGGGTATTTTCATTAAAACATGTGCGTCAGAGCTTGCTAAACCACTTTTCATTATTTTCTACCGTTCTCTCTCACAATGAATTTTCCCCTCTGAATAGAAGAATAGAAATATCGTTTCGAACTATCGCCCTATTTCTATTTTATCGATAATATCTAAAGTATTCGAAAAAATTATATATGATAATTTATACCGTGCGATACAACCTTCTCTGATTCAGCAACCTTTCTCCGTGGCCGTTCGGTTGATACTAATCTGGTGTCTTACATCAACTTCATTCAATCATGTATGAACGAAAACTGTCAGACAGATTCCATTTATACGGATTTCTGTAAAGCGTTTGACAAATTGAATCATGCAACACTCCTATCTAAATTAGAAGGGTTTAATTTGTCAAATTGGCTGCTATCGTGGTTGGCTTCTTATATTTTCGATAGATGTCAAGCTGTAAAAATAAATAATTATACTTCTAACTTCGCCTTAGTTACTTCTCGTGTACCTCAAGGAAGTCACTTGGGTCCAGTTTTATTCCTAGCCTACATTAACGATATTTACGAATGTTTTCATCACAGTGAATTTTTGCTTTACGCTGATGACTGCAAAATAGTTACTAAAGTTCAATCAACTTCTGTTTGTGTAAAACTTCAAGATGATCTTAATCGTTCGTAAAATTACTGCACAAACAATTTTTTTTATCTAAATTATGACAAATGCATACATATTACCTTCAGCAGAAAAAGATACACCGTAGGCAGATTACAGACTTGGATCGGAGTACTTGAGAATTACTTCTAGTGTAAAGGATCTGGGTATCGTTTTCGATTCTAAATTGCTTTTCACGAATCATTCGGAAGAATTATTCTCTAAGGCTAATAGGATTTTAGGTTACACCATTAGAATCTCCAGACATTTTACTAACCTACAATGTATAAGGTCCTTATACATGGCCTATGTAAATAGTGTTCTAAATTATGCATCGGTTGTCTGGAATCCTGTATATGCTGTGTATATTGACCGCCTTGAGGGATTGCAGAAAAGATTTGCTCGATATTTGGCTCACAAATTTAACTTACTGTTCCTATGAGCAGAGATGCACCGTCTTTGGTTTGCGAACGGTTGGTTCTTGTATAAATTGATCAATGGTTTGCTTGACTCGCCCGAACTGGCCCGAACTTATGAATCATGTTTCATTCGCTGTGCCCAGCTATTTTACTCGAGATCAGTGTTTATTTAGATTGTCCACTTCTAGCACTAATGCGTACTTTAATTCGCCGTTACTTCGTATTAGGAATACGTATAATCGTTATTGTCCTGATGTGGACATTTTTGTTTTATCTTTTAGTAGTTTTCGGAATGCTATTTGTAAATTGAACGTGTGTCAATAATACTTTTTATTTTGTAATTTATTTTAAATATCATTCCTGTTATCTTTTAGTTGCTTAAATTGTAATTGAGTTCTTTTTTATTTATTTTTTTTAATTATGTTTTTATATTTTAGAGGATACTGTTGTGGGGATTATCTGTATGTATCCCAAATAGTGAAATAAATAAATATGGTTATAAGATCTGCGGATGTATTTCGATAGTAAAATGGTTGTGTTGTGCTAATTTATGTATATTTCATGTATTTTGGAATTAAATTTTCTGATAAACAAATTTTAATAAATATATTGAAGAATAATCGAAATTATAATTTTAAACTGTTCCATGATCAGAACAAAGTACAAAAGTCTTTAAAATTGATTTTAATTCATAATGGTTTATTTCAATGGTATTTTAATATTACAATATTTTAATGGTTCAATTTTGCATATTCTCACTAATAATTTGATGAATAATCCAATTCTAAAGTACTATTCCAAATATATTCCAATAATATTCCAAAACCATAATCTTTTTATTAATATCATAAAAATTCATAGTCATAACGTTTATTTTTCCCAAAACCTACACATTGTTTTCAATTATTTTCCCAATCGTTTTGTAACATCTTTCAATTCTGATACGATATCTTCAAGTGCTTCATCAATTATTGTTTGATTAGTATTTAAGTTTTTTTGGTAAATACCAAAAAATTATTACTTAATAAAATAATAGATTTTATATTAGATATCTTCATTTATTTAAATGATGGGGATTTTAGGAAAAGTCAAAAAGACAAATTTATATTACTAACGCTTTATTTTTATTTAAAAGTACAAAAAAATATTTTATGTAAAGAAACAAAGAACGTTTATGGTATTAAAAAAGAGAGTTAAAGTAACATTCATTACATTAAAAACAAAACTTAATTAAAAAACTAAATAATAAAAATAAAATTTTTTGAATCGTCAATGATTTTATAAACCTAATCGTTTAATAATTTTTCCGTGAGATTCGGAAATGAGATGCATTCCAACTTCCGGACTACTATACATAATAACACCACAAGCTTGACATTCGATTTCTTTTGGGGTGATATATCTAAAATAACATTATTTTTTTTTTTATTAAGTTAAAATTTGTATAGTTACCCTTTAGCAAAACTTTTAAGATCTTCAATATTTTGCGAAACTTCCACATTCTTTTTATCCATATCTTTGAGCTCCATCGTCCAGTGCATTGGCCAGATATCATTATGAAGCAAATTTTTAGCGCTAACCTCTAAAATTTCACCTGTATACGAGAATTTACCCCACTCTTTTGAATGAGTTATCGGTTTTTGAACAATTGCTTCTTTCGGATGTTTCAAAATACTTTAAAAATAAAATTTATTAAATTAAACAATTAAAATAAATAAATAACTAATTACTTTTCTAATTTAGATTTTAAATTACGTTGGCAAAGAATAATATCAACAGATGGTGGCATTTTTTTACCAATCGATTCAATAGTTTTAACAGCCATATTCATCCAATATCTCATTTCGTTGATCTCAGTTAATAAATCTTGAGATAATTCTGCGTCTAAAATAACCTCTATGTCGTGTTCGGGAAATAAGGCTTTACCACTCAACTTGTTAGCTCCTAAACCACACAAAACAGCGCCAAATTGCGTACCATCATTGCATGGTTTTGGTTCCATTTTTGGGCAGAATAAAACAGCCATTAACATAGGAAATCCCAAAATGTTTGGCATAATCGTGGTGTGACGTAAACTTAAATTTGTCGATGTAGTATTTTCACCAACAGCAACAGAAACGATTAATCTATCGTGAACATCTTGGGGATCTGTATCTAACATTACAGAATTTACAGAGGAACCTTCAATTGTTATGTTTTCTCTACTATCTCGACACATCGGATAGATTGTATATTCTAAAGGACTAAATGGACCTCTTAATTGAAAATGTCTTGTACAATTAGCCAATGGTGGTGGTTCAACATCTATAACTTGAGCTTCTTCGTAAATCGGCTCCTCAAAATGATAGCAATTATCTTCTTTTTGCATTAACTCGCGTTTCGCATGATTTTCTTTCGATAAATAACTTTCTTCAGCCTTCATAGCGTAATGATTGCGAATTAACCAATCGTTAAATGAACTTCCAATGTTGTCTTCATTCGGTAAATTTCTGTACAACTCCAAGTGAACAATACCGCTAACAACCGAATAAACCTTTGCATAAACCTCAACATCTTTTAAAAATCTTTCAGAAGCTTGATTCGCACGAGTCGACCAAACAGCGCGTGGACTCAGAATAATCGATGGCTGGATTCCTGCTAAAATACATTCCATCGCTTGAGGAGGTTGTGTTTTTGCATCAAAAGGCAGAAAACGTAATTTATTCCAATTAACTAAACGTATATCGCCGTAATCGACGAATAGAACTTGGATGTTATTATTCGAATCGTTTAAGTAATAAGTATTAGAAGTTATTCGACAACGATAAAAACATTCGTCGTCATATTGACAAGCAAAAAGATCTGTGGTATTTAATTGGGATTTATTTGTAATCGGTTCCAATTCCATTTCATTTAATAACTTGTGAATATTTTGTAATTCAGCAGCGGTTTGATTGTCAACGTTGTGAGCCCAAAAATGACCGGCATCAATAAACTAATTTGAAGAAGAAAAAAAAATTAATATATACAAGGTGTTTCACTTAAAACTCTCAGGTCAAGTATATCTGGAATGGGTTGAGATATCTTAGCTTTATAAGGAGTTGTTGTTATAATTACGAAGAAGAGAAGTTGCTGAAACTATCAAGTTTTACAAATCAATGTTGATTAGGAAAGTTTCTATTGTACAATGAAAAATAACAAGACTTAACAAGTGAAGTAATTTACGAACTTTAGCAATAACAAATACAAAACTACAATTTCTCAACGCATTCCAGAGATACTTGGCCTGGAAGTTTTAAGTGAAACATCCTGTATTTCGTAGAATTATATATTTACAAAACATAATTCATAAATACAAACATAAATGAACAAATGATTAATATTTCAAAATTATAATATAAATTATGTATTCTTAAAATGTGAGATGTTAGTTTAGTAAATGTTAAATAACATCAAATTATCGGGCAAAATCTTTGCTATCAGAGCATTATTGCTGAACCACCTATAGGTGTTCAAAAAGTTTCCCATACCTTTTTTAGACATTAGAAACTAGAGGAACTACGGACCGTCCTCGGAGACGTCACCCAAGCATCGCTACGACTTCGAAAATTGTGCAGAAGATTTGTTGTCGGGTTCAACACAACCCGAAGCGTTCGATCAGGAAAATGGCAATGGTGTTTGGTGTCACTATCGGTAGTCAGAAGAAAATTAAAGTTTTGAAGTTACAAGATCGGTCATCTCTACTTCCTTAACGATACAATGAAGATGAAAAGATTGGAAAATTCTCGCCGAATGATTCACTTGATCAATGGTGCATTTATCAAAAATTTTCTTCACTGATGAGAAGATTTTTACGATCGAGCTGCCCCGCAACCATCAGAAATAACGTCAACTACTCAAGAAGAGTCAGCAGATGGCCGATACTGCAAAAGTTAACGGTCACAGCCATTTCCTTGCTTCTGTGATGGCTTGGGTCGGCATCTGCGCCATCGGGAAAACTTCGTTGGTTTTCATTGCCCGGAACGTCAAGATCAACACCATCAGCTATCAACAACTCGTTGTTTGACCGCCACGACTTCGAAAATTGTGCAGAAGAATCGAAGAATCACAATGCCGTCTTGAAAATATTCTCTGTAATGTTCAGTCATGGAAAGGCAACAAGAATATGCAAATCTAAGAAAAGGGAGTATATTAGAAGAAAAGTGGAGAATATATAGAGGAAAGTGGCGGACTCCTACAGGACAATTAAAACCATGAAAATCAACCCAAAAGCAGCGTGTGTAGAAGCAAAGAAGGAGGAGTACTAACTGAAAGAGAAGAGACAATGGAGAGATGGAAGTAACATTTTAATGAATTACTTATCGTGCCGAATAAGGAGCAAGAGAGGGAGCAAATGTAAAAAGAGTGAGTACGATAGAAGACGCAGTGGTGGAAGAAGTTGAGCAAGCCATAGCAAAGATGAAAACAACAAGGCCCCAGGAGAAGATCACATTACTGCTGAGCTGCTAAAAATTGGTGGAAATGTAACAGAAAGAAGACTCCATGAACTAATAACAACCTGCTGAGGGGAAGAAAGGATTCCCGAGAAATGGTAGATGGGAATAATCGTACTACTACATAAGAAAGAAGACAAATATGTATATGATTATTACAGAGGCATAACCCTCCTCAATGTAGGAGAACGCGGAGACAATACAGAGAGAATACTAGTGTGGCTTCAGAGACAATAGGACTACAATAGACCAAATTTTCCTAGTTAGGCAGACCTTAGAGAACCGATTTGAGCATAGCATAAACGTACACTGCCTATTCATTGATTTTAAGAAGGTTTTTAGGACAGCACAAACAGGAAGAAACTTGAAGGAGAGCTGCAACTGATGGGAATATCCGTTAGGTGCAACTCACCAGTACTGGCAGCAAAGGTAATGATATATCATGATAATTCCAAATTGTTCAACGGTACTAAAATTCAACTTGGCACTGCACTCGACGATTGGTGATTTTGACAAAGGACTAAGTATACTAACCAAATCGCATATTATACAGTTGCATATACTGATTATGATTCGTACGAGGGAGGAAATGATTGAAGTGTTCAGAAATATGGAAGAAGGTACGAAAGAGATGGGACTCACAAAGTACTAATAAAATCAGTTTTAACATATGCGGCAGAAACATGAATATACTGAAACGTAGGATATATGGAAAAAGAAAATACTGAAGCCGATACAACATACAACTATGCATTGAAATTCAACATTGATACGTCGACGATTAAAAAACGTCTTTAAGAAACAAATTTACCTGCTAGAAGTCAACAACTACAATTTGCACGCAAACATGGAGCAGAACCGTCGAAAAATGGTGAAACATGTAATGTGGGTAAATGGGTTCGTAAGGCGTCTGCCAGACAAAAAATTCAATTCTAGATATACCAGGAAAACAATTAAACATGGTGGAGGAAATATTATTGTTTAGGAATGTTTTTAAATCTTGTTTTTAAAGCTAAGATGATACACGAACGTATTGAAAAACACCATGTTACCCTAGGTTGAATATAATATGTCGCTGCGGTGGAGGTTTCAGCAAGAAACGACCCCAAGCATATGTCAAGGCAGCTACGGCCTTGTTTTATGAAAAAAATGTTAATTCTCGGATTTAAATCCAATTAAGCACCTCTAGGGCGATGTAAAAAAGAATAATCGACAAAAACACTAAATAGATAAAAAAATAGATAAAAAAGTGCAGAAAAATAGTTCTTCACTTTCGAAGGAGTAAGCAAGCGGCCACAAATTTGACTGTGAAAATCAATACAGACTTCCCACTCACTCTTTACTACGGGACATAGAAGTACGGTGGCAAAGTATGTATCAAATGGTGCAACGATTGGTATAAACTTTATCACCTAGTGATTGGGATCTTATAAAAAATATTACGAACGTTTTAAAGTTGTTTTATGAAGCGACATTAGAGTTGTTTTTTGACAAATAACAAAATCAGTATGCGTATTATCCCGATTTTGTTATTATGATTACGCAGAGGTGAAAAACATGACGAAGCAATTGCATTGTTTTTAAACAAACGATTTGCATATGTAAAAGGCCATCCTACACTTATTACATAAATTTTGCTCAATCCCTGATTTAAAATAAAATATCTTACTCCCAATGAAATAGATATGTTACCGTCAATCTGTATAATTCAGGTATTCTATACAATGCCTAAGTAATCTATAAAATACCTGGGGTGTCTAGGCAATGTATGAAATATTATGAAGATTATTGTCCATTAGATACTTTACCTAGGTAATGTATACAATTCCTAGGGATTACATAGAGTACCTGTTGGTCGACTGGCAATGTGTAAAATAAATAGATTTTGGTCTGTATTTATCCATTTTTACACATAATAAACTTTTTTATAATCTATAAGTTATTGTACAAAGAAGGCACCTAGTACCTTTCTGTAACTATAGTAAAATCACAATTAAATGACATTAAACTTAAAATTTTTCTGGGATCACTAACATAATGTTATTTGCTTATAAGTAATAAGTATTAAAAACTTAGGAAACAAAATAATTGTGTAAAAACAAAACGTAGAACTGAGTAAGTAAAAAAATATATTTATTTATTCTTACACGCGGAACTATTATGACACTTTGGAGTGCATAAAATCTTACTTTTAAGACATGAACACTTTTTAGTATCACAGTGTTTTTTGCAACTACATTTAATAAATCCCTGATCTGTCCCCGTAGATTGCAGATTCGCAACTGTACGGACCGTCATTTCTTAATTAGGGACATCTTTTTTTTTAAGTAGTTCTTGACGACAAACTGTAAACTGCTATCTTGAATACCTTTTCTTTACAACACCCTGCTTTGTTCCTATTTTATAAACTTCGTCATCCGTTTTTTGTAAGGCTACAGCTAGTATATAGCTAGTATATGCGAGTTGATAACAGATGTTCAGCGAATAAGCACGCGTACACCCTGCTCCGTATTTTCGATTATATATTTAGTTGTCTATCAGCGAATTTTATTAAATCTTTGTTAAAATGACGGAGAAAACGCGTCTTGCTGCTGAGCGCCGTGAGTTAGTGAAATCCTGTATCATTGACATAGTAAAAGACAACGAATTTATCAAAGTTTTGCGAGAAACCATTGCGAAGGAGGTGGACCGCGTTTTTGAGGAAAAAATCCAGTCCTTGGAAGAGAGAGTAAGCGACCTCGAAGAGAAGAACCGCAAATTGTCGGACAAGTGCGATGCGCTGGAGCAGTATTCGCGGCGTACGAGCGTGCGTATCATCGGGCTTAAGAAATGCGATCCGGAACGAGTCGAAGAGCGCGTCTTGGATTTATTTCGTGAAAAGCTGGACATTAAGATGCGAGAGGATGCGATAGATCGTTGTCACCCAATTGGAAGACCGAATAACGGCGTGCAGAGCTTAATAGTTAGATTTGTTAGTTATAGAGATCGAAAGCTTGTAATGCGGAATAAGAGAAAACTTAAGGGTTCAAAAATTACAATAGTTGAGGACCTAACTAAGTTGCGTTACGATCTGTACCGTGAGGCTATAAAGAAATTTGATCACAAATCGGTGTGGACATTGGACGGTGTGATTCACGTTGTGGTGAACGGTACTAAAACAAAAATTACATCATGGTCTGAACTGAACAAGATGTCAGGATAGTATATCTATAGACTTATTTATATATTTTTTTTTTTTTTTTTACTGCTATATAATTTTAATTTACCAATTGAATTAGCAGCTAATTGGCTTTTCTCTGTATTTCTCTGTTTATTTTTTTTTTCTGTAATTTGATGCGGAGCGGGTGTTGGCCGCCCAAATCTTGCGTTTTCTTTTTTTTTTTTTTTAGTTTGCTTCGCATACTATTTCATTGCTACTATTTGTTTATTATAGTTATTACTGTGTTTTCTTTTTGTTTTTGTTAATTTACCTACCTCTGTATAATGAACATTACGAATAATTTTAAAATAGCTCACCTTAACGTTCGCTCACTGCAGCCTAAAATTGATCAAGTAAGCTTGCTACTTATTGAGCACAACTTTGATATGTTTGCTATTACGGAAACTTGGTTGGATCCGAGTGTTCCGGATTATGATCTTGCAATAGAAGGTTATAACCTATATCGACATGATAGACATGGACGTGGTGGAGGCGTTTGCTGGTATGTACGGTCTAACGTGGTTTGTAGGGTTATGGATGTGGAGGGTGCCTTGGAACAATTATGGATAAAAGTTTCCCTGAAGAAATTATCGTTATCGTGTGGTGTTATTTATAAGCCCCCGAACATAGCTGCTGGAGACTTTATAGCTTCCTTTGAAGAAGTATTGGCACAAGTTACTTTATTGACTGACGATGTCTTATGCGTTGGGGACTTTAACATAGATATGCTCAAATCTGACACGGCAGCTGTTTCTGAATTGATTAATACTCTGGAGGTGTTTGGACTGCAGCGGCTAATTAAAGAGCCAACACGAGTCACCCCGAAAACTGCCACTTTGCTTGATGTTATTCTGTTCTCTAACGATGAATTAGTGTCTGATAGTGGGGTGTTGGATAATGATCTGTCGGATCATTCTCTGGTCTTTGTTGAGCTACATACACCACAGGAGAGGGTTGTACCCCTTTTCAAGACATATCGGAACTACGTTGGTTTTAGCGAGTTAATGTTTTATGAGCACTTACAATCATTGCCCTGGCGAATTCTATACGAGATACAGACTATAGATGAAAAAGTTAGATTTCTAACTGAAAATATACTAGTGCTATTGGATCTGCACGCGCCGCTAAAGAAAGCTCGAATTACTAAGCCAGGGGCCCCCTGGATATCTGCTGAACTAAGAGCAGCAATGCAAAATCGAGATAAACTGCTTCAATCTTTTAAGCGCTCACGAGACCCCGCGCATTGGCAGCTATATAAAACGGCGCGTAACTTGGTTACAAATATGCATCGCAATTGTAAACAAAAATATTTACAAAATTTTTTGGATTTGGGTAACGGTCCTAAGACCTGGCATACTTTGAAATCCACGAAATTAATTAAGTCCAAACATAGATCGCTTCCTAACCACTTTCAAGATGCTTCTATTATTAACGATTTCTTTATTGATTCGCTTCCCAGCACTAATAGCACCGTTGATAATAATATGTATTCCAACTTAAATGAACGTGTTGTAATCCCTCTCAGATTTTCTACAGTATCTGAAAGCGATGTTCTGAAGATTTTGAAATCAATTAAATCTAATGCAATTGGTACCGATGGAGTATCGGTTAAAACATTAGAATACTGTATGCCATTTCTACTGCCGTATGTCACACATCTTGTTAATTTTTGTATTCAAAATAGTGTATTTCCTTCTTTGTGGAAAGTAGCAGTCGTGCGCCCGATTCCAAAAGTTGCTAATCCGATCCTCGTTTCTGACCTTCGTCCAATAAGTATACTAACGGCAATGTCAAAAATCATGGAAAAAATTATTAATGGTCAACTGCAGCATCACCTGGAAATTAATAACATCCTTCCTTCGGTTCAGTCTGGATTTAGACATGGTCACAGTTGTACGACTGCTTTAACGTGTGTAATCGATGACATAATGGGTGCAACAGATAGAGGGTACATGACTGTACTTGTTCTATTGGATTACACGAAGGCATTTGATACAGTAAATCACAACCTCTTACTAACTATTTTAAAGCACTATGGGCTGGAAGATTCAGCAGTTGCATTCTTTGAGAATTTCTTAAGTGGTCGTCAACAATACGTGCAGCTGTCTAACCATCAATCTAATGTACGCCTTCTTGGGTCGGGTGTGGCGCAGGGTTCTGTGCTCTCCCCAACCCTGTTCTCAATTTACACAGCACCTTTAAGTAATATTTTTAAGTACTGCAAAGTTCATTTTTACGCAGACGATACTCAGGTGTATATATCATATAAACCTCAAGAACAACAACATTATCTGAATTTATTGAATATAGAATTGTCGGATCTGGTGTCTGCCGCCAACCATCACAGTTTAGTAATCAATCCGAATAAATCAAAAGTTATGATATTTGGCCGAAAAATGGATATTTTGCGTTATGGTGGAGATGTCAGGGTAACGGTCAACGGATCAACGCTCCCCATTGTATCTGAAGCACGTAATTTAGGGTTGGTGATGGATTCGGATTTGAGATTCCGGAGTCACGTGTCAAGTATGCTTCAGGGTGCGTTTGGTAAACTAAAAGCTCTGTACCCCTCTCGCCATCTTCTCACTATCAACACTAAGACTCTACTTTGTAATGCGCTGATTTTATCAAAATTTAATTTTGGAGATGTGGTGTATGGGCCGTCTTTACTTAGGGTCGATGAGCAGCGCATACAGAGGGTTCAGAACGCCTGTCTGCGATTTATTTTCGGGATTAGGAAGTATGACAGAATTTCATATAAGTTGACAGAGGTAAAATGGCTTAATATGGTCCGTAGGAGGCAGCTGCATTGTTGTGTGTTTTATTACAACATAATTCAGAGAGAAAAGCCTCAATATTTATGCCAAAAAATTCAATATCGCACTGACATTCATAACTTGAATTTGAGATTCAGGGGGGCTCTGTCACCTCCTAACCACAATACGGAGTTATTTAAACGGAGCTTCAGTTATCAGATTGTAAAGACGTACAATGATTTACCCACTGAAACGAAACTGCTTGCAAGCGTCTCCTCATTTAAAAAGCGAGTGTTTGGTTGCTTACTTGATCAACAGACGGCAATCCTATCTATTTAAATGTAAGGCGAAGGTGGCATTTATTAAGTATTAGTTTTCTTTTTTTTTTACATTTTTTTTCCCGTTTCTGTCTGTACTGGCAGAGGTATTTCTTTAATTATTTTCTTTATATATCTAGTTTATTCGCTTGTTGCTGAACGTTTTGGAATTTTTTGAATATTATTATAATGGAATTTAAGGTTAAGTTGAGCAGTGTCTCGGCACTGAACTTCGCCATTTCGTACTATTATAATTTACTAGTGAATTTAGTATTTTATTTTATTTCATTTTTTTTTGTTTTGTATAGAATATTTAATTTGTTAATTTGATGTTGGTACGAATAAAGACATTATTATTATTATTATTATTATATTGCGAGCATCACCACGACCTCTGTCGACTTCCGAAACAGGGATTCTTACAGTGGTACCCAATGGCACAGGGGGAAATTTTTTTCCAAAAGTGTGAAGCATTTTCTGAGTTTGCTCTGTTAAATTATCTTTAGAACTGATGCGGTTCTGTACAGCTAAAGCGTTTTTTAAGCATAATGGGCAAACAACTTTAGAACCATAGCCTTCTGCCATATCTTTCTCCGGAGCAGCACAAATAGCATGAATGGGTCTATTGCATGTTCTACACGAATGAGCACCCGTTGTCGCCTCAGTACCAACACAGCACAAGAGTAGGAAATCCAATGATTGCTCACGTTCTGATACAAAATTCAGAACATCTAAGGGTTGTCCATGTACCTCAGAAGGAAGACTTTCAACATTCACAGGTTCATCAAGAGTCTCGGCACTTTGGATAGTCATGTGTTCATCGTTATGTTCATCAAACGCACTTTAAGCATTCGAAACTTCATTACGGATCTCAGAACTTTCTATGACGGGGCTTTGTTGATGTTAAGCCTCTAGAGGTTGATTTTGTGTCCGAGCTCGATCTACTATTAAAGATTCTGAAAGAATCAGAATACTTGGTGATGACTTAATCACATTTTCTAGATCCTCTTCACTCTCCAGGTTGTGAGTATCATCGAGAGGTAAAGATATACCAACTTTTACTTTAGATCCAAAAAGAGCTTCGTACGGTGTTCTTTTGATGCCTGAATGGAATGTTTTATTCTTCATGAGTTGTACAAAGCGAAGACCATCACTCCAACGATTACTGTCACTATCTTGCATCCAAGTTGTTAGTATATTTTCGATGTCCTGGTTTGCTCGTTCGACACTCCCCTGACGTTGGGAATGTCTAGGCTTACCATGTACAATTTTTAAACTTGGCCAGTACGTTTTAAGACTGCTTACAATTTGAGTTTGAGAATTCTCTACCATTGTCTGATTGTAGGATCGCTGGTGCGCCAATCAATGTAAAAATATCCAGTAAATTGTAAGCTACTTCCTCTGCGCGTTTAGTTTTTAGTGCTCTTAATATTACAAACTTCGTGAGATGATCCTGATAGACCATTACAAATTTATATTCTCGATCTGGATGAGATTGATAGTCAATCAAATCTACTTGACGTCGAGAATTAAATTCAGATGAAAGTACGGGATTGACGACAATCCCTTTTTTTATTCCTTTTTGTTTTTGCTGGCACGGTTCGCAAAGTTGCAGATATAGTTCAACATCGTGGCGAGTTATATTCTTATATCGTGTAGAAAGCTCGTTCAGCATACGGCCTCGACCGCCATGGCCGATACTTTGATGTGCCTCGTGAAGTACTTGGAATAATTCACTATCAGCAACGTAATATATAATATTGTTATTTGGGGTATTCACAGGAAATATTAACCTATGTTTTTGACCAGCAGTTATAAAATCATAATGCTTCAATAACCAATAATCCCGGGGTTATGCAAGCAAAAACAAGTCGCTGCGCGTTTGTTTACTACATGGCCACATGTCTCCCCCTTCCCTGCTTTCGCCTTTTACACACATTGCCTGCTTCGCATTCGGTATTTTATAGAATACCTAGGCCAAGTATAAAATTAATAATATTTCATACATTACCTAAACGTTTTAGGTATTCTATAAAATGCCTAGGTAATGTATAGAATACCGGATTATACAGATTGCCAGTAACAGATACACTACAAAGGAAATAACAAATTTATTAAATGGAGACCAAAATAGAAAAAATACTGTAAATAGCTCATCACCTCAAGGTTCCCCTGACTAGAGAAAAGAGGATTATGGGATTTTCACGATTTGGATAATTCCCCCGAACAATCTAATAACGAAGAATCACTGTTAGATCAAATTCTTAAATGTTATATAAATAAACGACACCGACGCTTGCAAAGAAATGATAGTATTTTCCAATAGTTATGGAATTCAAGCCCATACCCTTCACTCTTTGGTGCTGCTAATTAGTATTTGCTAATCGCCGCAATAATTTATTAGGGGAAAATATTGAAAAACTTTTATTTTGAAATTATAATATACCTCTATTTAATTATAACCATTAAGATTAGTCATTTACTTTGTAATGAATACAGTATTATTAAAATCGTTGGATTTTGTCATTTATTTACCTCTAAAAATGTTTCTCATATGGTTTCGGTTGTAATTAAGACAAAAGCCGAATTTCGGTAGTAAACATCGGTTTTGGTCGGACCCTAGTTCTATGTCCAGTAGTGATAGTGCTAGTATTAGTTTTAGTTCAATTAAAACCGGACGTGAAACCCTTCGTACATTTAAAGACTATTTTCACGTCGTACCTATTATTTCGCACAGCACTATATTTAAATATTCTAAAATATTCTAAAACTTAACTCAAAATAGAGATAAATGTATTGCAAAATTAAATTGTAAGAAAATATGTGATAAAAGTTTACCTGTTTCATATCATTTCTCAACAATAACAAAAATCATAAATTACTCACCATAGTAATAGTAATTTTAATGTACTGTATCCCTAAAGATGGTAAAACAGATATCGTTTCACCAGTAGAAGCCTTCTTAACTAAAGAGCATATCCCAGAAGATTCAGTAATCCCCAATTCTTTAGCACGTTTCCAAGACTCAACAGCACTACAAAAAAAAAACAGAAATAACTTAATTTCTCATTTTCACCCAAATTATTTTTCTTAATTAATTAACTTACGGCAAACATCTAATTTCATTGCTCATTCTTAACTGTCGCCTTTTAACAGCACAATAAACCTCCTTGCAAATTTTGCCTGGCATTGAAGCGATAGGATCTTTACCTCCATAATCCATTTCATTCGTTGTAGGTAAATTAAATTGTACATAAACGCGACTAAAAATATAATGAGTATAACAACAATTTTTGCAAAGAATAATTTTAAATTACTAGCTCTGATCGAAAGAAACGTCGGTCGTTCCTTTACAAAATTTAAAAAGCTCTTTGATACGCCTTGCGTACAACGGTCCTGGTTGAGTTTTATCCATATTAGTAAAATATACTGTTTTAAATGGATCTTTACCACCAAGTAAACGAACTGCCTGAGTTTCACGTTCGTTTCCATTCAGTGCAGGCTTCTTGAAATAATTTGGATAAAAAGCACCCGCCATACATACCTTAAAAAATAAAAAACAAGCATGAAAAATTATTTTATTTCTTAAATTAAATAAAATATTTAATCTTATTCTGCAATTATAAGCTAACCTTTAAAAACAAAGCATTTTCTCTACTACTTATAACATTTGTTCTTTCACCTATCGGTTCCATAATACCCATTTGTGCACAACGTTTTGTGATTTCATCCACTAAAATAGACCATTCCCTTAATGATCTTAAATTTATATAATTCGATTTCGCCCAAGATTTTTCGCTATTGGCATGATTAAATGCATTACTTTTTCTTTTCATATCCCATACTTTGTATAAATTTAAATAAGCGATTAAATCGCTACTGGATCCATCGGCCCATTGTAAAATATTTTGATACGCTGATAATTTTTCATGGAACGGCGTTGAAAATATGTTTGATAATGAACAACCGGCAGCCATTACAATACAATCTGTTAAACAAGAAAACATGTGTCCCAAAAAAATTAATTTTGATAAATTGACGCATAAAGGTAAATTGGCCATAACGTTTCCTAAATATGTTAAATCTCCGTCGCAATTTGTTGAAACGCCCCTGCATGTTAAAGCTAAAGCGCCAACCTTGAAAATAATTTTAATTTAACTTAAGAAAGATTTGATTATTTAAGTATTACTTCTTTTAGATACCAAATTGTCGTTTGGATATTTGATAAATTCGGTGGATCGATTGCCAAAGCTAAAATAGCTTTTGGTGGATCATTTAATTCGAGAAGTTTTGAACTTAAAACAATTCTATCGAGTGGTGCTCGAAGCATTTCTGGTATTATTTCTTTTGATAAATAAGTCTAAAAGAAAAAAAAATTATTTTGAAATTCGTAAAATTCGTATTAAATGAAGTTCTTACGTCATAAAAGTTTCTAGAAACGAATCTATAAACTCTACCATCATTTACACGTCCAACTCTTCCTGTTCTTTGAGTGCAATTTATATGAGAAGCCCATTGCAATTGTAAACTTTCATATTTTGTAATCGGATTAACCACCATTGTTTTAGTTAAACAAAAATCAATCACTAAATTTAAAAATTACAAAAAGATAATAAATTGCTTTTATTATAATTTATCATTACTATATTGGTGTGAATTTAGCCACAATTTGTATCCATAAGATATAACTTGGCAACTAAATTGCGGGCGTCTGATTTTAAATAGGGGTAATAATGGGCCGCTTCTATGCACCCAAATAGACTGCTTGCTTATTGGAACTAAACAACGTTCCAGTAATTGGTAAACAATGAATAGATATCATCATTATTCGATGCTTCAAACTTGTTCAAAATTACCGTTGTTGTCTTGTCTACGTTTGAGATAAAGCCAATAGTGTTTCGCATCAGTTACAATTTGTTGTGGTACACAATCATTACATCGCTTGTAATCATAGCCGATCAAGAACTTAGACCAAGCGCGCAAGGAACAAAACCGTATGTAGTCTAAGTGAATTTCATACCTTCTACTCGTTATTGAGGTCGTTTCATCAAAAGTTAGAAATCACAACATACAAAGCATGAGTAATGAATAAACAAAATAAGAAAAAAAATCTTGAAAACACTTATTTTCGCGCGCCTAAATGTATCTCTCTCCTTAATGTTTCAATATTGCTGGGAGAAACATTTGGTATATGTTCAATTAGAAAACCTTTGTCTTGGCCAGTACTGTCACCAAATTTGACACCTTCAGACACCTGACCATAGGAAATGGCAAAGAACGCATTTACGCTACAAGACTTAGTGTCGGTACGATATTTGTCGAGCCAAAATTCCCAGAAAGGAAAAAATCAATAACATTCTATTCTCTGAAAGCAACGGTTATTCACGGCTTTTTTGCACTTTTGGTGAACATCTTCGAAACTAATTAACGGATTTCCAGCAAGCTTTTGTTGTGAAAAATGAAGTTATAAAAAATATAACGTAAATTTTTTTGAAAACAAACAAAGAAAATTTTATTGAATTAGCCGACCCACAGCTCCTAATCTGATAAATTTTAAAAAACGTCCTCACTGCAAGTTTCACTATCAGAAGCTGTAATAATTAATCTTTCTGTTGCCTCGTCAATTCGAACCTCGTTTTTTAAATAATTATTTTCAAGTTTAACAACATTTTGACAACACTTCAACCAGTCTTCAATAGTAACCAACGAAAATTCTTCTTCGGTCAGAGTTTTTAAAACGTTTAATTTAAATAATACATTTCTCTTCGCTACTTTGTTTTTAACTTGAGCCCATATCATTTCAATCGGATTTAAATCGGGGTGGTCTTTTTTTGAATTGCAAGTAGGTGCTTTATGTACTTGTACATTATGATATAAGATTTGGAATTAGCTTCTCTGTAAGCCACGTCTCATAATTTTGCGAGTTCAACTGCTATGGTAGTCTCCACCTTTGGTTTACTCCAGATTTAAAAATCAAGAGACAGTTAGGTATGAAACCCGTTTCACCACTAGCGTGAACAATAACTAATCGATTGCCGATATGGGTGATAGTAAAACATTAGTGGTATAGTCTGTCCAACTATTGGGACTAGTAAACTGCGTGAATGTAAGTTTCATCTGAAAAGACAATAGGTCTACCTTGGCTCCCATAATATATAATTTTATCCAAATAATTAAACTTTAAAGCACGAATATCATTCTTCTCTATCAGCAACCGCCGATTGTTCTTAGTTTTCCTCCATTTAAATCCAAGGTTTTTGATAATTTTCTGCATTGAGGTAGGTACGTTTTCTCGGAAAGTCATATTCCACACTTGATTTTTGTTGTAATTGTGTAAGAGTAACGCGACGTCCTTCGGTTTTATGGAAATTATAAATCATGTTTCCAATATCCATTTGTTCCCATTCTAGTATGTTGGTTTTCGTGCACATTCTCTTACGTTTTTTAGGAGAACTGAATGTTATATTATCATCACCATTGTTTGAAGCTTGTAAATCGCAACCTGTGTGTAAATCTATGACTTGCTTTAATTTTTTATGGCGTTGTCGAAGAAGCTGCTTTATCCTTTAGAGCTTTTAACTTTGGTGTTAACAACAATAGAAACTTGAACAAAAAACAGAAGAACAAACAAGACTACAAGTTCCTTATGATTAAAATTAATATCTTTTGTCGGTGCACCCCACAGCAAGCTTCAAAATGTAGGAAGAAAACACGCATTAGCGTTATTCGCCATTGCTGAAATTGGAGAGTGCCAAAATGGGGAAGGCACCTACAGAAATATTGGCAAAGGGTAGACTTTTCAAATAAATAAAACCTTATTCAAATCGGACAATACGTTCCAAAGTTATTGCACTTTGAAACTGGTCATCATTTTAGGTAATGTATTTTTTATGCCGCTGAGTATAGTTGCCAGAGATGCTCCTGTAGCACTTAAAACACGGTTTTTTAACTCTGTTTTATTTTCATTTGGAAAAATTGTCTTAAAATAATGATAGACCTTAAATATAATACCGACTGAGATTAAGTTTCTGTCTTTTATTTTTCACTTCCATTGATTTTTCATAAGAAATTACACTGAAAATGCATAAAACAACTTACGTTACGTAAATCGATTGCAATTCACGATAAACAAACGCTTTTTGCAAGTATAAAAACCCACTTGCTATGCCGCCGCTAATGACTTTTGGGATACCGAATGTTAGATTCCCAGAATTTGACGTAGTGGTTTTCTGAGAAATTTGGCTCAACAAATACCGTACCGGCTCACAGTGTTAGCAAGTTTGAAATTACCGGCCATAACATGATTTTACTAATTTTCTTTTTTAATATTTTGGCAAATGGGGATGGTTAAGATATATCGTAACACTCGCTACTTCGCAATAACCACTTTTTATTAACTTCAACTCTGGACAAAAATGACATATAAACCTAACACTTATTTTGCATATCAATTTCCAAAAACATTTGATTAATATTGAGAAACGATTGTAAACATATTAAAAGTTGTACCCTTATGAAATTTCACTATAATATTATACTGTATGTGTTGTTTATGTAACACTGTAATAGCTTCTTGAATGCTGGATTTATTTATCTTTTTCTCAACACTGTTCATAAACAAAATCTGTTTAAAAATTAAAATTTGCAATGTTAAACTTTCATTTAAGCTATAAAAAAAGTCCCACAAGATCTCAGGTTGAAATTTGTTTTTATGTAGTTTCAAGCCTATATTTTCCGTTCAAAAAAAAATAAATTGCGCATATTTGCGCATTTTCAATAAAATGGCTAATATACAGCATGGTGTCTACGGATATTCGACAGTGAATACTGAAAGTTAGTTTTGAAACTATCAATCGTTTACCTATTTTACAGAATAATTATTTTTTATGAATTAATATTAGTACTAACTCTATTATTATATCTAGAACTAGAAGCTTTCGGGCTTAACCGTGCGTCTTTAAAAAAGAGTCACGATTCAGATAAAAATGCCAAACCAGATGCCTATTTCACAAAAATTATTATCAAGAAATGAACACTGCTGTATTTAAAATTTTACAAACACAATTCCATTATACAATCAATTGGTATTATATGTCTGTGGCAGTGCATAAAATTCTTGTGCATGGCCACTTAATAATAAAATCATTAAGTATCCAGATTGGCCTGCTTTCAGAAGATGCGCAAGAAACTCGGAATAAAGACCTTAGAAGGTATAGAGAGAACTTTTTCAGAAAAATGTCAAGAATACACAATAATAGAGACAATATAGGTTAATTGTCTTAAATTGTTTTTTAATTTACAATTAAAAAGTGTAATAAAAACTGTAGCATTCTATTGAAAATACCGAAGCTATGGTCTACTTCCGGAAGTGGCAGCCATCTTAAAAAGGTTTTAGATCGAAAGTTCCGAATGAACAACCTATGCTACCAGAATTTCAAACCTCTATGAATAGTGGAACCTTAAAAAGTTTTAACGAAAAAGTTACGTGAGACACCCTGTATATATTATAGTATATAAGTATATATTACTTATTGTTAGGGTACATGAAATAAATGTACCATGTTTTCGGAGTTACATTAGCTTAAACATCCAACCCAACCCACAACAAAACCTTTGTTTCGCTTTTATTTTCAAATATTCATTTCAAAATCCTAAATTTTGTTTGAAGCAGTGTGTATAGCTGAAATAAATCCTAGCTAACCATTAAGGAGATATTATAATAGTATTAAACATTTTCAACTTCATTTAGTTGTAATTAGATTTTTAGCCAGATATTCATAACATCCTAACACTGTGGCGGTTGTACTAACATTAATAACCTACAACACATAACATCGATTGCAAGCTACTTGTACTAAATTGTATTATTGTACTTATTAGATGTATAGAATGTGATAAGCAGTATATTTTTTGTATGAATTAATTAGGCAATGAAGGATTTATTTATTATATCTAAAGAAATGTATGGACTAAATAGCTTCATTTGGACGTATGTACACACTGTCTGTTGTTAAGACATGGCAATCCCATGTAACTAGTAAGTCTAATTAGTTTTCAATCTTTGTTGAAATGAATAACTTCTAATCTGTTTTGACTCTCATTTCTAATTCAAAGATTCTTGGTCTTATTCTCCTGTATGGGTCTAATATTACTATAATTTAATATTTTAAATTTAAATTGACACCCAAATTCACCTAAAAGAAGGTGAATATAGAAACTAATTAATTCATTGTATTTACTATCATTGCCTTTTAACTTTTATGACTGTTTTTTTAAAACAGTGGCATTATACAAATTTAACAATATATTAAAGAACTGCAAAACAACTGCTTGTTGCAAAAACCAACATGCAATTTCAAATAGGATGCATTACACCAAACATTTTCTTTGTTTAGACACAAATAATATTCTTTGTGATTACCTTAAATAATATGGATACAATCTATGACCAATTTCACATCAGTGCTATTATTTTTACCATAAGCTACATCAGGAACAGTTATAGAACTTTCAGCAATATTAGTAGATAATATAATTTTTCTATAACCTGGGTTAGCTGGAATAAAAACTTTTCTTTGTTCCTCATTTGTAATTGAAGAATGTAAGGGTAAAATATACCATTGAGTTTCTGATGCCATTGTATGACTTAAAAAGATAAAATCAAACAAATTATCATAACATCAAATTAAATTTAATACTTACACTTGTAATTTAGGATCAGTTAAATGTGAATAAGCCGTCTCAATTTCTAATATTCCTGGTAAAAACACCAAAACGCTTCCAATATTACCATCTCTATCCAATTTATCAAAAATTCGAATTAAAGGAACTAACATTTGATATAAATTTGGATGAATCTTTGGATCATCAATATTCATTGATGGCACCTAATCAATTTTTCAAAACTTAGATAAAAAATAACAAAACAATATTAATTCGAACCTGATGTAGTAACTCAAATTGGTCGACATAATAAATTTGGGTGTCGTATTTACTTTTTTCCGTTATGTGTAACATCGGATATTGCGTGGTTTCACCTCCAACAGTGTGTTTAAAATAATCTCGAAATTTTATTGTATCGAAAGTAGCTGACATTAAAATCACCTTAAAATGTTTTTGTTATAAATGGGATGAAATTCTCCATATTTCTCTAATATAATAAAATATGATGGTAAAAGTAAAAACTTTTTGAGAAATACTAAAATGTTTTTTTTTATTCAATTTTATTTTTATTTCAATAATATAGTTAAAATCTTGGAAGGTAACATATTGGATATGTTACCTTCCAAGAAATATGTATATCCAATATGTTATCTTCCAAGATTTTAACTATATTATTGAAATTTTTTGATTTTGTTAAATTAATTTTTTGTTTGTAAATTAAGTTGAAAGAAATTTAGATCCATTCCTAAACCCCACCTACTAACAAAATATTTTTCCATTATATTGTATAGTATTCTAAGTATTGAAGATGAACCATTAGTTTCGAAACATGTCTGCTTGAATTGAATTAAACATTTTAGTATTTCTCAAAAAGTTTTTACTTTTACCTACATCATATTTTATGTTTTTGTTACATTAAGATTTATTTTATTACATAAGTTAATGTTTTTCTCACCTTTACTTTAAATGAATTTGTGTAAAGATACTTTCTAATCAGTAATAACAAGAAATCCATTTCTTGACTTCTTTCATGGACCTCATCTATTATTATATGTGTGTAGTTATGAAGATTTTTTGCTTTAACTAAAGCTTGTAATAAAACGCCTGTTGTAACGTAAGAAAGAATTGTGTCAGCACCACGCTGTTTTTCCAAACCAACTTGGTACCCGCAAATTGCACCTAGTGGCCAACCACGTTCATCACAAACCCTTCTAGCTACACTAATTGCTGCTATACGGCGAGGTTGAGTTACCACAATGTTACAATACTCATTTTTTCTTTGACAATGATCTAAAATATATTGTGGGACTTGGGTTGTTTTCCCACAACCTGTGGGGCCGTGAATAATCAAGATTTCATTGTTATTCAAATAATCAATAATCTCGGATTTGTAATGTGAAATGGGAAGAGAAGAATCATTTTTGGGAATGAAAGGGTATTTTTGGAATATTTCATGAACTAAATCTGATTTAGTTTGGTTAACTGAAGCTCCAGCTGGTTCATCATCAATATCAGAAAGACCCTAAAAAATAAAGAAAAGATTAAACATCTACCTAAAAAAAAACATTTTTGTATAACCCCATAATTTAAATGATTCGCAGCGTATAAAGCTTCTTCCTGTTTTTTGTACTCTTCAATATAAGCTTGTTCATCTTCTTGCTGCTCTTCTTCACTTGATTGATCGTCATTAGTGATGGAATGTTGTATCCGACCATTAACAACACCCATAGGAACAACAATAGGTTTTGAATCTAACAAGTTTCTTAGCAAATCCATTTCGGCAATTTGATACGTGTTAACGATATTGATTCTTTCTCAATAATGATAATTTACTATTATCATTAAATTTAAGCAAGAATAAGGACATTCGTAAAGCATTTATACCGAAGTAATAAATTTGTTGCTAAATAAGCAGGTTATGGTTGATACTGAAAAGTGACGGTATCACTAATACGCATGCGTAACACTATAATAGTTATGTATATAATTTTTTTTTAATTTAAGATGTTATTGTATTAAATTAATTTAAATTTAGTTAATTAATTATAAATTCATAATATAATTAATTAATAGTGTTTCCTTTTTATAACAATAGATGACACTACATTTTTTTGCAACGAATTTATTAAAAAATTAAGAAATAACAATTAAAAAATGTGATCTATTTCAAAGAATGCAATCGAGATAGTTTAAATATTAATTAAATTAAAAATGAAATAAAAGAACATTTAAATTAATAAGATTGATTCTTATTTGTTTTTTCAACGATAGATGGCGCTATACTTCATTCAAATAAACATTACAACATAACCTGACATAACCTCAAAAAGTTAAATAAATTTATCGTATGAATTTCTTTTAATGAAGACAAATTAAAAACTATGGAATACGAAGAATACGATTATAAATTATCCAAAAATAATCCCGTTTTAACAGCTAAAACCATTTCTGATATAACAGTTTTAATTAAAACGAAGCTAAACGAAAAAAATATAAACTCGAATCAAAATTGTGTAGAATTTGCTGAATTTAAGTATTTAAAAAATAAATGTTTAAGTGGAGATTCGTCGATAAGTTGTGGGGCGGCAGATGGAGTAATTCAACTGGTGAAATGGAATTTAATAGAAGTTTCAAAGATGATGTCTGAAGTAACTGCGATGATACCTTTCGCACAGTAAATGTTTTAATCACCACATTTATTAATTAATACATGTAATTTTGTATTTTTTAGGAACCATAAAGGGTTATTAGTAGTACTTTTTGATTTATTAATAATGGATATGGAAAAGAAATTGCAAGATAATGGATATTATAAATGTCCATTTAATTTAGCGATACCTCAACACCCCATTATTTCCATTTTAGTTCATAATGGAAGTGTTTGGAACGTTGTTTTGAGTTGTATTAAAAAAGTTAATGATGTTGAAAATGAAAGGTTTGTAAAAATAATAATTATAACATGATTAAAAATATTTAAAATTACTTTTTAGATATAAAAGTAGCTTAAACGAATTATTTAGACCAGTTTATTTATATGTTTTATGTGATCCACACACAAATACAACAGAATTATGTCGAATGAATTTTCTAAAATTTTTGATGGAAGATGAATTTAATATTTTGGTTATACAAGATATAATTGTATGGTTACAGGTAATTATTTAGTTAACTTTTTTAATAATTTAAAGGCGGCGAAGGTATAATTGTACCTTTACATATTTTACATGTATATTTAAAATTAAAGAAGTACAGTTTTTTTATTGTCAAAGTGACCTACATGACTAATTAGATAAAAAAGGATAAGGTTTAACTCATTTGGACCTATTACTGTTTATTATATTCCCTTAAGTTTATGTACCTAATTAAGAAAATGTTTTTTGACACAGATGGGGTAAATTTCCAAAGTATTTACACTTTTTTATTACTTAACCGCCATTAAAATACAGATACTTTCAGTTACACATCGTTCAAGTAATATTCCATAAGATCCAAAATGGAAATTCCAGGTCGCGGTATTTTATTTATAACATTATTTATTTAAAACATTTTTTTTTACTATGTATCCACCTCCGATAATGATAAAAGGCCTAGAAGTTTGGGGAAAAATCTTGATCACTAAAATGGGCAAGAGAAATATCTGGAAATTATTTCGAAATTCGTAATTCGACCGTTAGAGGGCGCTACTGCCATAAACAAATATAAAATTCCCGCTATCTTGGAAAGTTGAGGTGATGAGCTATAACTTTAACAACACCATTTGATAGCTTGGATAATACCCCATCGTTTTTGCTTTGCGACATTTCTCATAGCTGTTGTAACAAAGTAGGGGGATGCCAATGCGTTTTCAAATATGTAAATATTTACATTTTAATATCTTCTGGACCTTGCAAGCGATTTGAATATTTTTGGTCATGTTTGAAAGAGCATTTTATGTACTTTTAAAAGATATTTTTAGTAAGACCGTTTGGTTTAAAACAAATAAGCTAGAGAGTGCATTATCTGCAGCGATTGGTTATATTTGTGAATTAAAAAAATGTGAAATGGAACGGTACTATTTACTTGACAGATCCTTCGTCAGCATAAAATTTGCTAACTATTAGCGAAAACGGCATCTTGATATCTCCATCCAATCTCGAATTATAGGAGGAAATGTTAAAAATTCGTATACCTTAATCGGATCAAGTTACCTTAGCAAACAAATCATAGAGTAAAAAAATTTTATTACTTAGACCAGCCATACTCAACCTTTTTTTCCTTAGGGCCACATACCAAAGGTTTTTAAGTTACGCGGGGCCGCAACATTATACAGAGTGTTTCAATGACTCGGGGAATAAATGTAACCACAGAAGAGTTCACTAGAGTGAAAATGATGACGATTCATGTAAAAAAAATTAGTAAAAGTCCTGAAATTGCAAAGATACAGGCCATCAAAGTTAGGAAATTTTAACACTTTTTCTAAATATCTTAAACACTATTTATGGCAAAGCGTTGAAATTTGGTACAGTCTAAACTAATATCACGTAAAATCATTAGGCAATTTTTGAGTTGGATCAGTACGCGGGAACAATGCTATACAGGCTGTTCCTAATGTTTGTTTGCTCAGAACTTTTTTATTCTATCATAACCCTACATTTATTTTTACAGTTTCTAATAGTAAATTTAGTTTAGAAACTTTAATCACTCTTAGAGAATATTGATAAAATCCAAGGTTTTCGTATTAAATACAAAAATGTTAGGCTCCGAATTCAATAACACTAAAAAAAAAAAAATAAATAAATAATCTGAATTGGCAATGACAAATGAAAATCGAACTGAGCTGTCATTACTATTATGTATGTAACATGTCCAAGTGTAGATTTAGCTAAATCACATTTTTAATTTGTTTTAGTTGGTTTAATAAAAGAATCCAAAACCAATAAATTAAAAATCAACAAAAAATAAACAAAAAAAACGACAACACTAACAGGAATAATAAAAAAAGTACATAAAATAACAAGACAAGTAATAAAAAATACTAAAGAAAATGTTCAAAAACTTAGATTTCTTTTTTTTTAGTGCTATTATAGAAATCGGAACCCAACATTTTTGCATTTAACACGAAAACGGTGGATTTTTATCAATGTTATCTAAGAGTAATAAAAGTTTCTAAACTAAATTTACTATTAGAAACTGCAAAAATAAATATAGGGTTATGATATGATAGAATAAATAAGTTCTGAGCAAACAAACTTTAGGAACAGCCGGTATAGCATTGTTCCCGCGGACCGATCCAACTCATAAATTGCCTAACGATTTTACATGACATTGATTTATACTGTACCAAATTTCAGCGCTTTACTGTAAATAGCGTTTAAGATATTTGGAAAAATGTGTTAAAATTTCCTAACTTTGATGGCCTGTATCTTTGAAATTTGAAGACTTTTACTAATTTTTTTTTTACTCGTGTGATTACACGACTCGGTCTACGACCTCGTCGTGCAATTCTCCACACTCGTACTGTAATTATGTTTCTAGCCGACTTGTAATAGAAATAACTATTACACAATAAAAAACTAATGTATTTTTTACAATATTTATTAGTTACCGTTATAAATGTATTTAATAGTAAATATTTAATTTAAATTAAATATTATTTTTACACAAAAAATAATTGATGTAATTTTTTAATTATCAATTTAAAAAAGTTGTTACAGTATCGTAAAAATTTTTTTACTACTTGAGACAAATCGTGATTGTAATTGGTACATGCCACACACATGTGTGCCACACATATTGCCAGGGTTGCAAAAACAAGTTTTTTTTTTACTACTTTTACTATTGTACTTACGATTTATACTAGAGCTAAATGTAATAAATGTAAATTAAGTATGGTGGGACTAGTATCATGTTTAAAACAACATGTACACAAATGTGTTTCGGTGGAAACGGAAAGATTGTGTAATGTAGAAGAAACATCCAGATTCAATGATGAATCGGAAGAAGATGTAAATAGAGCCCCATCTACCACTATTGTTTCTCAAATTGATATTCAAATAGCCAAGTTACGCCACAAATACTTCATTTCGAGCAGTAGAACATCAGGAATTCAAAATTTAAGATGTATGCTACGATCCGATTATACACCGCCAAATGACTCTAACCAATTAATGGATGACGTTTATAGTACCATCCAGGCAAAAGTGAAAGAAAATTTGATTAACAAGAACATTTGTTTAGCACTGGACCGTTGGATCAATGTGCATAACGAGCCAATTATAGCAGTGTGTGTGATAGACGTTGAATATGAACGAATTCACTTAATATGTTCTATAGACACAGTCATACTGCAGAATATTTGCTGAAGTTATGAAAAAATGTTAGGATGCGTATAACTGCAACGTTGTTAGTGTAGTTACAGAGAACGCTGCAAACGTGGTGAAAATGAGAAATGATATGGTTAAGGAACTAGACCAAAAAGATATGATAACTTATGGCTGCTCTACCCATATATTTAATTTGTTAGCCTGTGACTTACAAGGAAATTTAATAATTCCAGAAGTTAAGAGTAACATAAAAACAGTATGCAAATATTTTCGAAACTTTCATTTCGCAAACGCCAAATATAAAAAAGCCGTTAGATCTTCTTTAATTCTACCGCAAGATATTCGTTGGGATACTTTGGCGGGCTGCTTGGAAAATTATTTAAAAAACTGGCCGATTTTATACAGCATTTGTTCGGCAAACAGAGTAGCAATTGACAAAGATATTATCAAACTTGTAAATGGTTCAGATTTAAAGATAACCGTTCAAGATTATCTTAAAAAATTGACACAGTAGTTCATGTATTATAAGTGAACATACTGAAATTTGGGTAAAATTATTAAAATCATTAAGACGAACTTATTAATGGTAAATTTAACGAAATGGATGTACAGAAAGGTCAAGACCGTTTAGAAATGGCGTTAACTCCCGTTCATTATTTAGCCAATATACTAGATCGTCGTTGTAGAGAAGCAAATCTCAATCAGGGATAATTAGATAGTGCAATGGAGTATGTGGAGATGCATTATCCAGAAGTGTTACCGACTATCATAAATAGATGTACATGTTTTCAAAACAATTAATAGATAATGTCAAACCGTTAGCCTGGTGGAAATGTATTAGCTCTTTGGATCCTATTACATTCAAATTAATTCAACAGCTACATACTGCGGTAGCATCCTATGCCAATAGTGAGCGTCTTTTTTCATACTATGGCTTAATACAATCCACCTTAAGAAATAGATTAGGAAATGATAAAGCAGCAAAATTAGTCTGCATATTTAGAGAATTAATTGGAGTAAATAGTGCATCTAGCAGAAACGAATTATGATTTTTGTTTAAGTTTTGCTTTAGTTGTATTAAGTTTTAGTTTTAATGCCGATTTGGCAATAAACATACCTAAAGAGAAAACAGAAGTGGAGAACAAAGTGGAAACACTTGGCTCTCCGGAGCATCTAGTTGATGAATCCCAAAAAAATATTTTTAACTGGTTTTCTGAGAACCGTCTTAGTTTGAATGAATACAAAACACAGTCCCTAATTTTCTCATTGAGGCCGCAAACTTTAAATGACAATAGCTCAGTTAAATATCTCGGAATTCACCTTGATACCAAACTTACATGAGAGGAGCATGTTGTTCATTTCATTAAAAGGTTAAATACCAGTATTTATTTGATTCATAGCTTAGTGAGAGTGGTATCGCCGAAGATGGCACTTGCTGCCATTTTGTGTTCTGCTCACGCTTCGCTTGTCTTCCGTACTCAGCGAAGAGGTGTGAGAGTTGTGGCAGGCATGGGTTTCGCGGAGTGTTGCAGGGCAAAGTTTATTGAATTTGGAATTCTGACTTTTCCTTGTGCGTACATTTTCAGTTGTTTACTATTTATAAAGAATAACTTAAATGGTTATAGCAAAAATCGGGATTATCATTCTTATAATACTCGGAATAAAGGTGACCTTGTTTCAGATTTTACTCGAACGACAAGGGTTAGATATGGCGCAAATTTTTACGGTTTAAAATTATATAACGCTTTACCAGAACGAGTGAGAAATTTAGAAGCACTAAAATTTAAAGTAGTATTAAAAAGGTATTTACTTGATAAGGCCTTTTACAGTGTGGATAAATTTCTAACCAGTGAACCAATTTATATTTATTCACTGTTCGTTCAAGAAACTATTGTGTTTGTCTAAGTAATGTACATTTATATTCTGTATTTTCTGCCGATGTATGACTTGTGAAATAGCTTCGGCTGACATATCATCAATAAAGAATTATTATTATAGATGAATTAAATTAATGAATTTTTCAGATTTCATCAATTGAAAACCAAATATACTCAAGCAATGTTTTAATAACACTTTACGAGTCAAATTGGATTAAAAATAATGAAGAATTTAATGATTTTATTTTATTTTGGCTGTTGTCTTTGTTATTGGAAGTTTGTACAACGAAATCGGATCCTTGTGACATTATATTCGCTTTAAATCGATTTGATTTGAAAAATCACAAAGATTTAGAATTAATTTTGGTGTTTTTAGCTAAATGTATTGAAGTGATTCAACATTTTTATTTAAAAGATCTTCTAAAATTATGTAATTTATTATTATTATAATTTTTCAGATTTTTTTAATTAAGTTTTGTCTTAGGTCATAAAATTCTACCTGATCACTTAAACAATTTGACAATCAATATTTTAAAAGCATCTTTATTGAATTGGTTGCTATATTCATCAGACATTTTACATAATTCTCAGATGTTATTAAATTTATTATTTAACAAACTCAAAAACGTTAATGAAGCAATTGATTCCGATTCAAATGTAGATCAAAATCCCTATTTAAACACATTTTTAAACACAAATCAACACTTACATTTAATATTTCATATTTTTAAATATCTCAAAAACCCTAGAAATACTCTTAAATTCTTAGAAATATCAAATGATTTTTCTCCCTTTCTTTTAAAGCACTCCTCAATTTTTATAAAAGCAATTTTTCTTGATGAAACAAAAATTCATAACGATGAAATCACAAGAAAATCGTTATCATTACTTTTAAAAGACGTTTTCAATCATACAAACACATCGAATAATATGTTAACATTTTTATTATATAAATTGGCTAATACAAAGAATACTAATACCCATTTGTACGTTTTAAAATCAATGGTTCAATTAGGAAAATTTCGTGAAAATGTTCATGTTATAATAGCTACGTTAAAAACATTATCAAATACTTCACCTAAAATGAAAACGTTCGTTTTATCATTATTTTTTGAGTTATGGAAAAACGAATTAAAATGTTATTTTTTGGTACAATCAATGTTGGTTGATGAAAATAAATTGGATCAACGAAATTTTTCAATTACTAAAGGCCATGTTATCAGGGAGTTATGTACATTAAAGTATTATTAGTCCAAATAACTAGATAAATTAGGATTTAACATGTTTTATTTATAGGGCTGAATTGTATGGATCAGAATTGGCTGTTTATATATCAAAAATTTTAAATTCTTGTAAAAATGATGATGGTATTGCGACTTCTTTTGTATTGGAGGGTTTAGGTCATCTATGTACAAAAGGAATTATTGATATTACAACCGCTTGGAATACTTTGGAACCTAGTTTTCGTTTAGAAACCCGTAGCAATGTGATTGTAAGGTAAATAATTTTTTTTTATGTTAGTATTGAACGAGATAACTCTTGGCATGTTTTTATACTTCACTCATTGTGGAATCAGTTCACACACGTTTGGTCGTGTATGCTTATTTATTTTTTATACACTTCATCAAAGCTGGAGAACCACCTGAACAGTTATCTTAAAGATATATACAGCTGATTTGAGTTGCAGTTTTACCTGATTAGAAACTCAAGTTGTAAATCAATCGACCAATATGCGGCGGTCTTTAATATAAATACATTTTAATCAAATCTAATAAATTGTTTTTAATACATTAAGATACGTTATCAAAAAATATTAACAAGATATACAGGTGTCCCGCAACGATTGTACAAAACTGCATCAGCGTATTCTATGATCAAAAATAAACAAAAAAAAGCCTAATAATGTTTATTAGGCTTTTTTATTAGGTCCGAAAATGGACCATTTTCGAGATATTCAAAGATTTAGTTTCATAAGTTGATATTGTTAACATCATGAATTTAAATTTGTTTTTATAATAATTAAGTCGTTACTATGATTACGATAAGTTGTCTAATCAAAAAAAAAAAAAATAATACTTCACGAAATTATTATTTTACTATTTAATTTAATAAAACTATTAAGTATGGCTCCTATTAATTACTCCAAGGAAGAGATAGCGGATATGGTGTATTGTTACGGACTATGTTGTTACTATGATTACGATAAGTTGTCTAATCAAAAAAAAAAAAAATAATACTTCACGAAATTATTATTTTACTATTTAATTTAATAAAACTATTAAGTATGGCTCCTATTAATTACTCCAAGGAAGAGATAGCGGATATGGTGTATTGTTACGGACTAGCTGATGGAAATGCGTCGTTAGCAGCTCGTTATTACGCGCAAAGGTTCCCGAACAGACGATTGCCTAATAGTCACACCTTTAGGACTATTTCTTAGATTAAAAGAAACGGGAAGCGTAACCCACAGCCATTCCACGGAGAGACATTACACAAGGCCGGTGGAATTAGAAGAAGCAGTTTTGAGAAGAGTCGATGAAAATGCCTCAACCAGCATTAGAAGAATTTCTGCACAAGAAAACATTAACAAAACAACCGTTCACCGCATTTTAAGGGAGCAGTTGCTTTATCTTTATCATTACAACACCGTTCAAGCTCTAACAGAAAATGATGGCGAAAAAAAAGAGATTTTTTGTAGGTGGGCCATACAGGAAGAGGTAGTAAACGTCGACTTTCCCATAAACATTGTATTTACGGATGAAGCAACATTTACTCAAAGTGGAATTTTTAATATACATAATGCGCACGTTTGGAGCGATGAAAATCCCCATGCAATACTAGAAACTCATCATCAGTGGCGATTCAGTGTTAATGTATGGGCTGGAGTTATAGGTGATCAGTTATTACTACTTAGTACTCGAGCATACTTAAATAACAGATTTGGCAATAAGTGGATTGGCCGAGGAGGTCCTGTCCCGTGGCCACCTCGTTCACCAGATTTAAATCCGTTAGATTTTTGGTTTTGGGGACATTTAAAACAAATTGTTTATTCTGAAGACGTTCAAAATGTGCAGGATTTGAAGAATAAAATTAGTAACGCATTTGACACAGTAAAACAAATTCCTGGTATCTTTGAACGCATTAGAAGTTCATTTAGAAAACGTATCCGTTTGTGTTTAGAAGTAAATGGTGCGCATATTGAACATTTATTATGACATGAATCTTTTCCAATTTGTTAAATATTCGTTGTTTTTATGCTGGTTGAACGATTTTCTTCGACAATCTTTGTTACTTGTTTTGTTAAATTAATCTTATTAATAATAATATCTATATGATAATTGACAATATCTTTACAAACTTAGAATCATATGAGAGTAAAACTTTAGTATCTGCACTATCAGATCATTTCGCGCAAGAGATATCCTTTTTAATCAATAGTGGGATTGAAAAAATTAAAACAAAAATAAAGAAACGTTTTTTAAATCGAGACATATTAACGCACATACATCATGATATGAATGCCACAAATTGGTCATTTACAAAAGACATGCAAAATGCTGAAATCTGTTTTAATAATAACAAGTGAAAACATGGTTAACAGAAGAAATCAAAAATAAAACAGCGATTAAAAGGCAGTTATATGAAGGAGTGTTAAATGGGGCTGTTACTCCTGAAGCATATAAAAATTTCTGTCAGTACCTAAAGACAGAAATTGAAAGATCAAAAAAGGCTTCGTATACTAACTATATTGAAAATGCGTCAAATAAAGCTAAAGCTACGTGGACAACCATTAATGCACTCAGGGGATACAAAAAATCAAATAATTATTTTGATCTAAACGTATTTCGACCAGTGTATGAAAATGATATAGATATACTTAATGCTGCTAATACATATTTTATAAATAGTGTACAAATTTCTAATACGGTTCCCTTAAGAATAAGAAACTTACAAATATCTAAAACTTTCGCATTTTATTTAAGTGATGCAATAGAAGTTCAAAAAACAATACAATCTTTAAATGATACAAAAGCGGTAGGCTTTGATGAGATTCGGGTGGCCTTATTGAAGTTCGCTTCTGATGCTCTCTCTGAACCATTGAGTAATGTTATCAATTTGTCCTTTTCTATGGGCGTTTTTCCAGCAAGCCTTAAAAAAACAGTAATTAAACCATTGTATAAGAAAGGAGATCGATCGGTTTTTTCAAACTATCGTCCTATTACGTTGATATCAAATGTTGCAAAAATATTTGAAAAAATTGCATTGAGAAGAATAATGGATTTTGTAATTAAAAACAAAGTACTAACTGATACCCAAAATGGGTTGATATAAAAGGACGATCAACGTCACGTGCAATTGTTCAGATACTTGATAAAATTACATCAGCTATCAATGAAAATGATATCACTGGTTGTATTTTTATGGACCTAACAAAAGCATTCGACTGTGTGAATCATGAAATCCTTCTGAATAAAATGGAAAAAATGGGTTTCCGCGGCGTTGTCCTTGATTGGTTAAAATCCTATTTACACGGCAGAAGCCAGTGTGTTATGTCATACAGCGATTCGGGAGGAGAAGTTAGGTCTGAGTGGAAAGAAGTATTTCAGGGAGTACCTCAGGGGTCAGTCTTGGAACCTTTCTTGTTTCTTCTGTACATTAATGATTTGCCTGATGTACTTGATAGTTTACTGGTATTATTTGCGGATGATTCAACTTCTGTTGTATCTTAAAAAAGTGAAGAAGCGGTCTTAGGAATGGCCAGAGAGAATTTAACAAAACTAAACGAATGGTTATGAAACTAAAACTTTGAATATCTCGAAATTGGTCCATTTTCGGACCTATGTTTATTAGACTTTTCTTGTCTGTTTTCGATCAGAGAATACGCTGATGCAGTATTGTACAATCGTTGCGGGACACTCTGTATAATTCTTTTTTATTAACTTCCAGCTTTTGTAAATTATTATCTGAAATAGAAAATCTTTACATTGAATCAAAAAAATTCGACAAAATAATTTGTGATGTAATTAATAAATTATGGGATTACGTTTTAAATCAAACGGACGTTAAAGTCGTTGAAGCAGCTTACGGAGCTTTAGCAACTTTTCAGTTTGAAATTGTTAGTCAACAATTTTTAGAAATCTATCAGGGTAAACTTATAAATGAAGGTAATACTAAATTAGAAACAAATAACCTCCTTGTAATAAAAAAATGTTACAGATTATTGGTTTCTGAGTATTTTAAACGACCACAGTTACATTGATATAGAAGCAACTATAACATTTCTTACTAATTGCCTTAAAAGGGAAATACTAGAATATGGTAGAGGAATCTATTACATTTTAGAGTCTAAAGCTGAACCGAATAATTACGAATATTTACCAGCGAAGAGTATTTTACGTGGATTAATGGCTCATATTAAACGAAACGTAATTATTTTATAATTTTTTTTATTTTAATTTTAATTCCATTTTTAGTTAACATCTAGAACAAAAATGGAATTAGCTTGTTTTAAAATACTCAGCCAAGAATATCCGAAACCTTTACCTCCTTTAGATTGGTGTTTTTTACAAGAATTTGTCCATGACGTTAATTTTAGAAGATTTTGCATAAATATAGCGGCCCATCAAGTTATTTTATCAGGGACAGCTCGAAGATTTTTAGAAAATCTCATCGTTGCAATCACCCAAAATCCGAAAGTAAATTATTTATTTTTATTCTTATCAATTTTGTTTTATCATTTTAATTATATAGGAAGAAGATTTACGAGCGATTTTAATCAATGTTAAACATTTTTGTAACAGCATTCAACCTGTTATAATAAAACCATTCTTTGAAAGCAGTCTAAATTATGGGTTAAGTGTTTTTGAAAAGGATAAAGGGGATTTTTTTGAGTTTATAATCAATAAAATAATTGAATTAATGGACAAAGATGATTTTCAAGATGTAAATAAAAGTGTAATTATAAAAATTATTATTAGTAAATCAGAAGAAATTGATTTTGAATCGAAAGTAAGTTTAATAACCTTAATTTTTGTTTAAATTTATTGTTTTTTTTTTGTTCTCAAGGAATTCGAAAAATTAACTCAATGTTTTCCATTTTTTCCTTACTCAACAATAAAATCATTTATATCTCCAAAATTATGGGCGGATTTTTCATCAAAAAATTTAAAAAGATCTTTAAATATTTGTGAAACTTTAATCAAGAAATCTAATGAAAGCCCAATGGTTTATTATAACGAAATAATAAATGCATTAGGAGATGAACAAATGTAAGAATAAAACAATTTTATTACTCATATTTAATACCTCCCAATTTTAGCGATTTAGAGTATTTCTTAGATAACATTTCTAAGATAACACACATTTTAAAAGATCACTACACCCTTCCGACTTGGTTTTTAGAACTATTAGGTCAAACCCAACTGGAATTGATTGATTCAAATCACTTTTCAAAACGTATTTCATTTATGTGTGATGTTTTAATTGTAACATTAGTTTCTATATCGCATCAAAATATTTTTTTGGAAAACTTTAAAAATTACAGTAACAACAGTTACATGGAAACTATAATTAAATTACTCCCACAAAGCTTTGTTGTAATTTTAAAGGAGGAAAAATGGAATAAATATATTACTCAGGTAAAATTCTTATTCATTTCTTTTTTTATAATTAAATTTAAATTTTAGGTTCTAGAATGGCTGTATTATATGGTTAATTATGAAACAACCCCGTTTTTATATCGAAAAGGTTTTTATCAATCTTTAATTGCATTGAGACATGAACCTGAATTTAAAAGCACGTTAAAATGGTTTAAATATATTGGATGTAGATGTTTAAAAGAATAAATAAAATTACATTGGTATAAATTGCTGTTCAAATTATTTATTCATAAAAATTTATTGTGTGGTTCATCAAAAATATGATAATTGACCTAGACCATCTGTATCTCTGAGGTTTTCTCACTCATGGTCTTCATTATTCTTTCTCCATACGTCTTCCTAGGTCTTCTCTTCCTTCGTTCGTTGAACACTCATTTTAACACCATCTTTGGAAGTTTTCTGTCTGCCATTCGTTGTAAGTACATGGTCGTACCATATCAGCTCTTTTTCGTGATGTTTTCTATAATTGTTTCTCCTACAGTGCGCGCGTAATGTATATCGGATTTTTGTTACATTCATTGATGTCATGTATTCAATAACATCTTTGTCTTGGGCAATGATAACCTGGTAATCTGCAAGTTCGACAGTGAATACTACACTTCTTCTTCCAGTTGTTTAATACGTGTTCTGTGTGTATTTTGAACAGGGTGGGTGAGACACAACATCCCTGTGTGATCACTTTCGACACCAAGAATTCTGGAGATCTTCTATTTCCTAGTGTTAGCCTTGAGTTTTGCAGTCTCTATAGAGTTCTCAGGGAGCTTTTATCAAAGTGTGATAAATTTGTGTTTATTCCAGAACCTTCCATAGTTTAGATATGGGAATGTTATCATATGCGTACTGGAGGTCTATAAAGAGTAAATGTGTTTCTCTATTGATGGCGATCCTTTTGCGATAATCTGTATAAAACCAAATATGTTCTCTATGCTCTATATTGTTCCTCATATGCTCGTTCTATCAGATAATTCTCGCATTTCTGAGATCCATGGATTGATATGAACTATATTTTCCACTCTTCTTGGATCGGTTTTCCATTTTTGCATCTCAGGAAGAGCTGGCATATCATAGTAATTACTTTATTTATTGCCTGCTTTACTAATTCACCTTTAATGTTTTCAGGTCCACTTATCTTCCTGTTTTTTAATCTCTTTATTAATTTCTTTCTATATTTATTAGTTGTCGCTTTCATTCGTGTATGCGAGTCGATATTCGGTATGTAGCTTTCTGTAATATTGTTCCCATTTGTCTGCTGAAATAAGTTGGAGATTAGTTTTTTCTTAGATCTTATCTCTTCTATAATTTTTTAAGCTTTCGTACATCTTCTACCTCCTATATACATGTCAATGTCTCTGTTGTATCACCAGTCTCCTTGCTTCGTTTCTCTCTCTTTGGTGTTTATCCACTTCAGATAAGCTTGTTTCATTTTACTTACTTTCTATTCTATGCTTTGATTTCACCACCATCTCATTCTCGCATTGTTCTTCTCTTTCAGTCCCCGTCAATAATAATAATAGCTTTTAAACAAATTAAGTGTCCAAGTGAGAAACAATAGAGTTTTAAATTTGTTACTGAACAAGCTCACAACATTATATCTGAAAGGTTAAACAATTATAATTATTATTTTAAAATAACAATGGTCGTCTTCGTATTTATAATGAGTTTATTGACAATATCAATATCGGTTTATTAATACATTATTATCTAATTTATATAGTTTCTTGTTATTTTTTGGGATTAAAAGAGAAATTGTGTAAATGGAATTCCCTTACAACCACCAGAAGAAATCGGCAGATTAGATTGTGCGGGTCTGTGGGACCCCACATCGCGATGAATTCCCAAAAAAGGAACAAAGTTGGCTAGTTGGGAGTATATAAACTCAACTCGTTTATTGTTACGAATCATAAACTCACAATTTTCAATCACATTTCCATAGATAAATTTTATTAACAGTAACTACCTCTTTCTGTTAAATAATTCTGTTAAAATTAAAGTTATTTATTGCTGCTTTCGTTATTCCTGAAGATCAATATCAACAGTATTTGGTTGTAGGGCAACATGAACCCGAAGAATATAAACTTGTAGGTGTTGATCAACGCGTCAGACACAGAAGATCGTTTGCTCCAGGTGGTATTCAAATTGGCGAAACCACGGAAAATCCTTATCCGTGGAGTGTACGTGGTAATGTTGATAAAGTTGGGCAAGATACCATTGCCAAAATTAATGCTGGTCACAGAACCGATCAAACTCAAATTACCGGATCATGGAATAAAGTTATTAGAGGTCCTAATAGGGCTAAACCCAATTGGAGCATTGAGGTGCAACACAGATGGTAGAAGATTTTAAATTTTCTGAGATAATTATCAGATATTTCGTTTGCAAGAAATTTTGGACTTAATTGTATCATCGTTACATTAAATAAAGAAAAAACATTCTGAAATAATATAAACAAACTGTTAAACCTAATTCCCTACCTGGTTACCCAAAAATTAATGTTTTACAATTGTGTTTGCATTGCCGAACACGTAATATCTTATGAAATCAACTGCAGTGATTTGCACTTAATTTGCTTATGACATCAGTGATATACAGTTTCAATAGGATGGTGCCACATGCCACACAGCTATTAAATAAATAACTGTTCAAATAGTTGAAGGGCTTATTGCTAGAACGTGACAAACTGCACCTTCTGCAAAAATTAGATTTTGCTATTTTCTCATTATGCAATAGTATGGCAACCGCATAAAAATTTGTACAAAGTTAATCGTACAGACGACTCCACTTATCCTAAAATCTCGTTCTTACGTTAACACTGCAGCGTTAAACTCTGCAGATTACAACTTGACAAGCCAACAAAATGGACGGCGCGCTTGCAACAGGTGACAAAGTCGGTGACAAAGACAGTGAAATTAACGATGCTATTAGTGAAGAATATGATAGTGTAGTAGATAAAGACTACGAACCATCTGATCTCGATGCAGATTCAGCATATATATAGGTAAGTGTTTTTTTAATATTTTTTTGTGGCATGTCATGTTTTAGCATTTTTTTAACCTGTTCAAGAGGTTTTTCACGTTATTGCATTACATTTTCAGGACGAATCTACTATATGTTTATTGGAAGGAAATAACAATCCAGGCAACGTGCGCAGAAGCCGCGAAGTTTCACCCGTACCAGCTTCAAAATCTAAATGGAGGCACAGAAACACGGACATGTAAACGAGAACGAAAAGAAAAAGTAGGCGTAATTTTAGATAAGAGTATACAAGTGAATCGACCAATAAGTGTATAAAAGCTCGTGAATTGGGATTGCCTTGTACATGCAAAAAGAAATGTAGGACTTTCCTACAAGGATGTCATGAAAAAATGTTGAAGGAATTCTGGGATCTAGGATCCTATGACTTGTAGAACAGTTACCTCTGTGGATGTATTCAGTTATCACCTAAGAAACGTTCCTATCATAAAAAGAAACTAACCAAGAATCTAGCAGACACTTTATCGCTAAATATTTCGTGACTGTTGGCGGGAAACACATAAGGCTTTGCAAAATCGAATTTATGAGTGTTCATAGTTTTCAATCCTCTCACGGCAGGATCAATAGACTCGCCAGCAAAAAAATCAGGGAGCTCCAGCTGCAGGTAAAGACAAGAGAGAGAAGCACAGTAATCGACCGAATCAGTTGAGTGAACACGAAAAACAAAAAGTCATTACAGTAGGATTGACAATTTTGAGACAACCTATTTAAACTGTGATATGACATCGTGGTACAAAGTTATAGAAGAACGTAATAAAAAACATCCATTTGTGGTTACAATTATGCAACAAACCGGTTTGAATCTAGAACCTTTGTTATCTAACATATGTATCAAAAAATGCACGCACTGACTATGGTGTAAATTTAGACTTTTCTGGAGTCTATTCTTTTCATTTTAAAGTAGATGCTCCAAAATCATTCTTTATAAAATACTCATTTAATGAAACTTATGATGAAGTTAAACTAAAACTAGAACTAATACTAGACCTAGAAACTTTCGGGCCTCGCAATTCGCTCCGTCACACCTGAAACATAAGGAAGGCAGATAAAACCGGCTGCTGTTTCTTCTGTTTGCGTGGTTTGGTGGCTCGTCGAATATCTCTCATCGTATAGCCGTTCTTCTACAGCACATCTTCTAGGAATCTTTCTTCTTTTCTTAGGTTCTCTTTATCGCATATCCTCTCTGTTCGCTGGAATAAGGCTTGAATCACGGACCTCTTCTATTGTGGGTGGTGGTGGAATGAAGCCTGCAGGTACCTATTCGTATGCGTCTTCTTTCGATATACTCCCAGTTCCATGCCCCCATCTGTCTTCGTAGTGACTAACACATCCAGGAATGGCAACTGTTTTGCAGTTTCTGTTTCCATGGTAAATTTTAACATGGGGTGCTGTGAATTGAGGTGGTCTAGAAATTCCTGGAGTTGCTCTTTTCGTCGATCGAAGTGTAAGGGAGCCATAGCTTCGGTTTCCAAGGACACCCGGCATCTTTGACTGGTACTCTGGTGAATAGAGATTCCACGTCGAAACTTATCCTGAGGATCTAGCTTCATATTCCTAATTGATTCTACAAAATGTGTGGAGTCTCTGACTTATGATTCTGTTTTACCTGTAAAAGGAGACAGAATTTTGGAAAGGTGTTTTGCTAGCTGGTAGGTAGGAGAATTTATGGCACTGACAATAGGGCGTAGTGGGACGTCTGGTTTATAGATTTTGGGTAATCCATACATCCTTGGTGGTACTGGAGCCTGTACGAATAAGCTTTTCTGTGGATCTGCTGGGATTTCTGTGGATTTTACCAGTTCTTTCATTTTCCTTACTATGTTCTCGGTTGGGTCCTTTTTTATTTTCTTATAAGTGGCTTAAAGGTTATGATGAAGTTATCATTAAAAAGAGAGGGAGGCCAGTAAATTTTCAAAAAAAACTTTAATAATGTAAAGTCTATTGCGATACATACCTCTAGTAGACCATAAATTTTTCCTCTGCCTGAGAGCAACTAACGAGGAAATCGAAGACGTGGAAGTTGTAAAATGATTTTTTGTTAATACATTTTTTTGTTTATAATACAAGTTTTTCGAAAATACTGTAAAAGATTGTTATTATAATATTACGTTCTACAAATCACAGGATTTCAACTTTTTTAATATAATAATGTAACAAGCCACATTTTTTCAAAAATAAAATTCATTAAATCTACTGGTGTTCTATTTTTAATTTCCTATTATGTTCCCTAAGCTAGAGTAAAGTATAATTTTAATACAAAGTCATTTTCAGGGTCCGATAGGTGTGAAAAAATAGTGAAAAATTGGGTCCAAAGAATCGTTTGTTGCCAACATGCTCGCGTTGGTCATATGACCGATATGAACGAAGGTTTTTCATGATTTTAAAGGTTTACATAATAGATTATTCTTTTACCTATATTTAAAGAGCAAGTATTTAAAGGTTTGATATGTGTTCAGGTATAGGGCCACATTTGGTAGACAGATGTAGAATAAATGTTGATCATATTTGCGATATATTCGACACCTAAACTATTATGTCGTTACGAAAAAGTGGTGTTTTGCTATTTTACCTATATTTTTGAAAATGAAGTCGGAGAGTGATAATACTATTTTTTTCTTTTTCTATTCCTACCCATACAAGATATAATATAAAGTATTTTAGTTTCATCACTGACGAGTATGAGAAACGTTCTGAAAAATAGTTTGAAATAATGATTATGATCGTGCATATATGTTTTGAAGAATTTTGTAAAAATAGCATCTATGAAATTAATAAAAAATTGTAGATTTCGGACTATTCGCTAAGCATAAATCAAGACGATTTTCAATATTTTCGTCCAAAAACTGTCTTACAATTCTTGAAGGAAATTCGGATATCAGAAAATGACGTCGATTATGTAGTTCATGAACTCCGTAATAGGATTTTGTTTATTTGGAACGTAATTGATCGGAAGATTCACTGATGTTTTTGGGTTCTTTATTTGTTGTCAATTGAAATATTAGACTACTTCATCTCTAATGGTTGTCTTAAAACAGCCGGAGATAAAAAATAATATGTTACCTAGTTAATTACTTTACGAAAATTCTCAAACTTAAAATTTTATCTGAATGTTTTGTTTAAAATGTGTCTCTCAGATCTCTTCAAATATCAGAAAATGTGCTTTATATTATTATAGTTGAGGTGTATTAATGTTATTGATGAATTGATATACGAAATTATTTTAAGGGATCAACACTAGAGACAATTGATGAAAATCGAAATTCTTCAATCTAAGTACGGAATTTTTAATTATCGTCATTAAACAACAACACTAAATAATGATTTTGACTTGGACTGTTATGTATACAAGACATAACAAATTCAAAGTATTCGCCGATTCGTACTGAACAAAAATTATAGTTTTAACGCAGACGGTGATAGTATGATGGGAGAGAGTTTTCACATTGAAATAGTTACTAAAATAGTAGTTTGAAATTATTTATTTTTTCGACTATGAACATTTTATTAATTAGGGTCTTAAATAATTGATAAATATAATAATGTGTATTAGTTCTTAAATAATAAATATCAAGACATTTATCTTCGAAATGTAGATATGCTTTACCACCTGTGCTGAGCACCAATACTCCAGTTGGGTTTAGACTTGTGTGGGCCCCTAACAACTTTACTCCAAGTTCCAGTAATTTGAGTTTGATCGGTTTTGTGACCAGCATTAATCTTGGCAACGGTATCTTGTCCAACTCTATCAACGTTACCCCCTACACTCCAGGGATACGGACTTTCTGTGCTACCGCCGATTTGTGTACCACCTGGAGCAAAAGATCTTCTGTGTCTGGCTTGTTGATCAAGATCCACAAGTTCATGGGGTTCATAGTGTCCCACAATAATATACTCCTGGTATTGATCCTCAGGAATAATGAAAGCTGTGGAAATAGCCACTAAGGCGAATAAAACAATGCATTTAATCATCATCTGTAACAAAAAAAAAGCGTTAAACTCAAAGAAGGTAAAAACTTGACGTATTATTGCGGTGAGAGAAGCACTTACTGTTTATTAGGTTTATATGTCGTGGCACACGTTAACTGTGTAGAAACTAACTCTATCGAGATGCTGAGTCAAGAGAATTGATTTTATGATTTGTAACAAATAAATGAGTTAGTTTATATACTCTAAAGTAGCGCATAATCTGTTGTATATTACATAAGGGGGAATCACTACGTCCCGTAATTTCGACGTGTTTATTTTGGAGATTAATCTACGATCGGGAATTCTACAAACCCATACAAACTAATCTTCTGATTAGTACATTGCCCCTTTTAATTATTGTAACGGGAATTCCGTTTAAGCAATCTAACTTACGTCATCAACCAAATAGATAAACTAATTGTAAACTTTAAGGCTATCACGGCTGTTATCTTAAAATAATTATAATTCTTTGACCTTTGGGATATAGCCTAATTTTATTCAGAGACAAACTAGATATTTATAACATAAGCATAATAGTAAATAAATAAATCATTGTTTGATTAATAGTCTTATTTTTATTATATTTTTACTGATTAACTTGCAACACTGTTTATAAATGAAACATTATATCAATTAAGTACCTATGTAAAGATACCAGTAAAGATTAGAATCACATTACTGTTATTTACTTACATATTAACATAATACTATTTAACTTAATTAGTTATATTAAACACTAAATATTGTTACGTTCATTAAGTAGACGACGACGACGTTTATTAAATGATAATGAAAATGGAATTATTGAATTTAAATCGGACGATGGTAATGCATGCGATCGGTGTGATTGCGTTTGCATTTAAAATTGCAACTATAACTAATAGTGCGTCTAGATATGCGGCCGATTTTAAATGTTCATAATGTTTTGCAGGTTTGTCACAGTGAAATATACATTTTCTGCTGTATTGAGACAACTGGAAATTTATTGGAGTTTGGTTGGAAGGTTTGAACGACCACGCGATTGATCCATATATATTTATTAGGAATATGATTCAAAAATGTGTTTTTGCCAAAATTATTGTAAGTTCTACCGACGTACAATATGGGGATTCTCCTGATAGTCATTAAAACTGGTTAGAATACGCTTTAACGATAAACAAAACATTATGAAAGAAGTCAGTCCCATCGTGTCATTTAACCCCATGTGCAAAAATTTACTCTCAATAGATCCTCTTCGGGATGAAGCATTTGAGGAAGCCATAGGTGATATAGATACAAGTTTTATCTTTGAAGACTCCATAGCAGTAGTCAAAAAGTTAACAGATTGATTAACGGAGGACGCAAAATGCGGAATAACAGCTGGAATAACATGTGGCATTAATAACTATAATTATTATGTAATTAGAATTAGTTATATGATTAAAAAGGATTTATATTCTTTGATGATTATAAAATTTAAATACATGAAGATTCCTCAGAATAAATAAAAAATCAAGAGGAATCTTCATGTATTTAAATTTTATAATCATCATATAATTATTATGTTTTTCCTAACAACAGAATTACAAGAGATACCATCTGACAATAGTCAGGTATCATTAAAGATCAAATTTATTAAAACATATCTACAATGTTTGAATTTATATATGGACTGTTTGTTCGTGTTTCTGGATGAAACATGGATATACCAAAATGGTTAGGTTCGTTGATGGCTTAATGAAAATAATGTAGAAGCAAATACAAGAAAAAACAAAGCAAGGAGTATAGCGTTTCTCTATATTGCAAGCTGGTTGTAAGGACGTATAGATTGATCACCATAAGATAATTAAAGGTTACATTCATATCGCTCGAAACATTGAATCTCCAACTTAAAATTCAGGCAATGTTGATGTCGAGAAGTGGTTGGAATGTTATGACATTAAGTTTTCTAACATAGCGGAATTGTGGGCTCAGACACGCGATTCCTTTCAAATACTGATCAAATTTATGTAGTTGACGATCTGTTAAAGTTATATGGACACGAAGCTTGCGTTTTCCATCATATTGTTGCCAACACTATAGAATTGTAGGATTATCTTAGGGCTTATCTAAAATACATTATAGAAGGAATATTAAAAGTGCTGATTATGTCTCATTAAATAAAGTCGATACAACCTGGAAAGAAATCTTTTCACAGTTTATATCCTAGCATTGAAAGAATAGTCACTGAGAAAACTTCTTAAAGATGGTTACTTGAAATAGAATTTGTTTTCCTCATCTTGATTGAGAATGAAATATTTCGTATATAGTATATATTTATGTAAGCATAAATGTAATCGAGCCAAATAACATAATAGAACGAGTTCTTAACTATATACGAAATATTTCATAGTTTCCAATAAAATAAACAACTGGAAAGTAAAACGAATTGTTAAAGAATAGAAATTTCATATGAATAATAGTGTATATTCCTAAAAATAAAAACATCTTGACGTAATTCGAAAGTTTCCTGAAGATGGTCTAACCAGGACCAAAACCGGTAGAGTAAAGAAATGTATCCATCTAATTAAGAAGTACAACATTTCAAAGCGTTTTATTTTTGATTAACAATATTAATGACAAAAAGTTCTTTTATTTGAAATAACATGTTCGAAATGATGTCCTTCTTCATTAATATACATTTCTAACCGGTGTCTAAATGAACTTTGGACATTATCTCCTAAGTGCTATCGATTAATTTCTTCAAAAGCGGCAATGATACGTTGCTGCGTATCTTCTCGGTTTGTTGGTACTGTTTGATAAACAATTTCTTTCGCCGTGCCCCACACGAAGAAATCCAACGCAAAGAAGTTTTCATTAACCTATATTCATTTGTTCTAAAGTCCAGAAATTTTCTCGATGGAAGAAGTCACCATCGTGTAACTCTTGGTTTAGTTCGATATGATATGGGGATATCTATGAATAGAGGTCAACACTTTTTGAAACACTCTTTTATTTTCCTAAGACCATCCACGAGTCTTTGAAATGTTCTCCGATCAGGTGTGCTTTTCTACAAATTAGGTAAAAATTTCGTCTACGTAAAAACGGCAAACGCATCTTTTAATCTTAAGCCTCACCAGGTCATCGATATAAAAGTCGATGCACCAGGTTAAGAGAACAAATCATACACACCACTGAGCTGATCGGTTGGTCTTTTACTCAAGCGGCAATAAACGAGCGGCTCCTAGTAAGGGTGGTAGTCTCGGTACACGGTACCATAAATTTAACTGTCATTTCATTTTTCCTAAATGTCCTAAATAATAATAATACGCAATTTTTTTGCTGTGAATTTGCTTTACTATGACTCCCACATCATATGGTATATTACTAACATATGGTTTTTGAATAAATTTTAGAATGAAATGAAAAAAATTAATGAAAGGTATTTGTTTTAATATTAGGCGAAATCCAATTTAACACACTTAACACTCCAATTCGAGATATTCACATCCTTATAAAATACTCACTTAATATAATAAATTTATTTTCTTTTGTATGAATTAGCACTTTAAATCGAAAGGAATAAATGTTCAAATATTAATTTCAAGTGGTTTGGAAGTTGTAACTCACTTATGATGTTTCATTTCAAGTAAAATTTAAATTTAAGAGTTCAACACATCGTTAATAATTGTTTTACATACGATCAGAAACTAATACGATGTTATATTTCAGTCCGGTTATATTAACACAACAGGTAAAAATACAAATTTATAGAATATTATATTATTTATTTTTTTAATTAAATAATTAAATCAATTATGAACATTTTACTAATTCGTTAGCTACATTAGCTACGTTTTACCATCTGTGATGAGCACCAACACTCCAGTTGGGTTTAGACTTGTGTGGTCCCCTAACAACTTTATTCCAAGTTCCAGTAATTTGAGTTTGATCAGTTTTGTGACCAGCATTAATCTTGGCAACGGTATCTTGTCCAACTCTATCAACTTTACCTCCTACACTCCATGGATACGGACTTTCTGTGCTGCCGCCGATTTGTGTACCGCCTGGAGCAAAAGATCTTCTGTGTCTGACATATTGATCGAGATCCACAAGTTCATGTTCATCGGGTTCGTAGTGTCCTACAATCATATACTCCTGGTATTGATCCTCAGGAACAATGAAAGCTGCGGAAATAGCCACTAAGGCGAATAAAGCGAAGGATTTGATCATCATCTGCAATAAAAAAAAGTTAAGCGAAAAAATAAGTGGAAATTTGACGTATTATTCAGGTGAGAGACAAACTTACTGTTTATGAGGTTATTTCTTGTTGAATACGTTGACTGCGTAGAAACCAACTCTATGGAGCTGTTGAGTAAAGAGATTTGATTTTATGATTTGTAACAAGAAATGAGTTGCTTTATATACTCCAAACTAGCGCATAATCTGTTGTATATGAGATAAAGGGGAATCACTACGTCCTGATATTTCGCCGTGTTTATTTTGGGTATTAATCTACGATCGGGACTCCTACAGACCCATACAAACTTATCTTCTGATAAGTACATTCCTCCTTCAACTGTTGTAAGGGGAATTCCGTTTAAGCAATCTTTCTTTCCACATCAAAAAAAAAGAAACATAAGAGTCATTCATGTTTTCACGGTCGTTGTTATCTTAAAATAATAATTATAATTCTTTGACCTTTCGAATATAACATTGAAACCTTATTTATAGATCAAATTGAATAATAATAATAAGAATATTTATTGATGAAATACAGTATGAAATACATATATATGAAATGAAACACAGTACACATAGAGGTCATCAAAAGGGGTTGAGTCAATGTACCTGCAAACAGGCGTATTGTTTTTCATCAACCCCTCGAACAATCAAAAAAAAGAAAAACAAATAACAATAACAAAAATTAATGACAATGAATATACATATAAGAATGTATTCATCGTAAATACCAAACATAAAACTTAATAAAATTAAATCATATTAAAGTCGCAAAATCTATAAATCATTTTTATATCCAAACAAAGCAAAAAAAAAATATATACCTGTTTAGAATACTTCAAAAATTGAAAGTTTTATACTTATCGAATTAAACGAAAATATCCTCGTTTTTCTCTTTTTTTTCAAGCTCAAAACTCCACAGAACTTATAACTTGATGTGTTCAATAAAACGACGAAATTCACGCTCTTTTCAAGACTTTTTAATCGACTGACTGACACGATACAGGTATTTTTACAAATATACAGGTTTTTGACAAGACGCACGCGTAACATGAATACAAAGACAACATACAATAGAACGAAATTATGAACGAAAAGGAAAATTCGAATTGAAAACTAAAACTAAGTAATAAAAATTATAAGAATTCAAACAGCCCGCCTTGCCAAACACTTTGGCAATAAGAAATTTGAATAATGAACAACAGAACATTGAATATTTTAGGCGGAACGATCGAAACAAATAAATCAAAAGAATAAGTGAATTTTGCAAATAGAAAACTTGAATTACAATTACAAATTATATGAATGTGTTGAATACAGTAACATATAAATTCAACTAAAGAAAAACAAAATGAAATTAAACTGATTGAAATAGAAAAGAATTAACATAAAAATAACGTATTAATACAATTAACAAGGAAGCAAACACAATTTTACTAGAGGGCGAGTAAGCGTGGTAGTTCCTGTTTTTATAGTAGCCACACGAATATTGCCATCACTACCGGAATGCAACTGTTGAACTCGCGCCATCATCCATTTTGCAGGGGGGAGTCTTTCATCTTTGACAAGCACCAAGCTACCAATCGAAGGAATATTTCGTTGTTCATACCATTTTGTTGAATTTTGAAGAGACTGCAAATAGAATTTCTGCCAATGCTTCCAGAAATCTTCTACCATTCTTCGAAGAAGTTGCCAACGTGAAAGTCAAGACATATTTTCGTCTGCTAGAGATGGCTCTGGAACAACATTTAGCGCTGATCCAACCAGAAAATGAGCAGGAGTCAAAGCTTCATAGTTGTTGGGATCTTCGGATAGTGAGCAAAGAGGTCTCGAGTTCAGAACTGCCTCGATCTGTATGAGGACGGTAGAAAACTCTTCGTAGGTGAGCAGCGTCGAACCAACAATTTTCTTTAGATGCGTCTTGACAGAACGAACGCCAGCCTCCCACTTTCCCCCAAAGTGCGGGGCAGCAGGAGGATTGAATCGCCACTGAGTACCGTCATCACCCAGAACACCGGCTATGTGTCTCCACTCCTTGGAAGCGGCAGAAAACAATGATCGCAGCTCTCGGTCTGCGCCAATGAGATTGGTACCGCAATCGCTGTATAGGCATCTACAAAGACCACGACGCCCAGAAAAACGCTTGTATGCCGCCAAGAATCCCGAAGTTGTATAGTCCGTTGAAATTTCGAGATGAATAGCTGATGTTGCTAAACATACAAAAAGTATCAGATATCCTTGATATATCTTACCATTCCGACCCCGAAATGTTCGAAGCTGAAATGGCCCTGCGTAGTCAACTCCGGTATGTGTGAACGGTCTAGATGGCGTGACTCTTGAAGGAGGCAGTTGTCCCATAAGTTGTTGACTCGCTTCTACTCTATGTCTGGCACATATTATACAGCGCTGAATGAAAGATCGAACAGGAACACGGCCACCGACTATCCAGAAACGACGTCTCAATGAAGACAGAGTCAGCTGCGTACCTCCATGTAATGTCCCTCTACGATGACTATCGATTACCAAGCTAGTTATCCTAGATTCCTTGGGCAAAATGAGGGGATGCTTCTCGTCCCAGTCCAGTGACGCAAACCGAAGACGGCCCGTAACCCGCAAGAATCCCTCACCGTCCAGAAACGGAGTAAGCTTGTACAACGGACTGGATCTCTGAATTGTTTGTCCGTCCTGAAGAGTTCGAATTTCATTAGGAAAATAAAGCTGCTGGCATTCATGGACCCAAAACATCATTGCATGGTTAATTTCATCGGGAGTAAGAATGCCTACAACAGAACAAGACTTAGATTTTTTAAAATATTTGAAACACCAGGCGGTGATGCGAAGAAGTTTATTCAACGTTGAATATTTATTCTTTAAGTTCCAGCCGTGCTCAGGAGATGCTGTATGAGTCACTGGAATGGAACGTCGTCGCTCGCGATCTGCCTCCGATGATATTGTTGGTCGAATGCAAGGCCAATATGATGAAGGTAGAGACAGCCAAGAAGGCCCTGTCCACCATAGTGTTTCGCCTTGGAGTTGACGAATGGGGACTCCTCGTGATGCAAGATCGGCAGGGTTGTCCTGACTTGGAACGTAAGACCATTTAGCTTGAGGCAGGTCGATTATTCTGTTGCGGACGAAGTCCTTCCACCTGCCGGGATGACTACATATCCATGAAAGTGCTACTGTGGAGTCACTCCAAAGATGAACGGGGACACTTTGTAAGTCTAAAGCACGGATCACGCGTCTCACCAACCGCACAAGAAGCACAGCCGCGCACAATTCGAGCCGCGGTATGGTAACGGTTTTCAACGGTGCCACTTTCGTTTTAGAAGAGATAATCGAAACTCGAACATCCGAATCCCCAAACGCACGAAGGTAAACGACCGCCCCAAAAGCAGCATTAGAAGCATCCGCGAAACCGTGTAGTTCAATGGACGTAACGTTTTGTTCTATTCCAAGCCACCGTGGTACTCGAATTGCAGGAATAGTGCGAATATCGTTTAGAAAAGAAATCCATTTTAGAGCTAAGTCATTTGGTAACGACTCGTCCCAATCAAGCTTTCGGATCCATAGATCCTGCATGAAGATTTTTGCTGTAACTATCAGCGGAGATAGCCAGCCTAGAGGATCAAATAGTCGGGCAATAAACGAAAGAACGGAACGTTTTGTAACCTGACCCGAAAATTCTCGAAAATCGTTCAAACGAAACAAAAATTGATCGTCGACGTTGTCCCAAAGAAGCCCGAGAGCGCAGGGAGAGTGATCGTTATCAATATCTAGAGTGTTACTCTTCGCGATCAGTTCAGGAGATAGATTCGTTAATGATTCGGAATGATTCGAAGTCCACTTACGCGCTTTAAAACCGCCCGCTTTCAATACTTGATTTAGTTGAAATATGACTTCCTGTACGTCATCAATGTCATTTGCCCCAGAGAGGATATCGTCAACATAAGTATCCCGCAAAAGTACCGTTGTGCCGAGAGGTTGACTAGAAGAATGTTCGTCCGCGATTTGACGAATGCAACGAATCGCTAAGTAAGGCGCGCAAGAAAGCCCGTATGAAACGGTGGTAAGTTCAAAGCTTTGAAGATCTTCAGTAGCGTCTTCACGCCAAACAATGCGTTGAAATGGTAAATCGTCATTATGAACTTTAATCTGCCGGTACATCTTTTCGAGATCGCAGGCAAAACCACTCGGTGTCGTCTCCATCGCGTCAAAACATCTATCAATTCGCTTTGTAGTTTCGGTCCTGTATAAAGACAGTCATTAAGCGAGACTCCCGTCGAAGTTAGCTGCGACCCGTTAAAAACCACCCGCAATCGCGTAGTGGAGCTTGTCTCACGAACAACTCCATTATGAGGCAAATAATAATTTGGAGAGCTTAAAGTTACTGGAACTTGACGCATGTGTCCCAGTGAAAGATATTCACGCATAAAATTGCCATACTCTATACGAAGCTGTTCGTTTCTCGCGAATCTTAATTCTAATCTTTGAAAAGATCCAACAGCGACCGAATAGGAGTTTCCGAGTTTATTTGGTGACTCTCGAAATGGCAACCGAACCACAAATCGACCGTCAGAATCCCGTTGATGAGTTCGATTAAAATGTTCTTCGCATTCGCGTTCGTCCGATGAAAGACGCGAAACATTAAGAGTGTCATCCTCCTGTTTCCAAAAGCGTTGCATGATATCAAGGAACTCAAGATCGATAGAACACTGATAACCGTATGCACCGACATGAGAAGAAGGTTGATTAGACAACGCGCCGGAAAGTACCCAGCCCAGAGCTGTTTGTTGAGCAATCAAAAGACCATCGGTACTCTTTCTAACTCCACTTTGTATTATTTTGGAATAAAAACGCACTCCGAGTATCAAGTCAATTTTTCTATCCGAAGTAAATTCTGGGTCAGCTAAGGGAAGGTCGCTTAGCTCGGACGGCAACCGATCGGTGCACTTTTGAGGCACATAAGACGTTAATTTCGGTATAATTAATGTTTCTTCTTCAAAAGAGATAAATGGATTTAGACGCGAAAATAGTTGCATCGAAACGACGCCATTAGAAACGCACGTACGTTTTGATCCAATCCCGGTGATCGGAATACTCGCGGAACGCCGTTGCAGGTGAAGCCGTTGCACTAGAGTTTCACCAATAAAAGACACCTCCGAACCTTGATCGATCAACGCACGAACGATAATCGAATCACCACGGGGTGATACGATTCTAACCAATGCTGTTGCGAGAAGCACTGGAATGTGATGATGATGAGAGTGAACGAAATGACTTGACGGTTGACTTGTTGGTACATTTGATTTTGACGCAGCATCTTTAGAATGAAGCATACGTGTCTCTGGGGGAGCTTCATGAAGAGTTGAATGATGAGGTTTATTGCAGAAACGACATCGTTTTGAAACGCGACATTTTTTGAACATGTGTGGTCCAAGACAATTAAAGCAAAGTCCTTTAGAAGTTACGAAGTCAAGTCGTTGTGTTGGTTTCCGCGAGAGATAATCATGACTATTTCATTCATATCGTTAACAGCCAATAAGAATTCGCGGTTTTCCGTCAATTGCGAGTATTTCAGCGGTTATTTGGCCGTAACCATGGAGAACGATAATACGAACCTTTGTATTATCGCTGTAATACGAACCTTTGTATTATCGCTTGTTTGACATTTAATTAATTTCGAGACATCCATGCATGTTTCCATAACAATCAATGTAATTTATTAAAAAAATATTAAAATTCTAAAAATATGTAAATTTTTTATTCATGAAATAGTCTAGCCATATACAACACGACAATCGAAAATACACGAATCTCGACGTATTGCCTTAAAAAACACCACTCGACCTTCGGTCTCGTGGTGTTTCAGGCAATACGTCTCGTATTATCGAGTATTTTCGATCGTCTTGTTGTATAATATATGACAAGCCGAAATGTAATGAGAAGCACCGCATAGCGAACAGCCCGAACCGGTAGCCGAAGCATTGTGTACTTTGAAATTAACACTTTTAGGGAATGTTTGGGAAAATTTTTTACCATTTCCAGGTAACTTTTCAATAGCTTCAAGAGTGTAGATGCGGTGAACGAGAAATTCCTCCAATTCGTCGAAGGTTGAAGGATTTTCCCAATCCTTGGCCGTCTCTGTGTCAAGTTTACGTACAAGCAAATATACTAAAATATTATCCCAAGATTTTATAGGACATCCCAAAGATTCTAATGCTCCTAAAGCCTCTTTAACTTCTCCGAGAAGTCTCCTCAATTCGGAAGCTGATTCAGATTTAATCGAACGTGCTGGCAACAGTAAGGTCAATTGCGCATCCACCATAACTCGACGATTTTCGTATCGTTCGATCAGCAATGTCCACGCACGTTGAAAGTTGTCATTAGTTACCAACAAATTTTTTAATAATTGTGATGGTTCGTTAACAAGGCTCATTTTCAAATAATGAAATTTTTCAACATTAGAAATTCCAGCGTTTGAATAAATCATTGAGGAAAATAAGTCATAAAATTGGGGCCAGTTATTGTAGTTACCGTCGAAAGTAGGCAATTTTATTTGTGGTAATTGTCTTGAACACGAAAACGACGGTGTCGCCGTAGCAATCAGTGGAACCGGTTGTTGTATTGAGGGATCGACGATTGGTGGTGCAGCTGATTGCACGGACCTAACACTGCGAACCGATCCCGCTGAAGAAGATCCCTTAAACGGCCGAATAGAATCAAGAAGAAATGCTCTAGATTCAATATATGTCTCTTCACAAGCCGAAAATAAATCGTCCGAAAAATACACGGTATCAGCATATTCGACTTTATATTGAATTAACCGTTTATGAAGATTAAAAAATTCATTCCAAGTTGCTTCCAGTCGATCGAGACGACTTTGAAGATTATTTAATGTCCAATTATTTTTACCCATTTTTTTTGTATTTTCCACGACGCGAGAAATAGAGCCGTAAAAGTCATTTTGTTGCTCGAAAAGCGCATTCAATTCAGTTTTTGATTGGGTTTCAGCCATTTTAAGTAAAGTCTTGTTAAAAAAAAGAAAAAAAAAAACGAAAAAGAATAAGAAATTGCGCACCGAAAAAATTTTTCTTAAAATAAATCGAAATTGTTATTGAAACTGAACCGGTACAATTGCACGCACCTCCACGAATTTATTTTCGCGTTTATTCGAGAATCCGGCTAGAAGGACCAAATGTTTAGAATACTTCAAAAATTGAAAGTTTTATACTTATCGAATTAAACGAAAATATCCTCTTTTTTTTTCAAGCTCAAAACTCCACAGAACTTATAACTTGATGTGTTCAATAAAACGACGAAATTCATGCTCTTTTCAAGACTTTTTAATCGACTGACTGACACGATACAGGTATTTTTACAAATATACAGGTTTTTGACAAGACGCACGCGTAACATGAATACAAAGACAACATACAATAGAACGAAATTATGAACGAAAAGGAAAATTCGAATTGAAAACTAAAACTAAGTAATAAAAATTATAAGAATTCAAACAATACCAAACAATATTTAATTCCAAAGAGGTAAATAACAAGATTAAACTATAAAGAATAAAGGAAAATGAAAAGGCATTAAAAGCCGTCTTAAAGCCATGCTCACTTTGCAGCAAAATGTTCAATGGGATGCTGTTATAAGCACTACAAATAACAAGAAAACGAACCTTTAAATAGTTGCGTACGGTATCTGGGAATGGAAAGCCTAAAACGATGTCTAACATTAATGTTATGCATATTACAACGGTAACGAATTTTAGCAGTCAAATAAGGAGGGGTTCCAGATAAAATTAATCTAAATTAATAAAAAAGCAAGCAGAATGTAATTTTCTACGTTATGACATGAGCCCAAAGATGCGTATGTGAAATCCTGTCTCTTCTTCTTATTCCATATATAAATCTCAAATAAGCGTTTTGCAGACGCTGAATTCGAAGGGTAGTGGCCAAATCAAGACACGAATCATAAATTACGTCGCAGTAGTTGAATAAAGACAATATAATTGAATCACAAAGTTGAATTCTTAAACGTTGATTCAACAAGTTGCGATTACCGTATAGTAGTCGTAGCGCAGCTTAAGCTCGCCTAAGTAAATTAGATACATGTGCACGAAATCTAAGTGATGAATCGATGGTAACGCCAAATGTCTTTGTCTGATGTCAAGGGACTCTCGAACACGGGCAACAGCACTCTGATTCCTAAAAATCATAACGGATGACTTATTCGGATTAATATTTAGGCACAGTTTGGAAGCACGATGAATCAGTTTGTCTAAATCACAATTAATATAATTCTGAGCAGTATGCACTTGAGTATGATCAAAGGAAAAATGAAGCTGAGTATCATTAGCGTACATATGCATATCGCAGTGATGCAACACACCAAAAAGATTACTAGTATAAATTAAGTAGAGAATTGGACCTAAGACAGATCCCTGAAGAACGCCAAATAACACAACAGCCTCATCGGACCAGTCACCATCAAAAGAAACTCTCTGTCTACGATTCATTAAGTAATGTTCAAAAAAGCACAGGCATTGCGCGATAGACCGGCGTGCCAAAGAATTGCCTAAAGCGTTTTATGATGGACTGTATCGAATGCCTTGGAAAAGTCAAGCAGAACAAGAACCGTGGCTCCGCCAATAACCCTTCCTCTGTAATAGTATCAATAACTTCCAAGAGTAACCGAGTAGCGCAACTGTAACCCGCTCTAAAACCAGACTGGGTATCAGGTAATATGGAAAAGGTTTCCAAATGTTCTCTTAGTCGACAAGCGACAATCCGTTCTAATATATTAGATATTGCAGATAATATACAGATCGGTCTTAAATCATTATAATTGGAAGGATTAGTAGTCTTCGGTATCGGTGCAACCAAAGCAACCTTCAGCAGTCAGGAAAAACAGAGAACTCAAGACAATAGTTGATGATGTGACATATATGAGGCAAGATAACTAGACAACACAGTACTAGCATTCTTGCACTGACACCATCGAAACCGATCGCATTACTTTTAATTGAAAGCAGCATATCCATAACCTCCTGCTCTGAGGCTAAAGATAATTCCAGCTTTTTAGTAACCGTAGGGATCACATTTGACGAAAAGAAAGTGATTAATTCAATATCACTCTGCGAGTTATTCTGAGAGGACAAAAAGAAATCATTCAAAGCATCGACATCAACAAGACCTTCAGGAATAGAACGCTGACTTGTATTTAGAATACCCATTTTCCTGAAACTACCTGTATGTCCTATATGTATGGTCCTAAGAGATCCAAAATATCAATATTAAAATCACCCAAACAGATCAAGTTCTGTTACAGGAACAAACGAAGAGAGAGTCGCATCAAGGGTATCCAAAAAGCTAGGCATACCAGTATCAGGTCAGTATATCACCCCTACTGTTATCACAATATCCTTGCATCGAATCCGTATCCACAACTGTTCAATAAAGGAAAGAACCTCATCCATCACTACCTCAACATCGTATTCATCCCTAACATAAATACCAACACCTCCACCTCCACCAGTACGCGTTATTCGACCTGTAAAAAAATGAGAGTAGTTATATGAGAGAATATCTACATTATAAATCTCATCTCAAAACAGTTATTAATAATAACTTATCAATCTCTAAACTATTTCATTCTAATAGTTCATTCTAAACTATTTTGATCCAAACCGTGTTTTTCTATAAGGTATAGTATTTGATTTATTTACAATTTCAATGACAAACATCATTTCAACATTTTTAAATTTTGGGGATTTTAGCTTTCTACCTAAGAAATAGTATTACCTACTAGGATTGAGATGATTGTGAAAATGTTTTTATCTACAACTATTGAATTATCTATTCGTTATACAATTGATTTTTGATGGGTAATGACACGCATTACCCATGACTGACAAAGTGTTGAATAATGAAGCCATTATTCCACAGTTCTGACACGGCCTACTAATCAAAAAATAAAAGATAACAGAAATGACAGCTTTCTTATATTGAGGTTATGTCTGAAATGTCTATCAAGTTTATTTTTTTTCCCTTTTTTTTTGATTTTTTTTTCAAAATTAAATAGTTGTAGATAACGTATACTATTCAACTTGCGTCACTAGTATTCACTCGCTCGCTTTGCTGCTCACTCGTGTTGCAACTTCATCTTCGTGGGTAACAGCCGCCATTATACGCTTGTTGAATAATATACTATAATGGGTTCATTCTAAACTATTTTTATCAAAACCGTGTTCCTCCATTAGGTTTAGTTTTTGACTTATTTTCAATTTCAATAACAAACATCGCCAATTTTGCGATTTTAATACTAATGTATTAAAAAGATTTCAATCATTCTTTGATTAATATTTAAGGCCATTATTGTACTTTCGCCGATTAACTTTCAACATAGTTTATAAATTTAATGAAATAAATGATCGTTGCAGAATCGTAATCTGTAAATATATTATTAGGTATTAAAGCTTGGCTTATTTAATAATAAAAATGGAATTGTTAATTGAATGTGACAACATTAAAGGAATCTTCATTGCCCAGGAATTAACAAATGCTGAATATACTAATTAATTTCCCGCAATTAAACGTTAAATACGGTTTATGTAAATACAAATCCAGATAATTTAAGAAAAACTTATTGGATGTGTCTTTATTGTGATTTCATACAAACTACTTAACTAACTTTAATACCCACCGATAGTAGCTGAGCTGAAACTGATTATAAATTGAGATTTTTTGTTCAATATACACTATTTTCATACATAACATATTTTTTGGTGGTTAATTTTACTCTTCTAAGATAATGAAAACTGGGCTCGTACTAGTTATGCCTATACTCTATTATGAACAATTTTCGTGTTCAACACTTTTCTCGATCAGTTTCAATTTTTGAATAGTTAGAGAGCAGTAATAAGAGATTTCATTTTATTCCATAAAAAAAATTATTGAAATTATTCCGATTAATTTTAGTTTTTGAGTAGTGTTACAGTGTTGTAACCTAAATAATCTCTTTTGATATTTTTAACATTTTCGTGTTTAAAATGAAGATAATATTTTTTTCTTACCTTCCCTTGTCCACAAATATTTTATATCATTATTTTTTTTAAATTCCTGACATACTCTAAATAACTGCTTAACACTAATTGTAAGTAGAACATAAAGATTCTTGTAAGTAAAATATATCTGATTATGATTAGTACAACATTTGAAACTATTTCACCTAGATCATCGGTATTTAGCTTTGGCTTCCTCTTCTTTGCTTCTAAAAATTTTTTCTTATCTTGGGTTAATTTTTTTATTATACATAGGGTAAACACGCCAGTGGTGTACCACTGAAGACATATTTGAAATTCAAAACCCATTAAAAAATAGAACTAATGAACTGATCCTTTTAAATTACGATAGGTAGAATATTTCATTTTGGAAATCTATAACCGATTCATGCTAGGACAAAATAAAACTAAAATTATCCTAAAAAAGGTTCAAAAGGACCTAATATGCCAGTAGTCGACCATTTCCTCCATCGAGTCGACCAGTATAAGTCCAGTGGTCGACCGGCATTTCTTCAGCGTGCAGTCAGTTTATTTTTTATAACTCGTAATATTTTTTCAGTAAATTTATTTATAAAAATCAATTAAATATTCAGGTTTTAATTTTTTATTTGGTTTTGACAAGAAGATATATACTAATTTATTAAATCAAAAACTATAAACATAACAAATCAACTTAAGCTATTTCTAATATTTTCTGCAAAGTGGACGTAAGTAGAACTGATTTCATTCTCTGAACCATTTTCGTATTGCTTCCTCTGTAATTATTGCTCGTGATTTTGACAGAGCTTCGGACTCCCGAAAGACAATATTTTGTCATCTACAAAATTCCGTAAACCACTTGTCCCCAGGTCTTTGAAGGGTGTTCGTCTTTTGAATGTATTTACAATGTGTTGAACCGATTTGAACAATTCTTCCTTCTTCAAGGGGAATCCTGTCATGAATAAATGCTTTAGCCACAAATACATTTTTTTCCTCTTCTTGACTGAGAATGGTAGGTAGCTCCCTAGTCAACGGCCTCGTTTCTATTTTGCCTTTAAGCCTGTCGATCAGGCTAGTTTTGGGAATCTGAAAATTTCGAGAAGCTTCTCTTATTTCCATACCATTATAAATTGCGTCAATAGCATCTGTTAAAGATGTTTCTGAATATCACTCTTGAGAACACTCTTTTTTTGGTTTTGACTTCTTTGAATTGACTAGATTTGACTAAAGAAGAATTTTCATAAAGCTATTTATGATTTTGTATATTTCTTTATTAAGCAATTTTTACGTATAAAACATTTTTCTATTTCAAATTGTGTCTATGTCCAGATTCTAATAAAACACGATTACAATACTTTTCTAGGCTTATTGACAAATCAGGGCAGTACTACCATCACTATTTACGCAATTACTTGTAATTTACAAATTTTAAAAGAGGAAATTTTAATACTCTTTTATTTTTGAAATTTATATGTAGTTGCAGATCGACTACTACTTGTAAGTGGTCGATCTCAAGCGTGTTTACCCTATATTGTATAGTAATTTAAATTGGAATAGAATTGTTCACTGGTCTGAACCAGATTGCAACAAAATTTAAGAGAAAAAAATTATTTATTCTATATATTGCCTTATAGACTACGCAGACCCCATAGCCTACCTTTTACTTCATAAATGACCAGGATTTATAGTCACAAGTTCTTATGATACGATTGTGACTTGTTTATGCTTAAAAATACGCACTTTATTAATGACAAGTAATCTATAGACATCTATAGGAGTCTCTATGTCTTTATTAAATGTTATAAAATTATAAAAAAATATTGAGTATATTTAGGTTGTAAAATACTTTCTTGTACACCTAATATTGCTGTAAATAAAAATCGTATACAAATGATTCTCCTTCTTGCTATTCTTAGGAAGCTTTTGTAGTAGAAGTATCTGGCGGTAGTGTTAATGTAACCGGTTCTCTTACTAACGATAATAATTTGTCTAATTTCATACATTGCAACGTCCATTGATCCAAATATTGTTGCTTTTTCGGTGGTTTACACATTACGCGTAAATTTGGCGATAATTTTAAGCTTGTTATGCACCCTCTAAAAAATAGTATTATAAATTATATCACAATAACAGAATTATTTCTGTTTGTAACGTACTTATCGTCTCCAACTATTATAAAAGGAAGTTTGTAATTAAAATCAATCCTAGTTAACTTATTTCTTTTTTTAGATACAACCGCTTGTATACAAATTGGTTTGTATTTATTCACGTTTAAATCGTAAACGTATACTTTTCCATCTGCACAAGCCCCTGCGAAAACTGTTGATGAATAAGGCGCCCATTTTACATCACCAACACTTGCACCAATATCAAACACGTAAAGAGGTTCTCTAGAAGAATTAAAAATTAGAAACAAAATATCTAAATATGATTTGAAACATATACAGTCGATTATCTTCCCATATTTTCATTCTCCAATCGGCACTACACGATATAAATATATCGGTGTTATATTTATTAAAATCTATGCGATAAACGGGACCATGATGTGCTTTTAATGTTAAGAGATACGTAGAGCTGTAATGTGTATTACATTTATAAATTAATCCTTCCTCAGTACCGACGTAAAAAATCAAAGGCTGTTTCGGATGGAATACAAAACACGTAGCACAAGACTTGATTTTAAGAAATGTTCCATCTGGCCCGGGAACTGGATCTTTTTCCATATACATTGTGGTTATTGTTGTTACCGAAAGAGTATTTAGCATAAGTATCCAATTATTAACTTTGCCATCGCCGGCGACTGAATAAAAATTCAATTCTCCGTCAGGAAGATCGGGCGCCCATTTTACCTAAATGGTTAATTAAAAACATAATGATAAGGAAAATGAAGAGTTTTTTGTTTTAATGATTATACTTCGTAATTACTATTATCTTAATTACCTCCGTCACGATTCCGGAGTGTTTATTCGTGACGGCGTTACTTTTAAATGCCGGTATTCTGCACGACGCTTGAACATTATAAACCTCAACACTGCCATCGTATAATCCTATTACGCACATGTAAGGGAACTTTTTGTGGATATCTACGCACATTACGGCCGATTGGGTCATGCAAATGTGTTCGGGAAATGAAGGATTTTTAATCGTAAATAAGCATAATGCTCCATTGATTACCGGTTTTGTGAAATCAACTAAAACAATCATTAATTAGTATTTCAGTCAATGTAATTGTGTAATAGGTTTCGTGAGAACAATTGGGTCTATATGACAAGGACCAAATCTATAACCACGTATATTTATTAATTATATTTCTTGTGTGATAACAACTACATAAAGTCTGGTAATGTTTTAGTATTTTTTTTGCAAATTTCATGTAACTCGAGAGAGTGGAAAGAACTCTAGATAGTAAATATGACAAGTCGTTCAGGTTTGAGTCTTCAATATTTTATTCAATGTTTGTCTTAGTTATTCATTATGGATCTTAAAGTATTAATTGCGGTTTAAAAAATTGCATTGTTGATAAAATGTACCGAATTTTGCAGCTAAAATCAAAAAGAAAAATCAAATCCAGTAGATGTTTACGTTTATCCCGATTACGCTCTGTATTCAATTTGTAGTTATTTTTTTGATATTGTCAGTACAGCATTTCTCTACTTCTCTTATTTTTGACTACCATTCTCGATCTCCTCTCGAGCCGCCTCTGTGTCCATCTTCCATCCTACCCTACCCAATTCCATTTTAGTTCTGCAATTTGGACAATCACATTTGTAATTCCCGTCCTTCTTGTTAGATCCTATAGTCACATGGTCGCGAAGTGAAACACCAAGCATTTTTTGAGAATCCCCCTGTTGCGAGGTTCTTGGGTGCATCTATTGCCCCTCCAACGTTGAAATTTGACGAGCATGTGTGTGCTATTGGGAGTAAGATTTGTAGTGGTGTTTACCTTTTGTGTAGGATATCTAATATTGTGGATATCCTTAAAGGAGTCCTTAAAGCTGCACACTATGCCTTTATTCATTCCCACATTAATTATACTATTTTGGCTTGAGGGAACAGCCTTGCAAGTCAATATGCTTTTAGACTTCAGCGTTGGGCGGTGCGTGTGCTGGGTAATCTTGGTTATGCTGAAGATTGTAGATCTTTGTTTATTAAGCTTCAGATTCTGACCTTGCCTTCACTTTACGTTCTTCAGTCAATTATACAGGGTGTCCCGAAACTCAACGTCAAGCGGGCACCGGGTGAGAGGCCAACCCATACCTGTTCTGGTAAAAATAAGAAAAAAATTCTATGTCTCTTAGTTAAGTGGTAATAGCCATATTTTTGAAAATATTAAAAATCGTTCCCGTACATCATACGAATTTTTTAAATAACTTGTTTTTTGCAGAAAAACATACAATAATAGTTTTTATGACAAGAAAAATGGCAAGTGTTGTACCATTTTGGAAACTTGACTAAACAGGCCATCTTTTAAAATTACTTGCCAAGGGTGTTATACTACTCCTTTTTTTAGAAATCGTGTGTCAAATTTGATAGACATAAATTCTTTCAACCTTAACTCAATCAAATTAATATATTTTTTTGCAAAACTAACGATTTTTGTTGTTTGATTTGTGACTTCTATAGTAGCATGGTTCACAAGGAATACATTATTAAAAAAATCACTATTAAATAGCGAAAATTTCTGACCGTAGTACCTAAAGATATGATCTACAGGACCGATTTTTAACGTTTTCAAAAATATATCTGTTACTACTTAACTAAGAGACATGGAATTTTTTTCTCATTTTTACTAGAATAGGTATGGGTTGGCCTCTCACCTGGTGCCCGCTTGACGTTGAGTTTCGGGACACCTGTATATGCACATAAACTAATGTCAAATGTATTACTCATGGATAATATATATGTTCAGTATCGCAGATTGACTAGAGGGCAGCAGGGATCGAATTACATGAGTCAGGTTTTATATAACAGGCTGCCAGCTGGCGTTCGTGACTTGACGCTGGCTAATTTAACGTCTAAGCTCAGGTCGTATCTAATTGTAAAGGCGTTCTACTCTCTTGACGAGTTTTTGCAGAGTGATGTTGTAATATAGGGAAACGCTGCGTGTTCGTATAAATATGTAATAAGCGTTAGTAATAGTAGTGATAATGGGTTTATAACCTTTACCAATCATATGATGTAATCTCCTTCTTTTTGATTTTTAATTATTAATGTATTTTTGACGAGTGTAAAAGGACAACCTTATGGCACAACAAGAGAATGGAGAACAAAACCATATCGTCTGCAAACTTTAAATTTGTTAATTAAGTATTTTACATGTCTCATTTGGACAGAATCCGTGCTTTCATGTAATTTCACTGACATTGTCATATTTCTGTGTATATTGTGTATTAGCTTCTTATCAAATACTTTATGGAAATCCACAAAAGCCATAACAAGCGACCTATTCTTCTCGATGATTTTTTCGACTATCATTTTGATGACCTGTAAGCTCGTTCCAAATTCTTTACAAAATCCCGCTTGTTCTGTCGGTTGGTAGATGTCGAGCTGTAGATTAATGTATATTAGCATAATTTGCGTCATACTACGATACCATGATTATGAATACTATAATATTACAATTTATTAGTCTGATGACTAACAATTTTACTCTAACCTAACTTTTCTAAATTTAAGATTACACAAGAGTTTCATGGTTCCTCTAGTTTCTTGATTGCATACATTGCGATCTCGAACTAACAAAAACTATTTTTAGTGCTTTATGCCCACTTTCACTACACCGCATTACACCAACTCGAATGGTTTGGTTCTTTGAAGTCCACGTACTAGCTGGCTGTTGTCCAAGAGTTATCTTTGAGCCGTTGAGAGTACTTCTGAATTTCTTTTTTCGCCGTAACTACCCTAAAATCTTCGTTGAGGACGCCATTCCTTCCAGGTGGATCTACAATATCCCTTACTACCTTATTCTACTTTTGTCTAATATTGGTATGACTTTCTTTAGTGACTTGGGCATAAATAAGCAATTTATTATACGTTGTCAGTACAGATTGTTTATCCATTATTCTTTATTTTACATTTAGTTCTGTCTTGGCAATATTTGCATATGGAATACCATTGTTAATATTTGACAGGTGTTCTACTTTTTTATTTGTGAAGTTCACGTGCATCGATTTATTCTCGTTTCAACCTTAAGTTTAGCAGCTTCTTCAAGGTTTCTACCCACAGCAAGTAGTGCAGTATAATCTGCAAGGGGACATTACCTTGGAGAATACCAACGTTAACTTCCATAACTTTGGAATATTCATTTTCACGTTAACCTGGAAATATCTATTTTTAATATAATCTCTTAACGGATCAGAGTACTATTTTGGCATCATTATTTTTAGATTGGTTTCTAACCTTGGTGTCAGATATTATCAAATGCCTTTCCTACAACAAGAAAATTGCCGTACAAATTTTCTTTTCTTCCAATTCTTTTTTAATAACGTTGGTGATTTTATGCACTTGATCAATTGTTGCACGCTTGCTTTTAAAGCTACATAAAGGTATTGGGATAGTATAGCTCTTTTTGCTTCTAGTATTAGGATTAAACGTTTCAGACATACTCTCAGCGGCATAAAAAACGCATTACCTAAAATCATGACCGGTTTCAAACTGTAATAACTTTCTATTGTTGTTAACACCAAAGTTACAAGGTTACTTTGGTGGAAGATGGACGCAGCATTCGTGTTGCTCGTGTTCTTGGCGCGATAGAGAGTACGTTTTCTCGCGCCATTCAAAGGTTTCGGCAGACTGGTACCTTAACCAGACAACCTCAGAAAGAAGACCACACAATCCGGTGATGATCGATACATCATAACGACCGTGTTATGAAATCGGCATACTACAGCAGTTGAGATAAGAAATCGTTTGGACCAAGTGCGTCGGGTGAACGCACAGTAAGAAGGAGATTTGAAGAAGCGGGGTTGAGATCACGGAGACCAGCAACTGGACCACAGTTGCTTCGATAACATCGTGTTGCTCGATTACAGGTTGCACGAGATCATGTTCAGTGGACCAATGCAGAGTGGCGAAACGTACTGTTCTCAGACGAGTCAAGGTTCGGCTTGTACTCTCCAGATGGTCGAGAGAGAGTTTGGAGAAGAGCAGGTGAGCGTTATGCTCAGTGCAACTTCTCTGAAACAGTACAATACCAGGGAGGATCTGTAATGGTTTGGGGGCAATGTGCTTCGAAGCACGTACGGAGCTTTGCTTTATCAACGGCAATCTCATCGTATATTGAAGAAATTTTGGCTGAGCACGTGGTTCCCTTCGGCCCATTTATTGGTGACAACTTCTTGTTCATACACGATAATGCACGTTCCCATACAGCCCGCATAGTGTCCCAATACCTGGATGATTTGGATATCAGCAGAATGGAATGGCCAGCACGTAGCCCTGATTTAAACTCAATATAGAACACATGTGGGATATGCTAGTGAAACGAGTTAGAGCCCGTGGTGCCGTTATACAAACGCTAGATGATCTCCGAATAGCGCTAGATGAAGAGTGGAACCACATCCCCCAAAATGAAATTCAAAACCTGATTCGAAGTATCCCTCGAAGGATGAGGGATACCATGCAAGCGAGGGGAGGAAATACCCGTTATTAACATTTTGTTTGATTTACTTGTCACAGATTAATAAAATTAAATTTCATCGAGATCCATGACTTGTTTTAATTTCTGATGGCGCTGCCGAACAAGCTGCGTTATCTTTTGAGCTTGTAAGTTTGGTGTTAACAACAATAGAAACTTGTACAAAAAACAGAAGTGATGAGAACAGACGAGACTACAAGCTCCTTATGATTAAAATTATTTTCTTTTATCGGTGCACCCCACAGCAAGCTTCAAAGTGTATGAAGAAAACACGCATTAGCGTTATTCATCATTACTAAAATTGAAGAGCGCCAAAATGGGGAAGGTACCTACAGAAATATTGGCAAAGGGTAGACCTTTCAAATAAAAAAACCTTATTCAAATCGAGCAATATGTTCAAAAGTTCTTGCAGTTTGAAACTGGTCATCATTTTAGGTGATGCGTTTTTTATGCCGCTGAGTGTAGTATTCCCAATAGTTTAGGTAATTTCGGGAGTAAGGAGATTGGTCTATAGAAGCTGCTCTCATTTTGAGGTTTTCCTGGTTTGGGTATCATAATTACCTCTGCAATATTCCAGACTCCTTTTCTTGGCCATTATTTTAGGATTTCTCCAGTCCCGGAGTCATTGCCCGGAACTTGTTTTCGGGTAACATCAATTTCTATATGTTCTTGTTGAACTTCAATCGTCGTCGTATTAGCGTCATCTGGATTATTTGATGTTTTTAATTTCTTTTCAAGTTCTTTGTTTTCTAATCTTTCAAAGTTCAACTGGATAATTATTGTGTGCAACTTTTCTTGTAAACTCTGGTGTACTTGTCCAAACAGCTTGTTGGGTGTCAACCATCAGTTTTCAGTTTTCTTATAAATTTGCACTATATTTTTTTAGAGGAATTAAGCCGACTTTTGTTATAGAGCTCTTGTTTAAACTAGCTCCAGCAATTACTTTACCACTTAATGTACGAGGGCGAATCAAATATTAACCGGACTTTTCTTTTTAATGTTTCCTAGATGAACTTAGTAACGTCTTGATGTATGTTGGGGGTATGTAAACTGGAAGAGAGTAAATTTGTTCGGCTCGCTAGACCAGATTGGCTGTTAGTAGCATCATGTCTGAGGAAGAAATTCACTCAATTTTTGTTCTGGGAGGATGTTATAACGTGGTTGTTTATCATCAAAACTTGTACTAGATTTAAGTGAATAGTGAAAATTTTTGTTTTTGAAGTTTTAGTTCGAATTTAATAGTGAAGTGATTGTGAAAACTTACAAAATCCGTAGCATACTGCAAATAAATCATAGTACCAAGGATTCCAGAGAATATCTGTAATGTTGTTCGTTTTGGTTTTTTCGTAAACGAATTTCCACAGTGGGAGAAGTGTTCCTACTTCCTCCCGAAATTCATCAGATGGATCTTCCCAGTATCTATAATCTAAAAAAAAGGTATTGTCAAAAGATTTTCACCAGTATTATTTTTATAGGTGTCCACCAGAGTATGAGGAAATTTGGATAAATTTAAACACATCTTTGCTAGGTACGCATTATTCAGCCGTGACTTGGCCGCCTAATTCACATCTAGCCATAGATACTTATATTTCGATATTTTTGTTACATTGTCTTCAATATAACCTGATTAAACTTTCATTATTTTTACCTTTTGCAATATCATTGTAGGTATTTTGGTTTAACATTCTCTCTAAAACTTTCCAAGCTTCATATATTCGCCCTTGTGTAAGTTCGGCTGCTGTCGGTCCCGCTCTTTTAACCGGACCTGCTCCATGTTTACCAACTGGCGCTTTATCTTTCTCTTTAAGCAACCTTTCGCGTTCCCTCTCTGCTTCTTGTTCCGCAAAATCTATCAAGTATGCATCGTAAATGATCCATTGCAAAACATTTCCAGAATATATTTCAATAGGTGGTGGAGTAGTTTGAGTTCCTTGAGACTATAATTAACCAACAAGTATTAATTCAAAAAAAAATTGTTATGTTTTGTTTTGGTAAAAGTTTGATTTTTATATTATAGTTATTTTTTCTAAAATCTTACTCGAACTGGATTATTATAAGTTAAAGCAGCTCTTTCGCAAAAATTAAATTGATTGGTTAGCTTCTTTTTTGGTCCAGCAGCTGGATGCTCTGGTTCAGCGTCATCATCATGATCGTGGTGATCATGCTCTTCATGTTCGTCTTCTTCTTCTTCTTCCTCGCCCTCTTCGCCTTCGCCCAGATCCTGAACAGGTGGTTCGTCTAAACGGATTTCACCTGTTTCTTCCTCTTCGGGGAGTTGAACATACTCCAGAGCTACAAAAAATCAACATCTTATTCCCTAAAATTTATATTAATTAATTTTTTGTTCATACGATCAATTCCTAAAGCTATCAATTGCGCTCGCGCTTCATCAGAGTTCAGAAGTATATAGGTTCCTTTTGTTTCATAAACCACAACCATATTTCCCGGATTTGGTATAGGCGTAAATTCTCCAGTAAGGTAATTATATTCGACCAAGCCATCAGGTTGTAGAAAATTTTTTGTCATTAATATTCTTGGGACGATTTCTTTCAGCTCGACATCTTCAAGTTGTACTTGATCTTTCGGTTTGAGTAATTGTTTTGATTTTTTCCATTCTTCTAAATCGTCGTCAGCGTCAACACGTTGAGAACTAGATTTGGCGCGTTTCTTAAAATTGTATAATACAAATATTTTTTATATTTTATAATAGTGCAAATAATAAAGTGTTTCTTAATCTATTTATTTCAAACAAGGGTAATTTTCTTATTTACACCACAATTTGTTTTTTTTAATTCACTTCTTTTCAAAATCAGAACCAGAATAGCTTATCTATGTAAACGTTACATAATAAACGTGAGGCAGTCAAAGTCAGACTCTTAAAGTAAAGCACATCGAATCTTTATATGCATTTTATTCAACAAGAACACAACATAACGTAGTCAACAGTAGCGTGGAGAGAAACAAATTCAACACGAGAATACAAGTATATGAGAGGAAATGTTTGACTCATTTTTGGTCGATTTAAGAAAAATCGCACCGAATTTTGACTTTGAGGGATTAAAATACGACTTGATTGGGACCGAATATTAAGCTGAAAGGTAATAACTGACAAAATGTTAGCTTAGTTAACTTGTTATGTTAGTTTATGTTATGTTGTTGTCTTAAATTTAGAATTATTTAAAGGGGGCTTACTTACAATCACGATTTTCGGAAGTCTATTGTTGTTCATATGTCCCATGTGGTTATGCTATTTTCCCTTCCGCTGTCTTTCCCATATCACTATGTTTGAAATGTTGCATTGATCCTATATCCGAGTTTCTCAGTCTATTCATTGTTGTTTTTCCCATTTTTGATCTTAATGTATACAGCACGGCCACTCGTAACAACAGCGGTTTAGTTTGTTTCAACTCTCTTCTAGTATCTTTACGCCTTTTTGTGCATTCTTAAATATTGCAATGGTGGAATTAGTCTCTCCAAATCTTATTGCCTCACCCATTCTTCCCCGCCGCTCTGCTCTATTGAACTGTATCAGTATCCCCACCAATTACTCCATCTCGATTTTCCCTTAACCTTTTCCTCCCAGATTCTTCTTTACATAACTCCTCTGCCAGTACTCACACAAATGTACTTTTCAACTACACATAAATATCCTGCTACTGATTTCCTCCTCCTTTTTCTATTTATGTACTTCCATACCTCGTTTTCATTCCTTCTGGTTAAAAATCCTCTTCGTTATTCCTCTTTGCTTTCTTCTCTCTTTATTTGCTCTACATACTAATTCTCCACCTTCCTTATTCTGCACTTCATGTTTTAACCATCATTTGCCCGCATCTTGTCCCTGCAAACTCACTTCCTCCCTCTTTAGCAAACCATATGTTAAAGTTCCACTCATATATTCCATCACCATATATTCCTCTTACCTCCTCAGTAATGGATTCAATTTTACGTTTGGACTCCCCCATTCCCCTTGCTATATAACATAATTATCACATTCCTGTCTCTTCTTTGACCTCCGTTATTATTACACCACTCGCCTTTCCCTTTCTTCTTCTCTTCTCTGCATACTGACAGACCCATTCATAACCTTGTGACAATCCTTGTTTAATTCTATCCTATCCGCATTATTTACCCATATCTCCACCAGTGCAATCACATCATACTTTCGTAGGTGTCCCTAAAAATTCTCCCTTTTGTTGCAAACACCCTCCACGTTTTTTGATACTTCCCCTCTCTGTTTCCGCCCTTCGCCAATAAAAACAATACTGCGTCTTAGCAATTCAATGGGTGCCTGGTATTGTTCGCAGTACTTATCCCTGGCTTCATGCCTACACTTCCTTCTCCTCAACTTACAATTAACGTATGCCAGCCTTCGTGCCTTCCCTCCGCACTTTTTATATTCATGTCCCATTTTATCGCAGTAGTCGCAAATATCGAACAACTCTCTAAAGATCTTGTCCGACATCTTTCCTACATAGCTTGTCACTTTCCTGCCTTTGCTGTAGAATTCGTGGTTTGTTAGCATACTCTTTTAATTTAAGGAATTCCCCTAAGAAATAATCAGAAGGTGTAAAATCGGAGCTTCTCGGGGACCAGTGATGTTGCCTCGACTAAACATTATTTTTTCCAGGAACAGTTGATTGGCATACTCAAGTGATTGGTTTGAGATGTGGAAAGTGGCTCCATCTTATTGAAACCAAGTGTTCACATTGAAACCCTCAACTTCTGTAGTTGCGGAACCAATAATTTCTTAGTATGTTGCAATACCTTGATGACAGCTTAAGCAGACATAGCAGCCTCGCCGTCCATGTTTCTGTCTTGGAGTTTCGTTGGTCAAGTGGCGGCAGTTGTGTCTGTTTAAGTGGCCATTTAAATGGAAGTTCGCTTCGTCGTTAAACAAAATGTTTTCGAACGTTGGGTGACGTTGAAGCATTTCGTTTAGAAAAATTCAGTCGATAACGTTCAGTTGTTGAACAAAAACTTTGTAGACTATAACATGTAAATCTAGCTTTAGAATCTTGTATAACGTCGCCTTTTTAATATTTAGTTCTTGACTGTGTTTCCGAACTGATTGAAACGAATTTTCATGCACTGCACCAATTGTTTGTTGGGTTCGAACCATTGAATACTGTAATTGTATCTCTTCATCACTTATATAACTCGATCGAAAAGTCGTGCACTTCAAAATAAATATATCTGTAAATAGTAGTTTCGTTGAATTATTTCAATCGGCTTCGGTGTGATAGCATAACATGTGTTACTGATAACAACCGTAGACGCCATTGAAATGTTCTGTACATTTGCAGAGTACACTGTAAATTAGTTGGTTTCCGAAGACCAGTTCAAAGGAAAAATCGCACAAATCAATATAAACATACGCATGTATTTTATAACTTTTTATAACATTATATCCTATTTCAACATCTTATAACCTATTTTGTTTTACATCATATGCTCAACATGGCTGCCTTGTGTAGTAATGAACGCAGGAATTCGTTTTATTATGTTTGAAGCCACTATTCTGTTCATCCACTGTGTGCAGCTTGTTTTTGTAAACCTTTCCACGAAAATTACTCTATTTCAATTATATAGATAAAAGATTAAATTTTGTAGTAGAGTTGATAGACCTCAAACCGTACTATTTAAAATTATTAAAAAAGTATTACAAAACAGTATAAATTTAATTTTTCTTGAAACAAGTGTTAAGAGAAAAGATTTTATGTAAAGCAAAAAAGAATACATTTTTTGAATATTACTTCAGGAAGATGGGGACCATCATTTTGCACACATTGTCTAAGTCTTTCACGGAAAGTATTACAGCGTCGTCGCAGTATCGCTGGTGTTATTGAAAAAATTTAATTTGGATCCCCACTTTTAAGTCTTGTATTGTTGCGCACCTCCTACACCTGGTGATCGTGGATGCCAATGAATACTCCCATTTTAACTAATGAGGCAGTTCGGGAAAAATTCTCTAAGACAGTTCAATGTAACTCTAGCTTTGTAACAACTTTCGCCATCTTGCTGGAAATGAGTATTCTCATTCATAGGCACTTGTGGGATAAAAAATGTTTCCAACATTCGAACATATGGTGTTGATGTTATGATTACTGTATGGCCATCATCATTCTCAAAGAAGTATGGGTCAATTATGCTATTCGAAAACATCGCACACCAAACAGTAACTTTGGCCGAATGGAGATGTAGTTCGTGAAGTTGGGGAGGGTTTTCAACGGCCCAATAGCGAAAGTTACGTTTATTAACATATCCGCCGAGGTCGAAATGAGCTTCATCACTAATCCATAAATTACTCAGCTCTACAACAAAATTTTTTTTTGTTGCCCTGGATATCTTTGCAAATTTTTATGTTTTCAAGTGCCCACATTACGAATATATTCATGAAAGTACTGAATGTGCTCTTGTTTTTTATGATTTTTACATATCTTATATTTTGAACAATTATCGGCTTGCTAGTAATAAAATTTATTTTCCCCAGTCATGATTAGGCTTCTGCGCAACTTTTTCACGCTTAAAACATCACGTGATTCCCACTCTCAGATCCTTTGCTCCGTAGAACAGCTGAGATCTCAGCTATTTGACAATATTGAAGTACTTACACGTGAATCTGGATAAGTTGTCATGTGTTAATATTTGGTTTCAATGACTGAATGTTCATTCTAATATATTTGTCTTGTCTTTTAAAACATGAGTTCGTCACGAAGAAAGTGTAAATATAGTAGTGATTTATTTTGTTATATTTGCGGTGTTGATATAACAAAAAAAAATATCACAGACTTTGTCGAGGAGACTTAAGTTGAATATATCGGTTTTAAAATGGACAAACTAGATAAATCATGGGTTCCTCATAAAGTTTGTAAGTCCTGTGTTGAGTCGTTACGGTTGTGGAAAAGAGGAGAACGTTCTGGATTAGACTTTGGTATTCCTATGATCTGGATGGAGAGGAAGCATTTCGATGATTGTTACTTTTGCGTAGCAAATGCTAAAGGTTTTAATCGAAATCAAACGTGGAGATATCCAGACTTACACTCTACAAAATGTCCTGTTCTACACAGTGAAAATTTCAGCTGCATAATCAAAATTTCAATTTCATAATTACAACATACAGAACACGAGAAAGTGAGTTATTACAATTTTTTAGTGAAAATGAAGGACTGGTGTACTGTAATGATATGGCGAAGCTGCTTCTAGACATGGGTTTAAAAGAATACAAACCTACTGAGTGCCGCCTTTTTATTGACAGTTGTAAAAGAGTTTTAAATGCATCTTACTGCACAATGGAAATAAATTTGCATCAATTCCACTTGCCCATTCAACAAAACTCAAAGAAAAATATGAAAATGTAAAATTAGTTTTAGAAAAAATTAATTACTCGGAGCATCAATGACCGATTTGTGTGGCTTTGAAAATGGTTAATTTGTTACTTGATGAACAAAGTGGATACACGAAATACCCTTGCTTCATTGATATGTGCGACAGTAGAGCAAAGCAACTTCATTGGGAACAAAATGTTTGGCCTGTAAGAAATTCTTTAACTGTCGGTAAAGCCAATGTAATAAGGGAGCCATTGACGAAATCATACTTCCACCATTACATATTACGTTAGGAATGATAAAGCAATTTGTAAAAGCGTTGGACAAGGAAGGTGATTGTTTTAATCACATTTGTAGAAAATTTCCAAAGCTTAGTATGGAAAAGTTGAAAGGTGGAATATTAGATGGTCCTCAAATACGGCAATTGAAGAACGACACAGATTTTATTAAAGTTATTTAATAAAAGTTACTCTTCCGCTTGGAAAACTTTTGTGTTGGTAGTCGAAAATTTCCTAGGTAACCATAAAGCACCAAATTATGAAGAAATTGTACAAAATACGCTGACAAACTTTCAGACTCTCTCGCAATCATCTGGATAAATTTCCGGATAATTTAGGAAATTATAGTAAGGAACAGGGAGAGCGGTTCCACCAGTATCTAAAAGTGATGGAGGAAAGGTATCAGGGTCGATGGGATTGTCACATGATGACAGATCCCGGGAAAAAATTTAAAAGAAAAGCTCATAAAAGGTGTTTTATGGAAATATAACATATATTTTCGACATTTCGAGAAATGAGAGAAAATCTTACAAAATCATTGATAGTTTCATGAATTGTGAGCATAAATATATCCAAAATCAATCTTATCACTAGGGCAATAAAACCAGTGTAGACCAGTGTTATCGATGAGCTGTGGGTTGTTTTCAAACATATGTATTTGTCTTCAATATTCAAAAAGAGATTTTTTTTCTGCTTCTATATGTATAAAATTTCATCTTTTGTCTTAACATTTGTTGCAAAATAAAATTAAATTTATGTTTTATAATACTTTTTTAATAGTTTTAAATTGTGCGGTTTGGCTGTTCCACCTGTATGCATGTCTGTCGAATTTGTTTATTTATATATCCATGTTATTAAATCGTCATGAAGAATACATAATATTAATATAACAACCAAATATACAAAATAATCACAAGTGCTAAAATTGCTGACAAAACCAGATTTTTTATCGGGCTACACCAGACGGATTCTTGTATTATTCGCATATTACTATCTGGGTACAAAAAGGCATTGGCCTGGATTACTATTATATGCTGTGGCAATGTTTGGAACTGACAAACGAAAATTGATCGTTATAGGAGAAAGTAATAAATCTCGATGTTTTAAGGACTTAAGAATGGAAGATTTGCCACTGGAGTACCACGTCAACAAAAATGGGTGGATGCCTTCAGAAATTTTTCTAAGTTGGCTTTTGAAGTGGGAAAAAGAATTGGAAAATAAAGAAAGAAAAATTGTATTGCTTCTTGACAATTGTACGGCTCACCCTCATATTAATTTAAAGTATATAAAATTGGAATTTCTCCCACCTAATACAAAAATATATAAAAAATTATATACAGAAAAATTAGGCAACTACATAGTAGAACGCTAGAGAGATAAGTGGTAAAATTTCCATTCTGCAGGCAATACAGTTTACCGCTGACAGATGGCGAGGGGTAAAAACCAGCATAATACAAACTGCTTTACAGCATGCGGTTTTAAAGCTTTAGGGCTACCAAAAACCTTAACCGTTGGCAAGAATAATAATAATGACTTTTGCAACACAAAAGTCTGTTATAAATGGCGAAGAATTTTCATTTTCAAATCAAAGAATTTAATAGGTGACGACGAAAGCGATGACGATGTTGATGATTTTCCACATATTCCTGTAACGAACAAGCAAGCAAAAAGATAATAGACCTATGTCTGCACTGAATATATGTGCGGATTTCGTAGAAGTGCTAAATCGTAAAAAGCAGACAACACAAAATAACTTTTTAAAAAAATTAATACTTAATTGTTTTTTTTAGTGTTTATACTCTATTATTATTATTTTAACTTAAAATAGACATTTTATATACAGTGTGGTCCATTTAACGTGAGACAAGCGATTATCTCGAAAACGGTACATTTACATAAAAATGAATCAAATGAAAGTTGTTTAAACCGTATGACGATAACATTTTTGACCTTGACTTTATTTTCAAGGTCATATGAAGGTCACGAAAAATTTTTTAAATGACACTTTATGTTTTTGATTGCAAAATCTGAATCTATGGATAAAAGTAAAATAATTAAAAAAAAAATTACCGTGTGGTTTTGTCAGTACGACGGCGAAACATCTTTTGTAGACAAAATCTAAATAATTTTTTTATTCAAATAATTTTATATATTGTTTATTTATAAAGAAATGATTAAACTATACTATTAATTAACAACAAGTATAAAATTTATAATAAATGTTCAAATAATTCCCCACCCACTTCAATACATTTATCAACCCTTCTATTAAAACTTTCTTTACATCTTAAAAGGTTTTCTTGGCTACTATTTCTGCATGCATTTCTTATCCGCTCTTTCATGTTTTTTGGCGTAGTCGGTACTTCGCGATAAACATTATCTTTAAGGACGCCCAACAAAAAAAGTCAAGAGGTGTTAAATCAGGTGATCTGGCAGGCCAGGAAATTGGACCTCCTCTTCCAATCCATCGCCCAGCATTATCCCGATCTAAAGCTTCATGTGCAATATGTGAAAAATGTGCTGGGCATCCATCATTTTGCAGCCACATATTTTATCTTTCTTCCTTGCTAAAATCTAAAAGTAACGTTGGTAAGACGTCATCTAAAAAATTTCGGCACTTCTCCCCATTCAGCGTACCATCAACAAAGTATGGACTGATCAATTTACCACACCAAACATTAACCGACCAAGGTCGTTGATGTTCTACATCACGCAACCATCTCGGATTTTCAATGCACCAATAGCGCATGTTATGTCTATTGACTTGTCCTTTGTTTGTAAAAGTAGACTCATCCGAGAATAGCATGTTACCAAAGAAATTGACGTCCAACCACATTCGTTCTTATGCCCATTGACAAAATATTAATCGATTTTCAAAATCACCTCCATAAAGCTGTTGATGCAATGAAATGTGGTATGGATGATACTTCTTGTGCTTTAACATTCTTAAAATGCTGGTCTTCGATATTCCGGCGTCAATTGCAAGTCGTCGAGTGCTAATTTGAAGATTTACCTCAACGCTAGCTAATACCGCAATTTCCTTTTTTTCCGTAGTTACAGTTGCTCGCTGAGATTTTTTTCTTGATTCCACATTTCCAGCATTAGTAAAATCATTCACAACTTCGTAAAATGTACTTCTCGAAGGCGTATTTCGATCAGGAAAACGTTCTCGATACAAAGCTATACTATCAGCAACTTTTCTGCCACTTTCTCCATAAATAAAAATCATTTCGACTTTTTCTGCCACACTTAGAGTATCCATGATTTAATGACTTAGTTTAAACACTTTGCCTTAATGTAAAACGATGAAATGAATTCAGAATTTGTTGCGAAGCAGTTTTTATGCAAATTTAGTTTTACCTGTTACATTTTAAAACAATTCAACCAATTAAGTCTCTGAAAGCGATATTCTGAAAATGCCGACATAAGCAGTTCCACGAACTCTTGTTTTTTATGGGAAAATGTCGGAACCTTTTAGACCTCTTTCCAAAGGTATTTCCGACGAGCCAGGTCACCCGATGTACCTTTTCTGGATTTTTTGTGTTGTTCAGCATTCTTAAATCGTATCCTAAACTAAAGACATTGTATCGAAGCGGGTAGGAAAATGTTTAAAAATAATAAATTAATAAATAAATAATAAATTATAAACGTTGGTTAATTGTTTCTGAAGAAGTTGCAGTTCTTTTCAAAAGATGTTTTGCCGTTGTACTGGCAAAACCAATTTTTTTTTCAATAAAATATACCCTGAAAATAAGGTGGAGGTCAAAAAAGTGTATCGTCATATGGTTTCTACCTTCGCACAGAACAACTTTCATGTGATTCATTTTTATGTAAAATGAACCGTTTTCAAGATAATCGCTTATCTCACGTTAAATGGACCACTCTGTAGCTTGTTTTGTATGATGCATACTTACATTCACTTTATTAAAATACTTTAGGAAATTATTTTTTGTTTTAATTTATACGTAGTACTTGGCTTTATTGGGACAACCGCTTAATTGGGACAAAACGCCTCGATCCCGATGTGTACCGATTAAGCGGTATCGACTGTATTTAAAAAAGATGTAATTGTGGTGTTAAATAAGAAATTACCAGAATTCAATCTAAATCTAACTAGTAAGAATACGTACGTGTTTTAGCCAAGGTATTGTTGCAAGCTAATGGGTAAAATTGAAGAAAGATAGAGTGAAAAATAAAAAAATGAAAAAATTTAAAAGTGAGTAAGTATTAAAGTGTTCTTCACTTTTGAAATATTTGTTATACTTTTCTTCTTTGATTTGTGCAGTGTCTGTGGCGATATAGTTATTAAAAGTAATCAAAGTGCTACAGTTAATAGTATACTTAAAAAGTATAAAAATGTAGTTTTATTTCTTACTTTAGGTGTTGATGCGACGATCTTCTTTGCGTTTGGTGTTGGCGGCATCTTTAATTTTTCGCCTTTTCTTTGTTGTAGTTCTTTTTAAGTACCCACACAAAATATAATAAGTAAATGTAAATTTTATAAATTTTATTCAATAAGTTGTCATTTCGATTTGCTAACTATGATGTTTATTAGTAACCTTAGCAACTTGATTGAAAGGTTAAAATACGAGAAAGTCTTGTGTTATTATGAATTATAAAAATAATTCCAAATAAAATGGGTGTTAAAAAAGTAAACATTTCTTTTTATTTCTACAAAGATAACATAATCCTCAATTTGATTACGTCCCCCAAACACAATTTTGGAGGTAATGGTGTCAGCGGAGTTTTGATATTGATTTTTGTGAACGTAAAGATGGCCGACATTCGCCAGTTTTCGACCTGGCGCAGGTTTCCCCCTAAACGTACAAGTTGGTAGTTGATTTTTAGTACTTCCTATGTGGTAAAATTTACTAAACAAACAACTCATTAGATTTGTGATGACAACCATAAAGATAATTACAAAAAGTGAATGTAAACTGAAAAAACGTTAATAATCTGAAAATTAAACCAAAAAAGTATGTAAACGATGGAAGATAGCGGTATTGATAGTGGTGATCATAACGGTGATAATTCAACGAATCAGAATGGAGAACGATTTCACGTAAGATATATTGAAATTAATCTGATTTTTTTAAGTTGTTTTGGATTCTTTTAAATAGTGAAAAGGTTGTCCTTATTATGTCGGACGACTTTGTCATTTTGTTGACATTTAACTTGACATTTAATAATAATCATTTATTGATTTGAAAACCGTAATATTACATAAACAAAAGTTTGTAATTATATGAATTTTTTAATTAATCCTAAGTAATTAAATTAATTAACAAAATAAGTTATTCAAAACAAAACGGTACATTTCCCTGTGTTCAGGGTTGTTATGACTTACAATTAGATGCTGTGTTCTGCCAAAGTCCCTGTGTATGTAACAACAAGGTTAAGTTAATCTGGACAAGATATTGTAAACAAAACAATGTAATTTCAATTGCGCATAGAATCACTTGCCTTCGCACAAACCGATCACTCATCATAAAACCAAACCTCGAAATCAGCTAGTTTAGACAATTCGCCACACTATAAAAAACTGCGTTTGAATAACTGGAAATTATGATTTGGAATACTGAGAAAGTTATGGTCTTGGCTAACCTCATGAGCCTCTCTTCTAAGTTGTAAGCGTTCATACAGATACACCGTGACAACACTCTTCAGGATCCGATAAAACAACATAGTACTATGGAGGTGGCGACAATCTTTCACCTCTTCTGATACCATATATTAAACGGAAACAACAGTTCTTGATTTTCTTGAAGACAGAACAATCATTCACTCTAGAAACCTGTCATAAAATACATTGGCAAAGTTTAGATGCTGAGCACCAGCGACTCGCACTGCATTCGTCTGCAATCTCCATCCAAAACGCCTTGAACTATTGAACGCCGTGTTTAAGAGGCAAGAGGTATTATGTTCAAACCGAAGATCAGCGTCCTTGTGGAGGTCCAGATTACGCACACCAGTAGCCAACTGGTGACCAACTTCCCGGACCGCTTTAGGTCCGAACACAACACCCCGGCATATCATTGGATTTCAAGTGTAATAGACCAGAATAGCTTGTAATACGGGAAAGCACCGTATTAAATGTTTTCTTGGCGTTCACGACGTTTCATGGATGAAATGATAGGTATTCTTGGTTGTCGTCAGAATATAGATGGTAATAAGGACTAAATAGTAACGGTAACAAAATTGCCCCTTGAGAAACTTCACAGTGTGAGAGCATCACACACTGGGTTCTTCCCGTAATATACGATCTTAACAGCTCAAGTGCTCGTCCACCGACACCAAGAGGTAATAAATTTGCGAATAAAACTTCATGACACACAGTGTTTAATGCTCTGCTGTGGTCTAATAAAACCAACACAGTAACATTGCCATTCTCCGTTTCTTTGACGATGTGATCAACAACAGCAGTTAGGGCAGTAGCAAAACTGTGAAATTGGCGCTCTAAAAGCTTTTCAAAAACTTTACTTAGATAGGGCAATATACTGATCGGTCGTAAATCGTTAAGGGACTCAACTATTTTCTTCTTTGGTAACGGTTTTACTAGCGAATGTTTCCATGTGTCTAGAAAGGTACCAGATTCAATACAACTATTAAATAATATGGGCTATATACTCAATCAATGGATCAAAACAGTACTTCCAAAGATTGAGTCCCAATCCATCCAGTCCAACCACTTCACTAGATAGAGAAGTGAATGTTGCCAATACATCCACCTCCACCTTCGTGACAAGTTCAAAAGAAAATAAGAAAGCAAATATCAAGTCAAGCAGCATATTTTCGATCTTTAATCCTTGGACACAAGTGGCACCTTTCAGATTTTAACCTCTTGGCTAGTAATTCATCTTCCTCTAGCGAGTTTATAATTAATATTTTCACTATATTAATTAGCCCAATTTCGTGCTAATTGTACACCAAGTTTATTCAAAAATTGTTTTCGGTTTGGTCTGTCAGGTTTAGTCGATAAGTTAAAAACTATGCAAGCATTAATGCCAGCCTGATCAAGCATTCCACGTAAAAATCTTAATGGCTATCGTTTAGTTTTTCGCGCAACTGTATAATTATGCACCATTTGATCGAAGGTATCAACTGCCTTGTAATCAAATTGTCAAATTGTAAAACAGGATAATCTCCCGCCTTTTACTTTGTTCATCTATTGTTGCTGTTGAATAGACAGTCGAAAGCAATACTACCGATTTTGGTGTAAAGGTTGGTATTCTTTGGTTGTGTGTAAAGGTTGTCTTTTCAGCAAAGGCGAATTGTGATGAAAAAATTTCTTTCTTTCTGTTGGTTAGAAAAGAAGGCGGTATCTCCCTTTTATTGTTATGTAGAGTTCCTGCTATGTATGTACTCAGTATGGTCAGTTATGATTTTTGACATGTCATTAGCGAGAGGTATAGACGTAAAATAATTGTCCATAGCAATGTTTGTAAAGAACAATTATACTTTTTTTTCAAAATATGAACGGTAACATGTTTATGGAACAAGGGGTATGGAAAATTATTATTTACTGCTACGAAAAACTCAGTATGCCAAAGTGCAAAAAAGTACTGTTCATTTTTGGGTTAAAGTATACAACCACATACCTAATAGTATAAAAATTAAATCGGCTATGTGTTTAAAAAATTATCTAAATCGTTATCTTTTGGAAAAAACTCTGTACACAGTTAACGAATTTTTTGCTGCAAATTTACCAATGATGTAATATTGTAAATTTTTCTTTTTGACGTTTTCTATGCTTTCTTGTATTTATAGAAATAAAGTTTATTATTATTATTATTATTTGTGCTATAGATTAGTTTTGCTAATTTTTTTACTATTTGAGTCGACACATGTTCCTTATTTGTTTGATCTTCCTTGCCAATGTAAGGTAGAGCGCTGAGCATGTAATATGTCAGCTGTCACACATAGTATTTATTTTCAAGCCATATTTGTTAGGCTTGGAAGCTATATAAACTCGAAAAGGGCAATTACCCCGAAAACCCAATAACTGTTCGTCTATTGTACAGTATGCATGTGGTGTGTAGCATTCTGTACTATTTTTTATAAGTGGTTTCCACAACTGTCTTATCGGTGCACATTTATTCTATCGATTTCGTATATTTTTGTCATCAAATCGTAGACAACTCAATAAAAAAGTAAACCATGGTTCACTCATTACATTATGCACTTATAAATTTTGAGAATTCATTGGAAAACATTTCCCGTACTCCGAAGTGTAAACAAAATTTTCCACGCTTCGAATTCATTAGTTACGTTTTTGGCTGGTCCTTGTAGTCCCGGTATTTTTACAACTATGTTGCGACTTTGAGTTTTAGTTGTTGGTGGTTCTACTGTAGACCATTTATACCCATTTTTACCCAATGTTACATTTTTTTACTAGAACCAGAATAATCGATGCTTTCTGAATCAGAAATATCGCTTTATGAAATTTCATTTTCATGTTCTGAAATAGGTTCTACGATCTCTTCATATTCACTACCCTCACCATCTGATTCTATTTCTTCATACTACTTCAATACTGCGGCTGATTTTGAAGCCGCAGCAAAATCTGTATATTTTACATTCATTCGCGTAGACATACTCTATAAAATGTATACATATTTATTTATAAGTATAGAGAAAATACATACATTACTACATACTGGTGTATTTAATTACCCCAATCCACTTGTAATTAAAAAACTATAACGATTATTTTTCTTTTGCAAATGGAATACACACGTGTTTAACCTCACATTAGTATACTAGTATACTAGAACCAGTGTTGCCGTTTTGTTACAATTGTACAGAATTCAGTACGATTTCATGGATAAAGTTCGTGAAAGTAGCAATCCAGTACAAAATTTTGTAATCGGTACAATTGTACTATTTTTAGGGAATGCAGTACCACTTTGGAATTTACCGTTTGTGATCTTTGAGCGTTTCAGCCGTGGAAAGCTTATTTCCTGCAAACCAATTAATTGAAAAGTCTTCGTGTCACCAATGAGCCCAGCGATAAACTAAGGTCTCCTATTTTCTTTCTCAATTCAGTACATTTTTTTCATGTTCTGTCACTGATCCGGAGCATAATACAGAAAAACTTTTATAACAAAAGTTGTAGCAAATTGTACCCTTACCCAACATTTTTGCTCCCAGATGCATCAATTTAGAGAATTTTTCAAAAATATGAAAATTAGAAGTGTGTTAAAAAAAATCGGTATCCGGAGCAAAATACAGAAAAACTTTTACTACCAAAGTTGTAGAAGATTGTACCCTTAACACAATGGTCTATAACATTTTTGCTCTCAGATGCATCTATGTGGAGAATTTTTCAAAAATATGAAAATTAGAAGAGTGTTAAAAGAAATCTGTATCCGGAGCATGATACAGAAAAACGTTTACAACAAAAGTTATAGCAAATTGTACCCTTAACACAATGGTCTGTAAAATTTTTTCTCCCAGATGCATCAACGTGGAGAATTTTTCAAAAATTTGAAAATTAGAAGAGTGTTAAAAAAATCGGTATCCGAGCATGATACAGAAAAACTTTTACAACAAAAGTTGTAGTAAATTGTATTCTTCACACAATGGTCTGCAACATTTTTTGCTCCCAGATGCATCAATGATGAGAATTTTTCAAAAATATGAAAATTAGAAGAGTGTTAAAAAAAAACGGTATCCGGATCATGACAAAGAAAAACTTTTACTACAAAAGTTGTAGCAAATTGTACCCTTACCACAATTGTCTGTAACATTTTTGCTCCCAGATGCGTCAATGTAGAGAATCTTTCAAAAATATGAAAATTAGAAGACTGTTAAAGAAAATATACTATTATCGGTATCTGGAGCAGTGTTGCCGTTTCGGTACAATTGTACTGAATTCAGTAGGATTTCATGGATAAAGTACGTGAAAGTAGCAATCCAGTACAAAATTTTGTAATCGGTACAATTGCACTAAAATCAGTACATTTTTAGGGAATGCACTACCACTTTTGAATTTACCGTTTGTGATCTTTGAGCGTTTCAGCCGTAGAAAGTTTATTTCCTGCAAAACAATTAATCAAAAATTTTCTATCTCAATTCAGTACTTTTTTTTCATGTTCAGTACGAATTTTGGTACATTTATTTTATTTCGGTGCGGCAACACTGACTAGAACGCTCTCTACTGACTAAAAGAAATAGTGACGTTGGCGACAATTTTCAGTTTTTCCAGGGTTAATAGCTTCAGGATTACTAACACGAGCAGGAATCTTATTGGCCGGAGTGCTGCGCACGTTAAGCCTACTCCACTCCATCCACAGTAATGCCTTATTTGTTTTAACCTGCTCACAACACCATTCCATTTCATTTAAAAACATTTTTTTTATTCATAGGGAAGTGATACATCAAGTGCTGATAGTGCGAGATCTCCAATCAGACCTCCACCTGTTCCCAGTACACGACAACTGCAACGTAGATTAGAAAGCAGAATAGAACACGCCAAAAGATTACATCAAGAATATCATGCAACGCCCGGATTAATTCCTATTCAAAGATTACCGATTCCGGGGGCGAAAGATCATCAACCTTTAGTGCAATGGGATACTGATGATAGGTAATAATTAGAAATTTTATAACTTTATTTTTATGGAAAATGAGTTTCAACCGGCCCATTAGCTCAGTTGGTTAGAGCGTCGTGCTAATAACGCGAAGGTCGCGGGTTCGATCCCCCCATGGGCCAAATTTTTATTTTTTCTCACACATATAAAATTTTTAATCGAACATTTTTAATTTTAGTGAAGAAGACATTGTAAATTTCTTTCCTTTATCTCGAAAAGAATCAAGGGTCCACCATGAATTGACAGACACTTTTAGCATAGAAGAAATGAGCATATCCGGTGATGAAGATGACGAGGAGGACCTCCATTTGGTACCACCTCAGACCATCTATAGAAAATTGACTTGTTGTCCGTTTTCGAAATGCGTTATTCTTTAAGAGGAAGAGGTGGATTCAAATTATTTAAAAAAAGATCATCTAAATTTGCGATTAGATCTTACTAATTTAAATTTTTCGTGCTAATTGTCTTCCTAATTTCAAAAAGAAATATGTTAATTTATTATAACGTAACGGAACAACGTCATATTATGTTTGGTCAATTAAATTTCAAAAAGGCCCGTATTTTTTCATATCAAAATATTCTCCATTTTTCTGGAAAATACCTCAGTGAGATTCGGCACAGTTAGATACAGATTTTAATACAGATTTTCCAATTTTAACTATTAAAAATATTTTATAAATAAATATATAAACTACAAATTATGCCAAATTTATGATCATAATGATAGGATTTATGATAGAGTGAACGCTTTTAGGTGGCGAATATTGTATTAAAATAAACTGAATGCTGTATGTATATTTGCAAGGGCGTTTAAAAATATATAACTGATTTTCCAACAGGGACAGATTGTTAGTTTGGAGGCATTGGGATAAAAATATTCGGGTGTTACGTAATTAATAAAACTTTCTTTAAGTGACATTTTAAAATTATACAAGAAATGAAGGGAAGATGATTTTCTGAGAAGGTACATGATAGTCTGATAGTATGGACGAAAATTTCAGATTGCTACTTGAACACATCAGTTAGTTACGAATTTTTGAACGTCATGGAATGTTATCGTTTTTCCAATCATTTCTGATAAAGTTAACAAATTCATGAAATATGAGTTATTTGAGACACTTTTTGTTCAATGAACATTGAGATAATGACAAAACATAATATATCTGATTGTAAACTTAACTTACCATCAGCATTTGCCCGATTTAAATCACTTAATTTAAAACACGATTTTAATCAATGATAATTTTCTTTATTTAAAAATTAGCAAACCAGGCAACTAAAAACTAAGACAAACAAAAACAATATATAAACATAAACCAAAAAAAAACAATACTTGGAATAATTAAATATCTTTTTATATAAAAATACTAATCTGCTGGCTTTTTCTACTCCTAATTTGCTGAGCACGGTGGAATGGGCAACCCCAAATGTTGAGAACACCTTCTCTACTGAAGCTGAAAGCAAGCAGCATATGAAAATTGTTTTAAAGTTGGGAGAATTTTCTCAATAACAGGAACGTTTTCGGAATTCCACCACTACACTGCTGTAATATTGGATATAACTTCCTCGGGAAAAATAATTGCAGAAAATGGTTCCATTTTCGCTTCTAGCTTAACTATTAATAGTAGTAGGTAATCCAGTACTTGCGTACATATCCTAATTGTGTTCATAGTTTCGTCTTTCTCTTCCATCGTCAGTTCATATTTTGTTTTACTTTCATCTAAAATATATGACATTAAATGATAGGGTGTAAGTGCTTGTTTGTAGCGTTTCTGATATACCTGTATTTAACACAGTTATAATTAAATAAAGAAGCACTTTTTCAAGTCCCACAGATATTGGCTTTAAGATATTAAACCCAGTAAACAAGGAACATCTGTGAAACATTTCAATTTTAATGTACAGTGAATTAAATGAAACATCTTAGAACTACGTTTCATATACGTGACAGATACGATTTTTACGAAACGTATCTAAAGATATGTATCAAATACATTTCAGTAGGAATATTTATGAAATATCATTAAAATATGTTGCAGAAACATTTTGTTTGAAACATTTCTTTACAAATGTGTCTGAAACATGTCTGGAATGTCTTCATCGCGGTGACGCGGTCAACGTCTTGTCACGTCTTGTTCTATTCGGTGTTTTGTTCTGTTCTCAGTTCGAATAGTTCCAATACTGGTTTAGAATGGCACCAGTTTTGTATAAGTTTTTCTAACATGTCATGTTTCAATAATATGTATCAGAAATGTTTCTGAAACGCAAATTTGTTTACTGGGAAGTAATCTTCAGCAGATCGTTTTAGCCAATATTTTCTTCACGTACCTTTTTAACACTTTTTCCCATTGACTTTCATTTTCATTTCATCATTTTCTGTTCCACCTCGCATCGCTTGGCAGGATTAAACCATTTCCATCGGCTTACATATACCTACAGTATGCAAACTTCGTTTGGACTATTGTTTGCCTCTTCTTCTTTATAGAAGATGGAGATTGCATGACCTGTATCATGAATACTGAATTCATAATAACATAATTTCATGAGATTATGCAATTCTTGCATTGGCATAAAAAGTGGAGATAAGTTCTGCATATTATAATCAAATACGACACCTAATCTATTTCCAAATCACTGTTACTTCTGCAATTTGGTATATTATCTGCCTCTTCTGCACTGCACTACACTAGTAGTTCCGCCGCAGCTACCTTTTTGGCTGTTTTATTGAGAGTAATGAACTTGACTTTTGAATGCAACTAGCCAATATTTTCTATGAAATATTTCAAGTAAAACTCATTTTAAGACATTTCTTAGGGCGGGGTATTTTTCAATAAAAAGTTGATGCATTTTGAATATGTACTGTTGTAATTTGCTATTTTCACAATGACTTCAGGCTCTAGCAAACTTTTTTGGTAATCTAATAGTCTGTGTATTACGACAGCAACGAAGTGAAAATAGGATCGCTAAAATGTTACATTATACACTTTGTTTCTACTCCAATTAATGTTCTATTGAAGGAAAACAACTAGTTATGCAATTTGTTGCACAGCATATAAATTAGTATGTTCAGTCAGCAATGCAAGAAATTCTTCAGAAAAAAATAAATCCACCAGTGTTTGGACTGTAAGGTTTATCATATTCAATTTTAAACCAATATTATCTTGGAAAATAAATAGTTCAGGATTTTGACAATTTTCTGAATGATAGTTTTGAGAAATTATTAAAAATCTCTGTCTACATAAATAGGTATAAATCTTCTTTTTGACTAGTTCCACTTCAATGTTTTAAATAATTAAAAGATTTGCGATTTCAGATTTGGGTTGTGTTAAAAGAGGAGACAATTTTAAATGGTAGGCCAAAAATAAAGAGAAAACACGCAAATAAGCTTATCCATGTGTTCTAAACAAAACATACCGATCCTGTTTGTGAAAAAATTTGTGAAATCTAATAATGAACAATAAATAATTAAGTAAAGTAAAACTTATGGAAGGAAAATTATGGAGATTTTGTTCGATTTCACCAATTAAGAGTGTTCAATCTGTATTTATAACAACACATCTACAATTACTTTATACAATGTGTTCTATAAAATAAAATCTCTGATTTTTGAAAAATATTTTTATCTACTACTACTATAATATTATCTTTATGTCGTGTATGCACGAAAGTTAAAAATGGTTAAAAATTATGACATTTTCATGTCAAAACTTAGAGCAACCCAATGAAAGCTAAAATTTTAACTTATAATGAGAACTTATAATCAACTCTTTATTTATGTTACTCTTTTTGTTACAATTACAATTAGAAGGTTATATATCGGCTAAACCAGTCCAATTCAAACCTAATTTTTAATAAACAATTAAAAACTGATATCTAAATAAATATGAATAAATGGAGCATAATTTTTTGCAATACAATTATCTACAAACAAAATTGTGCAAAACGTGCATTCTTAAACTATATCAGAATAATATTCTGATATAGTTAAATGAGATATAATTATAATAATATAATAAATGGGACATATTTCCGGTACTATAACTTCCAAATTATAAGCGGTTTGTAGGCATTTAATTATAGGCATTTTAGTTACAATTATAGAATTAAAATTTATTTTATGTACTTCTAATATAAATTATTTTGTTCTAAAAGTCAAAAGGTTTTTTAGATAGAACAAAGTAAGAAAAATGGCACCGCATGATTGTTTATTTGCCCTTTCAGGCTTATTTCAAAAGACAATTTAGGATAAATAGTTATTTATAAAAATAACTAAGGAAAAAATAATTTTTTTTTCATTTAAAAAAGAACCGGCGCGGGTCTGTACAAATTTGTCGTTTAAAATTTGTTCAATCATATCAAACGTTTTGACTTCGTGCGCATTTTTATCTGTTACAGCTAAAGTTTTAGTGGCAATTATTAACATCATTTGCGTTCTTAATATAAGTGCTTCTCTAGAGATGTCTTTCCTATAGAAGGAGTTACATAGTTTTGCCTCCTATTTAATTTCCCTACCTTATACCATCGTACAAATAAAGAAAAATCGGAATTAAATAGGAATCAAAATTACATTAAAGCACTACAAAATGTTTCAGTATTTGCCCAGACGATACAACCGACTGTATTCCTAAAACTATTTATTTCTTCATTTAGTTATATTTTTATTTTCCCAAAACATAAAAATTAACACTACACAATGAAAAGAAGGGCTAAACTAAAAACAACTTATTGTAAATTACAATAATCAAATCGCTATAAAGGATTCCACAGGAAACCACATTCCTCTACTAAATAGAAAAGAACTTCATATGCTGAGGATAATAACCATAAATCTAAGAAATCGAAACTTTGGAAAGTTTATTACACTACTGAATTTTGCTGCTGGAAAAGATCAGCTTCCATCTAATGTCCATTTAGTTCTTCATAGTTGCAGATAAGTAACTAAATACCTTGTTCTATTATATTTATAATAGGTATGTAGTGCTTTCTAAAAAAATGTTTTGGCTGTTTCTTTTCATTTCTCTTCAATATTCTTTTATTTCTTAAATAATATTGTTATATATTGTTAAATAAACTGTGCGACAGAGCATGCATATAAATCAACATTCATATCAAACCTGTTCTGCCCGAAAAACTAACAAATCCTAAGTTTGCAGTTAAACACTTTATAAACTATAATGGGCAATTTAAATACAGTAGAAACAGCACAAACGTTGCTTAATTTATGCAAAGGCAAAACGAAATGCATCTACTTTTCGGATTAGCAGAAATCTGTCCTACTTCATTTTTTTTCTTTTTCTTTCCCGAACAAACTCTGTTGTAACTGTGGGGATAGAAATCCATCCTGAGGGATTGTTAGCGTTAACCTGACCCGACGCGCGATTCTGCTGTCATTGTAGGACGGGTTCGTGAAGGGGAGGAATTTGATAGGAAAAGATGTATGGTCAACAAAGTAATCACAAGAAGAAGATAGTAAGAATACCACGAAGGAAATTGATCGGAAAAAAATTGGTTAGAAAGAAGAACGATGAGGAGGTAGTGAGAAGATATGCAAAGATACATAAGGTACTGAATAGAGAGTATCAATGATTTCCAGAAAATTTTCAAAGGCATTTGAAGAATTTGCAACGATTTCTAATAAAATTCATAAAATGCTTTAAGACATAACTACGGATTTCAAGAATTTAATGCGATTTCCAACGTTATTTCAGGGAGTCTCAGATATCTTTACAGATTTTCAGGTATTTTAAAAGATTCCTCAAAAAAATTTTCATGGATTTTTAAGCTTATCTAATATTCTCCAAATAAATATATCTAGAAATTTATCATTATTTCCAGAAGCCTTGAAAGTTCTAAGGTTATCTAAATATTTCATGGTTGTTTTTCCAATGTTATTCAAGGACTTTCCCAATGTTAGTCTTCTTTTCTGACTTTTATGATCAATCAAACTTTCAAACTGATTCTCCGATGTAAGTAAGTCCTACAAGAATGATATTTAATGAGCAAAATCTAATTTCAGATTCTACCAAATCATTCTCATTAATTGATTCTACGTTAGAAAGTAATTCTCTAATGTCTATTTCGGCTAAATCCTCAAACCCTCTCGTCTTACGGTATATATTATTTCAATTATCGGATAATATTCGTAATATAATGGTAATTTAGAATTCTCGAGTACAGCAGTATTATTACATTACAGCTGGTAACATTAATCGTCGGCAGACATTAAAGTTGATTTATTAATCTCGCTGCATGACAGTACAACATAATTAAAAATTTTAATGATTAAAATATTATAAACATGATTAAAATGTTTTGACAAATCTATTTTTTCTTGTTACCTTGAAAAGATAATTATCAACTTTGAAATCTTTCCCAAGTACATCTGAGGCCTCTCAAGGGGCAACGGTCTACATTCAGAATATTTAACAGAGTACAGTTTCTAACAATAACCAATTCTTTTCTTGTCTTTTACAAATGTTGCATTGATACCCCATTTCATATCTCTCAGATATTGGTGATCGCATTGATTTAAAATCGAAAGATTTTTGATCACATCAACTGTAAATTCGAGTCCATTATCTTGTTGTCGTACTTAACGTCAATAAAAGTAGGGCTGTTTAAAGATACAGTTATCTAGTTTCCAATTCCTGGTGGTGGCTTATTCTCATAAGCTTAAAAAGTATCACGCTGATTACAAAATGTGAGAAAATTTTGCAATCTGCATACTTCTATAATAGCAATAGAGAGAAAAGACATGATTTCGTATGTTCTATGATAAAAATACAGTTTATATACATATTTCCGTATTGCAAATCATGAAAATAACCTATTATGTTTTCAGTTAATAGATGAGTCTGAAAATGCAATCGCCTTTTATTTAAGAAGGTTAGTAATCCATTCAAACATTTTCGACAAAAGAAGGAATGGAGAGAAAAATGAGATAGTTTGGGAAGAAATTTTAAAGATGTGACAGATAATTTCTGGATCGTCATTGACAATTGAGAGAATATGCAAAATTGCAATTTCATTACAAATCGTGCACTTCCATTTGGTGGATTTTAAGTGCTTTTAATCCACCTATCCAAAGCAAGCAGTTTGGTAGTATGGAAATTCCAAGGTTTATCAGCTGAGAAATCTTATTATTAGAAGTGGTTTGAGAAAAGTGGAGAAGCAGAAAAAAGATCTAGAAGCTCCTTTGTGTCCAAAATGAACATAACAAGGAAATTACTACCGAAATTAACGACTTTAAAATATGTTAATAATTATAGAGGCTTACACATCATGAAGTTAAAATAGTTCTGTTAACTATCCTGAATGATTATGGCATTAGCAACTAGGGAGTTGACGCTAATCGCTTTGTAGATATGGACAGGAACAAACGCCTAGCAAGTGGTAAACATCTCAGTCTGAGCACAGAGCACATCAAAAATCTATTCAAATTCTAATACCTTTCTAAGAAAGGAAGAGAAAAAATGAAGCCAGCAATGAGTTATTACTTGCAATGTGATGAATTGCAACCAAAGGCTGGATGGTAAGATTTAATGTTCAAGTAATACAATTAGAGAGTTAATTAGTGTTATTATTATTTTTCAGCAGGAATGTAATGAAGTCAGCCATCAACCTAAAATCAGTACTGGATACTTCAAAAAGAGTCCTAAGACTTTGAAGATAATCAACTAAGGCGCAATAATAGAATACACCAAAAGGGGACTAGGATTAACGTCTTACTAACGTAAAAAGCATCCAGACGTCATCCACGAATACAACTATTCCACACACATAGCGTGAAGGCGATCAAGATAAATGAAAATCATCATAATGAGGTGTATACATTTTGTGCGTTAATGTGGGACGAGAGAAGCTTCCTTGGGCGAACCCGAAAATAGTAAGCTGTAAACTGCACTCCACATGTTTTCTTAATGCCTTCGCTTCTTATACGGTCTCTCAAAGAGTAGCTAGCAATTGCTCAAAGAGTTTTCAATTTTCTGGTTGGGTTGGGTAGAAGTCTTTTGGTTGTGGTGTTTTCCACCTTTCTTTTAATATCGTACATCATCACCAATCCTACTAATCGTCTTATAAATCCTTAAGTTACTTTTTACTTGTAAGTATTTGTTCCTCGATATTAGATTCCGGAGGAACTCAAACGCCACCACTAGTCTTGTGGTTTCTATTGCTAGTGATGTTTACTCCTTTTCAGTACTGCCTTTTTCTCGAACTTAAACAGTATTCTAGTTTTGTCAATTATTTCGTTCATTACTAAAGTGAATCTCATTTACAAGTGTCACAATATTCTGGTGTATGTGTTGTTTCTCTAGTAAGGTCACTACGTCACTAATCTCACCCTATCAAAAGCCTGTCAATGAAACACATAAAAGCTGTTTTGTTGAAATATATGGGTTGGGTTGGTAAGATTGCATCTATAGTTGACCTGTTTTTTCTGAATCCCTGTTGTTCTCAGATCACAGTTGCTGTTATTACTTCTTATAGCATTTGATCTTGTTATAGAATTAAATTTTTGGGTAGAACTCATGATAGATCATAGATCTTGGGTTTGTCTTTCCACCCTTCTTGAAGTTTGGCATCACTTTTCTGCACTTTCATTGATATGGGTGTGTATTTTATTTACGAGTACGTCTCTGCCATATTTAGTCAGCTCTGGTTATTTTATCCTTGATTTTCTTGATTTTCTGTTTGTCAAATTCTAGGTTGTTTATTTTATTATTCATTTGGAGAAGACGAATCCCTATGAGTATTAGCGATAACGTCTATTTGAGAAGGTTCTGTGCAATTCTGTGAAATTCAAAGCTGTATTAGTCTCCCCCCTCTTTCGGTTATAGTCTTTTCATTGAATATGTTTTTGATGCCTGATATAACCTCGTTGCAAATTCTTTTTTTTTTATTTTACCAGACCAGCTCTAGAGCCTGGGTTGGGTTGGCTTAGAGGAAAAATTAATTACAATAAGTATAGATCTTGGGATAATCTCCGCTGCAATCGCTTGTGAATATTTCTTCTGCCCAAATTGTAGAGTTCTGTTGATTTACACATGTGTAGTCGTTCTTGGAACTTTTTGGTTTTCGTTGAAACAAACTCTTCAATCGTTTTAATGCCTAATTCGTTGTGTAGTTGCTTGTTTGTGATAAACCATTCGGCATCTACAGCTATTCTAAGTAACTTATTTTGTAGTGCACACAACTTTTTCCGATTAGATTCTGCCGCATTTCCCCATATTTCACAGGTACATCTCCATTGGGCGAATTAACGAGGTGTAAATTAGAACAGTGCATTCAGGTTTAAGGGAAGATTTCCTGTTTATGATACTATATAATTCAGCTAGTCTCCCATAACCCTTATTTAGCTTCAAGTTGATATGATATTTCCAAGTGAGTCTTGTATCCAAATGAATCCAAAGATATTTTATTGATTCTTCGTTGTTTTCCCAATAATGTGAACATTTTTATTCGTTAAGGTCTAAATTCCATAGGTTGACTCATTTGTTTATCTTAGTCCTAATAGTTTGTAATTTACTTATTGCTATGGATAGATCTTCATCTTTTGTAAATAAGACTGTATCATCCGCAAACATAGTTATGTCATTTTGAACAATTTGGATGATATCGTGCTTATAAATATTAAAAGGAATGGGGGTATTGGTGATTTGGAGGAGCAGCAGTCGTGGATTTCGGTGGAAAAGGTTCGGTTTGTCAGGAAAGATAGAAGGATTGATTTGAGGTATTATAATAAATCAAGTTTTAGGATCTTGAATTTCAATCCATTCAACCAAATTCGATCGAAAGCTTGTGTAATGTCCAAGAAGAGCGGTATTGTGTACATTTTGTTTTCGAAACCATCTTCTATTACTTCAACTATTCGTTGGAGTTGATGATGTTGCAAATTCTTGTATTACAATCTCTTAAGATTATAACTTCATCCCTTTCCATAATTTGCGTATGTGGTATTCCATCGATTACACCTTGCAGATTGTAGTAGAATGTGCCGATCTCTTCGTTTGTTTTGTTATTATCTAGCGCGTATGCACTGATATGTTATTTTACTTATTTGAAAGATGATCGATATCTGCAGCAGTCTGTCATTGATGTAATTTCAGTTGTTGATTTTTGTTTCGATCTTTTTCTGGTATCGCTGGTATGTCTATTCTGAGCCTGTTCATTTCTAATACTATGTATTGATCTTTATTGCTGAAAGACATTACATTCCAGCATGCAATTTTTATTGTGGTTGGTTTTTCATTAATTAATCCAATATCATCCGGGCCGTGCAATTGGTTCTATGAGCAGGATTTTGTTTTACCACGAGCAGATTGCTAACTTTACTTGGAACCCTCCTTTTTATCGGTCTTGAAACCAGCTGTGAAATCGTCGAGCTACTCAGTTCACTTAACCTCATAGGCAGAGTTGATTTATTTTTAATTTGGTAAATTTAAGTCCTTTCGAATAATTTCAGTTTCCTAAAAGCTGTCGAATAGTAATGGAACTTAATATACATTAAAACTGTGCTATTTTAGGAGTTTGTAGATGGATTAGAAAAGTCACTTCCAATCCTAATATATTCAAAATCAGTACTCGATACTTCAAAAACAGTCTTAAGTCTGTGAAAATAAGCAACAAAAGTCCAGAACATGTAATAATTAAGAATATCCAGAATGCAGAAACTCCATTCAAATGACATAAAGGCAATCCAGATAAAAGAGAATGGTTCATCTTAGTGAATTCTTGACTGTGGCCACAAAATCATCATGATGAGCTACAATTCAATAACTTTGATCTATCCGCATCATGATGATGCATAAAGAGATCAGACAATACATCGAATAGCAAAGAATTCTTAATTTTCTTGATTACCAATCGGTGATTAAAAGGCATGATTTGTTTAACTGTCTTAATGTTATAAGTATAATCGTTAATGTGCAACTTAATATTGAAACATTTTGAGTATTTATAAAGAAGATTTTAATTAAGCTTTAATTTGATACAAAAAACATTTTTTAATGAATCTAATCTAATTTTTATTTTTATGAATATTATTTTTCTTAAGATGTGGATTTTGATACAATCTTATGAGAAATGTGTAAAATGAACTAACAAAATTGGTTTTTCTGGGTATTTTATTTTATTGAACACAGTGTATTCCGATATTAATTTCTCTTCAGTCTCTTTATAACAAGAATAACATATAAAAAAACTTGTTAAACTCAAACTTGCGTTAGTTGTCATTTCAACTCATTATATTTTTTGATGTGATCAAAATGGTGTAAATTGAGCTAATTTAAAACAATCAAAAATGTCTGTACAATTCATCACATTTAGTGAAATTTAATAATAAAATTGGAAATTCATGTATTTTCAATGTGAGTTATAGATTTTTAACTGAAGGCTAATGATATTTTTGTACGCCTTTTTCGCCTTTCCCCCCAGTCTTGATACAACGCAAATTATTTTCGGAATAGGTCACGTGCAATGTAACCAGACGCGAGTATGTCTTAGAGTACCTTTACTAAAGAATTAACAAAATATATTATATTAAAAGATATAAAACGATAAATTACCTACGCACCTTTGTGTGCCAAAAGCAAACTAAATATATTAAGATGTTATTAAAAAAAAAGATTAGAATGCTTCGAATTAATTTTAGAAAAAATATACAGAGTGGCTCGCGTAATTTATTGCACGGCAAGTCATTGTGTACCGATTGAAACATTCTAAACAAAAATAACTAATCTCGATTTTTTAGATTATTACTTTGTGATGTTTATATGTTGTATTGTAAGCAAAAATGTTATCAGTATTAAATAACATTTTCAAAAAAAAAATGAATTTTTTATTTCAAATTTAATAACCTGTTTCTCCAAATCTTTTTCAAGCTTTAAAATGATCACAAGTGGGGTGCTATTTTTCGAAATCTTATTAGATGAAGTGTTATTGTACTATAAAGGGTGACAAGGGTTGATTTATATCTATCAATTTAGTACCCCCAAAACGATTTTAAGCAATTTTGAAAACTTCTAAATTATTTCAGTCGATTATTCTTCTGTGATATGTCTATACTCTATACATCCTCGTTCTATTCATAAAAAAATGGTTGTAAAATAAGGATCTGATGATATTATGATCAGTTGTTTTCTCATTTCAAATCAAAAAGTTGGCATTGTATGCACTCTAAGGTTTACAGGGAAAGCAAACAGAAGACGAAAAAAGGAAAGAAAGCAAAAAAAGTAGCTTAACGAGCGCAATTCGGACAGATGAAGACGTGTTTTCGGCGAACGTGTCGCGCGGGGGCATGCGCCAACACGTTCCACGGCCTTCCTGGATTGTCAGTCGGCTGCGTACCGAGGTCGCGTTTGCTGCCCCGCGCGTATATCATGTCATGTTGTGTGCAAGGACATGTTCTGTGAGGCGATGCTAGTGAATGCCAACCTATGTCTGTCAGAAGCCTTCATCGCCGGGTCTCTGGTCCTGGTGGATACGTGCAGCACTTTACCAACAATCAGTAAGTCAAAAAAAAAAATTTTTTTGTAATATTTTCAAAGTTAAAATTTCAATCAAAACACCTCAATTTTGATATAATCGTTTATTCCGAATTCTCCGATTGAATTCAAATTCAATTTTTGTTTCGTAAAAATAAAAATTACACAATTGGTGTAACAAAAAAAAAATAACTACCTCCATCGATATTTTGGAGGTATCCTATCTTTCTCTGGCCGTGCATAAATGATTAAGTCTGTTCCAGTTTTAGAAACCGTTGAATTATTAAGAAGGACGGAAGCTTTTAAAAGAAGAGACGCGTTTAAGTAATAATTGATATTCACTTTAATCGTTTTAAAAATAATTGATTCTTTTTTTTCTATTTAAAAAAAAATGTTTCGTTTTTACATAATAAGTGATTATTAACAGGATTTTGTACAGATTACGCCTGTTAAATGTCTTGGGCGAATTGCCGTGCAACGAAAACCGAAACCAAAGCTAAGCTCCCGCTTTGTGATCGGAGTTTTAGTGGGCGGAAACGAGGGTGGCAGCCCTGCTTCGGTTGCAAAAGGAACCCCGAAATATATTATTCATTAAAGGCGGTTTAGCATTCATCTAGTGGTCTATCCAAGGCGCAACTTTCTGAAAACTTTTTGTCCTTCAGAAAGGCGCGAGGTAGCATTTCAGTTTTGCACAGGTGCTGCCAAGCAAACTAATTTATATGCTTTAATTTTGAATCAAATAATAGATACTTTAAAAATTAAATTAAAAAAAAATATTTAAAAAATTTCTAAATAGAATCTCGGTGTTGTAGAATTACCTAATATATTACTACAATAGAATGATTACTCTCTTCCATAGAAGTGTTTAGAAAATCGTGCGTGAATCTTGCACGAATATTAAAAAATAATAACTTGAATGATTATTATAATCATAATAATGACACCTGTCTAAGTAGAAAATGTTACTTTACAGATTTATTAATTATTCCTATTGTTAGAGGTAATCTCTTCTTGGTGAGCATCACGATCGATGTCATTTTATAACAGGAAATATAATAGAGGGAAATGCGATGAAATGAGATAAATACAATAAATGATTTTCGATACATATTACGATGATAATCACAATTTATTCATTTGCGGCAAAATCAAATATAAGACTTTTGGTGTCGTAAAATTCCATAAAAATAACAAAAAAAATGGTTAAAGCTATGAAACATTTAATTGTTATTATAACATATAATTGCTTAAAAAAATGCTTTTAATAATGAAAATTGCTTTGAAAATAATATATAATATTATAATTATTCGTCGTCCAGTTCGTAATCTAAAAAAAGGTCTTCTAGATTGTCGGCAGCAATACTTTCTATTCTTGGGAAGGATGTGTAAAACCTTCCAGGTTGTAGATTGATTAGAAATTTTGCCAAATGTGTTAAGTCGTTGAACTCAGCAATACTGATTGATAGGGGAGAGTCGTATGAATACCTAAGCTGACATCTTGTTGGTGGTTTCCCTTTGTTTTTACCTCTTGCTGGAGATTGCCACATAACATCTTTCTTCATATAGATTTCAAAAAACGTGTTGCGGTAAAAAATAAATTTATCTTCATCCTGTAGAATTTTATGTATCGCACAGCCCTAGTTGAAAAAAGGCATTTGAGCTTATAAAAGGTTTCAAAAAGTTAGTCCAAGATTTGAATAAAGTCAGACCATAATTAATAACTCGAAATGGTGTTGATTTAGTTCTGCTATTTCTTATTACCTCCCTCCACTCTTCAAGCAGTTCAATATTGGCTTTTTGGGGGATGAAACTCATATTCTTGTCGCATTCCACGTAAGAGTGACCTCGAACAGGGAACAAAACTTTCATACAATCCAATCTTCATATTTTTTAAAACCAGATAATGGAGATAGCGAAACACCGTATAATTATTATTTTGCCTTCCGCAGGAATCACAAAAAATATTAAGTTCTTGAACTGTGTTCGAAAGGTAATGATTGATAAAATGATCCAGCATTGAACATACATCATCACTTCCTTTCTTCGCAACAGTTTTATCGTACGTATAAAAAACCGATTCATTTGTTGAGAGCACGTGAATATTCAACTACCTCCGGTAATAAACATCGTTCGATGTGATATTGGGTGTGCGCAAATTTTTTTGAAGGTCCATTACAATATAGGCTATATTTGACTTGAGGGATTTTTTAATAAAGAACCTTTTCAGGAAATAAAAATGTTTTGCTTTCTTTAAATTAAGGTTATGGTCAGCTTCGAGTTTGGCCAGATTTTTATTTTCTTTACTTTTTTCAGCAAAACTGCTGAAACTGTTTACTCCTCCTGTAATAGAAGCCTTTTGAACCCTGAAAGCATCGTAGGTACTGCATGTGTCTTTCCTTGGATAGCCAAATAAAATATTAAAGTTATTTTAAATTCTGCCCTGAATGAATAGTAAGACACGTGATTTTTTGGATAATTATCATTAAACATTCCATGAAGTTTCGAAATACTTAAGTTTTCGGTTAAATAAACCTTTTTCGTATCTTTAAGGAAATAGTGTGACTTACGGATTCTCAAAGACTTAATAAAATCATTAATAAGAGTGATAGTATCATTACTATGTTTATGTGGTCTGTTTGAATGTTTACCTCGTTTGTCTTTTGGCGAAACACCCATCTCCATCAAACTTTACTGAATAGTTTGAACCCTATGAGCTGTTATACCATGTTGTAATTGTTATCTTTTTTTACCCTCAATCTGTACGAGTAAAATGAAGTATTAGGTATGTCTAATCTGTACGAGGACGGTGTCTCATTATTGGTAGTACAATTGTCTAAATGTTCTGAATATTGTCTTACCTTTTTATATTCGAGACGCACACACTTTAACGAAAAAGAAGGATGAGATTAACACTGTTTTTATAGAAAAATGTATTGAGAATTCACTTTTACAGAGAACATTGACATATGTTGAAAAAGCTACGAATTGATAATTGTTGACAAAAAAACAACACGAAAAAACGGCCATGGATACGGTCATGGATATACAAATTAACTTTTAAACTTTTAACAACAATAATGAGACCAGTCAGGTTGAATTCTTTTATAATTCGCTTCCTTTCCTACACAACAACATTGTCAAAACATTTAAGTCTTGAACGGTTACAACTGTTACCTGCCTCATCTGACATAAGCTTTAATTTTTTCATTATAGCTTTCATTCGGCCGAGTTTTTTCCTTTTATTTGTAGACTGCCGATAAACACTGTTAGCTTTGTTTTCGTCACTTGCACTGAAATCACTGTCCATTATTCTCTAGAATTCCGTTAGCCAAACACTTCAATGACTACGATTTGGAAGCGAAATGCAACATTTACCAACCTCGGATTAATTTACATTAACCTAACTAACGTATGTTTACCTTAGTTACTGGCCAAGTAGCCTATTGAAACAAGCCTAAATTGCGACAGAGCCATCTCAATGCCTATATTAACGAGCTGAACTTTGCGCTACGGACATTCATCGTTTTTTCCCACGACGACGACGTAGGTTCTTATTTTAAAATGCGTTTTAAGATAACTGTAGTTTGTTATTCCTCCTTACACTTTCTGGATATCGTTAGTCTACCTCACAAACCAACAAATGGCACTATTAGTGTACTTTGGTCTTAAATCGTTTTCCCCTTGACTCTTTTTATGTTTTTTATACATTAAAAATAAAATAATAATTATAAAAAAATCCATTACCGCAATCGTCCATTACCAAGACAAACACGCCACAACAACAGGAATACATCAAAGGATTACAGAAATAATCAGAAACTATCAGCGATTACAAATAGCAGAAATAAAACATGGTGAAATTTATATTTATAAAATTAACGAATTCTTCCTGAAGATGAGGACTCCTATCCTCGAAACATGTAGAGAATGAAATAAACATATAACATCGATAAAGTACAAAATAATTCAACCTTCACATACAATAAAAAACAGGTTTGAAATTTTACTTGTGCTACAACAGCAACGAATTCTTCAATTAAATTATGGCAAGGAGCATTATCAGTTACCAATATAACTTTTGACTGATATACATTTTCAGCATTTTGGTCACACTTCTGGTCTCTTGAGAGCTCCTCTTATAATTTCAAGATAAATGAAACTCAAATTCCCTATACATCCAATTACATGAATGTTTGATCTTCTACATGATCAAACATACTATCTTTAATCATCCCATTCTTCTTAATATAAGTAGATTAAAATTAATTTCATCGATGTTTCGTTTATAACAAATTATTCCTGGTACTCAACTAGTACTCAGGTCTTTGCCATTTTCATTTCGAATAGGCTGAAATTTATTTTCACAGAGAACGTTCTTTCATCCAGAAATGAAGATAATATTTTTAGTAAATAGAAGCCCAGTTAGCCAAATCTTATCGATAGCTCGTGCTAAGTCGAAGAATAGGGTGTCAAAATACATCAGAAATCGTATCCACTCTATATATTCGCCGATTCTACATAGTTGGCACAAGGTTGAATTATTTTCACGAAATTCAAATTGGAATTTCGGTATTAATTGCTATTTTGTTATATGTTTCCTTATTCGTGGTTAAATGCCAGAATAGAACATGAATGCAGGGATATGGCAGCCGAAGAACAGGCTGGATTTCCAGAAAGAAGAGAAGGAAATGGCAGTAAATTAGGAAGTACAATGCCTGTACGCGGTCCTTAAGAAAGCATACCACAGTGTACCACATAATAAACTGTGGATTGTATTGGAAAAGACTAACATAGGAATAACATTAGTAAGAGCAGCTAAAACACTATACGACACCTTAACGGCAAAAGTAAAGGTGGGAAATAAAACATCGATAGATTTCAAAATCACCAAAGGACTTAACCAAGCATGTTCCCTATCCCCAATACTATTTAAAATTTACCTAGAGCACACAATAAGAAACTGAAAGCGCAAGTGTAAGAGAATATGTATACCATTACACACTTTATACATCTTTTGCTTCGCAGAAGACCAAATAGTTATTGTGAAAGACAAGAAATATAATAATCCGTGTAATCATGGATGTTAAACGCACCATCCATCGCAGATGATATAAAAACGAAATAACTGAGATGGTTTGGCCATGTCCAAAGGATGAATTAGAATCGATTTCCCGAACTGATCCTAAAGTGGAAATCGCATGGTCATAGAAAGAGAGGAAGGTCATGGACTAGCTGGAAAGAGGTAATTAATAAGGAGATGGGAGAGAGAGGTGGAAGAAGATATGTGGAAGGACAGAGAGCAGTTGAGACTAGGAATCGGAAGACGTCGGAAAACGTTCTGAACCCACATATAGTACTACTAGTGAGCATAACCAGTGTTTTACTCGAGACATTTTAACACGATGTAACTTGATCAAATATTTAATTTTCTTTGGTGATGTAGCCATTATTTTTCCATTTGCCATGCTTCTGATGTTGGTAACATTTTGGGAAACATCTATTTGAAGTTCTGCGTCGGCATTATCGTTCTTTGTTTAAAGTTTCATCCATGTACTTAATAGGTATATGATCGATATTGTAAAAGTTTTCGAGCATACTCACCTCTTTTTAATTAATTTTCTTCAGTATTTGTTCATGTCGGCTCGTTGTGAATATTTTTTAATATAAACATCATCCCATTCAAATATATCCGCAAACATTCCTTTGAAACAGCAATTTGATGATTTTCTTAGAATTTCAGTTGCAATTTTTTTAAAGTTCTTGTCGAATTTTCTTCAGCATAACGTTCCATAAAGACATGTTGTTTAGCTGTAATTTTGGTTTATCTTTTTCCACTACGAAGTTTTTTACTATCTCCTTGACCCATCGATAAGTAGTGGCCGTTTTCACTGTCATTGTATTTGCTAGCGTTCTGCAATCTTCGTACATATTGTACAATGCACAAATTTATATGTATATTATCTGCTTGAACTTTTTTTTATATATGGCATTTTTTTTTTAAATACGGCGAAGCAGTACAACTAAAGCTTTAATATTAAATTAGTTGATATTTGATATTTTTTAATGTTTTGCCCTCATCTCAATTTGAAACTGTTTATTTTCATTTTGAAATTTAATAGTTCCTCTTTTAGAATTGCTGCCAATTTGAAATTGTTGATTTCCAATTTGAAATTGAAAAGGTATAGAAACACTAAACAGTTTTGTTTCTCATTCACATACAATGACAATCAAGCATAAGAGTATTATATTCATACTGATGAAATCGTATTATGAATACAGCTAGGGCTTTTAATACTGGCATAAACCCGAACAGCGGAAACCCGCACGATATTTGAGCAGTATTGAAAACGGATATTGTCCTGAAAAGCTGATATTTCGATATTAACTTTATTTCTAAATTAAATACAAAAAATAAAAACTTTGTTTAACGATAATTCATATGCACCTAAGTAGGTACAGGTTTTTTTTTCAAAAAATGTAAAAGTAATAAAAATACTTTGACGACTGTCTGCTAAATTATTAACGCTTAATGTCTTGCAACAAGTTTTAACTTGTTCACACACAGACCATAGTTCGAAACGTTTACTTCAAATCTCTAGGGATTTCCCCGTAGATTGTTATCATTTTACAAAGAATAACGATTTTTTTCAAGATTTTGTGAAAATCTGGGGATTTTAGAAAATTTCAATATAAGAATCCTCATCATTTTATGCCAAAAGAAAACATATATTTAGGCGCCATTGTTAATGCATCTATCAAAAATAATAGACATGAATTAGCTTCAGAAGAATTACTAAATTTTTGTAAAAGATGTTTACAATTTGACCAAAACGGTAAATCCACTCAAATTTTAAAGAATGACTATAATATTACCATCCGAGGTGATTTCAAAAAAACATGATTCCATTGCTTCCCTGGCTGTTGATTTTCTAAATTTGATTCAGAAAGATCAGTTGAATGTTCTTGACCAAGAATGGCGAAATTTGAGGAATATCGATTTAGTCCATTTATCAGATTTAAATGTTAATAAATTTTGGCAAAAAGTATCACAAGTGAAAACAGGCGATGGTATTGTACTATGTAAAAGATTATGCAGTTGTGTATTTAACCTTTTCTGTTTACTACATTCAAGTGCCAATGTTGAAAGGGTGTTCTCACAAATAAATTTAAATAAAACCAAGAGACATAAGTCTCTTACATTAATTTTTATTTATTATTTAATTATACAAAAAGTACATATAAACATAAAAAGATTCTAAAAATATTAAGATCTTGTTTCTTCAAACTTGTGATTGCTTGTTGGCTTTCTGTAAGACTTGTCTTATTCATGTATCTACATCACTTGTAAAGTTGGGCACAAATTAGTTGTTGACATAGTTTGAAGCAGGTTGACTCAGGATATCTAAACGAATTACAACCTGACGATGTCTGACAACCAGCGCAAGAAGAATCGCAGTTTCTGTACACAATTTCCTTTTTCATCTTATCTCTTGAATTGCTAGAATATCAATAGCACGTTGCTTGACCTCTTAGACTACATTGATCATAGAGCTAGGTCGTATCATGGTTCAGATGTTCCACGTTTCAAATCGCAAATACAACCTCACATTCTTATTTTGTTACTTAAGCCAGTTCCGAAAAGAGAATTCGGTTTCATTCTTTGAGCTATTCGTAACAGTACTCCTATTATGATGTAAATCGTTAGTCTTATGGTCAACTTCCAACCTGGAAGACCACTTGGAGGAACTCTTTTGTTGTTGATCTCTCTGCACATGACAAATTTAATACAAAATTCGATAAAACTTCGTCGAAATTTCTTAATTTCAAGCTGATTTCTAGAATTAGATAGTAATTCTATGTTGTTTTATATCACTATGAAGTTTTGTTTCTTGCTTGAAATCATGGAGGAATTCTTAAATGTTTAAGAAACCATGCATGAAAACTGCAGATCTAATAATTTGCTTCTAATCTCAGAAACCCTTTTAAAATCTGATTTTTTACCGTTTCTGGTCGAAACCATAATTATACCAACCATCCAATATGGTGTTATATTAGGTCACTCGTACTATTGCATACTAGACCGAGAGAAATAGACTGTATGAATCGTATTATAGAAAAAATATTATTCAGCAATTCATTGTATTATATTCATTATATTTATATATGCTTCAGTACAATCTCGTCTCGCTGTCACTAACGTATTAAATATTATATTACCTTATAGTATATTTTTAGTGCATAGTACATCCATTTCTCTCAGTGTATTGAGTATCAGCTTACAAGAATAGCCGAGTTAATAGAGATTTGTTCTGCAACTAAACATTATATAACAGCCACCTTTAGATATATTTATAGATATCTTATATAGATTTTGAATAAAAATTTGAAAGATAGCGTTGTCAAATATCTAGGAATAAACTTGGACCAAGCACTGATATGGAAGTGCCATATCAATATAAAGGTAAGTGCGGAATATGCGACCTTACAAGAATTTTATTTTACTACTACTATCGGTGCCAAAAATCAAGCCCCCTCACTTTAGAGATCGATATCTTTGTAACCGCTCGATGATAAAAATTGCGGTAAAGTTTGTTGTAATTACTAAACATTTCTACGTAAGATGCGTGAATGTGTGAAATATGATATGAAATTTTCGGCTACGCAGTTTTCTTTTTATCGCAAGGAGTAACTGTAATAAATAACGTGTCAAACTTGAAATCTGAAAGTAAACGGTCTAGTGTAACTATAGAGGAATGAACATCTATTCGAAATCGAAAAATTAAGTGAGTTTATGTGATAGTTGGTATAACTATCAGTAGTTTACAATTTTTCAGTAATTTTTTCAGTTCTCTGAGTTATTTATTGAATTGGATGGCTTGGAGTTAGTTCAGTTTTTCATCCTTCATCTGCTGAATATTCCAATGAGGAAGTTCCCATGTTTCCATTAGTTCTATATTTGCTAATTGGTTTACACGGCCTGCAATTTTTGAAATGTATGTTTCCATTAGTTTATGATTCTGACTGAACATAACTACCATGCGACATTTGAATGAAATAATTTCATTATACCATTACACCTTCCTTCCCCTTTTCGTATTGTATAGTTACATTGTATTGTTGAAGCCGAGAACAACCATTATCTGCAGTAATTGTTGTTGTGATAGATTGCATCAATATTTCATCAATAGTTATTCACTGGGAAGTTCCATATTAATGTATTTGTTGTCCCCCTTATAAAGATAATGTTCTCATCGTACTAATTTTTACATATTGTGTCGTTTGGGTTATAGACCACATATTATTATCGGTATAATACAAAGTAAATATGGTTATATTTAAACCTTTGATACTTTTTTGTGAATTTAGAATAAACTGTATCGTTTAGAGGCTTCTTATATTCTATTTAAATTCATCAATTGCATTGCAGTAGAGTTAAATTTGGGATTGACTAGTTCTAATGATCTTATTTTAATGGCATGGGTTCGACATCCTATCATGTGGTCAAGTTTTGGTGTTTATCACTAAGATTATCAAAACGTTGATAATCGTAAATGAACTTAGACAGATTTGACCAATTATCTTATTAATAATGTACACACTCCATGTTAAAGTAGCCGTTGTTTATGACTGCTGGAAATTTATTTATTTATTTATTTATTTTACACACACGGGGGTAGCAACAGGACGCAGTCCCACATAAAAGCTACTCCACTATAATACATTTTGTATACAATAAATTGTATAAACACAAAATTGACAATCGATCAATTGATAATGGCCTTAAGCATATGTGATCAAATCAATTCAAGGCAGAACTCAAGCCGCTGCAACGAGATAATGTACATAAAATCACACAACTGGTAGGGCGAGCACGGCATTACGAATAATTTGTTTGAAGTTGTGAAGCGTGACGGCGAATATGTCCAACCCAAGACGGTCCACTGTCCTCTCCATGCGAAGTATTGGGGAATTTCTATACGAATTTGTCCGGGCAGTCGGCGCATAGAACAGAAAGTCATAGCGCAGCCGACGAGGGGGAACATGCAGATCAATGCGTGAAAGAAGATAGAAAGAATCACAGTAACCTCTGACCAACCTGAACAGAAAGCAGGCATCACTGCAAGTTCTGCGCTGCTGAAGTGTGGGCATATGATACATTTGACAGGCAGGTAATCTATATAAGGATGCCGGAATTTATGCGAGAGATACTTCAGAAACCTTATCTGAATCCTCTCTATTCTGTTAATGTATGCGTCGTACTGAGGGTTCCAAGCTGTACTGCCGAACGATAAAATACTATTAACGAAAGCATTGTATAAAGAAATAATAGGTCTAGGGCAGCAAAACGATTCAGAAGAGCGCATTACAAATCCCAGCATCCTATTAGCTCTGGCCACCACTGCATCAACGTGTTGATGAAACAGTAGTTTGCTATCTAAAGTAATGCCCAGGTCTTTAATAGTGTCAACACGATCCAATAAGCATGCTCCGCACCGGTAATCAAATTTAAAGAACTGCTTTTTTCTCGTAAAAGTAACAGTCCGACACTTCGATATGTTAAGTGACAAATTATTAATCTCACAAAAGTCATAAAATCTGTTCAGGTCATTCTGAAGGTTAACACAGTTTGAAACAGCAGCAACAGAAGAAAATATTTTAATGTCGTCAGCATACATAAGACATCTTGAGGTAAGAAAAGACCTGGTGATGTCACCTATGTACACCGTAAACAAGAGCGGGCCCAGATGACTACCCTGAGGCACTCCGGAAGACACCTGCGACACCAACGCGCTCCAACTTCAACAGTAATAAACAGTGATCCACTTTGTCAAAAGCTTTGCTAAAGTCAGTGTATATCGCATCTACTTGGATGTTTTTATCAATAGTCGAAAAAAGAAAGTCGGTATATTCTAACAAGTTGGTGTCCACAGATCGCCCCGGATAAAATATTAGATATATCCTTGTCAACATTTCTACGTAGACCTGCACTCTATTTCTTAATAACTTATCTTGCATACTAAAGGAATAGTTTATAATATGTATATGACTAAATTGATTCGTTTGATCTGCGTGCTGATCAATCGAATCGATTCTTAGGGGATTGAACATCTAAATAGACTATCTTCTATATGTCTTGTGAATATCCTGAAGATTTTTGGACACATTATACGAAGAGATAATAATAAAATAGAGAGGTTGATAGTAAAGAGAAAGGTAGAGGGACGAAGGTTCAGAGGACGCCCACCAACCCGATAGATTATCGCGTTCAGAAAATTATCGGCAGTTCGTTTTACAGCTCTGTACTGATGGCACAAGTTGTTTATGATCACGATTTACAGTAATGAGAGAACGACTAGAAAGAAGCATCTTCCCAAGCAACCCACTGCATATTCTTAACTAATTGTAAGAGATCAATTCAGTCGTTCCAAATCAGTTTTGTTATGGTGCCAGTCTGTTCGCTTGTTGACTACTTTAGGTTAGTTATTTATCTGAATTATACAATCATTTAATATGAAAAGTGTTAGGGAATGATTTGAGTGCATATCCCATGTTTCTTCCTGTTTAACATAATTGATATCAATTAAGGTTAATTTAAATCAAGAACTTTTTGGTATCTCTGCACTAGTACTACTGTTGTACTAATTGTATGTTGGAGTCTAGTCGATAATGTGTAACATATTACTTGATTTGAACCCCCCTTCCAGGAAGTGAACATATTGTTCTCTTCTTATGGTGACATGCCTTAAAAGATAATATAAAAGTATAACAGTAATTGTAACTTCACGAGTAAATGTTGTAAAATGGAGTTTCACCTTTTACTAGATTGTCGCGGTGAATAACGTAATATATTTTACATCCTTTAATTTTAAAGAATTACAGAAGAACATGAATTACAACAATTAGACAAACATCACCTTTCTCTAATTCTACGATTGTCTGCTCTTATTGTCGATGCGGCAAGCAATTTGTATTCCATGCAAGAATACTTAGTTAACATACACTGGTACGTCTTGTTCAACCTATCTAGAATTATTTGGAGCATTACATCAGTATGGGTTTTATGCTGAGGTAGTTCTTGAACAGTCAGTTATCTCTCTATACACCGCATCTTCCGCTCTTCCGCATCAGAGCATTATACGGTTGTAGGATACATTATTTTGAAGCGATTTTTCTAATAAATTTTTTTCGAACTGTATATAATAACCGCACGGGAATTGTTTTTCGACGTTCAATGGCAAATCGTAAATCAGATTCAGGTAATCGGCCCAACCCTCGGCCCGACCGCCGCGCCGATCAAAACACGTTTCTCACGTGTACTTACCAATAGATTCGACACGCAAAGAGAAATAAACTTTTTTCGTGAATCAAAATCGTTTGTTATTGGACAAAAGCGGAGAATTTTAAACAGTTCCGTGCACATTTCGAAAAAATGTTATTAGAAAAATCGCTTCAAAATAATGTATCCTACAACCGTATAATGCTCTGATGCGGAAGATACGGGACATCCTGTATTTCATGTAACTATTACAAATAAAGTCTTGATTGGATTTGATCTTTGATTTAATCATTACAATTTTTTTATTATAATTTGCGTATCTTAATTTTGTTATCAGTCGTTATATTATCACTAAACACAAATCCAACCCAAAATGAAAACTCTTTATGGCACAAGTGTGTCAAGATTATGTTTTCTGTTGGTGGGTTTAGAAATGATTGCAACTCATTATATTCGTCATTATATTTTCAGTGTTTGATTACGTAGACTCCTAGTAATCTATTGAATACTTTACCATCGTCGTAGCGCACAAACAATATTCAATGTGTAAAGTGTACTGTTGGAATACACGTAATCTGCTAATACCCCTTAACAAGGTTTATGTAAGAGGAATATGTTAGTAATGAAATAGAATTTAAACTTACGGATACACATTTTCAAAGTATTAAACTTTTCGATTTAATAACCTGTATTATCGTTTTGGAACAGTAAATTATCTGATGACTACTTTGATGATGATTAAATGATTAAGTACTTCACATTTAGCAATCTGTAATATGTATTTGATTAGAAAATAATCCATTCTCATGTGACTAAATTCATTATTTACAAATATTTAATGTACTTTATTTGTAACTGCTTGATGTCATGATGTTTTGGCATGTTCAATATTATAATATTAATAAAGCTCGTGCGCTTGCACTAACACCATGTAATGATTATTTAATTCATATAATTTTCTTTTAAATTTCTAGAAATTACTCATTGATTGAATACAAAACGAATATTTTAGTGTGTAATCATCGGACACTAAGTTATGTATATATTCATTCACCCAGGAAGTATCCATTGTTAAATTATAGGTAATAATTCACACTTACGTGAGTTGGTTCTTGAAGCTTTTTACTATGAAGCTTAGTATTCCACCTGATTCTCTTTGTTGTACCGGAATAGTAGCAATCACAATATTCTTCGGGGATAATGTTCTCCGATCCTCTTTGAATAGATGAATTTTCGTTGTGGGAAATATATTCCCAATCGAGGTATTAATGGGAAAATATTCCCATTACCCATCTGTGTAGGACGATAAGGTCTGGTAACAAACATCTGCTATATACCAGATGACTGACCAGTCGATCATTAATGATATGTGGCCCAAAAAAATAAGTATGTTACAAATTTGTTTGTTATTGTTAGTTTTAGGTTTTGCAATTAAAAATATGAAATGCCACTTAAATAATAGGTCGTGTTTTTCATAAAACCTTGAAAACGACCTTGAGGTCAAAAAATGTTATCATCATTTTGCTTCGCTCTTCGTACAGAAAAAGTTTTAACAAATAAAGAAGCAAACTAAACAAAAGTTTATTCTTTAAAATATATAGAGTTTTTTTTCAGAGCTGTTGCAACCCCGTTTTATCCATTCTCGAACGAAAACATTACGCCCGTTACACAAGGTACAAAAAATACACGATTTATTTATCTTACATCTAAGTTTGGTGTATTTTTAAAATGTTCCACAAAAATAATCGTCTATTTTTCCATGCAACAATAGTCTAATTTTTAAACAAAGATGTGTGTTTCCTATCTTTAATGACTTTTTAATTATTGTTTGTTTGGAGATGTTATTCTCGAAAAGGGAAGGCTGGATAATTATCATATCGACTTTCAGATATTACATACTTATGGTAGCATAAGTATGAATATTTTTGAATTTCATTGATTAATTTGTTTTAGCATATTGCTTTCGTGTGAGGTTATCTTTACAACTACGCGCCCTTTGTTTGGTGGATAGAAACGGTGATTAAGGACTATGCTTATTATATTGCCGATTAATGAGGCTTTATTTTTATATCTTTGGTGCATGTAGAGCTCTCCCAAGGATAAACCTAACAACTTATTGAATTAACATTAAAATCAAGAAGGATAAATCAACGATTCCCGATAAAATGCATTGTATCAGGAATATCACATAATATTGTGAGTGCCTTTGCGAATGAATTTTTAAGTGTTTTAGTGTGGGTACATTTGATGAATGATCATCCCTCATCACTCTCTAATACACTTGCAGATGGAGAGGACCCAATTTCAAGCTTCTTAGTTAGAGGTTACCGTTATTCGTTGGTAAACCGATTAATTTAATGCTTAACCGCTCAGATACTTCAAGTTCATTAAGATTGTGTTGTTTTTAGGAGGGATGGATGAGCGCAAATTGTTTATTACAAACTATATTATATTTCACTGCTTTTAATTGACTGAAGCTCGATCGCCCGTTTGGTAATCGCTACTTACACTTTTTCTGATCTAAGACAATTGGAGATCAATGAGAAATCATATGTTGCCGTGTCAAGCATATTAAATGTTATTGTAATGTGTAAAATAATCAATTAATGTGTAAGGGTGGTAATTACATTAAAATTTTTGATTTTAAGATTTACTGGATCTGGGAAATAGTGCAATTATAATAATTGAGCATAAAATACTAATATTTAATTTGAAATTTAATTTATAAAATTACGCTGGCCAAACTTTAAACTGCAACAAAATATCTGAAATCTCATTGGCAAAACTCTGGTCAAACTTTAGAAATTATACTACACATATTTCAAATATCTGAAAAGATGTTTAGAATTAAACTGGCCAACCTACAGACCTCAATAAAAAGTTTGGAATGATGGTGAGCTCTTCAAGTTAGAAAAAAATGAGAGAAGTGAGGGATTACTTAAAATTGAATTTTCCCTAAAAGCGAATACGATGTTTTAGCTCCATTCATTAGCTATTTAGGTTCTCTGACGTCATTCATGCACCTCGAAGAGTGAAGTCTACGATGCCCAAACTAATAGTTGTAAGGAAGTGTCCGTTCTCATATTAAACATAGCTTATAAAAAAATGACGAGACAGCCTTAGAAAAGCTACACATGCAGTTGTAGAGAGAGCTAAAAATGTAATGAAGTTGGTGGTAATATTTTTGAACATTATTTTCTGCGTTTCGTTGATTAATGCTAAATGTACACTAGGTATAACTACTTGATATTTACAACACTACCACAAAAATAATCTGTTTATTTATTGTTCGCGAATTAATTTCTTTAGTAATATTAACGCGGACTTATACATTTGGCAGTTCTCTGCAATTCTTGTTTCAAGCAAACTCGAGTTTGCTATCCTAACTATTTGTACCATAACTGGCACAACTGTATTCATTATAGGTTTTTAAGAAGAAGTTTTCTTTGCAGCATTGAGGTCTCAGATAGCACGGACTCAAACCTTACAACTGGATTGTGACTATTAAAATGCCCAGTTAAACTATGCACACAAACCTTGCCGCTATCTTCGACTTCGATTCTGTTATGGGTTGCCCACAGGCAAGAAATTCCGTGTAGTGATGTTCTTAAGACTTTCTGGGTCATTCTGAATCGGCGGTTCGTCTAATATAATTAGATTCGATGAATTATTTTTTTGGCCGTAGTTGTGCATGATGATTGATAATTATCTGAAGGGATCGAAAAGTCTTCAAACGTGTTTGGACTCTGGGGCCCTATGGTAAATGACAAGATGTCAGAGCAACAGATCAGATCTGTTCTGACCAGGAAATGAAAGATTCTGCCTAGGTACTACGTTGACGGAAGAAAATCTGAGGGGTGACTGACAATTTCTGACGTTTTAAGCCCGTCCTTATAGAAGTGATGTATCGTGATGATTGCCAATTTTGTTGATGTGATGTGAGTTTTATTGCTTCAATTCTCTTAGTTTTAACCGTACTCAGCCTATGTTGCTTTAGTCAAAACAGATAGAAAAAATTCAGAAGTTAGTAACTTTGAGTACTGCTGATTTATAATATCCTCTATAACCGCACCAACAACTACTGGATTTGTAAATATTAAAGGAAGTTTTTAGATTGCTTACTGAAACAAACTGAACGATTTCTCTAAAATTAATCCTTTAAAATTTAAATAAAAAATGTTATCCACATAGATCGAATGAAATTGTCACTAAGTCATTCATTTATCGGATATCATATATTAAACTTGTTATCAAAACTATCCTAATCCTAATTCTAATCTGATATTTCTGTATAACGAGCAAATCTAATAATGTCACTCTAATGTTGCCAACTGTTACTAGGAGCTGGAGTACATGGATTGTCACGAACAATATTTCATTTTCTTAATGGGTAGCCAAAATAATGTGGAGTACATGATATAGAATCCGCTCTAAAAATAGAATATGTAAAAATGGATCGATGCAATTATTAAATTGTTGTAGCATTCTGAAACGTTGTACCAAGTGAACTAGTAAATTATCTAATAGATGTAAATTCACAACAATATTCGAGACTGGAGCTCTAAAACTGAAGGATATGAAGACATAGTAACACAAAATCATGTTCAATAGCATGATAAACCGTATGCAGTTAGGACATGGAGTTACTGGACAATTATGACAAGAACAATGTAGTACATAGACTTGCCATTCTCCGAAATAGAGAATCAACATAAAAAATGAAATATTTCACGTGGGCAATTCTGTCATAAAATATCAAGTAATGAAAATCATAGCATACCAAATGGCCAAGTGTCTTAAATGTGGAGAACTAGATAGCTATTACCCTAGACCGTCTCATTCAATCCAGATATTGTTATAAGTTTCATTTAGGATTGTTTTCAACAGTTTCAACATGTGAAGGAACTTTATTGTGCACGAATCAAAGGTTATGTATACAGCTGCTGTTTCAGCAAAGTTCACCAGACTAAAGCAGCATTCATATTAAGCTATGTAGTTATTTTCCGATGCTGACATTCGAATTTTTTTTAACCGTCTAAGAACATTGTGTTCTGCTTCAGGAGTCGACAATGACTTAGGCCTATGTATTAAACATATTTACTTTCGGATAAAAACAAGCATCGAAAACACAAAAATATATAAAATGTCTACTTTAATATTCATCTTCTCGCATGCCTATTCGGATATAGTCCAACATTCTTTCCAGCGTTTTAGTAGCCTAGCCTGATTTCTTCTGCCGACAAGGTTATTTGACAAGGATTTGCACGTTTTGAAGTCTACCGTCGTTTATTTTGTTTACATGGTTGTTTTCAATATTTTCTTCGGTTTCTTATCCACTTTCCTATGTCTTGTATATTGCTTCGTTGTCGTAGGTCTTCACTTCAGATTCTGTCATGTAGTGTATTTCCATAAATGCTTCTTATTATTTTCATTTCAACTATTAGTATCAATTGCTTTGGTGCCGGAGGACCGTGCTCATACTACGCTAGATATATCATACAAATTCTTAATTCCTAGAAATTTATCCTACTGTAGTGAACCAATATATAATTTTAAAAAGGCATCATTTGATCAAATCACTTTGTACTTAAATGAGGTGCCCTGGCGGGATCGCCTGAGCGATGGAACCGTGGACGAGGCTGCCACTTATTTTTACGAAGTGCTATCTGACGCTTTTAAACTTTTCGTACCGCGCAAACGAGTCTTCGTACTCGGTTTTCCGTACTGGTTCTCAAAAGATACTATAAAAGTAATTCGTGAAAAACGTAAGATGCACAAGAAGTGGAAGCGGTATAGAAATCGCCTCGACTATTTAACTTTTTCCCTTTTGAGGGGTCGCTCAAAGTTCCTTATCGATCGTGATTATCGCAATTTTATTGTCAGTGCGGAGAGCAGTATACGGCATGATCCCAGAAGGTTTTGGTCATTTGTTAGAGCTAAGCGCGCGACAAGTGACTTGCCTGCAGAGGTTGCGTTTGACGGTGTCACTGCTACCGATGGTGCACATATCTGCGACCTTTTTTCTCGTTACTTCGGCTCAGTATTTAATGCTTTGCGGACCTCGAGCACCAGCAATGGCTCCCGTTGTGGTAGCCCACGTTTTTGCGACCTGTCTCTACAATTTGAGCAGGTTGAGATCTTGAAAGCTCTTAGAGCCGTTAACCCTTCCGGAGGGCTAGGTGGTGACGGTATACCTCCTATTATAATAAAAAATTGTTGTGAATCTCTTAGTAAACCGTTATCAATCCTGTTCAATAGATCGCTGAAAGACTGTGTCTTTCCGCTAGTCTGGAAGCGGGCCTCTGTGGTGCCTATTTTTAAATCTGGCTGTAGAAGCTTGGTCGAAAACTACAGACCAATTTCTTTGTTGCCCATTTTTGGCAAGGTCCTTGAGAGCTTAATTTAAAAGCCTATTTTTTACACTGTAAAAAATGTTTTGGACCCTCGACAACACGGTTTTTTTGCTGGTCGTTCGGTAGAGACCAATCTTCTCGAATATACTAATTACATTTTGCATTCTTTCGATGACAACTGCCAGGTGGACTCTGTTTATACTGATTTTAGTAAAGCTTTTGACAAAGTTGATCATCGCCTCTTACTACAAAAAATTGAACATGTTGGTTTACCCTACAGCATTCAACAGTGGCTTGCTTCCTACTTGGCTGATAGAACGCAGTCGGTTACAGTTAGAGGTTTTTCCTCGCAGACGGTGTCAGTCTCATCCGGCGTACCTCAGGGAAGCATTCTTGGACCTCTGCTTTTTAATATTTATATTAATGACATATTTAAGTGTTTTAAACACGCTAACTGTTTAATGTATGCAGATGATCTAAAGATCTTCTGCCGCGTGTCAAATCGTAGAGATTGTTCTGCTCTTCAGCGTGATCTATACGAACTTGCTCAATATTGTTCCACAAACTTCATCACCATGAATTATAGTAAATGCTTTACAATTACTTTTACAAAAAAGCCTGGTCCCATACGCTTTGACTACATCATTGGAGGGAAGTTGTTGAACAGGGTTACTTCTATAAGAGATTTGGGCGTGACGTTTGATAGTAAGCTATTATTCAGTGAGCACGTCGATTCGGTGGTTAGCAAGGCTTTTCGTATGCTTGGTTTCGGCATGAGATCGGCTGCTGATTTTACCGACACTAATTCATTAATGACTCTCTATTATACGTATGTATTTAACATTTTGAATTATTGCACTGTTGTATGGAATCCACAATACAATATATTTGTGGAACGACTAGAGCGTGTCCAAAAGAGATTCGTTCGTTTTTTATGCTGGAAATCTCATACTACCTATGCTGACTACAACTCGGCGTGCCAATCTTTCCACTTGTTACGACTCGGCCAACGGCGACTTGCTAATGATATAATACTTTTATATAAAATAATTCATAATATTTATAAATCATCCTCGCTTACATCACTGATTAACTTCCACGTCCCGCCCAGATCGCTTCGTTTTGATTTTCTGTTCTTTACTACAACTCCGCGCACTAACTCCTATCAGCATTCGCCATTGCTGCGCTCTGCTCGCTCTGCTGACCGTCTTGCCATTGATATATTTGCGTACGATTCCTTAATCTCCTTTAAAAGAGCGACCCTTGCTGCTGTTGGGAACATGCCGTATATAGATTAATTTATATAGATTGATTTTTTACTTACAATTAGTTCTTGTCCTTTCACGTGCTGATTGTTAGATACCTCGGTTTTTTTCTTTTTTTGTCTGTTATTTTTGTTAAATTACTTATGCAATTTGAGATACTGATTTAAGTTTTTTTTGTGTCCTTTTTTTCTTTCTTATTGTATTTTTTTAGTGGCACAGCTTGAATTGGGTTTGTCCTGTGCTGTGTCCCGTGAGCGTAAATAAATACATAAATTGCTGTGTCTTGGAGGTGTCTGGTCTTGTTTTAACTGCATATGTTATTATGAGTCTTATTTTTGATTTGTAGATTCTTATTTTGCCTTCTATTTTAAGGTTTCTAATAATTTAATCAAAAATATTTTAGGTCTATTAGCTTACTTGTAAGGTATATCTTATTAGTGAAGAAAAGATTTCTATGATTCTTAATGATTTAATACGTAATATAAAGTTTGTTAAAATTAATTCCATATTTGTCTAACAATTTGGTTCGTAAAAACGTTCTTACGAGATTGAAAACGTGAAGAAAAAGAATTGAGAAAAACCGAGGTAGTATCCTTGTACAATAATACTACATCGAAGAGGATTCTATTCTTTTCAGGAGTTTTCTGTCGTAATGGATTCTCTATTCTCGACGCGACGAGCCCGCAACAAACACGTATCTATTTCTAGAAACTCTCTTAATGGATACCTGTTCGGATGAAAAATTAATCTAGCACTTTTAGCGTGTTTGTCCCGATATGTGATGAAATACGAGATTTATCACGTCGTAAATTTAGAATAACAAGTTCTCGAACATTTTAACCTTAATTAAAATGTTTTCCGCGTAAGATTGTGATGTAGTTTGACAGCATCTCTAGAATTTGCGCCCAAGAAGAGGTCTTGAAGGGGCCTTTCGAGCGAGTGCAGGAGTGGAGAATGGCGTTTTAATTTCCTCGCCAAGTTTATTTCTTTTGATGTCGACCGAGATAACACATTTACACTTGTACTAACTTTATCATTATTATTGCATTGTTGTGAAATGCGTTGATTTTATTTCACTATTTTTTACAAAATTAAAAATGTGATGTATTTGAGATTTTTAGAGTTCGAGTTAGTCGTCAGTAAAACACGTCGAAAATAAAGTGCTCAGCTTAACGTACCGGTGCTTCCGCCAAACCCTATAAATTGCCACTATGTCGCCGCCATCAAAAAATTAACAATTCCACTGAAAATTTACGGCCACAATAAAATCCAGCCACGGACTCCGACTTTAAAATCGCCAACAGCTACCGTGCCGTAGTAAAAACCTCTCGGCATTCATTTAATTTTCATTGCAAACGTTCGAAGCTTCGTTTATGTAACCTTTCCAATGATGACTGCTAAAATACAAAAAAAGTATATATATATTGAGCAAAAATCGATTGAAAGACACATTGTGTTTTTGTTATATCAAAGAGCGTGGGTATTCATTTTGGATATTGTTGAAAGTAATCCCAAACGCGTAGGTGTATTCGAGCATGACACAAAAGGTCCGATGCGCTTTTTGGTCGATATCGGGCGAGCAAGGAGGGCCTCCTACCGACGTGCAGGTGGGGGGCCCAAACACGTCCTCCCAACGCGCCCCAACACACGTACCCTACCGAAACTTGGCATGCCGATATCTGTGACCTACATCTGAGGAGCTCGTCTTCCGTCCCGCAACAATTACAGCCCGTTATTGGCGCAATCCAACGTGGCGTTGTGGTGACACTCCTCTCGATATGCCTTCTCTTTTCTTCACTGAGAATCGTTAATGAGTCTAATTCATCTTCGTATTTCGCTCTCTCATTACGTCAAATCACGTTTTATCAAAGATTTACAATCTGTCTCTTACAACATATTCCAATGAGCCAATTTAATTGGGAAATATTTCAAAAATTTTAACGTCTTGTAATATCTGTAAGATCTGCTTAATAAATATGCTTTTATTGGAGAGTCAAAACTCTTCCAGACAGCTCCCAAAAAAGCGTTTGATTATATTGGGAGGCTCGACCCAACAACGGAAGCGGAAGACGTAGTCAATCATCTAAAAAAAGATTTTCCGGAAGTCACTTCGAAGTTCCTGGAATACTATGCATCATTTAAAATTACCACAGATCGAATAAGAAACTATGAGAAAATCATGAAGTATGGGTCTCATGGTGCTTATCTCACGGTTTTTTCACCCGCGCAAGAAAACCACTCAAGTGAAATAGCTAATTCAAAAGAAAAGTCAACTGGAATAACCAACACACAAACTATACAAGTAGTTAACTTAAATATGCAGGGACTGCTAAACAAGCTAAATCAAATCTTTTATTGAATACTAACTGGGATGCTCACATTATTTCCAAAACAGAGCACTGGATGACAGAAGAAATTAAAGCACTATATATACCAAATTATAACATTGATATTGCAGGACACATTGTACACGCGAAGGTGTTCTATTGGCAATAAAAAAAGTACTATTCGGAAAAGTATTGGATTTCTCGATGTTTAATAAAGAAAAGTGTATTGAGTTGTGCTCTGTAGTAATACCCAAATTAAAACCTGTAATTATAGTGGTCTACCACTCTCACAGTGGGGATAAGGAGAAGTTTATGTATAGATTGTATGATACATTATATTATATAACAGCTACACAAATTAAATAAGAGAATATTTGTTATGGGTGATTTCAATGTTTATATAAATGAAAAAACTAAATCTAAAGAATGATCTTATTATAACAATGATCGAATTTGCTTTATACCCGTTATTTTGTGAAGCTTCCAGGATTGGAGGTAAGAGATTTGTTGATAATATTTTTACTCACAAATTCTTATCAGTTTTTAAGTTGGAAACTACATTTTCACCTTGGAGATCATCTTGCTCAAATACTGTCCTTTAGCTTGGTACCTGGAAAAATAAATCATAAAACAATTAAACGCCGTAACTTTACAATGAGAAGTATTGAAAGATTCAAAGTCTTGCTGACGTTTTGAATGATTCATTCGAAACTGCAGACAGTTAGACTCTAGCAACAATTCGCCTAATACATATTCATTTCTACTATCGAAATGGAAACAAACAAATATATCGCTTGATCAGATTACGTACTTAGAGGAAGAGGAACTGCTACAAATAGTAAAAGATCCGAAAAAAACGAGTACAAACACGAGTACAACGAGTACAACATAAATATATATGGATTATCAACAAAACTCTTAAAAGATGTAATAACTTGTGTTTCTAAACAATTAACAGACATTTTCAATAAATGTATCAAAGAGGGAAATTTTCCAGAAGAATTAAAACACGGGAAAATTATACCAATACAGAAACCTGGAGATCCCAACGTCCTGAATAACTGCCGTCCAATCTCTGTCCTACCTTCAATGCTCACAATTTTGGAAATTGTCATAAAGAAGAGCTTACTTAAATATTTGACTTATGAAAACTTATTAACGACTTACCAACATGGTTATCAACCAGGTAAATCTACGAACACGGCACTGCTTAATGTATTACAAGTGATCATAAGAGGTTGTGATGAACAAAAATTTACTCAAATTGCCTTTTGTGATCTTAGCAAGATCTTGTAAATCATGTCATTCTTACTAAGAAATTGAACAAATACGGAATAAGAGATAAGGTCCTTAACTTGTTAATTTCATATTTGGATCAGAGACAACAACAAACTCACTGGAAAGGTGAAATATCGGAGTGGAAGGGAATCGAAGCAGGAGTTCCGCAAGGTTCGGGTCTTGGACCTATTCTTTTTTTGATCTACATAAACGATCTGCCGGATTTTGTAGCATCGAATGCACTCTGTCTTTATGCGGACGATACTTCCTTCATAAATGTGGAAAAGGATATTGAAAGACTTCAGGAAAAAACTAGTACAACTATGGTTGAGGCAGAAAAGTGGTTTAACTCGAACAAATTACAACTAAATAAAACTAAAACCAAGTTACTCACGTTTTATACGATAACCAATGATTACGTTACAAATCAAAAGACTAAATTCCTTGGTGTGGTGTTTACGGAAACTTTGAGTTGGTCGGAACAGATATCGCAGCTTAAACGGAAATTAGCAACGTCAATATATTGTTTAAAAGTAGTGGTAAAAAACTTACGTTTAAAATGTGTATTTCACATAGTTCCACAGCATGGCGGTGTATGCCATAACAATATGGGATGCTTCCAGTGACCTAAAAGAAGTTTTCAAACAACAAAAGAAAGCGATAAGAACGATAAGGGCTAAAACTACATCAGAGTTGTAGAGGTCATTTTAAAACTCTAAAAATACCGACATTACCATCTTCATATATACTTACCTGTTTAGACTATATACACAAAACGAGGGAGTCATTAACCACAATTACAGAGTCTCGCTCCTACTGCACCAGACATGGAGATGACATCAAACTTCCATATCACAGAAAAACTATATCACAAACAAATTTTAACTATACATCTATAAAGTTATACAATGAATTATCACCCCATTTCAAAACATTGAATATGAAGAGTATTAAGAAACAGGTCAAGAATATGCTATTAGAAAAGGAATTCTACTCTATAGATGAATATTTTACAGCAATGAAGATAAACTAATGAATACCTGTTTTCTTTATTGTCATTCTTACTACAACTTTTATTTGACAAGAATATTGTACATTTTGATGCATATTCAATAAAAGTGTTATTGTTATTATTAACACTTTAACACTGTAGAATTAATTTTGAAATTATATTTCGAGGTAGAACATGACACAATTGATAATTAACGTAGCGCAAAGCGTGTCATTCTTGGATAATATAGACAAATATTTTGAATGATACACGAATAGATGCTGAGAAGTTTGTGGTGCGGAAGAATTGCGAAGTACAAAGTCCAACATGCACCAATACGTACATAATGTTACACATTGTGTAACATAACTCTGTTGTCAAATTTGGGTGGAATGCCGTTGATTTCAGTTGCTTTAATGGAATATAGTTGTCAACACTGTATCAAATCACATCCACTCCTAATAAATGATTTTGCCTAACGTTATTCTGAATTAAATGCCATGTAATATACATGACGCAATATTACATTACAACTTTAAACAGTCTACAGGTGGTGTATATACATACATATATAAATTAATTAATTCAAGTATTTTGTGAAGAAGTACTTATTTCATTTACTGAAGCTTTGAGTAAATATATGAGTCGACGATACCGTCGATAATCTTACTGAAATTAGTATAAATATTTTAAAAATCAGCGTGAATTGCATCGTTGAGAGAAGTAAGATTGCCTATCTCGAAAAGTGTCGAAAACTCTAAGATGATGATCCTAAGAATGAGAAAGACCAATTCCAATCCTCTCTGTGCCTTCCCAAATCATCGTCAGACACAATATCAATCTATCTTGTAGAAAACACTTTTTTTCAATAATCTGTTTAGGATTTGGCCAAGCATGACTAATGAGTAATTTAAATCTAACTTAAGAGGCTTAGAGGCTGCTATTAATAATATATCAAGGTACATCAACGGTGTTTTTAGCCCTTATTTTTTAACATAGTTATTTCTAGCTCGTCAGCGTTTTTAACTGGAGAGTTCTTTTTAGTCTTTTAGTGCCTTTCTAAAGAGAATAATCAGTACTGTAGCGTCCGACAGAAAGCTGTTATTTTTTTGAAACGTGTATAACTTAAGGGGGTGGGGAATAATGATTTGGAATTGGCCGATATACATTTTGTTATATCATTGTTAGATGTTATGTCAGTGCACATGGAGCTGTGATCGATTGAACAACTTCGCTGTGTTGTTCAATCGATCACCAATTCGACCAAGATTCGTCTCAATCTTGGTCGACGGGGCGCCTTCCCTTGTCGCCATACAATATAGAAATAGTTTAACTACTTTGGAACGACAAAAACTGTGAGATCTGCAACAGTACGCGGAAGTCACTGTTTGAACACCAGAAAACATCGAAAGAGTTTGACAAGCTGTGCAGACCAGTTCTTGCCGTTCAGCGACACGACACGCTCGCACTTTGCGCATGTCAGACAGGTCAGTTTACCGAATTTTGCACTTGGACTTCCACTTTCATCCCTATGAAAACATCAGTATGGGCAAATAATCCACTAGAAGTCCCTGAAAGGCCTATATAAAGAGAGAAACTAACTGTGCGGCATTGCTCGATTTGAGTACCGAAAAGGTCGAGTTTACATTCAAAAACCACGGACTGTAGAAGCTCTTTCAAATGTCGTAACTTAAAAAATTTTAACAATCCAACGCAACACATTTTTTCAACCGCCTGCTGCTATGCTTTGACAAAAGCGGTCGTTCAAAAATTATTGTATGTATAAGCATAACATTAATATATTATTAGCCACTTAAGGATAAACAACGAGTACACTTATTATTGTATTTATGGCACTAACCAGGCGAGTTAACTCGGGAGAATCTAAATTTTACGTTTCGTTTGGTTTAACCTCGAATTCACTTGTGAAAAACGGTGAAAGAAGTACTACAAGAAGATTTTCCTCCATCTTTTAGATTTAGCGTTATGGAACTCGTTTGTATCATAATTTACCAGAGAGAGGGGAAGAAAACGCCAATGGAGCACAGAATAGCTATACTTTGGGAAACTGCGTTAAAATATTTACATGATAATTCTGTATCCCTAACTAAGGTAGGTCGACCTTCCAACATTATCTTCCTCAGAGACTTACGGAGGGCATTTTCCTTAAATGTCTTCCAGAAACTGAAATGACAGACAAATCCCACTAGACAGTGTGTGATCTGCAGTATGATGCGCAATAGTCGTAACAAATAATTAGACGGGAAACGCGATACCTTTGCCCGTATGTATCTCTATGTGTAAGTCCATGTTTTCGTGTGTACCATACTGTAATCACTATTTAGACCTTTCGAGGATTTAGCGCCCAGCAAAACGTATGTTTTTGTTTCACTTACTTATTCTTTCTATCCCTTTTATGTAAGAAAAGCATAAAAAATTTTTATAGTGTAATGGTACTACTAATTTTAATTTCCTTTAAAAATCTGTTGATGGAACCATTCTATTTACCATTCAAGAGACAACAAAGGTATGACAAAGAAAACGTGCATTTTAGAATAGAAATCTGAAAAAGAATTCGTTCCATAAGTGGTTAACTCAAATCTTCTGCATATTTGGTGACCCTGACGTGATCTAAACGTGAAGCAAATAGGTAGTACGTATTTTTTCCTCCTCAAATGTCTTCAAATAATAATTGTGTACATTTGCTAAAGGTGGATGTTGGCGATTTTTGAACAGAATCAGTTGCTAATCGTAATGGAGTAAATGTACTCTATTTAGTTTGGAGTTATGTAGCAACACATACGAAATAAATTATTATTTGGATTCGAAATATAGAACTATTTTTATTGTGTTTTTGTCTTTTATAAATTTTGTTTTAGCTTAATACAAAAGTGGTCTTAAATTTACGAAAAGAAATAAAACATAATTGTTTTTAAACATACATACATATTAGAGAATTGGCTGTTAGGAAACTGGGTAATTTATGTTTACACGAACTGAATCGTTTACTTATATCCCAGGACTGGGTTGGTTTTGCTTGTTATGTATTATTGGATCTAAACATTGACAATATTTTTAACTGTTTCTTTAATATTTTTACTTACTGTTTTGAGTTAACCTGTCCACTGGTACGTCGAGGTACAATAAATGTTAGAGGTGGTAGTTGGGTCACCCCCTGGGGATAGTCTATCTCATCAACGTGCAAAATACAACGATATGAAATCTTCTTATAAGTCACTGATTCATAATGCCAAACGATTTTTTATTGCTAATCAGATTTCTAGTGCTTCCAATAAATCGCGCTGTTAATGGCGGTATCTAAACACACAGTTGGGAAGCGATAATGTGGAGAGAGAGATAATGTTAAATATTGACGGAGTTATGATTGCTGACCCAAAATGGTTGCCCGACTTATTTTGTGAGTATTTTTCGACGGTAGTGGCTGATAAGGTGCGATCTGTTTTTGGTCCTCTTGTTGTGGATTTATGTATGCTGGGTATATCTCTTTCCTACAGTATGTATTTTTGGCCGGAGTCTCCTGAAGAAATGGTTGAGTCTATCAATGTTTTAAAGAATGTAAGCAGTGCGGGTATAGATGGAATTCATGTGAAGATTGTCAAATATGTTGCCAGTGCTATTGCGGAACCTCTTGCGCTTATTTTGAATCGGTTGATAACAGCGAGTGTTTTCCAATCATCTCTTAAAGTTGCTAAAGTGATACTGATTCTAAAGAAAGGTAACGCAAGAATTATAAACCGATGACAATTTGTAGTACTTTTCCTAAAGTATTTGAAAAATTAATTAGTAACAGGATTCTCGATTTTCTTGACAAGCTGGGTGTTATTAGTAGCTGCCAGCATAGTTTCAGACGTAAGCTATCTACTGAGACTGCCTCACTTGAGTTCGTCTAGTAGATTTACGACAATATTGATAATGGCAATTACGTGGTTGGATTGTTTTTTGGAATTTTTAGATATGTAGTGATTTTTATTTTTCATAACGTATTTATTATTATATTTTGTTTTATTTTTCTATGTATACTGGCTTGTCACATATACTTATGCAGTCCACGTGATTAAATAAATCTTATTATTATTTTCAATAAAATGGCATATTTTAAATGTTTTGTTATAGACAATTTATTTTAAACAAGTTGTTAAGCAAGGTAAATGTTATGCCATGTCGTCAAATAAACGATCGCCACGTTTACACCTATTCCATGCCATTGCTTTTAGACGTTATGCAGCAAGTGTCAAATATAAATTTTATTACTACTAAAAAATATGATATATAGTCGTACCATAACAATCGTAAAATCAACGAGAAGCTTATAAAAATCGCTTTGTAACTATATGATTATTAAATGTCGGTCTACATACATGATCTGTTCATGTATCAATATAAATGTTGTAAGGTTCAAATTATTATGATAAATCATGCAGAGATATCATTAATATTTTCATGCAGACTCCAAGGAAATTAGTTCGTGCTTTTTCTAATAAGTGGAAAGAATTTAATAAATTAAAAAATAAGCATCAATTTTTGAGTGCGGATTCCGACACTTATGATTTTTCTAAAAAATTTTGTCAAATATTCGAGAATTCGTAGGTTATGGTCACTCTCAGCAGAAAATTTTACCACTTCTTCTGTACCATCTAGGTACAGACAATTGTCGAGGAATAAAATAAATAAAATATTGGGATAAATAATTATGTGGTCAAGTTCATGTAAGTCCAGTCCCTCTACTTCAATCCCTTCATTAGACGTTGGTGGCTAGTGATAAATCAATTTTAATCTTCTGCTGTCTGATTACCAAGAGAAGATTTTGTGGTACCTTTTATTTTTGGCGCAAAAATCAAATATAATATACTGACATGATTCAATATTTTTAATTTTATTTGAATTTATTTTCATGCTACTCACCGTTATCGGAAAAAAAATAGCTTAAAAAACGTCATATTTTATTCCTATTGATGTCCTACCATCTATATGTGAACTAGTGTCAAAATTAAACCGAGATAGTTTGTTTTCTAGATATTCCTGGTACATTATCTGCATTGCGATGTAAAACACATTAACAGGATGTCGCACGGAGGCGATATGAAGGTTTTATGAAAATTCTACAAATAATTCGATGATAATTTAGTGATTCTGTTCTCTTATACAGTTGTAGACTTTACTTGTTAATATACTGACATATAATAACAAAAATTATAATAGGCGATCTATTTTTGTGTGTTTTGATTAAAATATTCAACATGTGTATTATTAGCATCATATAAGTGAAATTGTTTCATAATTTTCGACACAACACAATTTTCAAATAATAATAATAAATTGAGGTTTAAATAAAATAACTTTTTATTTTATAAAATGTTTGTGTTTTATTCTTAATAAAAACTGTGTTAATAAATTTTAAAACCAAAAAGCCTAGGGGTTTATTGAATTAGGACTGTTAAAAAATGTAAAGCCGAGTTGGCTTTCCAATGCCAAAAATCGATAAGCTAGGCTAGTAAATTCTCATTACGTAGCAAACATATACATATGAAACCTGCCGACCGCAACAATTGAAATTCACTTTCCAAATTGAATCTCTGTTACGGATACGTTTGCCACTTGATAAATAATATGGACGTAAAATATGCACAAATATAAAATAAAAACATATTCCTGTAGTATTAAAAGTTTTAACCCGACGTTATTTTTCCTCTCGAAACTGCTGTTTATAACAAAACTGTAAATCAACTAAATATTTAATTATTTTTGGCACACATTTAAAAAAATTTAGATAAATAATAATTGAATTTTAATCTGTAATGCGATGCTTTACAGATTAAAATTAAAATGATGCTTTAACAAAATAAAGCTTTAAAAATGATTTTATAAATAAATAAAGACATTTTTGCTTCCCTAATAATGAATTCAATTTTTTTTTCGTTAAATTTTAACGTATATTATAAAAATTTCACGAAAAAACTCAAGTTTGAAAAGTTTATGGAACGTTTCGTATCGCAACAATCAAAAGTTGTTGAGGGGTTTCATTATAAAGTTTTAAAACGAGCTTTTTCCCAGAAAGTTTAAAAAGCATGTGCACGCATCGGTAAACGGCTTTCATTCGACATTGGAAGAACCCTCTTTCTGCTTAATTAATTATAACACTGTCATAATGTGTTGAACGTATGTCGTTAAGTTCTCGTCGTCCCCTCTCTGTTGTAATTAACATTTAAGGATGTCGACTATTTAATGTGATGCTTAACTTAATGTAATTCTCGCTCGATCTTTTCGTTGTATCTATAGAGCTTTTTTATCTCTATCCGAAAACAGACAATAAAGAGAGCTTCTTGCAAAATAGGAAGAATTAAGTTTTGTTGTTTCTATTTTATTACACGTTTAATGTGATAATTAAACCTGCCAACGTTCACGGTATCAGAACAATTACCCTTGGCAATTACAGTATTAAAAAAGAAAGATTAGGTGTGCGCGCTGGAACGGAATTGTATTACAGTTTTTCATCGCATGCAAATTTATGGAAATGCGGAAAACGCGCTGCTTGGCCTTTCATAATCCCAGAGGGCTTGAAGGGACGCGCGAAAATAGTAATTTCAAGGAAAAAGTTGTCGATTTTTAAAAAAGGAGATGAGAACGACACGCTATTTTCAGAATTAGCATTGTCCCACCTAATTAGCTTATACACTTTTCCCTGGTTTCATATCTTTTTCTTAGTTTGTAAAAGTACTTATTTTTCCTTCAATCTTGACAATCCATTAAGACGACAAAGTAATCATGAATTAACGTTTTTTATTTTTTAAATGTAACACTTTAACTACTAACAGAATTTAGAGAGACCATAAACGATTTGTAATAAGAAGCTAAAGGAAATTTCTAATTTAGTAGTGATAGTTTGTTTTGTTTACTTTTTGAATTGTTCATTCTTTGGTTTTCACTATTTTTCTTATACTCTTTCTCTATACGGTATGGTGTGCAATTTTCTAAAGATTATACATTTAAATATTACATCATTGCGATCAAAAATTGAAGACTTGAGGACGTTGATTGCTGATACTAATGTGGATGTTTTTATTGGCCTTGTCTGAAACCTGGCTACAGGATAATCACACTTTTCATGTGGATGGATATAATGTGATACGCAGTGATCGGGGGTCGAGAGGTGGCGGAATTTGTTTTGTTTTACGCAATTTTTTGGAGTTCTTCATTATTGCGTCTTCTTTCGAGATTGAGCATTTGTGGGTAAAAGTCCGTTTTGGTTGCGAATGTCTGTGTGTTGGATATGTGTATAAGCCTCCCGCTATTTATTATAGAGGATTTCTGGATGAATTTGAGAATTCGGTTGTATTGTCTGAGCTTTACTGATCGAATTATATGTTGCGGTGATTTTAATGTTAATTTAATCAATATGGATAATTGCGATAGTAATTATCTGTTGAATTTGCTAAATTGCCTTGGAGATCAACAATTGATTGATGTACCTACAAGAATTACTTTTAGAACGGCTTCACTGATAGACTTATTGATAACATTCGAAAAGACTCTGGTTCTTCGCAGTGGAGTGCTCCCGTGCAGTTTGTCTGATCATGATATGGTATTTTGCGATGTTGGTATGAATGTAGGTAGACAATCTCCAGTGTTTAAGTCTCTACGACTATTAAGCCGTATTGATAGTGTATTTTTTCTGCATGATTTAGAATCAGTTCAATTCAATTTTATATTTTATCAAACTGATATTAACGACAAGGTCTCATTCTTTATAACCGCCTTAATTGATTTATTTGATATTCACGCTCCAATAAAGCAATGTCGATTTACCATGCCTCCCGCACCCTGGATGACTGATAATATTAGATTAATGATTAAGTTGGGAAAAGAGGCTAAAATCAAGTTTAGACATACGGGCACGCCGGCTCATTGGGAATATTATAAGACCCTTCGTAATCTTACTACTGCAGCTTTAAGAAATGAAAAGCGAGCTTATTTTGGTTCTATTGCTGCTACGGACAATACCAAACAGATGTGGAATAACTTCAACATTTTGAACTTAAAACCAATTAAAAAATCTTGTCTACCTTTAAATTTAAAACATCCTGATCAGATTAATGATTATTTTGTAGGCAGTGTAAATGAATAATGTCATTTAAAGATTTACAGGTTTCTGACCTTGATCTGTATAGTTCTCCTACTTGTAGTAGTGAGTTTTCATTTAAGACTGTGGAGATCCCTCTGGTTTCTGACGTGATTGCATCTATTACATCTTCTGCTGTTGGTACTGATGGAATTTCCATTGAGATGGTCAAACTGTGTTGCTTCACCATTTTGCCATATTTGTCCCACAGGCTGAATTGCTGTTTAGTTCACCATGCCTTTCCCTCGAAATGGAAACGCGCAGAGGTTATTCCTCTGCTTAAAAAGAATAACCCACGAGAATATAGTGACTTGCGACCAATAAGTATTCTCCCTGTTCTTTCTAAAGTTTTAGAGAAGGTTATGAAGGTTCAATTGGTAGAGTATATGGACCAATAGTTTGCTCCCTTCAGAACAATCGGGGTTTCGATGTGGGTATAGTTGCACAAGATCAATGTTAAATCTAACTGATGATATATTGTCCGCTGTCGATGTGGGATAGAGTACTGCTGTGGTTTTTTTAGACTTCTCAAAAGCATTTGACACTGTTACCACACCATTTTGAGCAAACTACTACGTTATCTCGGTTTTACTGAAGGCCCAGTAACAATATTGAGTAGCTATCTTAGTGATAGCAGATAGAGGGTGAAAGTTGGTGATGCCATGTCTGAAGAACTCGCACTGTGGAATGGTGTTCCCCAAGGATCTGTGCTGGGACCTATTTTGTTTTCTATCTATACTTCACAATTTAATATGCGGATGATACCCAGTTCTACACTTCATACGCGACAGCCGGCAGTGGTATTGCTGAGGCTGGTATTAGCCTGAGTAACCTTGATACAATTTTTGAATTAACAACATACCACCAGCTAAAAAACTCTATGTGGATGAGTTTTAATGGCCAACAGCGCAACCCTACATCGCACTTAGCCATTAAGATGAATAATACCTTAATTAAAAAGGTCTCTGAAGCTCACCTCTGTGATATGTTTGTTCTTTCACAATTTAACTATATGGCTGCTGAATATCATAAGGCTATAGATGCAGTCACGTCACGAAGTATAGAAAAGGTTCAGAATAGTTGCTTCAGATTCATTTATGGGATTCGCAAATTTGATAAAATTTCTCATAAACTTAAGGATGTTGGGTGGCTAAACATGAGCTCTTGACGGGAGCTTCATAGTTTGTCTCTCTATAATAGAATCGTTACCCCTGGAGTCCCGGAGTACCTGCATAATAAAATTAAATATAAACCACAGTGCGAAGGAAGTCGGACAAGGTCAGGTATTACTTTCTATCTTCCAAAACATAGAACATCACTTTTGCAAAGGTCATTTACATATCATGTTTATAAATCGTTTGGAAGCTTGCCACATTGACTACGTCAACTGAAATATGAGGAATTTCTCTGTGATTTTCTTGTGGCCTTCTTTTGACCTTATTCTTATTGATATAAACTAATTGTTACGATGTTAATAGTTACGCCATTAGCTACTACACTGAGTCCATTTCTAGGTTTCATTATTATTGTTTATTTTCCTCTTCATCTTTCTTTTTTTTTTCATTTAATCTACATTTGGGTCTTTTGGGCCCTTTCATTTAATTTAATTATGTTTAAATTTGGATTTAATATAATGTTGGTGATACTCTATTAATGATTTCAAGGTTTTGCTTTTGTTTCATGGATTTTTTTTTTGTTTTTTTTACTGTTGGATAGAACTGACTATTCTGGATCCCGCCGTTTGATCTCCATATATTATGTCATAGTGTAAATTTCTTAAATACTTGAAAATATTTCATTAGTTTAATTTATTGTAGTCTGTATTGTAGTTTCTTCTTTGTAATGGAGACAATAAAGTCATTTATTATTATTATTGTAAAGCCCAAAAAATTTAATCGCTTAGGTATTAATTAAATATACATGTACTAAGGAACAAAAAATATAATATTCATCATTTCTGTTGTCAACGAGATGATTACTCAAATTTTCAACCCAACCTAAATCGTATTAAGCTTTCATACGTAATTTGCCCAAACACGATGACGTAATTATGCGAACATTCAGAACATTCACTAATGATACGGCCATACTTACTGATGGATTAACAGTACAAGAAGCAACTACTGAGCTACAGAAAGCTAGTGACATAGCCCAAAAGTGTACACAAAAATGATGTTGTAGTGCCTTATACTAAAACCGCAGAATATCTAAGCATGACTTTGGGCACAAGGCTCAAATGGAAGAACTACGTGAAGAAAAAATGCGAAGAACTCAGCTCCTGTCGCCATGGAGATGCCAACTCCATATAAATTAATTGTATACTAGAGTCTTAAACCAATCTGGGTGGGGATAATATAAAGAATTAAATGTTCATTCCGCAAAGATGTAAAGATGTCGGGAAGCACGAAGACCGCCTTTACCGTCGTCCCAAAGTATAGATGCAACAGCCAGTTGACAACATTAATTTTTATCATCGACTTAGGAAAAGAAACTCCATTCCAATTGGTGTATTGCGTGTGAGAGCGCACAGTACAAGCGTATTTGCTTTGTGAAACCTTGGCTGTCAATGGACAAATAATTGTAATTGTGAATTTGCATAAGAATTATGAGATGTAAATTGGAAAACAAAAACCCTAAGAATACCTTTGGAGATTGATGGAGCCGTTGACTACCTAATCGTGTTATATTCTTGAGGCTTTACGATATTGTATTTTTTTTACAAGCATTAATAACTGTTAAAGATTCGTTATTAAAGACCCGCTGCATTGTCGTTATGCGACCTCTTACTGCTTTGTGAATGCTAGCGATTTATAAATTTTAGATACATAGGTCTAAATATATGAATATTTGGCAACAATTTTAGATATTTTTCTTACTGTAGCATTGAAGTTGCTTGCGGCCAAGGTTCTAGGTATAATTAATATCTCGTCAACTTGAAGCTGATCATCAATTTTGCTATGTCTCTTCCGCAAGAGGATTAGTTGATAAATTTACTGTATAAAGATGAGATCGCTTGCGTACGAGGAATAACAATATCTGTTATCTAAGATTTTCAGCCACTGTAATTCAGCACCTCAGAGGTAAAGTATATTAAGGCACAAACTCGAAATTGTTAAGGAAAGAGATTTAAAAGTGGATTTAATGTTTAAAGAAATACACATAGTGGAGATAACTCATTTCGTAAAAAATGTGACTTAACACACCTTACCTCTGAGGTGCAGAATTAGAGTGGGAATTGTATGAGTTTGCCTATTTAAGTAGCAGTTGCTTGCGCCTATACATGATATGATGCGCCTATGTATGATTGCAAAATGGAGACTAAAAACATCGCACTGTCAACAAACTGACGCACAGTTGCAGCAAATTTATTAAAAACGTAATCATTTTTTATACATATTAATGATTACCGGTTTACTACGGTTTTATAGAAAAGAGAGAAAAAAACTCGTCAAAGCTCGCATGACACATATTCGATACATGAACTATTTGACATATTTAAATAAATGTTCCATGTATGTGCCATGTATATCAACTATATCTGTTCATTAAAGTGGATTGTTATATAGATTCGAGTCCAAAATTATTTATTTTGATCGTAACCAAATTATTTTCAATTTCTTTAGGGATTTTATTATTCCTTTAAGGTGTTTCAATTATTGGGTTTCTATCAAATAATCTAAATTGTAGCGCCTCTCCTGTACATGATTTCGGCTACCACCTCTATAGTTTATTAGAAATACTGCTTTACGGCTTTGGTATACAACAGATCTTTATCCCAAAGTCATATCGTTTTATCTTCGAAAACACAGAAAGGCGATCGAGGTATAAGCAAATAGTTTTTGGATTACTGATTTTAAGGTATGTTTAAAACACTAGCAGAAATTAATTAACCTATAAACTACGACACATTTTGTATGAAACATATGTGTACATCACGAATAGTTTTCTGTAAAGGTTCTAACAAATATTTCACGTTCATAACCGCGTATTTGTATTACACAAGTTGCACAATTTGCTGCTATTTTTTTATTTTTCTTCGAGAATGATTCTTTGCTTCGATATTTTTATTATTCGGCGGTCCTAATTCCGTGTTTATAAAACTTACATCAATTAATCTTATTTCTAGGGATTTAAGAACAGTTGCAACGGTTCTTCTAAAATTTAATTGTTAATTTGCTAATTTAAGTATGATTTTCTTTGAGAAATGTTCTTTACGCCATTCTGTCTTTTTCAGATCATTCTTAATTTTAACAACTATATCTGTTTGGTACATAGGATACCAATAGTATTTTGTCTTTATAACCAAAAAGACTTGGTGATACCTGTTTGGTAGGAATTCATTAGGAATTTCTCTCTTGTTTTCCTTTATGATAAAGACAAGGATAAAAGAATAATTATTGAGCAAGTTCAAAGTGAGTACAATATTGTTATACAAATTGTCCTTTGTAATGTTCCTATTTGGGTCGTTGATAGATATTTGTTCTGTGCACATGCATTATTTAGCTGAAGTCCATTGTAGAAGAATTCAGATATATTCTTTAAAATCAAACCGCCCTCGAAAAAAAAAATGAGAAACACGTGGTTGATTTTTCAGTCGTGAATAGGTCAGTTCGTCTTCGCAGTGCAAGTACGTAGGGACAGAGATTTGCGAGAGGCTGCTGCTAAAAGGATTGGCGAATACATTTTTTGATCTTTTTTAGTACACCAAGCAAAAACTCCAAACCTTTGGCTACATAACGTAACGTTACTTGTGATTTTATTTTGGCACCTATTACTTTCCTTAAATGTGTATCGGATTTTGTGATTGGAGGAGCAACATGTTGTAGAAGGTGGTTGAATTGAGTTTCACTTATTCGTAACAGATGGTTGAAATCTAGGTAACGATTTTTTAACACTATTTCAACAAAATTTGTTCCCCCCGATATTTTTCGCTTCAATATCACCCAGCACCATCTTTTTTTAAGTATTCTTCTCAGAGACTCTCTCAATCGTTATATTTTCTTTTTTAAAGTACCAGAAAAAATGGGACACACGACAGCCCACTCTTCTGCAATTAGCTCGTTCATGGTTCACGCTCATGGTTCTTCGTTTTATACTAGTGGGAAAGCCTCTAAGCAGTGTAAACTGTCAAGGTTACTTGCTTTCGTGTTGTGACGAGCGAGCGTGCACGCTAGTGTTATTTACGCCGTGATACAGTCCTAGTGGGAACGTAGCTTAAATAAACACATTCGATACCATCAGTATTTTACATATCAAGAAAGCTATGACAGAAAGCTCTTAACTTCCACTCATTATTAAAATGTCAATAAACGCTATTTCAGGTACGGAAGTACACAGAGCATCTCATTTTCTGGTGAAGTTTTCCTTTATTAGATTAGTCTTTAGGGTCAGGAAGATGGGATACAATATTTCTTGGTCTTGTTCTTCCCGCAGTTAGAAACTTTTTCTTCCACTCAAAATAATTTCTGATACCTATTTCATTAACTACGCTTGGGCTAGTTATTGCAAAGTAAAACTCTCGTGTCTTTTTCATCTACTGTAGGAATTCTCTAAAAAACTCATTTTTCGTGCTACTCTTATCATAGGAATCCATGATGAGTTGCACCAAGAAGTTTTGACTTTAGTTTCATGTATTAATATCGTTGGGTTGCACACTAACGATACACAAAATAACACAGGAGATAATTATTACTAAATTTATTCAACTTTGAAATGAATCCAATACGACCAAAATATAGAATTATATTTCGTAGTTTATTAAGCCCTATTTATTAATATTATCTTAGTTTGATGAGAGCTTGAAATATCTTCACGTCATTTATAAATCGGTTTATATAGTTGCTTAATTTTTTCGAAACTTCCCGTTACTTCTTGTAACAAGTTTTAGTTTGCATTTAAAACTGAAATTGCATTAATATAAAAAAAAAACGAAAAATTAGAGTTTTCAATTCCTCTTTTCATTAAGTCGTCCATCTGCACAACACAGCAAATTTATCTTGGTGTTGTCCTGTGATTAAAAGTTTTTTAATTAATTCCGTTGTTCGTTAAGTGGGAATTAATTAATGCTGAAGAAGATATGATGTTTAAAATAAAGTACTTATAATGCTTGATAATTGCAATAAATTTATATATATTTGTCTGTCGTATTTTAATAAAAGTAGTCCATGTCATCTTAGCAATTGGTTGAGATCGCGGGGAACGACACCAAAGATATCTCCGTCATTGTCGTCGTCTTGGGAATGCGTTTCAAACGCGATTCCCGCAATGTTCTTCCACAGAGCTTTTCGTTCGATATCATACCCGAAGAAAAGGATTTCGTAATACAGCCTCCGAGGATTTTCTATCCCACTCTAAATGGCCTGAGGATAATCACGTGAAAAGAAAGCTATGAGGTCTTTGTACCTTTGAATATCCGCTACCGCGTTTAACACATGTATCTCACAGGTTTAAATTCCACATTTACATCTCGAAATGATTTTACATAAAAGTTAGTGCTAGACATTAAAAACTAGAAACGATTTGTAACCTATTCAGCATTGTAACTTTAACATCCTGTTAAGCGTTGACGCAAATTGTAGAGGTCAAATGTGTATAATCCCCGTAATACGGGCGTGTAATTACGGCAACCATATGTCATTCTATGTCTGTCGGTGACTCCGGGGCTACAGTGATGCTGGACGGCATCGTTTTGAATTGATCCGGGCGGTGGAACACCAACCGGCGCCTCCGCCACGAGCTACCACGTTGCCCAGCTAGCAAGATACGCCAGACTCTATGTTGGCTCGAAACTCACGATAAATTATACCGCCCGGTGCATTGTGGCCAACTCCGAAGATGTATGATGGTTAGAAGTGTCTAAACTGTACGTCGAAGTGTAATTGATATGTGGAACCGTGATGATCAGACGAGATACTTTTACTCGCCCCCAAGTGTTTTATATCGGTTCGTTACAGTTGACCGATTACGTTTGTTCAGTTGCAGTCGATCGTAAAGATACCCTCGAGATAGACAACGTGAGCCAATATTTGAAATTTACTTTGGATAAGATTACTCAATTAAACGATCACATATGAGATTATGAACATCTTTATTAGAAATTTTAATACTGCTATTAAAAATGTATGTTTTCAACAATTTTTATTATCGTTTTTTGTTAAACTCATCGTTAATAAAATTAATAGTATAATAATCAGGGCACGGAACTTTTGTAACAAAACGATACGATTTCCCCCCTCCACTCGTTCTCAGAAAATCTTGATTAAAAAGCAGCATACTGTTCAGTGGGAAATTAAAATTTCAAGTTAGAAAAAAATTGTGTTAACAAAAATTGTTTCTGAAACAATTCTAAACAAACTTTGTCAACATTTTTTTTTGATTTAATCAATAATTAGGGAGATAACCTCAAAATAATAATTTTTCCGCTTTTATACATAATTATACTTAATGCTTAATTAATAGAGATGTAAACATTTTTTATTAAGATAATTGATTCAAAATCGAAATTGAAACAAATTTTATTTAAAACATTTTTTAATAAAAACAATAATTGTTGAGATAATTAATTTTGATAGCATACTATTCAGAGGGAAATTAAAATTTCAAGTTAGCAAAAAAATGTATTAACAAACACTATTCTTGAACTAATTCTAAACAAATTTTGTTAACTAAATTTTTTGATTAAATCAACAATAAAGATATAACCTCAAAAATATTAATTTTTGTAGCATACTGTTCAGTGGGAAATTAAAATTTCAAGTTAGAAAAAAATTATGTTAACAAAAATTGTTCCTGAAACAATTCTAAACAAACTTTGTCAACAATATTTTTTGATTTAATCAATAATTAAGGAGATAACCTCAAAATAATAATTTTTCCGCTTTTATACATAATTATACTTAATGCTTAATTAATAGAGATGTAAACATTTTTTATTAAGATAATTGATTCAAAATCGAAATTGAAACAAATTTTATTTAAAAATATTTTTAATAAAAACAATAATTGTTGAGATAATTAATTTTGATAGCATACTATTCAGAGGGAAATTATTTAAATTTCAACTGCACTGGTCCTGAAGTAATTTTAAACAAATGTTGTTAATAAAAATTATTGATTTGATCAATAATTAAGAACATAATCTCAAAAAAATTTGTATATATATATTTTTATATTTTTTTTATTGAGAAAATCGTTTTAGAATTTAATTTAGAACAACTTTTGTATGAAATTTTCTGCTGAGAATGAGTGGAGGGGGGAAATCGTATCGTTTTGTTACAAAAGTTCCGTGCCCTAATAATAATAAGTTTATTTTGAAAAAAAAAAAATTTACAAATAAAAAACATCATAGAAGTAAAGTATGTATCATAATATGCAAATACAAGAATCATCATAGAAATAGTAAATTACATAAGGTTTCTCTTATATTATAAAAGTACGCGAATAAATTTCCGCCACATTTAAGTAATTTTATTCGACGCCAGTACAAATGTCGCAGTTATAAAAATCTTCGAGAGAATAAAAGCATTTCGATATTAACATATTTTTAACTCTTGAGTGAAATTTCTGGAGATTTAACAATTTTAAATTGTTAGGCAATTTATTGTATAATTTAGCACCTTGAAAATGAACGCCGTTGTGTTACATTTAATCTATGAGTTGGTAACTCAAAAAGATCTTTATGGCAAGTGTTATAACTATGTAGTTGACAGTTGGTTGTAAACTCACTCTTATGATTATAAACATTGTTCAAGCACGCCTAGATATAGGTGGCAGGAGTAGTAAGTATACAGTGCCTTTGAAACTACAACCTACGTCTTATTTGTATTAAGGTTATCAAGGTCACGTACACATTTTTGTAAAGAAACACTCTTCCGACACGTGAAGCTAACCCCCCAAACTGCTATACCATAAGCTGCAACAGAGTGAAAGCATGAAAAGTAAGCCGCCCTAGCGGCTTCAAGACCAGCACAAACCCTCAATCTGCACACCAGATACTGATGTGACAATTCCAACTCAACATCGTATCAAGATGCAAACCTAAAAACTTCACGCTTGATTCTTCTCGTTGAAAAAATGTCATAAATTGGGTTTTCTCATTATTTAGTACCAATCTATTTGCTCTCATCCAATCAGTCACCATGTGCGGAATTTCGGTACTTTTATTGTTAATAAATTCTACTGCACTGTCTTGCACTACAAACATCGTATCGTTGGCGTAGAGGCAGGAAGTAACTCCAGTCACACAGTCCGGAAAGTCCTTTACATATATAATAAAAAGTAACGGGCCGAGGATAGACCCTTGAGACACCCTGCAGACGCATTTCTTCATATTGGAAATTTCTCCATTCCAGTAGATACACTGATACCTATTGGAGAGGTAAGATTCAATTAGTTTATAGGATGTACCTCTTATTCCATAAAAGTGCAATTTGTTTAGAAATAGACTGTGATCTAGACTAGAGTATCGAAAGCTTTACTGAGATCACAGCAAATCAATTTGGTCTTTTCAAATTCATCATATGCCGTTGTTATCTCATTTATGATCCTGATTATTGTAGAGGTCGTAGATTTGCCAACTCGGTAACCATGCTGGCATTCTGTTAAAATATCATACTTATCTAGAAAACTGACAACTCGGTGCTTAATGATTCCTTCGAAAATTTTTGAAAAAATAGGCAGCAAGGCAATTAGACGATAATGTTCATATTTACTATCGTCTATCTTCTTAAATACCGGAGGGATCCTAGCCACCTAAAGTTTGATTGGAAAAATTCCTTCTTCTATGCATTTGTTTAATATGATTGTCAAAATTTGAGCTATTGCAGCAGTCACCTGTTTAATTATATATGTTGAGCATCCATAGATGTCTTCAGTTTTTTTTCCTTTTTAGACCTCTGATAATATCAGCTACCTAAGTGTCATCAGTCAATCCGAAAAAGCACGAATTCCCATTGCTTATTTGTTTTCTTTAGATACTCCTTTGATAATTGGAAAATGGCAGAGTTTTGTGGAGCAAAAACTGCACCTCTTCCGAAAAATATTCACCGACACCTGCAGCATTTAAAACCTTATTAGTTTGTACTTCCATTCTTAAGTTCTATCGCTGACCATTTATCACCTCCCATATTTTTTTTATTTTGATTATCTGCATTTTTTATGGCTATCGCATTCCGTTTTCTTTTTTCATTCTCAACAAGTTATAAATATTCTTATTTGTACTTTTTATAAATATCATATGATTCAACATTTCTCACATTTGATGCCAACATTCCCAGAAAATGTGTTCCAGCTTTGACCCAAGAGAGCAGCTTTAAAGGAATTTATACAATGTTCATTACATTCTCGGTAGGTAACAGTAGTTTGTTCATCAGTACCATGACGTTTTTCCTCTATAACCTGCACCAGCTGACCACGATTCATCAATTCTAGCAGTTCTTTTTTCTGAGAATTATCGTCCATAAAATCGATATTGAAATCTCCAGATACGAACAATAAGTGATTAGGAAAATTATTGTCGAGGAAAAACATAGCTTCAGCTAGTTTGTCAAGAAATATTTTAAGATCACCATCCGGTGATCTATATAAAGCCATTACTATCGTTTTCTTATTTATGAGTTCTACCGCAACCATTTCTATGTCTAATTCAACATTCAAGACTTTAATTTGTTGTTTTTCTCTAGATTTTATATTTATGGTAAATATTACTTTCTATTTTACTGTTAATCGATGTATTAATTTAAATATTTCCTTTACATGTTTCGGCTTATTAGGCCATCATCAGAAGGTTTAACGTTAAATCTCCGGATAGTATAAGCAGTTTCATCTTGTATGTTAAAATTATTATATAAATCCATTTTCATCGATATTATTTAAGGTAAATATTACTTTCTGTTTTACTGTTAATCGATGTATTAATTTAAATATTTCCTTTACATGTTTCGGCTTATTAGGCCATCATTAATTAACTTAAATTATTTTTTTGATTAACAGTAAAATAGAAAGTAATATTTACCTTAAATAATATCGATGAAAATGGATTTATATAATAATTTTATATTTATGGCCACCAACTACTCCACGTATTTTGTCCTTACAACAATAAATCGCGCCACATACATGATTTGTAGTCCTGAGAACCTGATCTTCTCGCCACCAATGTTCACACATACGTCGTCAACATTGTGTTCGTTTAGTATTAATTCAAGTAAATCAATTTTTCTATTTAGCGCCTGCGTGTTTATGTTTAAAACGGTCCTCAAGATGGGTATGATCTCTTTGTTTCCGAAAGAACCGAAGCGGCTTAACCACCACATCTTTAGGCCAAAAACTATCTTGATTTATTTTTTCCAATAGGTCAAAATCAAAACCAAACTTATAAGACTATAAGGCTTTTATAGTTATTATTTTTTTGAATTTCCTCTACGATGAAAACAGTGTGACTTATTTTTGAATTTAAATATTTGGTTACGTTTTCAACAGTGCTATTTCCATTCAACTTACCAACAAAAAGGCAGGCCTTTTTTTCCGCAGCTTTCAAAATTGAATTTTCATTAGTCTCAGCTTTTCCGGTAATCTGACCTTTCTGGTTATCTCCTCGATTTTTGTTGCGATTGTTGCGAACTGGGTTTACGATCTTATTTTCATTTAGTGTTGTTGTTGTTTTCGTTTGAAACTGCTTGTTTACCTTTTTTTGAAGTAGTTTCGAGGCAGATGTGGACAACGAAGACGAGTTCACGATAGAGTTTAATAAATTTATATGGTCTTTTAATGACCCGATATAATCACGCAGGTCACTAATTATATAGTCTTAGTGAACTAAAAGTTCCTTTAAATACGTAACATCTTTATCGTTCTTAATTTCCGAAGAATCCACCGCACTACCAAAAGAAAGATCGTTTTCTTCTTTTTCAGACTCTGAATCACAGCAATTTATTGTTGTATCGTCGATTATTCGAACGTTCTTTTGGTTCTTTCTTAAATATTTAACACAACCAGGACCTGAAAGTGTACCGCACTGAATACATTTTAATCCCAATTGAGCTATTTTACAGCACCTTTTACAAGTTTTACTAGTTTTTTAGTAGTATAGTAATTGATAGTTGTATATAAAATCGTTCAATAGGCTAAAAATCACAAAACAATTTACTATAAATCCTATTTTGTATATAATATTTTGTATCTATTTTGTATATGACTTAGGTAATTATTTAGTCAGTACATTTGAACTGTTAACAACTTTTGCGAAGCGATGCAAAAGATGAATATTCGTTACCATAGTTAACTGTGCATTTTAAAAGTTTTATAATTGGCCCTTTCGCTACCAGGCGCTATTTACGCTGCACTCGATGTTTCAATGAAAGAACAACATTTCATACAGTGTTTGCAATCGTTATTAGAAGCGTTCTCCATAAAACATAGAATTTATAACTAAGTATTATAACAAGATACAGAAATAAACATAGTTATGAAAATTGAAAAGCTTGATGAAAAGCTACTCGTTGAATTCGTGAAAATTTACTGATAACTGAAGTCTGTCGGACTTTCTTATACCAGGCTGCTGCTCCGTATGTGATCAGAGGTCTAACCACAGTCATAATTTTAGGATATGCACAATCTGTATTATGTTTTGTCTGCTATATTATTATGTTCAAATGTAATATATTACTATTGTTATTTGTTACAATACTACAATTATTGCTGTTAATTTGCAGCAATACTACGTCAATATGTACGCAATATGTATCACCAATAAATATTTTATAATTTGTAATTATTAGAAGCGGCGTTTTTAAACATGTTCAAATGTAATATATTACTATTGTTATTTGTTACAATACTACAATTATTGCTGTTAATTTGCTACGTCAATATGTACTATGCAACTATGGCTGATTATTGCCTTATGATATCACCCAATTGATAAAGGTTTTCGGCGACATATCGCACAACGCAAGTATCTCTCCTCATCGTATTTAATTTGAAAACGGTTGGAGATATCGTCATAAGCCGAAACACATCGATTTTTATTTTTTGCTAACCCAAATAATTTAGCATAAAAATTGTTTATCACTTTTAGTTCTTCTGGAAAATGGGTGAACTTTATTTAGGTCGCAGCGCAAGAAATAATTAGCAACGCCTCTTTAAAGACTGACTTTTACAACCTTAGGTCTCATTCGTTAAGTTTTTGAGAAAAACGAAAAGCTCTCTCAGGAAAATACTTATACTATTATAATAATATTACAACATATCAACATTCTATATAAATATTTCTCTAACTACCGTAACAGCTTTTTTTACACTTCATCCAATGACATTGATTAAAAATTCGAACACTGAGCTTTGCCATAATGTAAAATTTTAAGCTTCAATCTGATATGAGTCAAATTTTTTTTTTATAAATAATTCTTCCCAGTTTTTTTAAGTAACAGGCAGTTACTTTGACATTTTGTTATTAAGAAGAAAACATAACAAAACTTCAAATTCATTTATCTTAGAATTTTTATAATCTAATTAAACATGTTTTATACATCGTTTTAAAGAGGAATGTTTCAGCTTTAATCTAATATCAAAGTCAAATTTTAATTTTCATAAATAATCTCTCGCTGATTTTTGAAGTTTCAGCCTGCATTTTAACATTTTGTGATTAAGTTGAAAACGTAATAGAAGTTCAAGTTCTCTTATTTAAGATTTTTATAATTTAATTAAACATGTTTTACACACCGTTTTAAAGAGGAATTTCTAAACTTTTCTAATGGTCGTGCGCTTTACATTTCACGTTCAAGTTGGTACTTTAGTTTCGTTTTCATTTTGTAGAAACGGCAAACGCCACAGGTGGCCACGCATTAGGATTTTACGGGTTTACAGGTATTTACTCTTTCAATGTTCCAATATTTATTTGAATTATACATTAGATTTGAAGATTACGCATGTTAATAACTTAGTAATATCCAATGTAACTGCAATAGTAAAGAAATTTAAATCACTTTGAATGAGTTTAAAGCTGCTTAAATAATATGGATTTTTTAATAATTCGTGTAAAGTAAAATAAAAATTTCTATTTAAATTTGCAAAATTTAAATATGTTCGAATTAAAGTGGTAAATATTAAGTTAGGTTTTTTCGAGGGTTTTTTGGTAATTAGCCGATTGTGGTGCTAGAAAATACAAATTTTTTATTGTGTTTTCTTAATAATTAATAAATTGTTTCAAGTCAATATATAACTGAAATTGTAACTAAAAATATTTCATGGATTGAGTATGATTTCTTTGAAGTGCATTCTAATTATTCCAAGCAGTGGATCAATTAGATATATGTAAATAGCATTTCCTGTACAAAAATGTATTAGTATGACAAATAAATTCTTTTATATATTACCTTTTTCGGTTTCCATATGAACCGGGTATTTTAAAGGTGATGTGTTTATAACCGAAATAGCAGTTTTAATCAAATATTTGCTGCTCGATATATCACGGAATAAAATGAATGTGACATTGCTTTTTGCGGTAAACATCTTTTGGGTCCATTACCGGTAAATTTTCGCCACCCCACACTTTAATCCAAGATGGGAAAAGCTCTGAGAACTTTGAGTTCGAAAATAAATGTTCACAAAATTGCAGAACAAAAGTTAAATTTTTAGCAAGAAATCATACAAAATACACCTACCATACAAAGTATCCTCCAATTTGATTTGTTTTAATTAGCTTTGGTGCGTACTTGTTATAAATTTTAAATTGTAATTTATTACCAATTTTCGCATTAGAAACAAAAATTTTGGGAGAATAGGATTTTGAAGTAGTTGTCAGTGCTGGGTAAAAATGCGTTTTGTTACGTCTCTTTCCATCAATTCTGGATATTAATTTATTATGGATTTTTATATTGAAAACTGCAATATTAACGATGACTGAAAATCGGTTTTACAATATCTGTGATTGACAATCTGGTTCTAAATTGATAATGCAAGGAGAGAAACCTTGATGATCTTTTAATTATGTAAATAAAAACGGACTGATGTGGTAAACACTTAATTTTCTCGAATTTTATATGGAACTGCTATACACTCAGCATATGGAAAAATGTATTTACAGATTATGGAATATTAAAGTTAAAAAAACGCGATGATTTCAAAATATAGATGAAACCGCTTAAAGTACTACTTCTGGTTACTCATTTAATCAATATTTTTGTTTAATGCAAAAATCCCCTCCTTATATGAGAAAATAAAAATTTTATGTGTATACCGACAAATAAGTAACTTATGTATGCAAAACAGTGAATATGTGTTAGTGGCATGGAACGAATGCGACCAACAGATGTTCCATCCAATCTGTCTATTGTTAGGTTATAGTCTCTACGCAGCTTGGTTGCATTCATGCTGACCTATTTATCTGATGTATGTTTGTCCATTAGAAACATACGAAATTATATTGCCTCACACAGTCAAAAACTTCATTCCAGACTTTCCTAGTTTATAACGAATTTATTGTTTGAAGGAGCACCTTTCACGAAATGTAACTAACTGAAATGTAACTTCGTCAATGGTTATGTTTTCATGGGTTACATATACATCTAGTACTTGTGTAACTCAAATAAAGCTCTAATCGGCGATAACTTATGTAAATCTTGATTTTTTCTCCGTGATTCAGCACTACCATAATACCAAAGAAATAAAGCATATTCCGAAAGGAAACGATTACTCAACAAAAAACCGAGATCTGATCGACGATAAAGGAGCGGGAAGAAGACATTGGCAACAGAGTTGTGACCCCAAAAACAAATCTATAATAAGAAATAAAACACAAAGATTAAAAAACGAAATTCGCAAATTGGAGGATTATTCTATAAACTCGGTTTTATTCAATTTAATAAGTGAAAAGGAACTAAAGGAAACTACTAAAGCAATATAAAATGCCACAATTCTCTCATTCATTAGAATTAATTCTTCTCATTAGATAGGAATTAGACAAATGGACAAGAAAAAAAAAATAGAAAGCTGACATTTTTGCAAAATATTTAGCAGACTAATAAGATAAATACTTCAGTTTGCATGGACGAAGTAGCTTAAGAGATAAAATCTAATCTAAATTCTAAAAGCAGTACAGGGCAAATATTAACGCAACTATTAAAGTGAAATACATTTCTGAAAGCTGAAAGGTTACAGAAATCATGCTACCTAAGCCAGGTAAATTAAACTACCGTATAACGTTAAATTATATGGACCTATATCACTCCTGCCAATGGTTTCCAAACCAATGATATTTAAAAAGCTATAAATTTGTAGGATTTCATAGCCGGTTTTCAGTATTATATAGAATAATATTTTAATAGTCGCACGGCATAACATGTTTCTAGATTTACTCCCCTAGAAAAGCTGTTGTTTCACGAACCAATCGTTCAATGGCTTCAAACAGAAGCATTCAATGGTAGATTAAGCATACTACATCGTATTACAGATAGTCATAGAGAGAGAGAGAGCACCCGAAGAAAAATAAGTTTATTCCTAGATCTTGACAGAAAAGTCTGACTTATAAGTTGAATAAAAGCTTACCAAAACAATTTGAAGCAATTTTAACAATGTACGTAACCAAAAAACTCTTTAGGGTTAAATAAAGGGTGCCCATTCAGACCTAAAAAGACGTGCAAGCTGAAGTACCTGAAGAACTGTCCTTTGGCGTCTACTGTATCTCCTGTATACCAGCGATATACCAGATCTGCAACAGATAACACTAGCTACATTTGCAGATGATACAGTATTGCTCGCAGTGAGACCAAAGGTCACAGTTCCCAATCAAGTATTGCAATTATTTAGTATGCAACTCTGGGGGTGTGCGTAGGAGAACTGTATTAAAGTAGCCTCTTTTGAAAAAGTGTTTAACGTTTCGAATGCCATGTTGCAATCTTCTTTAGGAACAAATTTGAAGTGTTACTTCGAAAGTCTAGTGTTCTAGGACTAGTGTTAGTTCTAGTTTTAGTTTAATTAGCATCGGCCGTGAAAGGTTTCGTACTTATATAAGGACAAGTCAGAAGTACTTCAACCAAAGCTTCAACTCATGATAATCACTAACTGTACCGTAGACTGTAGCGAAAAAAAAATCATTTCAGCTGGTTAGTGTCGTGCAAAAAGCAGAGCATTGTGCAGAGTGAGAGTGTTGTTATCACAGTTATCACTAAATTTGATTAGAGTTTATCGTTGTTTTAAGTTGTAAGAATTCAGATGTATATTGATGGTTGGTTGAACTAAAACTAGTTTTAAATGTTGTAAATAAAACACACACAAAATTTCGCATTATTAAAACTAAAAAATGTGGAAATTGTAGCAAGTCTTCTACATTAATTAAACTGCTGCAAGTATTAACAAATTCATAAATCGTAGAAACTCGTCAACATTCAGTTTTTTCCGCAAGGCTCCAGTCTTCTTGTAATCCTCTGCATTAGTCCACTAAACGACGATTGTATCCACGTGTAAGTTGATATAATGGGCACATATTTCGCTGTAATTTGTGCTCTTATTATGTGATTTTGTCGACTTATATCACTTTTCAAGTTTACTCATTGATATGCAGCACCATATAAATAATGTTAGAAAGTGAAAAGTAAAAATTTACAGGTGAAATTGCTTTTCGATTTTGAGTCAGTCGAATTTTCGAGGTTGTTGTTAGGTTGTTAGCAGTACTTCTTCGTCTATCGCAAAATGTGTATCGCAAAAAGTGCAAAAGGTACTTTTGTTACTTAGCCGAATTGATCTTCTTACGGCCATGATTACAGAACTATACCACATAAGAATTGCAAATTGTACGAAGGCTGCATTTTCAAAATTTACATTGTATAGATAAATTCCTGTGGATAGTATATTATTATTATAGTATATTATAGGCGCATCAGAAAATGTGTATAAGTAGGCCAAATAACATCTTTCTTGGACGGCACGTAGAATAGAGTGATGAACTTTTAAATCTGTAATGGAAGGTACACAAAAAGGTGGAGGACAATGGAAAGAAATAACTCCTTCCTTATTATTAATTTATTATCTAATTTTCGGTTGAACATGGATAAACTCGTTAGTCTTGGATTTGATGGATGTGCAACAATTGCAGGAAAACGCATTATTTAGTGGCAAATCTTGGTCAAACATAGACACCAACTCTTCAGAGGAATTTGTTCTACTTCTTTTTCTATATGTTATTAATGTATGCAGCTGTTATCACGATGGGCCCTGTCTCCCAGTTTCTAATTAGTCACGTGACATTCGTTAGTCATTGAATATTGTGTCAGAGATTTACAAACACGATACAGATTATACTATTTCATCTATAATTATTGATTCTACTGTTTGGTTAATTCCACAATCAATCATTATGCTTTATTTATATATGCTGTTCGTAATATTGACGTTTTTTTAAATAAATGTTGTAACACTTAACAATGATTTTTTGCCAATTTGGGAGTTATGCAAAAGCACCAAATGGTTACTACTTTTTAAGTTTTTTCTTTGAAGGCCTAAAAATGTTAATTGTACCTTGATGCTGATATTTTAATAGTGATTCGGAACATCATAATAAAAAAAATCATCCATTATTTAATGTAATGCTATAGGAGAAAAGTTCTTTTGGGATAAGATTTAATTATAAGGAAAGGTAACCCTAATATTACCAAAAAAGAGGTGTCTACGATCCATCACGAGGTTTGCTTAACTTTACTCCTTCATAAATTTTGTTTTAAAACTTTTCATATTGAAAACTTAAAAGTACGCACTCGTTGTGGTGCTAAAAGAAAAAGAAAAAGCTCTTGGATGAAGTCTCTACTTTCTTTTGGGATGCTATCGAGACGATGAAACTGGCCATGGCACCCTACGATGGGCCACAACCCCCTATTGATCAGCTGCTCGCGGCCGCCCGCGACCCACTTCGGCGATCCGCCCCTTTCTGCCTCCGGAAATGACATTTGGGTCCATCCAGTTCGAGAGGGCGCCACGTGTGAGAAGAGGATCAACGAAGAACCCGAGACCGTCGAAGAAAATTGTATAACCTTAAAATTTTCAACCTCAGCAAAAATAATCCTGTTTGTGTGCGGTTACGTTTCCGTATTTATTTTTATTACATATGAAAGCGTTGAGGGTTGTTTTTTTTGTAGCTCTCGTATACTTCTTAAAACGTTTCTGGAAACATTGCGCTCTCTCCCTCCTAAGAATTACGTAAGCAGAGGTTTCCGCAGGAACGAACGCTCAATGGAAACACGAACGCGCGAGTTGCAAGGGAATTATTGGCAGGCGGATTTAATGCTACAATAGCTGAAATTCCGTTTCGTAAGGTCGTGATATTTCTCCAGGCACCGCTAGCGCCGCTTCGGCAAATCCCGAATGCTTTAGTGAAATGGAATACTTCGAAAAAAAGGGGGTCGGTTAAAAAGAGTATTACTGAAAAAGTTTACGTTAATGATTTGCATAAATATAAGCATCAATATTGAATATTTCAAAGAAGTACAGTGTGTTAATTAATTATTGTATGCGACGTCACCACCGAAAGAATGCAACCAATATCACAGCACTGCTATAGCAATACGCATACTGTGATATTGGTTGCATACTTTCAATGATGACGTCAGGTACGATAATTAATTAACACACTGTATAAATGTACATTTGTCTGTGAGTTGAGTGTTTCACTTTTTTTATTATATTGTTTTTGCATATTTCATAAATTGTTAAGTTGGTGACTGACAATATCAGGTCAAAATTGTTTACTTGCGGTATACTGGGGGTTCCTGTCATAAATAATTCCCTATTTCTCTGCTATTTTCGCATCGGTCGCTGGCTTTCCGAGTAACCCTATTATCGTCGGGGCTCAGGTACTCGCAAATTCCGTTATCCCCGTGTACGCTCTTCCACGTTAACATAACAGCGCCGCGACGTCGGGCGTCGGTCGCGAAATCCCGCGTTTATGCCACTAAATAACTATACTTGTTGGAAGTTTTGACAGTAGAGAAGCTATTTTACCACTCTCTCCCTTTACGACCTAGAGCTGCCGTAGCTACAGCATCTAGTCAAAAAGTTCCGGAACGGGAGGTTTTACGACAAATTCCTCGAAATAACTAATTGGGATTTTTATAAAATGGGTACGTAACAGATTCGCAGAACAAATACTGCGTCTGTGTAATCGGATTTTAGTTCTCTCGTTTGGTATGATTGTCGGCCATTGTATTGGGGCTCGCGTGACGGTCAGAATGCGGGGCATTTGGAGTCCGGGTCATTTGTTCGACACGTTCGTGACCCGCCCGGCAGATAATTAACACGGCCGCTTAAACTGCCGTTTACTAAAGTGCCTCTAATTATTTTTATCGGCTTTTGCAACGCTATCAATGTTTTGCATTAAACTTTTTAGTAAATTCCCAATAATAAAGTTATAAATTTTCACACTTCAAAATAAATTTTATTCCATTTCTCAACTCGTAAAACGGCCATCAACAACTACCCTTGTCAAAAACGCTTCGCCACTTCCGTTCATTTTTCTTGACCCACACACTGACCTTAACAGTAATGAAACAATCCTGGATATTGTTTTATATGTACCTCCAACGGGTCCAGCCATCAATCCACGTACCCTATTTCGTCTTCGTTCTAGATAGGATGTGGATACGAAGGAGTTGAAAGAGAAAAAGGCCGGAGGTGGTGGTGGTGGCGACGACGGGCCCCCCATAATAAACGGCCAAAAGATTGGTGAAGACGGCCCAAAGAGCAGTATATCTTCCGAGTCCCCCGGGCGAAACAAGACTTGAATATTGCCGCCTACACCCCCTTAGGCAGGTCCGGGACCATCAATAGCCAATTTGGGAGTAGACTCCAGGTCGACCTCTCTTCTCTGCTTCTCTCGGCTGACGAGCGGATTTGATGCCCGCAGCGCCAAAGGGTGTAGCGATGACGCAATAATCCGGTGAATGGCATTATCGTGCTCCCACCTTGTCATTAGTAGATCGGGTAATTGGCGATGAGTTGATGGGATTATGTATGGTGGCGTACCTGACAATGTATAACAACGCATTTCCCCGAATAAACAATACATGACTTTCTAACAATGGAACGTATATCAATTGTTTCAATTCTTGGTAATATCTATATTATACTAAATATGTTGTTTGCTTGCTAATTTGATACCTAATAGGAAGTTTAAAGGTTATTGATAAAGGTAAAAGTCTACGATAAATCATACTATGCATTAAAATATACCAATATAATAATTATTTTGTTTTGTCGTATTGATAAAGAAATACTGATTATAAGAAAGGTGAATTTGCAATTAAGAATTATAAAATAGTAATGTTTTAGTTGTTCAAAATTAACTATAACAAAATTGGTATGATTGGTATCAATTCGATGCTTTAGATCCACATAATTCAAGATGAACAATCAGTTATACATGGTGTTTCTGTAAGTCATGGCATAATTCTAATCACAAATACTAGAGTCACATGATGACGATTTGTGTAAAAATGTTTAGTCTAAACCCATAAATGTCTAAGATATGTGATTTCAAAGTTAAGACATTTTTAAACATTCTCTTACATTTTCAATATTGTTTGTCTTAAAAAGATTAAATTTGGCAATGTTGTCATGAGAATCAACTCTAAAACGATGCGTCTAAAATCTAAATCGTCAAAATCAAATTCGTCTCACAAATTTGTAGGAGTAAAAATTATTTTAAAATGAAATAGGCTTTTAGAATCAGTTGGAAAATTTAACGACATAATAAAAAAGCTTTAAGAAAATAATCTTTGTGAACCTGTAAGTATAGCATTGATCCGTGGTTCAATATTTTCAAAAGTGTATTGTACGTATTCAAAGGTGTGTATATGTAGCATTTTTAAGTCATACAACTATGTGCAATATTATTATACTATCCCTTGCTGTGAATATATTAGTATACAACCTAACAAAACCGTAAAGGTCGGGAGGAGTTATATCACTATCAGTAACGTTTTGTTGAAAACAAAATAACAATAAAATATGAAATAAAACTCATGGGAGTAGTTTTATGGGTCATAACAATGGCATTTATGTAACCTCAAAAAATATAGATGTTATTCAAATATTGTAAAGAACGAAAAAGGATTTGTTTCGAACTTATAACAATGTTCCACCATAATGATTGCGAAGTGCCCATTTCAATTCCGATTACTTAAAAAAAAAGAAATATAAGTATAACTAATATTGTTTAGTACCGACAGATGTGACATTCGAATACATCGTGATTGACACCGATGTATCGAACGAAATGATAAAATTTATAGCTTATTTACGCTTTAGAAAACTTTATTAGCTCTAAACGAGTTTTATGAAAAGGCGAATGAATGTTCTCAATCTTTAAGTTCATTACAAGTCGTTATTGACACAAAGTTATCGGAATCAGTTTGAACTCATTGCTCATTTACGATTTAGGAAGAAATATAAGTATAACTAATATTGTTTTACTAGTACCGACAGATGTGACATCCAAAAACATCGTGATTGACACCGATCTATCGAACGAAATGATAAAATTCATAGCATATGTGTATTCATAGCATAATCATATAAGCTTTTTACTTCTAAAACGAATTCCATGAAAATACCAATAAATGTTGTTTAGGTTGTAGTTTAGAAGTTATTTTCTAAAAACTACTCAATTTGATAATTTTCAAAATACTATATTAAATAGATGCTGTTTTAGTGCATGATATGGTACACATTGTAAATTAGAACAATGAAGTACAACATAAGATAAGTAACAACTCCATTAGAATAGGTTATAGTTAATGGTCGTAATAGTAAATCAGTCAAATTTTAGCTGTCTCGCAATATACTAAGAGAAATTATTGCAATCGTGCAAAAATTTGAAGTCAAGGCCTTGTATGTATGTAGTTTCATGTGGGGGTGAATTCCTTCACAACATTTATGCCCTTTGTACATCCTCACAATTTACAGTTCACTCAAGGGTCAGAAAACCAGCCCAAGGTTTTAATGAACGTTAATATAGAACAGAAGGGTATGTTCTTTATGTCCAAAATTTGCCGCCATAAATGGATTCTCTACAAAGAGGTGTATTCTTCAGCTTCATACAGAACATATTCTTACGTAACCTGCAGTGTCCGGTCAGTAAGTTGGTGAGAGGCCTCAAGTCACTTTTTGACTTTCCCAGGAAGTGATCTCTTCTGTTCAGGGTAGAGCAGAGTTTTCTTTGCAAAGACACCTATTGCAGTCTTGTCTCACCTATCGCAAAAACCTCGATGGGAGATGGAGTTGATCAGCTTTGATGCTTCTTTCCGTCACTTTATCGCGACGTTGTTATAAACATTAGCCTCCTTAAGTGATTGCCGAAAGCACTTTACTAACGATGATGTAGTTCGATGCTTACTAAGCGCTAGTATAGCCTGTCTGCTATCAGTGCATTTTACCACGTTTTTGCTAACTCTTCGAAGTCGAAGCTTTGATAGATCTATAATTTTTGAGAGCTCTTGAATCCATTCACATACAACATTACAGTCAAACTGCGTAGCTGGAAATATTAATTGCCACGGTGTAAATCACTTCAATAAATTCTAGGGAATATTTGTTAACGAACTCCATGTTTTACGTTTTAATTGAAGACATAAATCATTTCCTAACTTTCAAAACAAGGTTAACTTTTAAATACTAACTTCATCTTTGAGGGTCCTATACAGAACGGATAGTGTAAGTTTTATAAGAAAAGGAGAGTTTTTTTCACATTATCAAAGTATGTTTACAAATAAATATACAAATAAACAAAGTAACGATCATAAGATTTGGCGGTCTTAATTCCATGGCGTCATTCACCTGATGTTTATCAGTAGTAAACGCAGTGTTAGGTTCGCTTATAGCATCCATGATAACCGCTTCATCGTGCAACTTTTGCAACCCAAGACCTAGAAAGAGTCACTGTGATGTAGTTTTCTTTATTAAAGATGGGCTTTGCATCAGAAATCGCTTCCTAATCCTCAAAATAATTATCACATTTTCTAACATTATTGAAAATAGCAGGATTTTGAGTAAGATTCTATTTCAAAAATATTTTGTCAAACGTCATTCTTTCTGTACTTTTTTATAGTGTGATATGATATGAGAAAATATTAGGTATGATATTAGTATTAACTATAGTGGGTTTTTGTGACATGACTTGTGCATTATGACATCACTTACATCATGACTTATACATTACATGATATTTATTGTGCTTATAATAGCACATGTTGGTGAATTGTACTATTATACGAGATTCGTTGTAGCTATATGAACAAGATAATAGAAGTCTATTGCATAATTTGAACACCCTAACAAAATCTCACTTTTGAAATTTGAATGGGTTCTCAATTCAGGATTCAACATATAAGTTATTGCAGCAGTTTACCATTTTTTTTTGTAATATTGCTAATATTGTAAACGTTCCCGGTGATATTGTCCATATTCAGTAGTAAACGCAGTGTTAGGTCCCTCTCAATTGCGTTCATAAGATCATACTATATTTGGAGTCATAAACAATGAGATACAGAAGAGGATTTAAAAGAAACTACAAAACAAAAAAAATTTGAAAACCATCAAGAGGAAACGAAAAAGATATCACAAAGGTCACGATGAACATATTGTATCGGCGGGATGTATTTTATGCATCAATGTTAATATGATCAAAGATGGCGTATAGTGAGTAAACGTCTTCCTCCGGTCCTGCTATTAAACTCGTTTAAGTAGTGTTTAGTGCGAGTTTTGAGTTTGTTTCGAACCACAAAGAATCTTAATAGTGTTTGATTGTTCCTAACTAAAAATAATTAGTCTTATTTAGCGATTATTTAAATATATATTATATTTATTGTGAGATTAATTTTCTTCTCGTCCTCGCACGGTGTTTTCGTGAGTGCGCTGACCTTGTACGCGTAAGATCCAGTTTTTTTGTACTGTTGTTTAAAATAGAGTGGATATAAACATGACTGAGAATAAGTTAATAAAAGATGCTCTTGCATCTATGGAAAAGAATTTTTTATCGTCCATGGTTACCTTTCAAACACAACTAGATGGAGTCAAAGACAATACACATCAGAATTGCGATGAAAACAAACTTCAGGAAATAATTCGAGATTTTGGTGCCTTTAAAAATCAAATGATTTTGATGATGAATGAGATGAAAACCATTATCTCCCATTTGGATAATAGGGTGGACGATTTGGAGCAATATTCTAGGAGGAACTGCCTTCTATTACATGGGGTTAGAGAATCTAATGGTGAAGATACAGGCGAGGTGGCGGTTGAATTTATTAACAGTAATTTGCAAATGAAAGGGTTTACTTTGAACTTATCAAACATTGACAGAGCGCACCGTATAGGTGCTTTCCGAGCCAAGGATGGTATTTCATCTCAACAAACTGAAAGACTGAAACCTCGCCCCATTATAATTAAATTTATTTCGTACGCTACTCGGCATCTTGTATGGATGAATAAGAGAAATCTTAAAAAGACAAAATTTTTAATAACTGAATCGCTAACAAAGAAACGCATGGAGCTTTATAAGTCTGCCACTGCAGCTGCAGGTCCCAAAAATGTATGGACCGCTGACGGTAAAATCTTTGTTGCCACATCTAATGGTAAGAGAGCTATTGTCCGTGATGTTGATGATTTGGAAAAATATCTTAAACCCAAGAATCAAGAAGGAAGAGTTACCAGATCAAGAGCTCAGCCAGTCGGAAATCCAATTCACTAATCTTTATTGTTTTATTATTTGCTTTGTTTCTTGTTTTTATTGTGTGCATAATTACTCGCTTATTTAACTAACTTTTTTTTATTATGTATTATAGAGTTTTTGGCATGGACTTTGGTAGATATATAAAAGCCAGGTTAATTTTTCGCTTTGTTTGATTATTTTCTTTCGCATCTTTGCTTTTTTTTTTTATTGTTTTGTTTTGAATTGAAGCCCATACCCTGGTACCCTCTCCAGTTTCTATTGTTCTTTTCTTTTTTTTTTATTACCTTTTATGCTATTTACATTGTCAACTCGGTTGAGTTTGTTTTCTTTTTTTCTCTTTTTTTTGAGTAAATTATATTAAAGGGTTTTTTTGTTTTATTTTATTTTTTTAATTTTAACAATTAAATTGATGAATTCCTCCTGTTCTCCTGATTTCTACATATAGTACTATCTATAACTGATCAATAATGAAATTTGCTCATTTAAATGTTCGTTCTTTACCCGCTCATTTTCTAAATGTTAAGGATTTGATTGTCGATGGGAACTTCGATATTTTTGCAATATCTGAAACTTGGATTTATACTGAGACAATTACTTCACAATATTCAATTAATGGTTATCAATCCGTGTTTGCTGGTAGATTGTGTCCTTGTAGTCACACTAATGCAGGTTCGGGGGGTGGAGTTGGCTTTTACATTAAATCGACACTGAAATATAATATTTTATTTCAAGAAATATCTTCCGCTATAGAGCATCTTTGGATTGAACTTATTGATTTTCCTGTTTCCATGGTTATTGGTGTTGTTTACCGACCTCATGGAGGTTTGGGTGAATTTCTCTCGCGTTTTGAAGATGTCCTATCCTATCTTGCTCCATCTTCTGAGGAACTTGTCTGCTTAGGTGATTTCAACATCAATGGCTTAGATGTTGATGGCTTTTATGGTAATCGATTTATTCCTACCATTGAGCAGTTTAGTCTTCACCAAGTTATATCGAGTCCAACACGGATCACCCTTTCTTCCGCTACCTTGATTGATTTTATAATCTTAAATGTGGATGCACCAATTGATGAATGTGGAGTCGCTGATATCCACAATATTGCTGATCATTCACTTGTTTTTGTCGCATTATCATTTGAAATACGTCCAAATCCTGTTAAGAGTATTACTTATAGAGATTTTAAGGATTTCAACTCGGAAGCTTTTCTGGACCATCTGCGTGCTGTGCCTTGGTGGGAATTTTTGCATATGTCCAGTATTAGTGATAAGGTTGATTTCTTTAATTATCATATTATCAATCTTTTCAATATATATGCACCTTTCAAGACTGTTGTTTTACGTAAGAATTATCGCCCTTGGGTAACTGACAATATTAAGCTGCTTATGAAGCTGAGGGATAAAGCCTATAGGTCATTTAAGGCCTCCAGATTACCCTCTGATTTTAGCTATTATAAAGAATTGCGTAATTTCACCAATAATGCACTTCAACGTGAAAAAAAAGCTTTTTTATCTCACATATTCAGGGGTGGTGATTCCAGGAAATTGTGGGGTGCCTTTCGGTCTTTGGGCATTAGCGGTAATAGGACTGGTAGTATTCCCAGCAACATTGGTGATGCTGATTTGATTAACAATTCTTTTTTAGCCTCTCAAATTACTAACTCTGGTGATGCAGAACTTATTAAATTCTATAACTCTAATATTCTGCCTCAGATCTGTACTACCTTATCCTTTTCCTTAGCATCGGAAAACGAAATCTGTCGTGCGCTGCAATCTATTAAAACCAATGCAGTTGGAAGTGATGGCATTAGCGTAAAGATGTTACTTCTGTGTTGCCCTGTGATTGTTCCGTATTTGTGCCATATTGTTAATCTTTGTCTGGAACTGGGTGTCTTTCCTGATCAATGGAAGACTGCCTTAGTGTCTCCCATCCCGAAATGCAGTAACCCCTCAGGACTAAATGATCTTCGTCCTATTAGCATCTTAAATGTTTGCTCTAAGATAGTAGAAAGGATTGTGGCTGCAAGGATTTGGGATCATCTTAATACTTTTAATTTACTTCCATCTACTCAGTCTGGTTTTCGTCCTGGTTACAGCTGTACTACAGCTCTTCTGAATGTGACCGATGATATCTTGCGTGGATTGGATGAGGGAAATGTTACGGCTCTCATCCTAATTGACTTTTCTAAGGCTTTTGACACCCTCCATCATTCGACTTTACTTGCTGTGCTTCATTATGTTGGTTTCTCCCCGTTGGCTATCGATTTTTTCAAAAACTATTTTTTACATCGTTCGCAAATTGTTAAATTTCAGGGTGCTTTGTCGAAGAGAGGTTATATTACTTCAGGTGTACCTCAAGGATCAATCTTGGGACCAATATTATACCTAATTTACACCATTAATCTCTGTTCCAATCTAAAGCATTGCAAAACCCACATGTATGCTGATGATACTCAAATATACCTCGGTTTTGATGGGAGGGACTTGGGTATGTCCGAATTTCGAATTAATTCTGATCTTGAATTATTGCTTCAGAACACCAGGCGTCATTGTCTATCTATAAATGCATCAAAATCCTCTGTTATCGTCTTTGGAGGAGGGTTGCCGGCGAATAACGTTAGGCAGTCCTTAAATATATTTGTTAATAACCAACGACTTCAACTTTCAGATGTAGTACGTAATTTAGGTGTTACGCTGGACTCTGATTTGCGATTTAGAAATCATGTCAGAGGTCTTCTTCAGCGGGCTTATTCCACCCTCAAGTTATTGTATTCCAACAAAAACCTTTTACATCAAAAATTAAGAATACATTTGTGCGAAGCACTTGTGTTATCCATCTTTAACTACGGGGATCCGCTTTACCATTCTTGTATTGATGCTGCGGACAGAATTCGAATTCAACGGGTACAGAACTCTTGCCTTCGTTTTATATTTGGGATCAGAAGACGGGAGAGAATATCTCACTCGCTTGCTTGGGTCGGTTGGCTAGATATGTCACGACGGAGAATTTTACACTGTGCTTGTTTATATCATAAAATACTTATTTATAAGACTCCTCCTTATTTATATAACAAAATTAGTTATCGTACTGATGTTCATAATATAAATGTTAGACACAGGTATACGTTAACAATACCAAAGCACCGGCTTAAATTGTTTGAGCGAGCTTTTTCTTACTGTGTGCCTAACATTTATAACAACATTCCTATTCCGATGAGGCTGGAGAATGAGCGCGGATTCAAGAGAAAACTTAAAGTGGAGCTGTGGATGCAGCAGGAGGAAATGAGTCATCGTTAATATCATTAATACTTTTTTTTATGATTTATGATTTCACCTTTTGTTTTTCATTTTAATTCGTTAAATTACAATTTTCTGAGTTGACACTGTGGCAATTGACTTGGTGCTGGGTTGGGTTTCGATTCATCATTATGATGTATTATATATTTTTTTTTTATATTCAAGGGCCAATGAAAAACAGTTTAGCATTCTTGCTTAACTGACTTGGTCCTTTTTAGCTCCAAATTTAGTTTAATTGATATTTTGTTCGATTACGTTACTTTTTTATTGTTGTTTTTTATTTTGTAGGTTCTTTTTTGTAATTCATTTTGCATATAATGGGGTTAATAAATATCTATTATTATTATTATTATTATTATTACTATAGATACTCTAGTACAAGAAATTGTCGTTAAATTAAGACAATGGCTAAAATAAAAAATTAGGTAGTGAATAAATTATAAATTTTTAGCAACAAACATAAATTACGTCTTTCTATTTTCTATTAAATAAGAGTATGATGTAAGAGAAGAGTAATATAAACTAAAACACCACATTTAATGAAAATTTAAGAATGAATTACAGTAAAATTAAACAGTCGCCAAAATCTTCTAGTTCAGAATCAGGTTTGGTTGTCGATTTCATCGTCTCCATGTTTTAGATACCCAGAGTTGAGTGGGAATCCATGATGTGAATCCATGTTCATATGACTTATAACGTCACTACTTTCATTTTATCGTCGTTCATCTTCGTTAGTTATACTGCAATTTCTACAAGTAGAAGCCAGTGTTTGAAACTTAAGATCAACAATATCAGCATTATCATAATGTTGTGTAAAATATGAAATACTTGGTTTTAATTGTTGTATTGGATACAACTATTGGATACAACTTCTAGAGAATCAACTTTCATATCCGCACTTATTTTATATATGGACTCCATTGCATTAACTTGATTAGTAATGTAGCAGCAAAATGGAATTACGTTAAAGCGCGCTATCGTCACTTATTAAATGATTTCAGTATATTAAAGAATCA